>NC_133754.1:146982250-147636250 GCF_036562045.2 Rhinolophus sinicus
GTGGGTCTATCTGGAATTGGTGTTAATTAGTGATTGATAGCACACATTCTGCAGCCAAGTGCAGCCATTTGAATTATAGCTCTACCACTAACTACCTGCATGTACTTGAGTTACTGTGTGTAACTCAGCACCTCAATTATGTTATCTATGAAATATGTTATCTATAAAATGGGAGTAAAAATATTACCTATGCCATACAATTTTTCAGATGACACAATAATCATGTATATACAACATGCAGTGCCTGACCCTCGCCAAGTGCTTACTAAATGTTGGTTAT
Source organism: Rhinolophus sinicus (assembly GCF_036562045.2). NCBI lineage: Eukaryota > Metazoa > Chordata > Mammalia > Chiroptera > Rhinolophidae > Rhinolophus > Rhinolophus sinicus. Next base: position 146,982,531 of record NC_133754.1, read on the forward strand.
TATTACAAGGCCATTAAAGGATGCAAAACTTCCTAACAGGAAAAGATTATATATACAGGACTCACCAGAAACTCATGTATATTTTATTGCCTTAAAAAGTCGTACATAGCTAGCCACATCTTGCAGGCATTTATAGATGCTACTGTTTTCGTGTATATTGTTATTTAAGGGTAATTGTCAATAATTCCAAGAAAAACCTGAGAGATGTGTGGCATAACTACGTGTGGTGTATTATGGGGCAATGGTCATGAGGCTCAGGGTTGAGCAAAACTACTCTTTTTCTCCAGGTTGGTTCGATTTTCAGCCTGTTGATTATTTCTTGCCCCCAAAGCTGTTGATCCTCAGTCTTCCTGTTCTTAGAGGTGAAAGGGGTCTTGGTTTTCAGGGGCCAGTGAAGTGTCGGTCCGGGGTATTTGGCAGAAAGGGTTATGTTTTAGGGAGTTCTAAACTACCATTGTGAACTGCAGAGCGCTAGCACAGGGCACTCAGTCTTCCTTCCTCTGCTTTCACACTGTGCATGGTTTCCCAGATGTCTAATAGTTTGCCTTCTTCACATTTACATCATCTTTGTCAGGATAAATACCAATGGACCATAAAATGTGAATGAGACTTCGTCACCAATAAAAGTTCTCTCAGGATACTAGCAAATTCACCTATAGCTGTTTCCTGATCTCATTTGTTATCCTCCTACAGGTAGAAAAACCACTGGTTCAAAATCCACTGGTTTCCCATATTCCCATTTTATTTTGGTGAAAATCAGGAAATTTTGAAAAATTATTTCTGAACTTGTACATTATCAAACGTCAGAGTAAAATTATCCGAATGCCTCCTTTCCATGTGTAATTCTAATTTCCTGAAGCTAATTTCTTCCTTCTAATTACAAGCACTCCAAGAAGAACTAGTTTTTGTAACTCAGCATGAGAGCAGCTAACTTATTTTTTCAGGCTGAGTTGAATGCAGGAGGCTTCCCAAATCTACCTGAATACAACTGCTTAAGGTAAAAAATAAATGTTCCCTGTTTTGTTACTATTATTATATTTTCGTGCTAAGGTTCCCAATAGTCAAAACCTTGCCCTTGATATTTCTGAAGGAATCTTGCCCCCGCATGATAGGTAACATGGGAAACTTGTTTCTCTTCTTTTTTCTTTTCCCCAAAGGGTAAGATTTAAAATATGGAAGTTTTAACTGTGTGTTAAATGTTATTTTTAAATCACTAGGTTGATTTAGAGATATTTATCAAATCCCAGTATACTTTTTTGGTATCTTGCCATTTGCTCATGAAAAAAACATTTTTCCAGGATTCTGTTTTACCATAAGTAAGTGGCTGGATGTCTTTCCAGACTGAGCTGCTGTTGTTGTTGTTGTTGTTGTTGCTGTTGCTTTTGTCCCTCATTCAATAACTACACTGGGAAAGAGAAGGAGAGTAGCATCACATCTCAGGCAGAGCTAGAACATCTTATATTGAGACTAACATTCAGAATTACCCCTTGGCTCATTTCCTAATTTTCCTCACAGTAGTGCACTGAGTCTACTGGATTATTATGTGGATTCAGTATCAGGCAGCGAAGGGCCACATCATGCTATTTGTTTTAGAAGCAAAACTTCCTGCCTCCTGGGATCTATCTTTCATCAAAATTTTGTGCCTTATTAGGTTCTATGTTGGTTTCTAATGAATGTTGTATCAAAACAAAACAAAAATGATTATGATTTCATTGTTCTTATATTTAAAAAATTTACGTGGTTGGGTTTTCATTTCCTTAGTGTTAAGTACTTTTGTTAATGAAACCTTACGAAATAGTCAAGATCCAATCTTGCCCCCTCTGAAAACTTTAAAAATGAGAGTAATAACTCCCCTTTCATTTTTAACCTGAGATCATAACAACTAAGTATCAGAACTCTATAGTACTATAAATGTCTCCATTTTCAACCACCAAGTAGGATGTACAGCTTGTAATTTTGCAAAACTTTGCTCATAATTTTTTACTATCTACCACTTCTTCATGGCTTAGTATGTGCAAGGAACTACGTGAAGTACTTAGTAGTGCTTTGATTCATTCAATACAATGAGGTAAAGTAGATATTAGCATCTGTAATTTAAGTGGGGAAACTGATTTTTGAGAAGTCAATTTCACATAGGTAGAAAATGAAAGGGCTGGAATCTGATCACTGGGCCCCTTCTCATTAGATGACCATCCATAAAAACATGTATATAGTGATTGTGATGGGGGAAATGTAGTATAAAGTGAAGCAATGTGCAACTCCATCATTGAAAATTAGCTTCAATTAAGATAGGTACCAGGTTCTCCCTCTGCCTAGAAGATGCCAGTGTCAATCCATGAGCATATGTCAGGACATAGAGATGACCACATGGCCCATCACACTTCAAGGAAGGTAGTGAGTTATTGTCTCCCCTCCCCCAAATTTTGACCCATCCTTTGCAAATACCCTTCTAAAATTAATGTGGCAAACAAGAAAAGAAAATCACTACACAAGCTGTGTGGTAATTGCCATTTCTTCGTTAAGAAAAAGATTGTCACACCTCACATTCAAAACTAAACTCAATAAGTATCCTGATTAGAATTTCATGAATGCACTGATACAAATGCCTTCCGGTATATGCATATACTTTAAAAAAGAACAAAAGTCTGTGTATATGTATTTGGATTTGTTTTCTGTGTTTTGATTAACATTGCAGTTCTCCTGTGAAAGTATCGCCTGTTCAATAGTTTTGTTGTGCTCTTCAGAGCTAACAGCCACAAGAAATAGATTCCCAATAATTTAAAATAATAACTATTTATTGCAAATCAAGAATACACCCGTAGCTGTGTTTACCTTGGAGGCCAGCTTTGGGTCCTGTACAATATTCTCTTCTTTTATGAAACTGAAAATGGGGATTCGGTTTTAGTTGAGACTTTTTCCATATACTCCACACACATGTAGAATGTTAAACATTACTAAGTTCTTTGTTAAATTACAAATCAATTGCCTGTCTATACAGCTGAACAAGGAATGTTCCAGAGGACTTCAGTTTTGACTTTAGCTTATTGTAACTTTCTGAGGATGATGCAAGCTCTTACACAAAGGGCCCAAATTGGGAGCCATTTTGTTAAGGAAACTGGAAACCCACACCCTTTTAAAACCTAAATTACATTGACTAATATCATACTATTTCTTAAATTTAAGGTTACATTTTCTGCCTCCCTCAGACTAATGTCCCTTCTCCATGTTGAGAACAAGAGCGGCATTTGGCATTTGTTTATCTCAAACCCAAATCGCTGACCCTTTGTTTTTAGTACTTTGCCATTTTGCTTTCGCTTTTTTAATTTGCTTGTGACTCTCTGCTTCCCCCATCTTTTTTTTTTTTTGGTACAATGATTCTTACCTTGTCTTTCCCCAGTCCGTTTCTGACCTGGAGAGACGTGCAGCATGTTATTGTCAGGACTTCCCGTGCAGGACATTTGAACGCTAATGACTGGAAAACCAATGCTGCTGGTTTTAAGGGTGAGAATTTCTTTCATATTCTGTCACAGGCAAAATATTTTTATTTTTTCCCCCCATTTTAAATGGAGAGCAGGAAATAGAACCTCTCAAAAGAAACTTTAAATTTTCTGCTGTCACACAAAGAACTTGATCTTTTAGTAAATAAAAGGCAGATTCTTTTTTTTTAATTAAAGCAATACATATAAGGCAGATTTCCTTGGCTTCCCACAGCATGTCAGTTTCTTAAAAGACAACCGACTTCCAACTATAGTCGACCTATGGGGCTCCTAATTAGTTTATTTGCTGCTATTGATTATCTGAGTGCTATTTGTAACAATGTAGTTAAAAATTTCTCATCTTCTATAGTGATTACCTTTACTTAAATAATACCTGTTTATTGTTTACTTGAGTGTATCACTGTTAGTTTCCAGGCCATGCTCTCTATACATTTTGGTTTGTTTTTTTTTAACTTCCACGAACAGAAAAACAGGCATACTTTTAAGACATTACTTTATATAAATTAAAAGTTCTTATGAAGCTTTATAATGTACAGTCTTTAAAATTGTGCATAATATTTAAGTGCTGACTATTTTTCCCATGATTGATAGAGATTATAGTTTCCTCAAATTGTCTAACTGTAGCCATTTTGTTTGTTGTCATTCATAATATATGTTATAATAAAAAGAAAATAATTATATAAAACAGATGTCCTAAAGTTTAGTATGTTTACTCAGGTTTCAGATGATCTAAATTTTTATCCATTAATTTAAGTTACAACAAAAATTCCCTTCTGTCTTATCTGCAGACTTAAATTTACTCCCAAATAATCTTAGTATCATTACATATTCCTATGAATGAAAAATGACATCTCATAGCATAGAGAATATCTACTTGAAAATTGAGGTTCTGGTCTTCAGATCATTGGTTATATCAAATCATTTAATTTTTCTGGGCCTCAACTTAAACATTTTAGATGCTGAATAATATTATCTACATATGATATCTTACATATGATTTTAATATATCTTTAGTGAATTATACTCAATGTGTGCAGATATTCATCTGGGAATATAAAATGTAATTTAAAAAATTATTTGCAAAAAGCTTATTATAGTCTCATGCTTAGCAAAAACCTATAAATATACCAGGTAACCAATACCATATAAAATAGTTTTTGATTAACATCTTCACCAAAAGACTTCCCTCCATTTTTAGAACAAGAATATCCCTCTGCTTTTGAGTATTATCAAATTCCTTTCCATGCACATAAACTATCTAACACAGCAGTGTTCAATAAACTTTTAATCTGAAGAGTTGTAAATACTTGTCGAGATCACATTTTCTGAAGCCCGAATCAAGACACTAGGTCCCAAAATAGTAATTGTTACGTGTGGCACGAAAAATATATTTGAAATTTCAGTTGTTCTAGAAAATCCAGGACGTAATTTGCTGTATGTATGTTTCAGTTTGATTAGCTTCCACTTGTTCCCAACTCCCACTATATAAATCCATGAGGCTGGAGGGTGGGGCTTGAGGGAAAGAAGGGACCAAAACATAACCTGGGCTGGTTCAACGCTGCAATGAACTTCGTAGCAGAAGGTTCACAGACTAAGTACATTGACCTCCATGAAGCTGAGGAATCAACTTTAGACCAAATAAAAGTCCTAGTTTTACTTACTCCTTTTTGGCAACTTAGAAAGAGCAAATGGTTCTAATAAAAAACACAGCTCTTCTGAAAACCTCTGTTGGTTTTGGAGAGGGGGAAACAGAGGATTTAGACTAAGTCGCCAGATCCAAACCTGATTCTGAAGGGGGCTGCACACTGCTTCTGGCAAGGAGGAAAGAGCATTTTACTATTGCACGTGGCAATATTTAGTATAATATTTCACTTTTCTCTTAGATTGCTGCCAAGAGTAACAATTAAAGTTCCCTTTTTCATAGATGAATTACCCTGAACAGTTTGGACTCCCAGTGGAATTGTTTTGTAATTTTGTTGATGGCAAGCCCCATATTTTATCTAAACATGATCATAATAAGAAGAATTTTTTAAAAAATGAAAATTTCTTTCCTACTCTAAGCATTACCATTCCCTCCCCAGTGTCCCACAAATAAAAGTGATTAAGGCAAAGGCTAGCAGTAGAAGCAACGTGCTTTGGGGAAGGAGAGAATGCAGGTCACTGGGACTGGAGAAAGATGGGCTTTTTATGAAATAAGAACTGAACGAACAAAAAATAGTGAATTCTTGGAAGAGGTTCATGCAGTGATTGCTCAGCAAGAGCCCGTATTTTAAATTAGGGCAACTGGCTTTTGCAGGCCTTCCTTAGCAGGAACACATGGCCAAACATTTCTCCTTAGACAGAAGAAAACAGAAGTTGCCTGCAAACAGAAGCATGTGGCCACTGGTGCTCACCCTCTTCCCATGCAACTTGGTTCTAATGCTGAGTGGGATGAATGCATGAAATGGATTTGAAAATACTTGTGCTTCCCTGGGCTTGTTTTTGCGTCCTAATGTTGAGCAATTTAACTTGTTTGAAGAGTGTTTTATTAAAAAAATAAATAAATAAAAAAGAATAATTTCCCAAATTGCTTGGTAGGTACTCTCCTGTAATGGGAAGGTCAGTATCATCATCAGGATTTCCTTCTCATCAGGTAAAGCAGAAGCAGCTCAGAGTAGCAACCAATCAGGTTTGGGGTCTCGCCATCCATTAACTTAAGAGCCTTAACTTCAGAGAAGCTAACTAACGTCCTAAAGAACAATCTCTCACCAAATCCTGCCAAGTCCATTCCACACAAAGTTCTTAACATTTCTTCAGACGTACCCGTATTCAGTACATCCTAGTCAGAGAACACAGCCAGATGATCTAGACCAGGGGTGTCCAAACTGCGGCCTGTGGGCCAACTGCGGCCCGCGATCCATTTTTTATTGGCCCGCAGCAAATTCCAAAAATATATTTAGTTTACTTAAATAAACCAGGTGAGGCAATACGTACTTCACCTCGAGTGAGTGGCCCGGCTGTTTGTGTATTTTACTGCATATGGCCCTTGGTGAAAACTGTTGAAAAAAGTTTGAACGCCCCTGATCTAGACTGATGTGGGTCTCTCCTCAAGGCAGACTTGCTCCTCTCTTACCCACATGTGTCATGGACCTGGGAAACGGAAGAGATTCCCTCCAGACGCAGCTACTGGCTTCCTGTTGACGAGCATAGACAGGTTCCTATTCAGGGTAGGAGGTTGGCCTTGAAAAAGCGAGGAGTGTGTCTCTCTGAAGATTCATCTACATCTTTCTCTAAGCATGGGATTACCTGGAGTTGCATAGGATGAGCTGGGTGCAGAGAACTTCCTTCTGCTTTCGCTGTGCTCTTGTTACAGTAGCACTCTATAAATGATCCTGTAGTGACATTAGTTCACAGTGAAGGGAGCCCTGAAGATGAAAGCCACTCATCAACATTTTTGTGCTAATGGTACCTTCATTTTTAACAATTTTAATTGAACTAAGATCATTCTATCCTGCTGCTTCATAAGTAATAATAATCATCTGTTATAGTTAAGATGTCATTTGAAGATTTGTTTTTCAAAATAAACATAGACCAATGAATACATACCCATGGAAACTGACTAAACATTGTTCATGTTGTGAATAATCCTAGCTGAATTTCAGACACTGTTTGACTTTAAAACTTCCTCCAGAGATAATTTCTTTAAAAATAAGTGGAGTAAATATCACCCACCTATCAAAGAATCTAATTGAGATTAAGTATGAGAATAAGAAAGTATTTGTATGAGACCAAATGAACAGAAGTGATAGTCGCCACTAGAGAACTAAAATGCAAATTCCAATATTTTGCTAGTGACCAACATCTGCAATGCCAGGAGATGACTTTGGCATTAAGTTGTTTGGTGTGTTTTTTGAGTTTTGTTTATTTATTTATTTTTTCCAGTATTATTCTTTCTCTCTTGATCTCTTTCCTTTCTTCTTATGAAAAGCCTTCTTTGTTTATTTCTGTTCTCTTTTTTTGAATATTCCCTCGTGCTCCTTAAAATGTACAAATCAGCTGTAGAATCAAGGGATTTTGTCATCTGGGTGGTTTTCTTTGTGGAATTTAATTTATGTGGTATCTTCATTTACTCACAAATATTTTCTGAGCACCTTCCGCATGCCAACCGAACACATGTTGAAGTGCACCCAAAAAGTGGAAGGAAATGTCAGAGGTCCCATTGCATTGCCTGATCTGATCTGGCCATGGTATGATTGACATACAGAAACCGAAATTTACACTGCACCTTTATGTCCCCTTCAGTCAAGCCCAAATGATCTGCCAAATCATGTTAAGTGTCGCTGATAGTTTTCTCATCATGTAAAATGCAGCCTAACCACAGAAGGCATCTAACGTAGAGACTATCTATTGTGGCGTGTAATGTGCATTTTGACCAGCTCTGTTTGTGTATATTGGATATGTGGACCATAGAGCCATGCTGAGGACTTTCATTCTGCATTCTTCTGGAATCCATGGCTGGTATCATTTCAGGAAGAATTTAGCTCTTTGTTATAATATCCTCCCTTCTTTCTACTGCTTTAATCGGAGGCACCTGTCAATCTACCACCCCATCTCCCCCAAGTACCTGGGCTGTGTGGGCTGACTTTTCCCCCAAGTCCTTATCTCTGGTTTAACAGGTACAGTTATAATTATAATTTAATGCATGCCACATCGGTGCTTTAGTTTTTTGTGTGTTTTTTCGAAGTGTCTGTGTTTGGATTATATGACTGTATACAGTTAAACTCTCTTAAATCTAGGAACAGGAATAGACATCAGATAATAAATTAGGACCTTCTGTCATCTTTACTAGGCGAAAGAATGAAAAAAATGTCATTGAAAATCAAAAATGACAACTAAGTGAGCGAGGTTACCACGCCTTCCATTTCACTGCCCTCCCAGACTATGTAAGTCTCTTTTTTTCTACCAGCATGTTGCTGAAACCTTCCCATCCCCACTGACTCTTTCTTTGACCACAACTAAACTACTACATTTTTTGTTTTTTTAATTTCTAACTGATTTCCCACCATGGGGAAAACAATTGACAGTCTAACATGACTTCTTAGCCTCCAAGGTCTTAACTTTTAATAACCTTTATTACTTTTAATTGCCATCATTTTATTTCCACTGGTAGGGCTGGTAATTTTAAGATGTTCCAATATATTTTTAATACCTACTTGTCTTGCTTTCAGTTTGTAACATTTATTAAAAGAATTAGAAGTGCTGAAACCATTAAAGCATGCCATGTGTTGAACTGAAATTAAAGGTTTTGAAATGTGGTTGGGTTTTTTGGTTGGTTGGTTGGTTGGTTGGTTGGTTGGTTGGTTGGTTTTTGTTTGTTTGGATTTTTTTGAGGGTATAAAGTGATATCTGGTGTGTTACTGTTTGAAAGGGTAAATCTGTATTTTACTTTATTATTTCACAGTACAAATAATATTTCATCTATGCTACCTAGCATGCTGATATGATGTTGGTAGCTATGTTAAAGCTACATAATGCACCTTAATTGATAATCTGCCCATCATGTTTTTGAAGAAAGGTCAAAGTGAAATATTATTCATCTAGTCAGTGTCAGAGGTGAAATAGAATTAGATGTTTCCCTGCAGTCCTGATCTCATTTGCAGAAATAAGGCATTTAGTTTTTCTCTTGTATAACGTAAAGAAAAAGAGGAATGAAAGCATTTGATTCCACCTAAATCTGCTCACTGGAAATGCTACCTGATTTTCCTTCAATATTTTATGTTTTATACCCTGTGCTTTATGAACTCATAGTAATTAAATCTGTATTAACTTAAAACTTTTCATTTTGTATTTATTGATCATTGTATATATGAGCTTATCTTCTTGCTCAATTACAAAACAGATGTGAATCACACGTAATATAGAGATTTTACCTTTATTCTTTTGTCTGGTGGATGATTTACTTAAATATCTACATGGGAAGAGTAATATAGAACCCCTGACAGCAAAACGCTTGATCATTGCTTAATCTAGAGTCTTGTATCCAAAATATCCATTTGTCCCATCAGCATGTTTGACTCATGCCTACAAATACGTGAGGTTTAGAAATATTTTCTACAAATGAAAGCTGTTTTCTCCGTGATGGTCTTCAAATGATAGTGTTAGGTTTGTTAGACTTTGGGATGTTTTGTTTTGTTTGTTGTATTTTTTTTATCCTTAAGTACATAAGTTTACACATAAGCTTGTGTGTGGTTTCACACTTAAAATCCATCTTCAAAATAGAATTAAAATGTGTTTGCACTATATGACTAATATCTGTATACCGGATATAATTAGCTAATGAAGAGTATTATGTTTGAGTAGTTTTGTGGTTTTTCCGCAGTCTTAAGAACCTTTAAATTCTAGTAGAGAGTCTGTTGTTGATATTTCTTTTGGCCTTTGAGGAAGCCAATTAAAGTTTTTATATCTTGTTTTTTTATAGAATGTGGGTAACTAATACCAAACACAATGAGAAAGCTGAGTTGAATGAAAAGTGCTTTGAAAATGGAAAACACCAAACATAAAAAGAATCTTAAAAGTATGTTTTCATACACCATAGCTTCTACTCCCTGAAATGAGGATAAAGCTGTGGAACTATGTTGTGAATTAGAATGCTGTGTTTGGGGGTTGAAATTAATTAAGTTACCTTGAGTGCACTAGAGAAAATGTATTAAGGATTTTGTAACAAAATTATCACTAATATGTCTTCACACTTTTTTCTCTCATAATCTCATATTAGTGATTATAATCATATCTCAAACACAACTATACTTAAATTCTGTTTTGCAAATTAGTTTTAACATTTAAATGTCACCTTGAATTCAGTCTGTGAAGTCTTAAAGTTGTAATTAATTGCCTCAACATAGGAACTAATGATGGATATCTGAACTGCTTGTAGCTATCAACATCTTATTGACTGTCTAGTCATTGATACACAAAAGCTGTGAGTATAAAATATGATTCTTCAACAATATGCAAAAGCTTGTACACGTAAAAGAGAGTTAATGTCTCTTTTTGTGTGATCACCTGATGAGACTTGATTTCACTAATTTTAATGATGCTGGACTTCCCAAGTATTTTAAAATTTCTCTCAGCATATGAGTCTGGTCTCCTTAATGGTAGTAAATGTTGATATTTTATGGTTCCTATTGATGTTTTAGGCAAATATCAAAATCATCAAGCCTTAAACCCAGTGATTACACAGTGTGACCAATGAGAGCCAATGCTGTTTTCAGGCCAAAAGTGTGTTGTGACTATAAAGTAATGCAATGGATTTTTTTGAATCACTGATAACTGGATTCTGAATCCAGTTCCAAAATAAAATACCCACAAAGGATTTAAATCAGGACACCCTTATCAAAATCCCCCCACACACACACATTTTCTTACAGACTTTGAAAATTTAACAATCGTTTTCTTATGAGGCTTTGCATTTATTTAAAATAAAAAATAGCACAGCCGAGTATACAAACAAATAGTTTGTATTCTTTATTGGAGAAAATTTACATATATTAAAAAGCACCATTCTAAGTGTACAAATGTATACATCTATAACCATCACCACAGTCAAGAAAGATATAGAACATTTCTGTCCCCCCAAAAAGTTCTTTTGTGTTCCTTTCTCATCTCTTAGCCCCCCAGCCCATCCTATGCAACCAGGTATCTACTTTTTGTCACTATAGATTAGGTTGTCTTTTGTAGACTTGTATATAAATAGAATCATTTGAAAATGGATGCTTTCTCTCCATGTCATATTTTTGAGGTTTATTCCACGTCATTAAGTATAGGAGCAGCTCATTCCTTTTTACTGCTAAGTAGTATTCCACTCTAGGATCATGTCACCATTTGTCTACTTCCTTACTTTTTCATGGGTGGCTTTATTGTATCCAGTTTGGGTTTATAGTGAGTAAAACTGGTGTGGCTATTCATGTATAACTTTTTAAACATTAGACAGTCAGAAAAGGCCTCTTTTAAACAGAGATCCTGAGGTGGGAGGAAGCAATCCAAATGGCTAACCAGATGTAGTGTATTTCAGGCAAGGCATACAGCATACACTATTTATGTTCTCTATTTTTCTATAAGACTATTTAGATTTCAAAAAACAATAAATGGGCTCAAAAGTATTGGTAAAAAACATAATCTGCTGATCATTAATGAATTACATTAATGTCACTTACATAACCTAGACCAGAGAGGGTCTAGGTTATAAATATAAGAGGGTACAAGATGTTTGAGAACTTTAGAGTTACTGCTGGGAACTGAAGCTTGTCTGAAATAGTTTCTATAGTGGCTGCTCAGTTTAAATAGATGCATTATTTTATTTGCGTTTCTTGGAGGATTGAGGATTAAAACTGGGTAAGACAGCTATGGTGAAAACAGTCAAGGTAAGAGAGAAGAGAGAGGACCCATAGTGCAAAAAGGGCAGATATAGTGTGATGAGGAAAGTAATTTTAAAAAACTGACAGCAAAGCTACTTCAATCTTAGAATTAGGAGTTCTCATTTGATTTGAAAAACATTCTCGAGCCACTGCAGTGATTTTGAGCAAGTGAGTTGGATTGTAGTAATTACTTTCAAGCAAGTTGAATCTAGTTGCATGTCTGATGTCAGAAAGAGTTTTATGTCTTAAACTGATGGTGTAAATCCATTGGTCCTATGATATGTCGTACCAAATTACATGTCTGTAAGAAATTGACTTGCTAAAATGGATGAAAATTCTCTCGCAGTGATCATTTTATATTATCTTGCTTTGCAATTGTGTATTCCTGACCTTAAGGACTGTGAAATTCAGTGAAATTTTTTATCATCTCTTAGCCTCCTTCCAAATATGGAGAGTTATAGAGTTGGGAGATATGATCATCTTTGCTAAATTCTTTTTATTTTTAAGAAGAGAAAGAAATGATTTTTGAAATGGCTTTTTAATAAACCCAGGGCAAAGGGTGTGGTGACAAGATTGCTTCTAGAAAAATGTCACAAAAGAAATTGTTCTTTGAGAAGGCTTCACAAATTTCCTTTGGCCCGAGTCTTTTTGCTGGTTGTTATTGTCCACCATGACCTTCAGAAAGCCACTTAACTTCCAATATTTGAATTATTTTTCACATACAGTTGTATTCTTTGCATTTGTCATGCGACTTTGCAGAGATTTAAAGAAAATAAGTAACATTTTGCTGAGCCTCTTGAGTTGCTATAAGACTATTGCAGGTAGAGTGACAGAAGCATGTACAGTTTGTGAATTGCTTTTTCTCTTTCTTAAGATTTTCATTGATATTCTTTTTCTTGGCCTTAAAGCACACTTATAATCGTGTATAGCCCTCGGAAGGTGCAATGCTTTTTTTGAACACACCAGAGGCTACAATGTGTATGCTTTCTTAATATAGTGTGCAAGATAGTTTTGTCTGGAAATCGTTTGCTTCTTTTCATCTTTTACCTTCAGAAGTATCTTCAGAGCCAGCTTTGCCCTTCAGAGCCAGAGTTCTATACTGTGTATCTTAGAATCCTAAAACCCCCACTGAATTCCAGCCACATATGACTAAAGAATCAGAGGAGATCGCGAAAAATGCAAGAAATGTCTGTGATTGTATGATTGGAATGACATAGTGGGTTGCACAGGTTGTTAACTTGAGTGGAGACTGAAATCCAGCCTGTAATCCACTCACCCAGTCATGTGCCTCAGAGTGGGATTATGTCCACCTTAAAGAAGGGGGCACCTTTTGCTAATTCACCTAAGTCCCACCTGGGCAGCCCTGTTTCATTTTTCCCACAATTATCAAAAACACGGGCATCTTTTCTGAGGTATTTATTCAGAGATGGATTTGTTCCCCTTAACCTTCACTTATTGCTTCAACCTTGACTTTCACAGAAACTTCCCTAGTAAAGTAACTCAGTGTTACCAGAGTCAAACAGTTTTCCAATATCTGTGACGATCTCATCACTCTCTTTATCTCAGCTCTCTAGACAAAGTTCGAAGTAAAACCTTAGAATTTTATGTGAGTGTGAGTGCCAAGCACAAAACTATTATTCTTTTCATATTCTTTTTACATTCTCCCTTTTTCATGACCAAAAATGATTGAAGCTTCATGAATTCAAATGTATAATTTGGGGCCAGTAGGAGAAAATTTGTATTTGGGGTGAAAAGTCTATAAATATTGATGTCTACAGGCTACCTGAGCACAGGCCTAAGTTGTGCTTTATTTGAAGCTTCACGATTATCATCAAGCTGTCTTATGAAGGTCCTCCCAACAGACCGTATTTTCCTCCGAGGAATAGAGCTTTAAATGTGAAAGGGGAAGATGTGATTGAGGTCCATAGAAGAAACTCTGTTTTTGAAATTAGTACATGCGTATCAGTTTGGACTCTGACATGAGTAGGCCTAGCTCCGGCTGCAGCAGCAGTTCTCCGTCCCCCATCGGGGACGGAGAACTCTAACGTGCAGTGACCATGTTGAGACCGTGGGAAATGGGCACTCCTCCAGTTGTGAAAACTGGTTCAGGATCAATAAGATAGCCCAAATAAACAAGAAACTGAGGGTTTTATGACTGCATCTTTTTCAAGTACAATTTTAGTGAAGATGGCTTAGCCCATCCTTTTTTTCCTCTCCAGAAGAGATCTTTATATTGGTGCCAGTGTCTATAATATAAACCAGACTCTAAGATTCAAAAAGAAATCCTGAAAATTAATCCTGCCCTAGTTCTACGCATGACTTCCTAAGGCCACTGCATCTAGCAAGGTATAGTTACATGCCAGGCGATTGCTTTGCAGAATCCATCTGGATACGTCTTCTGTGAAATAAATAGATCCAGACTTTTATTTTTCTTAGAATCTCAATTCATACCCTTTACACACGTCCACATCTTGCTAGCCTTAGGCATTTTAAAGCAGTTAAATTTCTATCACACATCCCAATAATGGCTTCAACAGGCTTCTTTTTATGGTGTTATACCAAAAGACAAGGTCCACCCTAAAGTTTCCAGTTATCTTTGAAAGAGCCAAAAAGAAAGGTACTGTGATTGCTGCTGGATGTTAACAAATGGGAAATTGCTTTTGCCACTTAATGCCATTCTTCCATCTGTGCATGCCTGGTTAGCTCCAATTAAAAAAAAAAAATGGCCTAAGCATGAATAGAAAATAAAGTATCTTTTTCATATTAAAAAGATCTCCACAGTCAGGGAAAAATCCCTGGTAGAAATGACTGAGGAAGGTCAATTCTCAGCAAGAGTAGGGGAAAGGGTTATGGGCCAGATGTTAACTTTCCTTCCAAGCCCCACATATTTCTTTTTCTGTGCATGATATTTTAATGAGTTTTGAAGAAGAGAGCAGTTTTTAGGCAGCTGATTTGCAAAAGGCAAAGAGGATAAAAATGGTCCACTGTTCATGTGTGATATATAAATAAATACCTGAAATGTTTTACCCCCTTTGCCACCTTGTTGTTCTAAGGCTGAGGGTTGATTTGAGAAATTAGTTGAAATAAATACTGTGTCTTATAGACAGTAGTAACCAGTGGATACAAATATAATACAAAGAGTGTCCGGACATTTGGCTTTGAGTCCCTGTGACTTTGGGTGAGTTATTTTAATGTTCATGAGATTTTTCGTTTTTTCAGCTGTAAAATGTAAATAACATCTTGCCAATAGGATTGTTGTAAAGATTTCTTTAGCGAATATGTAATACAATGCATATGTAAGATATTATTTTTACCTCCCCCAAAAAATTTCTTCTAGACATCTTATTTTGGGAAGCATGCTTCATACATTAAATGCACTTCATTTTTTGTGAAAGATTAGATAAAATAGATAGATTTAATCTGATACTTCAGTGCATTTACTATTGCAACATTTTAACTAAGCATGCTTTTGTATCTCAAATCAGTTAAACCCTTATTATGTCCTAACAATACGTAGAACTTAACTCCTTGAATAAAGTGCATCCAAAAAAAGAAATATCCAGATCAACCAATCCTTGAAGAGTAAGGGATAATGCATCCATAGGTTAATTAGGAAAATTATCTTCTTAAAATGTCTGTAGGAGAAGAAAAATGTGTGTGGTGATCCATATGAAAAGATGCCAGTATGATGTACTGCATAACAACTTTCATTTTCTATGCTATCGGCCTGAGGGAAGGGTATTTGTGAATCACTCCTACAGAGACTCTGGCCCTGTGTTGGAGATGATAGCCTAAATAACCAGTCTTTATCAACTGGGCTTCTAGGAGAGATGCTAGCTAGCCCTAACACCCGCAAAGTGGGGTCCCTGGACCAACAATATCAACATCACCTGGTAACTTGTCAGATATGCAAATTCTGGGCCTTACCTCACAACTAATAGGTGGGACTGAGCAATGTATGCTTCCACAAGTCCATTCTGATACACATGCAAGTTTGGGAACCACTGACTCAAGTCATCCACTGTATGTAATGAATTAACTTATTTCTTGTGGATTTGAATGTTGCTAACAAAGTACCATCCTTACAAGAAATGAAAACAGTCTCTCAAATCAGCGGGTGGGGGGGGGCAGTTGTTTGTTTTTTGTTGTTTTGGAGTTTGGGTAAGGAGCCTTTTGTGGAAGGTGCTCTCAAAAAAGTCCCATTCCTTGTCGATCACTTAGCCATTTGTTCCCAGCTGCATTCAATTCTCCTCTCTGTGAATTGGACCATAATCCTCTGTTTTCAAACTTAGTAACCCCCATCTTGGATGGGGGGGTGGAAGGGCGGGCAAACTTTTCCATTATCTTACTGCCTTAGCTCGGTCCTTCCTTACACAACTGAAAATTTCCAACAAGTAGTCTAAATTAGCTGCTTCCATTTCCTTACTGTTCAGCCACTTTGTAATTCTCTGCAATTTTGTTTCGACTTCCACCTTTGAAGTGAAATTATTCTCTGAGACTTTCAGCCATTCCTACTTGCCAAATCAGAAGGCTGCTTGTTTTTCTCTGGGATTTCATGCTTTTGATCTACCCAGTCCAGATCTATCTTTCCTTGCCTTTTGTGATGCAAAGATGTAACCCTGTTCTTCTTTGACACTTGACTGATTCTTTTCTCTCCCTTCCTTTTACCTTAGCCATTCTCTGAGATCTGATGCTGAGCGCTCTCTCTCTCTCTCTCTCTCTCTCTCTCTCTCTCTCTCTCCTTCCCTCCCTCCCTCCCTCCCTCCCCCCCTCCTTCTCCCTCCCCACTGCCTCTCTCTCCCTTCCTTTCTCCCTGCCTCAAGCTCTCTCCCAGCCTCACTCACTCTCTACCTCTCACATACTCTTAATTTTTTAATTTCACTGCATTTCTTTCACATCCCTGCCTTCCTTTCAATTACAAGTCTCACCTCCTTATTAATGATTTTCAGTTCTGCATCTTCAACGCTGACTTCACCCATTACTAATCTTGAATCTCTGCACAAGACTCTCCCTATGTCATTTAAAACTCAGAACTTCCAAACATGATCTATCAAGCATCTTTTACAACTCCCTAAAACTTTCTAGAATATATCAATTAAATTATGTCATTTCCTTGATCATTGACTAATCATTGTCTCCGGATTGAATTCATCCACATGATTCCAGGCCCACATAACTTCCTTGAGGAAGCCATGGTTCCCAACATCCTGTTCCATTATACCTCCATGAATCCAAATCTTACTGAAAGATTTAAGAACCATCTCAAGTCTTATTTAGTCTAAGAGCATATGTAGTTCTCATTAATGGTCTGTCTGTCTGAGATGTTGTAGAAATTGCCTTAGTGTCCCTTAAGCTTCAATTCTGAGTTGAGTGTAAATGAAAAGCAATGTTACGAGAAGCCTTACATAGTGTTTTGAACTTATGAGGATGAATGTTAGCTTTCTTCCTAATGAGATGGTGGTATTTCCAGTTGCAAAGAATGATTTCTTCTCTGTTGTCACTCTTCTTTGTGCATTGCGATCATCATATCAACAGTGGGTCCGTATCACGTGAACCATAGATGTGTGGATGAATGAAATGACCATATCTTTGCAACCACTGTTAACCACTGAGTGTAAAAAGACTTGAAATAAATATCAACCAGATTTTCTATTTTATGATAAGGAAAAAGCAAAAGGAAAAGAAAGATTAAATGAAGAGTTATTTAAAAAGAATAATTCACAAGTAAGAACTTTGGCTGCTGGCTCATTAAGATCCCAGTCTGGTAATTGTTGGCTCAAGTTTTACACCAAGAAGGTCTAGGCTGGGAAGCTGACATATGGTCAATCCAATTTTCAATTAGCTTTTGCCCAAAGGCCCTTATCGTACATTTTTTATCTTGTCATCTCTGTCCAAACAAGCTTAGTTTCCTAAAAACAAGCACAATTGTGATCTGCATATACCCTGGGATTCCTGGCTGGGTCTCCCCAAGCTGGTAAAATAGATTTTCTACCTCCAATCTAGAAATACTAGTCAATTACCTTAAACAAACTTCTTACTTATTATAATCATATTGGAAGCAAATAAAAGAGGAATGTCCAGAAAAAAAGAAGAAAATAATTTGACTTTTTTTTTCTTTCTTTAAAGTGTAAAGAGGCCATTGAGAGAAAGCAGACATATCTCCTTATCTTAACTCTGTAAATGAAACATAATAATAAATATGCATTTTCATATATGCATATGTAATATAATAGTGTGTGTACACATTCATGTATAATGAAGTATATTGTACATGGAGAAGAAGGACTCAGCAGTGTTTTCCTAAACTCGCCTTACTTCATCTCTGTAATGACGAGCCTGTCTGACTACCTACAGCTGCTGACCAAACCCATCCCGAGAGGAGCTTTGAAGTGCAGACCCCACAGACAGCCAAGTATCAGTGTCTGGAAACTTTCCACATGCAAGTCCTCAGTAGCACTGGTGACGGCTGGCATGTTTGGATCTGGCTGGAGTTGTTACTAGAGCCTGAGATTTTAGGAAGAGCAAAAGAAAAATAAAAACAAACCATGCAGAATAAGGCAGGTGCCAGCTGCTCCGTTTTCCTGCCCTGAGGGAGTCTGCATTTTGCACTGTGCTATAGAAGAAAGCACGACAACTGTGGTTCTGATTCTCTAAAAAGCTTATGTGCCTTTCACAGTGAAATCAAAGGGTACGTAATGAAGAGATAGATGTTGAAGAAAGGGAATAATTCTGGAAGCATCCTGGCTTTTCATCTGTCCGAGATGTTTAAGTGAAGAAATGCTGACACAGGATGCCACTTTTTCATCCTTGCGAATCTTCCGGTTTATGTTGTGATATTTAGCTGTTTATTTTTACTTTAAAAAGGCAGTACTTAACCATCTACATTATGCATGTGAGACAGGGTGACCTAAAGAAAGTGTCGCAGGCCCTCTCATATTTCACCCCCTCCTATTCTGCACATTTGGCCTGGTTTGATTAATAGGTGTGGGAGGCACGGGGTCCCTGGTGGGAGCTGTTATTTCAGAGCAGGTGGCTCAGGGCTGTTGGGGATCAAAGAACCCAAAGGTGTGAGGACTGCACAGCTGCAGGAGCTCTTTGATCTCGGGTTGGAGTTTCTACCCACCCACAGATCAAGCAGCCCCCTCAAGACAGGAATGTGGGTAACTACCTTTTAGTCTGGTGGTTTACGTGTAGGTAGATGAGAACAACCACAGTCTGGTTGATGGCAGAGGATACCCGACGGTCGATCGTGGTTGGCTTTTCGTTCTCCCCAGGTTCGCTCTCATCCCGTTATTTCCTGCCACGTTTACCACTAATGCCCATCCCCTGTTGACCACTCACCCACACGCTGCCCACTCCAGGGCTGCTGGTTTCCTCTCTGCCACAGTGAACCACAGGCAGACCTGCTGATTGTTTAACCAGGAGGCTCCGTCCTGGCCCCTAGAATGTCCTCCCTGTATCTCCACCTCACTGAAGCGCTTGCTTGCACCAAAGCACCAATCGAACCTCACTTTTCCCCTCGTGGGTCCTCGTACCTGATTCCAAGCCTCAGCTAACATTTATTGAGTACCTCCTATACACCAGTCTCTGTTCGGTTCCTTCACATCCATTGTCTTTTTGACTGATTTCTTACTCTTTTGAAGTCTTTTTGTACTTACAGTGATTACACAGTTAGTGCTTTTAATTATTTCTTAGGGAAATCATAAAGTTACACTTGTCTCACCCCCTGCCTGACTGAGAGCACAAATCATTTCTGTTTCATTTGGACCCTCACTGTGTTGAATACATAGTAGGTGCTCCGTAGCCCCATGAGTGCGCTAATAACTGATGGGATAAGTTAGGTGCTTGTATTGGTGAAGTGTATTGAAATGAACACTTTCTAATAATCAAATACTTAAACCCAATTTATTGACCACATTCCATATCTTGGTGATTATGTATATCTTAACAAACACAAATCTAAGTTCAGGATGTCTGTATAGCCTCTAGTTAGTTACTAGATTATTGATATTAAAAGATGTGAGTTGTGTGCCAGTCCAAATAGCATGACATTATTATCTCAGTTCCATGTAGGGTGGCCACTCTCCTCCTTTGCCCATGAATGGGGGTTTCCTGGAACACAGGACTTGGCTAAAACCAAGACAACTCTAGACAAACCCAGACATTTAGTCACGCCAGTCATAAGAAATGATTTCCTCAGTGGAAGGAATTGGCTGTCCTTTTATATTAAATACTTGGGAATGGATGGCTGTTATTTAGTTGCTTTTTTTTCCAGTTACAAACAAAATTTTTGATTTCTCACAGGCGTCTTGACGGTTTTTGTTGTTGTTTGCTTGCCCTAGTTTACACTGGAAGCTGCGTAACATTGTCTGTACATCTGACAGCTGGTAGCAGAAAGGTTTACCTCAGGAAGCTCAGAAACTTCTTTAAAAATATTTTTTTAACCAATTCCTTTATTATATAGAGAGTGCTTTACTAATAGTCATTTTAGAGTCATCGTGAAATGTCCATTCAGTATATTTAAAAAGGAAAAAAAGATTTCAAGTAGCTGGCTCCAGTAAGGACAGTCAGCTAAAACAGATGAAAGTGTACCAAATTTCCCTGTTCATAGCTTCCTGTGCTCAGAAACTTTTTTTTTTTTTTTCAGCTAAGCTTTCTAGCTTTTCTTTAGAATTGGGTTTGTAGGCCTCCTCGCTAGAACTGTTATTTAAATTAACTGTTTCTGCTTTCAATCTATGCAATCATTTTCTTGTTCGTGTAATTAATTAATTAGTGATTAGTGATTAATTAGTTTCTCTCAGCACTTCTTGTCTCTTCAAAAAAAGAAAATATACCTGCTAGAGAACGTTATTTTCTTGTCCCTCTGACTGGTCCAAGCAGGGAAGCCTTTAAATAACTTTGAATAAATACTAGCTATACATCTAGTGTCAGACAATTGCATTCTTCATAGAATTTTGCATTTTACACAGTGCTTACACAGAGAGAGTTCCACTTGATCCGCGTCAAATAATTTCCAGGCTCAGGTTTTGCTCTGAGCTTGGCATGAGAAATGTGTATAAATAAAACTACTTTAGTTATGGAATGGCCATATCACAACCAGTTGTTTCCAAGGTATATTTTGCTATAATCATAAATTTTTAAGATGTGAATACTGGCTCTCTACTTGAATAAATTTTGAGGGTTAATGATGACTTTATAGGAGTCAGTTATAAAAAGAACAGACCTCCTAATTCCTCTTAACCATTCTCTTGTAAACACTTTATGCCACTTGGTGAATTAAATGAAATTTCTACTCTCAGTTGTGTTCATTCACTTCACAAATCTTTATGGAAGCTGTCCTCTAAGCCAGATGCTCTGCAGCCACCGGAGGGAAATCGTACTCCCCGTGGCCTATCATGGTAACAGTGGGATGTCAACACAGACTTGATTCGAATGGTCACCAAAAGGAAGATCAGTGTTTCTTAATTTATAGGTCATTTTAGAGTGTGGAAGCTGTATACTATATATTAAAAAAATCACATGTCAATTATAATTATATCTCAAAAAATGATTCATACTTCCAAACTATTTAATGGCTATTTTCCCTATTGACACCATGTTTTGAAGAAGTTTATCTGCCCAATACATTCATTGTGTAATTATTTTCTCATTAGTATTTACCAAACAAATAAATGCCAATCAGAAGTCATAGAGCTGATATATTGCTAGCCACTACCCCCCCCACCCAACTGAAAAAAGGAAAGAAATGTATTTCATTTTTTTCTTAGGCTGTGTTTCATGATTGTGGACAGACCAATAATTTCCAGTATTTTAAAATACTAAAAGTCTCCATTACTGACTCAACGGCCTTCATTGATCTAATCTAATTCCCTCATTTATTAATATTCTATTAATGCACTTTTTTTCTGTTGACTTACCAGTCTAGTTTAAATGGAGCTAGTGAGCCCCTTTTCTGAACATCTACCTTGAGAGTTGCATGGACGGACATTGTCTCTGGAGGTTAGGAATTGAATCGGAAAAGGAAACAAATTTATGGCCTTCGTAAAGACTCAAGGTGCTTTTCTGCTTAACTCAAGTGGATAACAGGCATGATGTGTTTGTTGTATTTGATGACTCTGTGTGTTAATTTATGTCCTAATAGTTGATAGGTTGACGGTTACTGGGGGTTGGGGTGGGGATACAGGAGCCAAAGCAGCTCACTGGATCCCAGGCAACCCCAATTTTACAGACCATTTAAAGCCCTTGCCTTCCCCAAGCTACCACCTACCCTCTTCCCCACCGCCGCATATACCAATCAAATCGGTCATCTTTTTTCCCTAAGCTGAGATAAAATAAGTTGTGCTCGTTTGAAACTACGTGACGCTAGCATGGAGGTATTTGGGTACTTTGCAGCTTTAGAGAGCCTGGTACAGCATCTTTGGCAACAATTTCAATTCCCCCAGGGAAAGAAAATACATTAGACTGTTCACAGTGAAATGATATAGGCTAAGATTAAGTGATAAGTGAGAACATAGGATTTACATGAACTTTAACAAAAAAATCTTCATGGATGGGTTTCCTTAAGCCCAAATTTGACATTTATCATGTATCATGTGGGCCACTCTCTCTCTTCTTTAACTAAGGAGGCAAAATTGCTTCACATAATATTATGTAACTAAAACTATATGTACAGAATTGTTAATGGCAGTTACCAAATTGTGATGAGGTTATTGGTGTTTTATTTTCTTCCTTCTTTTCTGGACTTATTTACAAGTTTTTGCAATGAACATGCGTTACTTTTTAATCAAGAAAATAAATAATTTATACTAAAATTAGCAAAAGTACACGTATAAAAATCATACATATATTCTTGCCATAGTAAAGTAATTTTATTCAGTTTTATTCAGTATGTTCTGACTGACTACCTCATATTATAATAATGAGCCCTACTATATTTGTATAGTTCTTTAAACAGATTTTTTTTTCACATGGGACATAGAATAATAATTCAGTAATGGTAATGGGATAGATAATATCCCAAAATGAGGAAATTGTGGGTTAGATATTTTATCTTGTTTTCCATGAATTATGTAATTAGCAAATAGCAGAAATAGAGCCATATTTCTGAATCCTAGCACAATTTTTCTTTCTTATATGCTATAATATCTTTTTTTCCAATATGTATAATGTTCTGCTAAGTCCCATGGAACATATGAAAAAATAAAGATCCAGTTCTGCCATCAAGCAGTTTATAATGTAGTTGGGAGAAAAAGGCATATGCTGACAAAGTTAATTAGCAATTCAGTTGAAGGCACAGATAAAAAGTGCAGTGTGTAATACAGTACCTGGAACATAAAGGCACTCAAGAAAGGATGGATGGATGGATGGGCAGGAGGGAAGATGGATTGACAAATTAATTAGAGTTATAAGACTATAAAGAAAAAAGTTCACTCATCACAGATGGTTGAATGTCAGTAAATATCTATTGATTTATATTGGCCAGAGAATATTTCAAGGAGGAGAAGACAGAATAGCTAGGCCTTCAGGAGGAGAGTTTGACTCTACAAAGAGGAGGAGTGAGGGTCTTCCAGGCTAAGGGCTCAGCATGAGCAAAGGCAGTGAGACAGAAAGAGCAAGATATAACTTTGAGTGTCATATCTTTAAAAAAGGAGTGACTTTTCTAAAGCAGAAGGTTTGGTAAGAAGGTTATTTTGAAAGTAGAATGGGACTAAATCATCAAACATCTTGAATTTCGAGCTGAAGTATTTAAATAATCCATAAACCTGGGCAGCTATGGAAATTTTTGTATAATATAATTAATGTTTTAAGGAAAATATTTTAGACAGCAAATCTGGTACAAGTATGACTTTGTATTAAATATGAAGATATGAGGGTTTAATACAAGGTGAAGATTTAAAGTATTCAACTGGGATTTCAAAGTACCTTTAGAGAGTTGATCTTGCTGTATCATCATTAAAATCTTCCTATATGTAATTGAAGTTTCTGAGACAGTTACGTCAAATTCAGCTTTAAATCAATAGGTACTCTCATTGAGAACTAAAAGATTACCACATGTGAGGATAAGAAGCTGGCATGAAAGTCTAGAGGCCTCCAAATATTTCATGCATAAAGTTTAATAAATTTTTCATATGTTAGAGGAGAAGTAATAATTTATATCTTCTGGGATATTCAACCTAAATACTAGACATGTCAGAAAACTGGTATTTCTTGCATGTAATTTCTTATTGCACGAGGAGAAGTCGTATACATTGTCACTGCTATTTAAACCATTAATGATTTTATCTTCCAAAATCAATTACATCATCACATGACTACAAGTGGTTAACTGTGAGGCGTTTGAGAAAACTATGTGGGTTAGAATCCAGCCCAACCACTGAATGCTAGTCAATCCCAGCCAAGTTTCTCTCTGTTTCTCTCATCCATGAATGATGATAATAATAACACTAACACCTTAAGATTGTTGGGAGGATTAAATGTAAAAATATGCACTAGTGCCTGCCATATAGTAACAATTCATAAATGATAGGCATGTTACTAGTAATGACACATAATCAATGAGTAATGTACATTCCTCTTATTTTCTTGTGATTGTTTACTTGTTTCATTTGTTTTTAAATCACTGCTAGAAAGCAAGCTAGGGATGTGCCTGGGTTCTCTTCTGAGTGAAATTGTAAGTCAACATGCATAGCCTAGGTGGCTCCTAACCACGGTAAAGCTGACCAGCCTCTTGCTTTCCGTAGTGAGCCATCTCTATGGATTTGGACTGATGGATGCAGAAGCCATGGTGATGGAGGCGGAGAAGTGGACCACGGTTCCCCAGCAGCACGTGTGTGTGGAGAGCACAGACCGACAAATCAAGTAATATTTGCTGCAAGCAGACAACATGACAGGGCCTTAAAGAGAGCAGGCCAGTGCAAGTGCTCAAGATAACCCTTTGTGACGCATGGAAGCTAAAACCTTGTGTAGTTTTTTTCTAATGTAATTATAAAATGCTAATAGAATGCCTAGCATGCTAAGCTGTTAAATTCACACTAGCAGAACCCAAGGATCTTTAAAACAAGATCTATTAAGAGAGAATTTGGGGGGACCCCTAAAGTTTGGGCATTCTTAAGGTTTCTACTCTGTCAGTGCTTCTATTTGGTGGTGCAAGTATTCCCCAAAAGTCATTGTGCTCCAAAAAGCTAAACCTTATGTTCTGGAAACGTGATTACATACCGTGTAATTCTCCAAAGAGTGGCTAAGTACGCAGTGAGTGAAATTGCAGTTTATTCAGTGATTTCAGGGCCTATTCCCATGTTCCAGCTGCACAAACTTGGAGGCTGTGCTGGCAGGATTTACCAGCCGTAGTGTGAAGTCTCTCCTAGGTGCTGAATTCAAAGAGTAGGATTGTCATGATTTTATTGGTATTTTGCTTTTGGCTTTCTTTTTAGAGAGTTGGCTCCCAGAAAAAAATTTAGGAAACCAGAGCCATTATAATTCTTGAGGAAATTTGTTAGGAAGCAGAAATAAATAGATGAAAGTGTTTTGTTTGTTTGTTTGTTTTCCTGTTCTACTCTTGTGGCAAAGAATAAGAGGAAATGATAAAGGAGTAAAAAGTTAACCAGTATTTATGGAGTACTTATTATGGGCTAAGCCAAGTTCTAGAAACTTCATGTGTGTTTTCTTATTAAAACTTTATAAGAACTTGGGTATTATTGCCACTTGATAAATGAGGAAATGCAGTCAAATGGAATATTTGTTTATTCATTCACAAATTCATTTACCAATTCGGCAACTATTTTTCTTGCACTTACTGGATATCAAGCACTGAGCTAGATATTAAGGATAGAAAGGGGAAATAACAGGCAGGAACAAAAAAACTTAACAAAAAAAAGAAATTAAAAAAGCAAGAAGAAAAAGGATAGAAAGGGGAATAAGAAATGCTTCCTGCCCTGTGGAGCTTACAGCCTAGTGGGAATTAAACCAAAAAATATAATAAATAGATAATCACAGATTATAATAAGTGAATGGGGAAATACAAAGGGGGGGGCATATTTTTCCGATGGTTCAGTGACAGTCTCAGAGAGTGAAATTTAAGCTTTGACCATGAAGCAAGAGGAAGAGTCAGCCATATAGACAGCAGCAAAAACGAAAAGGCCTTGAAGCAGAGTAGTGCGTGCAAAGGCCCTGAGGTGGGAAACTTGAATTATCCCAGAACTTGAACCGATGCCAGTATGGCTGGAGCCCAGTGTTCTAGGAACAATGGCACAGAAGGAAGCTACTGAAGAAGACAGGAACCTGTAGGCAAGAGGAAGAGTGTGCCCATGGGTTACAGAGCAAGGAAATGGTAGACCAGGGTCAAATCCCAAAGCCATGCTAATCCCCAAGCTTTCACTGTACCACAGTACCCTATATCAGTGGCTCTCAAAGTGTATTCCAGAGATCAGCAACATCACTGTCACCCAGGAACTTGTTAGCAATGCTCATTCTTGGGATCCACCCCAGCCTTACTGACTATACTCTGGGGCCTGGGCCCAGCAACCTCTATTTTAATAAGGTGAGATTCTCAAGTTTGATATCCACTAGCTGCATGAAGATAAAAGAACCTTAATTCCCCTTTTCCTCTCACCTGCATCTTTCTCACTGTCTAACCAGTGTTAATCCTTTAAATGACCCAATCTTTTGGGTGATAGTACTGTGTCCTTTAGTATCCAGCAACTAGCTGCTTACATTACATCATGTAATCTCATGCTAGGCCTGCGGGATCTCTCAGCCAAGCTGTGCCATGGACTTTGCTCAGACTCCCTGTCTTTCTGTTGCAGGACAATTCGCCCCAACAGTGCAGTGCGCTCCATCTACAAAGCTTCGGGCTGCTCTGATAACCCCAACCACCATGTCAACTACCTGGAACATGTCGTTGTGCGCATAACCATCACCCACCCCAGGAGGGGAGACCTGGCCATCTACCTGACCTCGCCCTCAGGAACCAGGTCCCAGCTTTTGGCCAACAGGTACAATGATGTCCTTAGCCCACCAGTGTGTAGGAATCAGACTGACACTCAGCTATTCTTTAGGGAAGAAAGGGTCAGCAGCTACTTACTTACTTAGAAACTGAGGGGGCACTTAGGTGTCATGATGGGACTGTCATAGCTCTCACTGCCCACACATAAGTACAAAGTGGGAAGCTACCTAGAATCTATAGGCATAAAACAGTATACAACGTCTAATAGTTAGGTAATATAAAAAGGATGCTGCAAAAAAATTGAAAGCCACCTGTTGTTCTTTATCCTAAAAAAGAAATACAGAGCACTAACTCCTTAGGCCTCTGGGATTCTCTCCCCTGCCCTTAAACATTTGCTGGCATTTAGGGCAGATTAACTGAATTCTCTTGCCCAAGCACTTTCCAAAGTTCAAGGAAATTATATTTGTTTTAAAACAGGTATTGGCAAGTTTTTTTCTGCAACGAGCCAGTTAGTAAATGTTTTGAGCTTTGCAGGCCATGTTTCTGTCACAACTACTCAACTCTGCCATTAAGAGTGCAAAAGCCACTGTAGACAATATTAATGAATGGGCGTGGCTGTGTTCCAATAAAACTTTATTTACAGAAACAGGCAGCAGGCCGTTTTTGGCTTCAGAACTGACTATAGTTTGCTGACCTCTGTTTTAAAAGTTGACCCTTTAGTCTTTATTGCCCAAGGGGGCAAGAGGGCACCCAGTTTCTCTTCTTAGCCTCTTTCCTTCTCCCCACTCCCTCCAAACATTTCTCCAGCAGGTAATTGTATTGCCAGGATCCTTCTGAAAGGCCAGAGTGTTCTAGCACAAGTTTTCTTTTGCTCCCCTGGCTTTTCGAGTGGTTGGGAGCATGGGCGGGGGTGTTTGTCAGCAAGTGGGACCAGATGGGGAAATGTCAGGTTGTCCTATACACCTCATTCCCA
Source organism: Rhinolophus sinicus (assembly GCF_036562045.2). Classification (NCBI taxonomy): domain Eukaryota; kingdom Metazoa; phylum Chordata; class Mammalia; order Chiroptera; family Rhinolophidae; genus Rhinolophus; species Rhinolophus sinicus. The sequence goes on from NC_133754.1 coordinate 147,010,335, forward strand.
TTATGGTTCTAAAATAAAAACCACAACCAGAAGCCTAAAAGGTTCTTTAATTCGATTTTCTTCTCCAAGAGAACATTTAATGGTAGCAAACAACCTTATCGTCAATGACACATAGAGTCCAAATGAAAGCCAACCTTTTATGTAGACACAGCCACGTGTCCACATGCCAGGTGACCATGGCAGCAGGGATCTTTGTCAAACCAGAGGTGTTGAGAGTCCAGGAGACAGTGCAAGTCTGCAGAACCGAAAGTGGGACTGAGTGATTGCCAGTTGCTTTTCAAAATCCCCAAACTTCATCTGCTATAGGATTATGAGAAAAAAGAAAGAGCAACAAATAGCACTTCTAGGTGATATTGCCCAGGAGTACAGATTCTAGAATTTTCAAGTGCATTTTACTTCTGTGCTTGGAAGACTTGCTGTATTCTTTAAAACCTCACGTCTTCCATTCGGACATGGGGAGACTTGGGCTTAGTATTTATGAAGCAAAGCTTAGCCAGAAAAAGTGTGTGCTGGTGCACAGAACAGACAGATGCTTTGGCCTCAGCTCGCTGAGCATGCCCTTCTCCCTACACAGACAGGGGTCTCAGCTGTTGTCAGCCAGGTAGTTGTCATTACCTGCCTGATGCTTCTTTCCAGCAAGCAAGGCCTGAAGATGCACAGTTACATGATTCCTTGGAGATCACAGCAGCTTATTACCACAGCCAGGGAAGACCTTTTTCTCTGCTTTTTTTTCCTTTTCTTTTCTTTACCACTACTCATCTGTGTTGAACTTGAAAAATTATCTAGGTGAAACATTGTGAAGTGCAAAGGTTTGCTTCACACATCTGTGGCTCTTAAGTCTCAAGCCCCCTCCATTCTAGAAAAACAACCCTTTCTCAGTTGCTGTTTGCTTGGAAAACTCAGCCTCCTCAGACTTTCCAGGCTCTTCCTGCATATTTTGGAATTTTTTGTTGGCTTCCCCCAAAATGACTTCAGAGAGGAAACTTGTGAGCAGAGGCGCTGTGGATTCCGTCACAGGCATTTGGTGGATTACAAGGTCACTGGCTTCAGTTGCACATGCATTCTTCAACAGCGGACATCTGCTTTACTCTTTGCAAAGTGCTGAACCCAAGAGTACTTCATATCTGTGTCAGAGAAAAGAAACAGGCATTTCAGACACTCGGTGACTGACGGTCATAAGGTTTACCTCAATTTCCCTGATCAAGACCCCCTGGGAATAAGATTTGCACCCAGAGTGCAAGTCTTCTGGGTCTGGAGCATTTCTTAAAGTGCTGCTCTTTTGCATATCTTCCATCTCACTGCTGAAAGTAAGTAACCACCAAAAAAAGCTCGACAGATTGGAGTAGAGGAAGGGGGCTGGAGGACGAGAGATGTGAAAGATGTTATGAATTCATTTGTCTACAGTTCCCAAAAAACATTGTTCTGAGCAGCCGATTCCTTAAATGTAAAACAGCTGCACCGGGTCCCAAAACCACATATGGCCACCTTCCAGGGCCTGGCTCTCCTGTCCTTTTGTGCTTGACACTAGTAGCATCCCTCCTACCGAGGCAGCTAAGGAAAGACCGTTTCTTTTGGCATTTTCTCCTTCTGGCATATTCTAAAGCTTTAATTTTATGAGAGGAAATCTCTACTCAAAACCTCTCAGTCTCTGACCTAGTGGTACGGCGTCCTTGTGTCCTGTCATATTGGCCTTGTTTCAAAGCACATTCCCACGATTGGGAGCTGAGGACAAGGAGCATAGAAAAAGGTGGGGAGGGAGCTAAAGGAAGACCTCCTTCGCTCCTGGGGTCCTTCCTGTTCGTCTGCAAGGCAATAACACTTTACCTCAAGGAAAAGGTGAGTTGGGTCAGGTTTTAGAAGTAAGTTCTCTCTCCAAATTTATTAATGAGAGCAATAAATAGTTCCCCTGTTGGATACTTACTGATCTTTCCTTCAAAGAAATCAAGATTTCTGAGGACCACATAAAGAAAAGAACACTATGCAGTTAAAAGATAGGAATTCTGAAAGGTTTAAAATACAAAGTTTCCCTCGTGGGGGTCACTTGAGATGAAGAGGTAGAGCTGTGGTGCCAAAGGGTCATCCCCATTTGATCTCTCCTGTTCCTTCATGAGGTGTGATCTGTTCCACGGTGGACTGTGTGTTGACTGCTGTGAGAAGGAAGGATGCTGAGAGCCAGCTCAGACCCCGAATCTGAGGCTCACTCGGTGTCATCTCCCCATTCTGGTGCAAAAATCAAACACATTGACAATAAGGGAAAACCAGGGAGAGGAAGACCTGAGATGACCGTGACGGCCCCTCCCTTATTACCTGTGACTGTTCTCCTTTTCAATATTGACAAAATAGGTGTCACAGTCTTGGAACCTGAAAATGTTAGTCGTAAGATTAAATTCCCAAAGGAAATAAAGGGGCCATGGTCAGCTTTCAAGAAGTCCTTAGTTTCCTAGACATTCCTGTGAGGAATTTCTTCAGTATTGTGTTTCCCCTCACCGCAGAAGTTCCTTGGGAGTTGATTTTCCACAAAGTCCTTGAACGCTTTAGGTTTGTGTGGGCCGTCTGGAGCCCCTCAGTGCCCCCCTGTCCCGGCTGACAGGGCACTTGCTAGAACTCCTGTGGAGAACAGCTGTTGGAGGAGGAGCCGTTTACCCAAACATCTGCAGGTGCTGAGCCCTGGAAGGCACTCAGCAGCATTCAGAACTAGTCCAACTTGAGCTCCGTGCCCAATTAGCCCAGCAGGCAAGCACCCTTGGCAAGCCAGGTTGATAATTTAGTGGGTGGGAGCCCTGAATAAACAGAGCAGTCCCAGAATGGACAAACGGTTAGTTCCTTCTCTTCCCTTTGTTTTCCCCTGCCCTGTCACCCTTTTGGTCCTCCTCTTGGCCTGTACACCCACCCTGCCTAACAAAAAGCCAGACTGAATAATCAGCACAAACGAGAGAGGTCCAACATCGTGGGGGGAGCTAGGTAGGCTTCAGTCCCTTAAAATGTTTTTAGACAAGAGCCACATTCGATATCAGCCTTTGTTCTATGGCATATTCAAATTCTGCCTGTGTCAAATTTTACACACAAAAGCTTGTTCTATCAGGTTCTTCCTTCAGCTGCATTTGTTGTAGAATTATGAAAAGCTGTCATCATCTTTTTTCTACTCTAAGTCTCCCCCTCCCCCAACTCATTGAGTTTTAGATTTAGTTTAGCTTGTTGGCTCTCTGTTCCAAATTTTGGCCTCTGACTGAAAGCTGAGACTTTGCCTCCCTTTCTAAATTTGATTACAGCTGAATATCTCTGCTTCTAATTATGATCTTAAGTAGAGAGGAGGTTCACTTTCTAGACTGTAAAACCTATAGCGTTCTATAATTAACTATGTTTAAATGCGGTGTTTATATTTGAATCATTTTTGTCACTGCCCTACCCAAATGTTCAATGACAAAACTGACATTTGTAAAGTGTCATGCAATATAGATGCATTTGTTACTTGCAGTATAAATTACACTTTTGCAGTGAAAGTTTTACATTCCAGTAAGGCCTCCCCATGAGACCCCTCTTCCTTCATTCAAAATGAGGTACAGGGCCTTGGAGTTAGACGGAATTGGGTTTGTCCTGATTTCATCAATTTTTGCGTTTGACTTTGGAACAGTGATTCTCTCATCCAGAAAATAGACCTAATCGTATCTGCGTCACAAGATTGTTACAAGTATTAAATAAGATAACATAAGGCTAGTCCTCTGCCCAGCCCCTGGCATAGTAAGCATTTAATAAGAGCTAACCTTTATTTACGCTGTGCTTTTCAAAACACCTGGTGAATGACTCAATCCAACACAGATGGCTGGGCCCCTTTCCCAGAGATTCTACTTCTGTAGGTCTGGGGTGAGGTCCATGAATTTGCATTTCTAATAAGCTCCCAGGTGATGCTGACACTGCCTGTCCACAGAGCACTTTTTAAGCAGCATCAATTTTAAAGATCATCCAGCTTTTTCGTACACATTCTTGTTATTTTTGTGTCATCAAAAGACTTGTGAGCAGTATGTGCTGGATGCTGTGCAAGTAATTTACAAAGGAGTTTAAAATATAAAGCAGATACTTAGATAAAAGCCGTCGACTATACAATGGAATAAATCTTCAAAAATATTAAGTACTTACATCATATACCCACAAAAAGAAATGCATTTTGGGACTGTTGAGTTAGTTATTAATAGTATGCATGTTGAAAGTAAAAAAAAAAAAAAAAAAAAAAAAATGAAACACCTCATCTTTTTAGGTATTCTAGAACCTTTCTCTAAACCTTTCTTAAAGAAGTGATTTAGATTATGAAAGAGAATGACTTAATAGTGTTTTTAAATACCCTATTTCAGAAACAAAGTATTTAAAACTTAAAAAAGCCAACATCTAAAAAAAAATGAAACACTGAAGTACAATTGAGCCAAATGAGTGCTTGAAGCATTCTATAAGCTCTAACTTAAATTGTGATGAAGCACTTAAAAAAAAAAAAATTTAAAGAGAGAAAACTTCCAAAAATATTGGTCTAACATCTGATTCTGTAGTGAACATAAATATTGTTTGCTTAGTAGTGGATGATTCTGAAAGTAAGATCCATTTACAATTTCAGAAATAATTATATAACACATAGCTGTCAGTATGTATAAAATGTCTTGTTAAATAACTGCCATAACATCATAGAAGAATGTTGTAGCCTTGATAGACTGGCTACACTCTTTAAGTGAGAAAGAGCGGCAGGGGGGAAAGCTTATGGTAATTATATGAGTTACTTCCTGAGTTAATTCTTCAAAAGGATGTACTACACTTAATGGCAGTCTTTTCTACCACGTATCATCCAAAGTAATTTATTTGAAACCGCTCACAGGGATAGGGCTGTGGGGCACTGTTTTAATAACTGGATGCATAATTTGTGTCACCACATGCATATATCATTTCATCAAGCTCAGATTATGAAGTCAGCTTGGACAGAACAGTGTTTCACTGCAACAGAAGATGTAGATATAGACATGGAGTTAATCTGCTCCAGCTTTCAGCACACTGGCCCTGCTTTATTGACATTTTATCCATACTAATAATGTTGGCATGTATCTGGTTTCTGCACTGTTGGCACAGCACTGACGTTCAAATTGAGCATTGGACTTTTAAGTTGATGTACAGAGACCACACAATTAGAATCTTCTTAGCAGGTGTCCAGTGGTTTGACACGTGATTGTCTTGAGAAAGTATGCCCCTTGCAACACAAATCTAGTCTACTAGTGACATTGCTCTTTGTTATATGCAGATAACACAGTGTTTTTAAATGTTACAGTGCTAAAAATAGGGAATAGTTTAAGTATTGAATCAGAGTTAAAGGACAGGGTGAGGTTAGAAAACTGAATGCCCAGCTAGTTGAAACAACAGTAATCAGTGTCTATTTCTTTCCCCATCAACTCTTTTAGCAAAATGTAATGATTGTGTTTGGCCACATTTTTATTCCTCTCCTCAACTTTTATGTCCGTATGAAAGTAATGATCATTCCAGCTCTGCATAAAGTGAAGAGACCACGGGGTAACTGGTTAGCCAGATAGACAGAGCCTGTTTATATGTGGGCTTTGAAACGCTTATTTGAATGCTGATTTATGAATATTTATTCTTGGCACCGAGTTTATATTTAATTTTTGTTCCCAATATGATTTAAACGTGATTGGTAGCAATGGAATGATTTTCAAAGGTACACAGGAAAGGGTGGAAGGAAAGAAACGTAGGGTCTTGCTAATCCAGCAGTGAAATAATTGACCCATGAGTAATTATAAATTGGCTGGGGTTGTGGAAACAAGACTGCCCCTCATGTGATGGCAGCTTCAAGTCTCCTTTGTAGTTTCTGGACATGAGGCAAGGAGCCAAATGTTCTGTCTAAACTGTTTGGGAATTGCTTTTAAGTTCAGCACTCTTAGAAAGGTATTATGTGACAAGTTATTGCTTCAGTGCCCTCAAATGGCACAATGGCCTCAACGAGTTAGAGCCTAAATTAGAGCTGTGGGCTAAGAAGTGGTTCTAGACTGCTTTTCCGCCTCCATCCATTTCTATGTCAACATATTCCCTTTAGTATCCTGTCTCTGGCAGGAAGCACAGTTTGAAAAAGCTCCTTTTCCCCCACCTCTGTGCCTCCATCTCATCCCACATACACACATTCTACATATATGAAGGATTTTATATGTAAGTCAATTATATAAGCCATCAATGTCTTCCTGGCCAAGTCCAGTGTTAAGCCATTGTGAAATGAGCCCTATCATGATAGCACATGGATTGAGGAGCTCCATAAAATGTACCATCCTTCCTCTACTGAAGATCAATTACAGTGTGGAAATGTTCCTTTAAGGAGCCACTGTTTCTATCCCTGTTATTATGGGGGAAAGCTGCCAGGTCCAATGAGGTCCTCATTGAAATGCCACAGAGGCAACCTTTATAAATAATATACAGATATTCTTTAAACGAGGAAAAGGGTTTCCTGTCCATGTAAGGTTTGAAAATCACTGCCTGTCATTAACCCCATGTGGAAATTAACAAAACATACTTGAATAGTCTGAAGATTTGAGATATTCTCCAGTAAGGAGACCTGTTCAGCTTAAACTGAGGCTTTTCCAAATTTTCTGACCGTGGGACACTTTGAGACTATTGCTAAATAATTTTTATTTTTCTTTCAAAAGCTCAGGAATGTGTAGCAGGTGATTTTCCTGTTTACAGCTTGTCTCTAGGGAATACTGCTGAGTGTTGGCCATTGACCTAACACAGCCCACAGCTGTGCCACCCAACCTTCCAGCTTTAGAATCCAGCTGGCATTTTAGAGAGAGCTTCAAACATATTGATAAGATACTTTTCTTGAAAAAAAATCAGAATTCTTATAATATATTAAGTTATTACAAAATTACAGTGGTTACTTTTTTGTTTTTAAAAGGGCACATTTTCTCCCAGTGGGAAGACCTACATAGAAAGTCAAAGTATAACCACCAGTTTGTTTGGTGAACATGAAATTAAACGAGAGAGAGCTGACTGCATGTTTTGAATAGCCATCAACATCCAGTTGCCGTGACCTTTGCATTTGTTTCCACTGAAGGACAAATATGTCCCAGTAACTGGACATGGTTATTCTTAAGACAATGCTAGAGATATATTTCTCTTTCTGTTTGCCTCTATGGCTCTCAAGTTCTATTTCTTGTTTCATTATATTTTCAAGAAACGATCATAGATGCACATAATTTTTAAAAGAAAAGTCCTTTTTAAAAAATATGCCTCTTGTACCATCTTTTACTTTCCACCTTCTAGATCCAAGCTGTACAGAAATCTTTTGGCTATTTCTTTGGGTAGTCAAATCTACATTATATGTCGATATAAATGATACACCTATTTCTTAATGTGCTAGTTTTATATACTATCTATTGACATCTTATTCTTGATGAGGATTCTGTTTATTTTATTTCCCTCATATTTGTATCCCTCAGGATTGCATCACAGGAAACTGAAATTGTTCTAGCTATTTCAAGTAGAGAGAGATTTCATGTAGGGACTTAAAAAGGTAGAAAATTATGGGAAGGGCTGGAAGAGCAGAATCTAGATTGCAGTTCCAAGCATGACTCCTCAAATTAGATAAGATTAGTGGGTAGAGTCTTTTTACTGAGGTATAATTTATATACAATTCACTTTTTAATGTGACCAATTGTGTGAGTTTTATCATACCTACATGGTTGTGTAACCATACACCATCACTTTCAAGATATAAAACAGTTCCATCACTCCCAAAACTTCCACCATGACCCGCCCACTTCCCTCCAGTGCCTGATAACCATTGATATGTTTCTGTTGCCTTTTCTAGAATGTCATAGAAATTGAATCATATAGTACGTAGTCTTTTGTATCTGACTTCTTTCATTCAGCTTAGTGCTTTTGAAATTTATTTATCGTGTTGTGTTTATTAGTAGTTCATTAATTTTTATTACTGGGTAGTATTTCATTGTATGATTATACTGTAATTTGTTATCCATTCACCCACTGAAGGACATTTGAGTTGTTAACAGTTTTTGACCTTTATGAATAAAGCTGCTGTGAACATTCACGTAGAGTTCTTTGAGTGGACATATGTCTTCTCTTCTCTTGGATACATTTCTAGGAGGGGGATTGTTGAGGTGTGTGGTAAGAACTGACAAACTGTTTCCTAGAGCAGCAGTAACATTTTGTATTCCCATCAACAGTGTAAGGAGTTCTGTTGTACCACATCTTCAACACTTGGTATGATCAGTCTTGTGGGTAAAGTCTCAACCTAGTTTCCCTGATTCCAAAACAGTTATGCCTTCTATATTTGCTATTGCATGGCCAGCTCCATGCCCAGTTCCCTATGGGAGAATAATAAATGATACATGTTTGGATCTACTAATCAGTGATGTCCAGGATGACTACAACCTCCATTGTTGAGCTGAACATACTGATGGATACTAAGAGATCTTTAATCATGGCCTTGACTTGACCCTAACTGGGTTTTAAATAATAGATAAAACAATTTTTAATGGTTCTCTCTCAGGCTTTTTGATCATTCCATGGAAGGATTTAAAAACTGGGAGTTCATGACCATTCATTGCTGGGGAGAACGAGCTGCTGGTGACTGGATCCTTGAAGTCTATGACACTCCCTCTCAGCTGAGGAACTTCAAGACTCCAGGTGAGAACCTCCTTTCTATAATTTGGGTTGCTGTGTGAAAAATACGATGGAGTCTATTTTGGCCAAGGAGTGTTTTACCCTCATATGTCAACATCATTCTTTTCCATGTGATCCTGTGTTTTGAGTTGTCTGCATATACTCCAGTTCTCAAGATTATGATTTCAGAGGTAATAATTTAAGGATAAGAAATAAATATTTAGATATAAGTGCAAGATAAAACATGACAGCTATTGATCGGGTTTCAGAATATAGGATCCACATCTCTCACCAGCTTCCCTTAATTTCTTTGTCCATAAACAAGCCAGCCATGTCCACCTGCAACGGATTAAACAGCCTGATCACAAGAGGAAACAGATTTCCTCAGTTGTCTGTTTTATGAGTTTACTCTACATTTAAATTTCAGAGCAGGCCACATACTAAGCTGGCCTATGCCAGCTAAACTGGTTAACACTAAACAAAATGAATGCTGGTATTCTGCCCCACGTGAACCCAAGAGCGAAGGAAAAAGAAAACCTTGATAGGCAAAACATATGAATTATGATGTTAACAGAGGTCTTTTAAGGTGGTCTCAGGCTCTTGTTGCTGCTTATGTCCTAGTTCCCTCTTCGTGGAAGCTTGTTTGTAACCTAATAAAAGGGAAAGTACAAATGCCGCATGGGGTAGGACATTGAACAGTTTTTTTCAGTAGCCTATGTTGCCTATGATGGAGCCCTATTGGGTACTTGGCTCAGTAACAAATGATCTGTTTGATAACTAACCCAGCTTCTCCGCCCAGCAGCTGTGGACACATCTTGAATTGCCTGAAAAATTCATGCTTCTCAATGCTGTGTCCAGTCCATCTGCAGAAGAATCAGACCTGAGAATGATTTTAGGACTGACATCCAATTCTAGCCCTCTCCTGATGGCAGAATAAATTAACCCAGACATTCTTTAATTAATTGTAAAGGTGTATGCCATTCAGGTACAGTGGGCTGCGTAGGGAGGAGGCACACAGCACAATACAGAGGTGAACACAGGTGTCCATCAGTTACTCATTCTGAGAGATCCATTTTTGACCGCGTAATTTGGCCATCTCTTTTCCTTAATTCTGTGTTGTGGTTCATCTGTGTTGTCACAGTGGCCCCATAACCAGAGAGGTTAAAACCATCATGGTGGCAAGGTCACAGTGAAAAAGGTAAAAGTTTTGTTAAAGAGTATCTGGGTCCAGCTCACCTCCAGCATCAGCCTGAATATAATGGTTGCCAAAGTTTTATCCAGAAATCAAAGACGTTTTCACTTGTTCATCATATACTTAGTTCCCAGCACCTTCCTCTCTCCTTCCCTCCTCTTTTAACCCTATGCCCATGGAGACACATGGAGTTGGTACGCAGGGGCAATGGCAGTGTGGTGACAGGGCTGTGCTGCACTGACCAAAGGGTGGCTCCCCGTTGAGCCATCAGCAGGTGTCACTACAGGGCTCTTATGTGTCCAGAGATCCCAGAGAAATAAACGCTGTCAAAATGTGGCAGTTGTGTACCAAGGTGCGGGGCAGGAGGTGCAGCATGGAGTACAGACATCAGGGGCGCTTTCTCTGCTGAGAATTTAGGACTGTGATAAAACTAAAAGTGATTCTGCTCTTTGTTATCACCATGCACCAGCAATTCTAAAGAATGTCAGTGATAAAATGCTCTTTCCAAGCGAGCAAACTGCCCTAGGGGAACACTACTGGTTGATCTGGCATTTGTGTGCAAGAGTTAGGGGCTATGAATATAAATCTCTCTGCCCTCGAGGAATTCAGAGTCTATCCAGTTTACTAGGATTCCCTGTGTTGAAAGCTCTCTGCAATAGCCAAGAGAATCTAGATAGTCTATTTCATAGCATTGACTTCTCCTTTATAAATGTTCATGGTTAACCCCAGTCTCCTCCAATCATTTTAGAGATGTTCTTTAATAGAAACACATGATCTTTGAGTATCCCTCCTTCAACCAACCTTTTGGTTCAGGATTAGTCACAACTTCGGAAAGGGACTTTGGCGTGTGTGTGTGTGTGTGTGTGTGTGTGTGTGTGTGTGTACTTAAATACATATTAACAAAACCGTCAGGAGTATTTTTGTTTGTTTTGTTGCACATTAAGCCTATTGTGGGTTTTATACTTTGGGCAGAATGCGTTTATATGTTAGCAAGTACCTAGAATGGATTTTTCTCATTCTGTATTTACACAGCTATTTCTTAACAGGATGTTGCAGTATCAACTGCAAAATCTACAGAATTTAGCAAGTGATAAAAAGTGGTGGTATGGGGAATGATGGCTCAAATATGGCTGTATTTAATGTGATTTGTGGCAGAGATTCTAACGAAATAAAATTACATAATAAGTGAAAAGTAAAAGAGATGGATTACCCAGCAATGATATCCTCACTGGGCTAATGATGTACTTCAGAAATGACAGTAAGGGAAATAATTGATTATGAGGCAGCATTCTTCAAAGCACTTAGGAGGGTAAATTTTTAGATCCAAAAACATTGCAAGTTGAATGAACTAGGTCTTAGTGTGACTGATGGATTGAATTTCCTGTGATGTCCTTGTGTTATATGCTCCATTTGTACACTTGAGAGATGCTGTAAGGAAAGAGGGGTCTCTTCTGCATTGCAACCTAAAGGCAATCAGCTAGGTCGTCAGTTTCAGGTGGTCATTCATTTCTTGCAACTACTTAAATTCTCAGACCAAACAACACCCTGATTATGAAAAGAATAGTCCCTAACGAGTGAATCCAAAGAAAAGCTGACAGAGGACAAACCACATGTTAACCAACATACTGGCCCAATGCAAATGTCAGAAAACAATGCGGCACAGAATATGTTCAGTTTTAACTATCAGGTTCCTAAACTTCTGGAAATGAACAGAAAGGCAGTGTTATATAATGGTTTAAGATCACAGGATTTGGATCCAGAATGTTTTTTTTATTAATCGAGATATAATTGATATATAACATAATTAGTTTCAGGTGAACAATATAATGGTTTGAGATTTGTGTATATTGTGAAGTGATCACCACAGATACGTCTAGTTAACATCCATCACCTCATAGTTACAAATTTTTGTGTGTGTGATAGAACTTTGAACATTTACTTTTAGCAACTTTCAAATATGCAATACAGTATTATTAACGTAGTCATCATGCTATACATTACATCCCCAGGTCTTACTATTTTATAACTGGAAGTTTGTACCTTTTGACCCTTTTCACCCATTTTACCAAACCCCCATTCCCCATCTCTGGCAACCCACAACCTGTTCTCTGTATCTGTGAAGCTTGCTTCTTCTGTGTATGTTGTTTTTGGTTTAGTTTTCTTTAAAATTCCACATGTGAGTGAGATCATATGGTATTTGTCTTTCTCTGACTTATTTCACTTAGCATAATGCACTCAAAGTTCATCATGCTGTCACAAATGGCAAGATTTCCTTCTTTTTTATGGCTGACTAATATTCCTGTGTGTGTGTGTGTGTGTGTGTGTGTGTGTGTGTGTGTGTGTAATATATACCACATTTTCTTAATCCATTCATACCTTGATGGGAACAGGTTTCTTCCATGTCTTGGCTATCGTAGATAACGCTGCAGTAAACATGAGGGTCTAGGTATCTTTTCGAGTTAGTATTTTTGTTTTCTTCAGATAAATACCCAGAAGTGGCATTGCTGGACCATATGGTAGTTCTATTTTAATTTTTTGAGGAACCTGCATACCATTTTCCATAGTGGCTGTACCACTTCACATTCCCACCAACAGCACAAGGTTTAACTTTTCTTCACATCTTCGCCAACACTTACTGTTTCTTAACATTTTTGATAATAACCATTCTAACAGGTGTGAGATGATATCACATTTTGGGTTTGATTTGCATTTCTCTGTTGACTACTGAGGACTGATGTTAGCAACAGAACTGTTGCTTATCTCTCTGCTGTCTTCTCTTTTGGGTTAAGTGATATTGTCAGGTTAAAAAGGTCTTTGGGAAAAGAGTCATGTTGAGAATTATCAGACCACTTTTGTGAAAATCCTGTGACTAGCATTTTTCTGCCCTTAATTGAGCTCTTAACAGATCCCTCCAGGGAGAGAGTATATCAATCAGTCAGTCTACTGGAAAAACCAGGGCAAAGTTTTCTCTCCAAACTAGCAAAAAGACTGCCGCTCAGCATGACAGGATGGACAGTCATTTATATACCCACATATATTTATATTTATGTCTACCAATCTAGCTTCCTCTGTAGCAAGGCTGAGCAGCTTATTAACTGTGAGTCCTGTCATAGAAACCAAGCCACACCTCCCTGTGCCACTCTGTGAGAAGTATTGTGAGTGAAGGAAACAGAGTCTGGGAAACTGAATTTGTTGACTAGTTCTAACAGTGTTTTGTTGGTGTATTTAGGGATATATATATCATGTCATCTGCAAATAGTGAGTTTTACTTCTTTTCGATTTGTGTGCCTTTTGTTTCTTTTTCTTGACTAATTATTCTGGCTAGGACTTCCAATTCTGTGTTGACGAAAGGTGGCAAGAGTAGGCATCCTTGTTTTGTTCCTGATCTTAAAGGAAAAGCTTTTAGCTTTTTACCGTTGAATATGATGCTAGCTATCATATGTATCCTTTACTATGTTGAGGTATGTTCCCTCTATATCCACTTTATTGAGAGTTTTTATCAAACGTGGATGTTGAATTTTGTCAAATGCTTTTTCTGCATCTATTGAGGTAATAAGATTTTTATCTTTCATTTTGTTAATGTGTTGGATTACATTGATTGATTTTCAAATGTTAAACCATCCTTGCATCCTGGGAATAAATCCCACTTAATCATGGTGTATGATCTTTTAAATCTGTTGATGAATTTGGTTTGCTAATAATTTCACTGAGGATTTTTACATCTATATTTATCAGGAATATTGTCATCCTTGTCTGATTTTGGTATCAAGTTAATGCTGGCCTCATATGAGTTATGAAGTGTACCCTCCTTTTCTATTTTTTGTTTGTTTGTTTTTGGAAGAGTTTGAGAAAGATTGGTATAATTTTTCTTTAAATATTTGATAAAATTCACTAGGGAAGCTGTCTGGTCCTGGACTTTTGTTTGTTGGGAGGTTTTTGATTACTGATTCAATCTCTTTACCTGTAATTGGTCAGTTCAGACTTTCTATTTTTTCATGGTTCAGTCTTGGTAGGTTGTATGTTTCTAGAAATTTATCCATTTATTTTATGTTGTCTAATTTATTGGTGTATAATTGTGCATAATAGTCTTTTATGATCCTTTGTATTTCTGTGGTATCTGTTATAACGTCTCCTCTTTCACTTCTGATTTTATTTATTTGATTTCTCTCTTATGTCCCCTTAGTGAATCTTAACTAAAGGCTTGTCAATTTTCTTTGCAGTCCTATGGGACCAGCAAGTATAAGCCCTGCTGGTCACTAGAGCCAGGCAACCTAGAGGTGTCTCCTGGGTGGCAGCCTCAAAAATTGCAGTGACAGATAAGAGTACAAAGTCCTTTCTTGAAGATACCAGTGAGGCAGAGGGAGAGCTCAAAGATGGCACTTGCTGGGCTCCGCTTTGGAGAGTATTTCAGCAGTCCTCTAGATGTACGTTAAATTAGATGCCCGCCCCCAGGCAGATGATTTAAAATAAGCAAATAAGCCTGTTTTACAGAAAGTCCAGGTGCTTTTCAGTCAGCTATCTCTGTACTGGGCCCTGAGGTGGGTGAGTCCACTGGAGCCCTTTAAGAACTGCTTCTCAGTTTGCTATAGCTTTGCAGGACTTGTTTACATAAGCTGCATTGGTTTTCAAAGCTGGATTTTTTTGGGGGGGTAAGGGAGGGAAGCTCATCTCTCAGGTGCTGGTCTTAAAAAATTGGGTTGCCCAATGTGGAATTCAAACCTTTTGCTCCTCAGGGAGAAGCTTGGGGTTTCGAGTTCCTTCCCATTTGTTGGTCGCCAAACCAGCAGTGGGTTTTATGGTGAGATTGTGTCTCAGCCTCTCCTACCCGCTTGCATATGGGTTTATTCTTGTTTGCCCATTGTATAGGAGCCACTCAGCTGATTTTGGGGTTTCTTTCAGAGGAAATTGTTCCATATGTAGCTGCCAATTTGCTGAGTCCATGGCAGGAGGTGGGTTCAGGATCTTCCTATATTGCCATCTTAAACTGGAATCCCCAGATGGGTTTTAACATCAGTCTGTCCTCTGACTGCCTTTGGGAAAGTTATCAACTTCCGTGCCTCAGTTTCTTCATCATGGTTTATTTCAACTATATTGGGCATACAAGTACCTACCTTGTTGTGAACATTTAAAGGGATAAAACTTATTTAGCGTATACCGTATTTCCCCGAAAATAAGACTTAACCAGACCATCAGCTCTAATGCGTCTTTTGGAGCAAAAATTAATATAAAACCCAGTATTATATTATATTATATTACATTACATTGTATTGTATTGTATTGTATTGTATTGTATTGTATTGTATTGTATTGTATTGTATTGTATTGTATTGTATTGTATTGTATTGTATTGTATTGTATTGTATTGTATTGTATTGTATTGTATTGTATTGTATTGTATTATATTATATTAATTACCTGGTCTTATAGTAAAATAAGACCGGGTCTTATATTAATTTTTGCTCCAAAAGACGCATTAGAGCTCATGGTCCATTTAGGTCTTATTTGGGGGGAACACAGTAGTAAGCACTTAGAAATGATAAGCATCAATTTGATGGTGATGATAGATACTAATAGATGAATTAGGTAACACCTGAAGTTCACCATTCTCTGGCTCTGGCAGAACCCTAGCTCTGGATCATGCCTGGATTCTTTGTTTTAAGCCAAGGAGGGGACCGGTCCTAAGGAGTATCCTTTCTGCCAGCATATTTCCATGTTTTTAATGGTTTTCTCTTACTAATTTCTACTTATGGTCAATTTTTTTATGTGAATCTGATTAAGTTTAATGGCCTGGGGGAAGTTTTTCATTTGGGATTTTTTTTTTTGGTGTGTGTGTGGTTTTTATGTTTTGTGTTTTGCTTTATTTTGGGTTTTTTGCATTAAGGATTTCAGTTGTATAAATCTAAGAAATAAATGAATATGGACTAAAACTAAAGCACAGTGTTCCTTGTGAGCATACCATCCACATGAGGTTAAACACTTGTCGTTTGTCTCATTGGTCAAGGCACCCTTGACCAGAAAATGCTCTATTGCAGCGCTGTTCAGTACAACCCTCTGCAGTGTTGAAGTGTTCTACGTCTGTGCTGTCCATTACAGTAGCCACCAAAGACACATGGCTACTGAGCAATTGACATGTAGTTAGAGGGACTTAATTTTCCAATTTTAGATAATTTAAATTTAAATAGCCACAGGTGTCCAGTGGCTGTGATTGGACACCACAGGCCTACAGGGTAATATAAATAGGGATAATATTACCCTACGGGATAATATAAACAGGATAACATTGAATGACTGAGTCAGGAATCAGGTGGAACAAAACAGTTGTTTTTATCTTTTTACTGATAAACAAGTCAGGTAACACCAAACAGTTGTGTCAAATTCAAATAAGACTTTTCTACATAGAGAAACAAAAGCTCTGTAAAATACTAGGATTCTCTTCAATACCCATAATTTGAAATTCAGCCCAGCAAGCTGAGCTGTGTTTGTTTCTTGGTCTTCCTATGAATACTGATTAAATTAAGGCCTGTCCTGTAGTTGGTGCTCAGTAAATATGTGCCGTGTGAATAGTTAATAACTCTGCAAACAGTGGCAAATGTGCTTTTCTAGCCCTGTACCTGATGCAATGATTCATATGAATCTGCTTCCCACAATTCTTCTACTGATGCTTTTTCTTAGGTAAGAAGGAATTAAAGAAATTACGAAGCTAAAGAGTAAATGTTTGATCATGATTTGGTTTTATTGTTTCTCCCAAGGTAAATTAAAAGAATGGTCTTTGGTACTCTATGGAACCTCTGTGCAGCCATACTCACCAACCAACGAGTTTCCTAAAGTGGAACGTGTCCGTTATAGCCGAGTGGAGGACCCTACCGATGACTATGGCACAGAGGATTATGCAGGTGAGCTGACTTCCTACAGGGACATAGGCTAAGGAAAGAAAGCTCATGCATCCCACCACGCAGAGACAAACTTCCACCCATATTCTAATATATTTCCGTCATCTTCTTTTCTACCCCCTCAAATATTTGTATGTATATATTCATATACACAAATATCCATGTGTTTTTCCTTCAAAGCTAAAACCACACTGTATATAAAGTTTTCTTATCCTTTTCTCCATTAAAGATCTTAAGAGCATATTTCCCTGTGCTCTTAATTGTCCATCCTGTGATCGCATTATAATATATTTAATCCATGACTCAAGATGTGTAGTTTGCTTAGAGTTTTGCACTAGTTTAAACAAGGTTTAGATGAACATCATTACTAATCAGGCTTTGTCTATACCTTTAATTATTTCTTTAGAATAGAGTTCTGTTCTGAGAATTGCATCAAAGGGAATAATCAGTTTTAGGATTTGGATAAATTTTAAAACATTGCTTTCCTGACAAAGATATACCAGTCTGCACTGTGACAGCTATGTGTTTATTGAACTCATTCCTGCCGGTATTGAGTAGAAAGAAAAGTCTAAAAAAAAAGAACACTTTCAAATTTTTAGTTTTGATTGCTAGTAAATCTAAAGATTTTTTTCTGTACAGTAGGTCCACAGATAATGTCGTTTCATTCAACGTTGTTTTGTTATAACATTGATGAGTTAGGAATTTCACTCTTGTTTATATCGACTAGCCTATGGTAAAATTGATTTCCTTATATGTTCTTCTGCCACAGTTCAAGAATTTATCAACGACGTTAAGTGAGGACTTACTGTAGTTCTCTGATTTAAATAAAACTGTCTTTTACCCATTCTGTTCAAACTGGCAATAATTTTCTGTTCAAACTGGCAGCAGTTTTCTTATCTAAGAATTTTTTGTATGTTCTTGTCTCTCACATTATCTCATATTTGCTGAAAACATTTATTATCACTTGCTTATGAAATGTAGTTTTTGTTTTGTGTTGTTTTGACAGACAAAGAAAATTGGAGAGTAAGGTTTATATTTTCAGATAATAACATTTGTGATTTTTTTTAAATAGTTGTTTTTGCCCTAAAATCAGCTAAATAGTCACATGAATTTTTTATAATCTCTGATTTTTACATTCAGCCATTAATTCATCTGGAACTTATTTTGGTTTATGTTATATAGGTGTGAAATGAAGTTCTGTCTTTGTTTTCCAAATAGACTAATATCATTGGCTGAGTTACCTTCTTTTAATAGTTTAGGATATTTCCTTTATAACAATATATTTAAGTTCTTACACCAGGGTCTCTTATGGTACCACCTTTTCTGATTTATCAAACTAATAATTCTTAAACCAATAGCACCTACACTTTAATATCATGATACATTTTAATATATCATGAATATATATCTGCTTCTTTTCATAGCAAGTCGTAAGTTCCCCTTTAAAAATCCCATTGGAATGTAATTTGAATTTATATTCAATCTAATTGAAGAACTGTTTTTGAAATATATAATCTTTCCATTCAAAACAACAGACCATGTTTTTATTTTACTGAAATATTTTAATTTTATGTCGTGGTATTCTCATTAGTGTTATTCCTATTTTCAGTCTCATTGCTATTGTAATGGAAAATATTCCATATTTGCTACCTAGTTAATATGCTGGAAACTAGGAAATCTGTTCTCTGTTGCATATTTAGCTTATAGCTATCTGACCATTTGGCTTAACTCTCCTACCAATTCATACGTTCTAAATTAATTTTTTGAGACAGTTTAGCTACTGTAGCCATATCATCTGCAAATTGTTTTTCTCCTCCCCAGTATATTTCTGATTCCAGTTTTGTTGCATTGGCTACCATTTCCAGCAGCATTCAATCCTTCTAAGATATGACACTCAATGAGCAAAGCTTCTCCTAATGCAGAACTATTTGTAAATAGCAGTTTAATGTACCTTTAAAGGAGAAATATTTTTTTCCTGCAGCTCTAAGATTCTTTTTATAGATACTAAAGATAAAAGTACTTTGTTTATAACCTTAACAGAATATCTTAAATATGTATGTAGTTCCTTTTATTCTAAACAGGTAGTATCACAGAACCAATAATAAGCTAAGATAATTCAGACCAATTGAGCTAACCAGAGCTAGACTGTGTTAGCTTTTCTTATTTTGCTTTGAGCTTGTAACATTAGTATTCATGTTATAACTATCAAAGCATTTTGCCTTCTCTGTTAGGAGAAAATATATCTAAAAACATAAATGGAATATAATAGTAACCTATTACTATGTGCTTTATGGTATGTTTCCAATTAAAATTTTGATAATGTTAAAATTCTGAACAGTTATACATCTTTGTGGGTTTTTTCTCATTATATCTTCAAAATGTCCACATTGGCACTTGTGAGAGAACAAAAACAATTGTTTCGTTATTATACTGCAACCTAAAATACTAAATTGCATCTGGGACAGCTTAAGATTATGAAAGAAACAGCATGTGAACTTGCCATGCAGACCCCTTGGCACATATCAAAAATAAATGTTTTGGGAGGGCTTTTTAATTGTAGAAATCATCTGGTGAAAATTCAGGGCCACCCATGACTTCTTTTCTTCTTAGCTGTGATTTTCACCTTTATTAAGAAGTCAGGCTGCCTAGAGCAGGGGTGTCCAAACTGTTTTCAACGTTTTTCACCAAGGGCCATATGTGGTAAAATACACAAACAGCCGGGCCACTCACTCGAGGTGAAGTACGTATTGCCTTACCTGGTTTATTTAAGTAAACTAAATATATTTTTGGAATTTGCTGCGAGCCAATAAAAAATGGATTGCGGGCCGCAGTTGGCCTGCGGGCCACAGTTTGGACACCCCTGGCCTAGAGGCACAGATGGCATTATCAAAACCAGATTCCCTGTACTGTATCATTGAATTCCAGGGACTAGGGGACTCAGAGTCAGCTGAACTTCCACCCTTACACAACAGACATGCGCTTCTCGAGTATCATAGCAGAAGACAGCTGAAATGTCCCAAGTTGTACTAACTATGGAATTTAGTTTAGATATCAATTTTAAGGCTTTTGAGAAAACAGAGGTAAACAGTGCCATCAAATGACTCTTGTTGCAATTAATCAGAAACATATTTCAAGTTTGCAGAATTTCAAAATGACTCATTTCCATTCAGATCAAAAGGTCATCTCTAGTACATGATTTACTCTAAGTAGGAGACATGGACTAAGAATCAGGACAGATGTTGATTCCAACTCTTCTAGCTGTATGGTACTGGGCAAGCCAATATAACTCTTGGAAAATCTGTTTTCTCATCAGTAAAATTAGAGTGTTTGACTTCTAGATTTTTCTCTGAGTCTCTCTTCCCCAGTTCTACCATTTTATGTTCCTGTGATTTTGTAACTGTAGAACATAGTCACATAATAACTAAAGGAGACCAAAGTTCAACAGTAAATCCTTTTGATTAAAGTAAGTATGGCTTAAAACATTTCTGGCACCAATGACTTACTGTTTGTACATTTCATGCAATATGTTTATTGCTAGTTAAAATCATGTGAATTTTCAGTGGGACACAGCTTGAAGATTGAGAGGCTAAATGTCCCAAAATATGGAGAACAAGGAAAAAGGGAGTTAGTTCAATAAAGCAAAATGTCTATAACTATCTCATGTCATTAGAAAGCTTTTCGTCAATCACCAAATAGCTCCATCTTTTTGGCATTTTTTCTGACTATGCATTCTCTCTAGTTCTGTATCAAAGAATATGTAACAAGAGAGATTAGGAGCCTTCATGCCAAGTCTGGAATTCTTTAAGCTTGCTCGCATTTCTAAAATTTATGTGTAGTTTTCTTTTGTTGAGTTGCCCATTGGCGTATGGGTAGGATGCACTTTTAAATCTATTATCTGTGCCTGAAGTACCTGTTTTGTAATCCAAGACTATATACTGCAAAGCTTGTGCCAGATGCCATAATGAAATTTCTTGCTAGCTACGGTATCACAGAGGTATTCAATGGCGTTAATGACCTTGGAGGAGACAGGCAAGCTGGTCCAAGATTGAATAGTAATCTTTTTCTTCCTTTTTTGTCAACAGCTTATTTTTCTCATTTTTCTATAAATCTGACATTTTTATCATTATGCATATTTAATTGCAGTCGGTGTTTTCCCAGTTGCTACAGTGGCCTTGTTCATTTGAATTCTGAAATATTTGTTATCTCCCACAAGGCAGCCATATGTGCTTTAAAGACCAGGCCATGACTGGGATGTACATTCTTGATATTTAGGTAACTGGTTTCCCCAAAAAATGTGTAGCGTTTATCTCTGGGCTTACCGCCACATTGAGCATTATATTATCCTTCTATCTTAAAGAAACTTTCACTGCATAGAAAAAAAAAAAAGCTTATACCCAAGTCAAGGTAAAGCCAAAGTACTTCAAATCATTGTTTTCTAAATGTTATTCTAACTTCTTTTGGAAAGGTCCCTGTGACCCTGAGTGCAGTGAAGTCGGCTGTGACGGGCCAGGACCGGACCACTGCAATGACTGTCTGCACTACTACTACAAGCTGAAAAACAACACCAGGTAAGAGACAAGCCAAGTCAGATCCTCCGCAGCACGCCCCACGTATTTCCAGGAGTTCCCGCAGGGTCACTGCTGGCCAGACATCCCCGTGTTCCGGACCTACACACAGGCAGATGCTGCTGCACAATCCCACTGCCTCTTTGTCTAATTCACAATGGTGAAACCAATACTGAATCACAAAATGTACCTGTAGAGAAAAAAAAAAGATTCATTTAAAATATAGTGTTGGAGGAGAGCTCTACGGATACCCTAGACCACCAGAAAGATGAACAAGTGGGTTCCAGAGCAAATTAAGCCTCATCGTTAGGGACAAAAATGACAAAACTGAAGCTATCCTACTTTGGGCATGTCATGAGAAGGCAGGCTTCTTGGGAAAAGATACTAATGCTGGAAAAACAGAAGGCAGCAGGAAAAGAGGAAAGAGCAGATTTGAGATGGATTGACTCTATAAAAGAAGCCATAGGCATGAGTCTACAGAAGCTGAGCAGAGCTGTTGAGGACAGGACATTGTAGACATTACTCATTTACCGGGTCACTAGGACTCAGAGCTAACTCAACAGCAAGTAATACACACATGCTATAATACTGCAAATGTCTTTCTCACATTTGGAAGGATGGTGGGGACACATATCTATTCACATGCCTGGTCTTCCCCTCCATACTTTCCATGCTGTTGATATTTGATGCTACAGCTGCACTTTCCCTTTGTGAAAATGTCAGTGCATGAGCCAAATGGATGCTCTCCCACATGCCCCCATGTGCAAGCCCTTGATGTGGCAATGGTGCTAGTCGCTGTTCTTCCTCACTATTCCGTTTTGGGCACTGAAGACCTCCTTGGACCGTGTGCCTCTGAGCCCCTGGCTTCTGCCTCAAACTCTGCAAGTATGTGTCTAAAGGTAAGGGCCATGGAACAGTGACTGTCCCATCAGAGGCCATGCTCTCCGGCCATGACTCTCATTGGCCTGCCACCTTCTCCCTCTTCCTTCAGGCAAAAACTCACTATAGGGGTCTGACTTGTGGTGATTCCACACTCCATTCATCCAGACAGACACAGACATGTTCTGATTCCTGTTTACATCCATGCTGGAATTTAAATTCCTTAAAGGAAAGGCCCTTGGCTATCCCTGCACCTCTGTTATCTCTGAGACTTGTTAGCAAAAAGCCTGCCATTTAATTGGTACTCAGTAAATATTTGTTGAGTGAATAAACAAAGCCTGTCCTTCAATTAAACAAGGAAGTTAATTTCTAAAAAAGTTTATCATAAGCAACATAAATTTAAATATATTTATATCAATTTGGATAACAGAATGTAACCACCACGACTGTCAACCCCACACATACACACTCCATATGATACACACACAAAAACAGAAGTAACCCCTTATTGGCGACCTTTTTGAATAAAATCATTGTTCCCACATATTTTCCCTTCAACTCAATGCCATAACTTTCCTCTTGAGACTCAATTTCTAACCATCATTCCCTTTAAAGAGCTAGACCCAAATTGGAAGGTGGTTTGGACCAAGAAACACCTTGATGGACTTGGTGTTGTGTAACTACATTGCTACTTCAGCACCCAACACAGGAAAATGCTTTAACCAACAGAATTTGGCCCTTTGGATGTGCTGTTACTTACCATCATGGTTTAAAAAGGATTTTGAGACTGAGGACAGCTATTTGGAGGACTCAGTCATTGGTGACGCTGCCCTTCTTTCTTATCATCCCACAATGCAGGATCTGTGTCTCCAGCTGCCCCCCTGGCCACTACCACGCCGACAAGAAGCGATGTAGAAAGTGTGCTCCCAACTGCGAGGCCTGCTTTGGCAGCCATGGTGACCAGTGCCTGTCCTGTAAACATGGATACTTCCTGAATGAAGAAACCAACAGCTGTGTTACTCACTGCCCTGACGGATCATATCAGGACACCAGTGAGTTGATTTCAAATATTTGTGTTTTAGAGAACAAATGTAAGGTTTTCATTTGCATGACCTTGGGAAGAATATTCCTCCTCGATGAAATCGAGGCCTTGCTTAATATCAGCCAGGATCTAGCCAATTTTTTAAAGAGAACAATTTAGAATTGTTTTGTAAAAGAAGAATTTATGTAAAAATGCCTATAACTAACTGAGCGTCCTCAAGCCCACTACCCAGAGGTAGTGATTTGCTTAGAGTACCCATAAGACTCAACATATATTAGGTTGGTGCAAAAGTAATTGTGGTTTTTGCAATTTTTCTGACCTTTTAAACCACAATTACTTTAGCACCAACCTATTAGTTGTGCTCATATATGCACAATTATGATTAATTACAGCAAAAGAATACAAAGTAAAATCAGCAAAAGAAAAAGGCTCATGGGACAAACTCCGTTGGAAGCCGGGCCTAAGCTTCCAAGAGTTTTTTCCCAATGGAGTCACACAGGATACATTTAGTTTCCTCAGCAACAATTTGTGACAACATGTGTGAAATGTAGTCCATCAGGGAACCTCCTTAGGGTCTCGGTGCCCACAGTTGTTATTGGGTCATGAAGGCATCTTCTGACAGGCACTTAACAAAATTCCAGACTCCTAGAATGGAAAGTTGGTGTTCAGCATGAACCATATTGTCTGTACAAACTGCTTAGGCATCTCTTATCAGTAAGAATGGAGTAAACCCTCCTGCAATCTATGTTCCCAACCTAATAGACCAACCTTACAAGCAGGCTTTCAGAAGATAGCAACCATGCCTGCTCTTGCCTGCACTCTAACCGAAAGCACCAGGCCTATGTGATGTCAAAGTATACTTTTCAAAAAGTTTTAAAGACATGACTTTCATGTAAATGTAGAATGAACACTTATACTTTTTTAACGCATTAATGAGAGAAACTACAAGGTAACAAATAGGTTCAGAGACTATCGAGTATTGTAGTCCACTAGGAAAGGCAAAATGAAATCCGTTTGCTGAGTTAGAGACTAAACTGAATAATTTCCTACTTGCCAATACAACTAGAATTTTCAGTTTATTTTTTCAAATGGATAGATATCATTTGCAACTTTACCAAACAAAAACCTATAAATTAACAGGTACTTCACAGAGTTTGGGTCCTAATTATCCATCATTAGTAAACAGACAAAAGTACATTCTCTGGAGAATTAAATAATCCTTGGGCGTGCCTACCTGTTAGTACTCTGGGATAACCCTGAAAAGGGCTGCAGTTACTTTTGTTTTATTTATGAGTTCTCGATAGTTTGTCTCAAGAAGGGTATCCCACCATGGTATATGGTGACACTAAAATTTCATGTTTCTGTACAACCTAAGAAAGAAGAAAACCCAAGTGTAAAGGAACAAGAGTTGTTGTTTTTTATTTTTTTAAATGAGGCAAGAATGCTACAGTGAATACTCCTGCTTTTAAAGAAGTCAAATTCTCTCTTGATTCAAAGGTAGGCATTCCTTTACGTGGCAGAATGGCTCTCTCAGTGTACCCTGGAGCAATGGGTGGGGATTCATTCCCCTGTAGTTCTTATTTTCCCCAAAATTTGGTATATGAGTTACCACTTGATGAAGAAAGGAGAAAATGGGTGTGGGGAGGGTTAATAAGAGATCCACAGAAATAAGCAGTATTCCTTGAAAATAAAAAAAGTAAAAATTATATCAAGAAGGATGAGCCTTGGAAAAGAAATTTGGTTCTAGATAATGTATGGCAGGATCAAGATAACAGAGAGTCAGTTCTTTTTCCAGAATGTGGGAGGAAGATAACTAAGGAAGGCAGCTCAAACAATTACTTTGCTGATAAGAGTGGTCTATGCATCTCTCTTCTTCTGTGTAGTTGTCTTTTGTTATTGCCTAAAGTTTCCTCATCAGTGGGTTCATTTACATACAACATAATGATCATGTATGATCATGACTAGTGATAATTATTGACAGCACATTTACAGTGCTTTCAAGTTCATACAGTTCTCTTGAATAATTTCGTTAAGTCCTCAAGGCAGGCTGAGAGGTAGACATTATTGTAATGTGAATTTAATAAATGGACGAACAAAGACCTTGAACTTTCCAACAGGAAATGCAGAAAACAGAACGCAAATCTAGGTCCTCAGACTACAGATCCTATGCCACGTCCAGTATTCTCGGTGACACAGTGAGGGGAGACCATGTGATAACTACCGAAAGGTTGTAAAAGACTTATATCTTATGCCGAGGGGCTTAAACTTGAGAAAGGAGATGGACCTCCAGGAGGTCCTTATAGGGATCTATAAAAGCATTGTTTCTCTGTGGAACTCTGAAGAATACCAACATTTCAAGAGCAGATAGAGGAAGAGAAGCCTAGGAACAAAGCTTCATTCAAGTCTACACATAAATGTGGTTATAATCTATTTGCATCTCAGAAAAGGTATCAAGGCTCCAGAAAAGTTTCACCTAAGGGAAAAGGTCTTGCTTAATATGATAAATCACCATTTTTCACTATAGAGCAATCATGGATTTGCCATTTTTTTCTTAATGGGGATCTGTGTTTGGTATAAAACAAAGCCAGTATTCACAGTATATTTCTTCAATTGAATACATTTCTATTCTCTAGAATACAGGTATTATGTGAAATGTAATATTGATATCAATTCCACAGTAGCTGTACAGTGCAAGACACTATTCTAGACAATGAAAGAAATAATTCTTACCTTGCCATCTTAAATGTAAGTTCCCTTTTCTAGTACAGTTCATCAGAGTAGTCCTGAAAGCTGTGAGCCCGGGGATCTAGCATGCCATTCCATGGCCACAAGCGTTGCTTCTCAACCCTTTTATAGTGGCATTGCCCCAGCTTCATTGGGATTTTTATTGTTGGAAGTTAGGAAACCCCGCTTGAGAAAAAGAATGGGAAGAAGAGGGGAAACGCTAATAAAGTATTCAACTAAGAATTAAGTGGGCTGTAGTTCTCTTGTCTGCAAAATGGTGGCTGTCTGTGAGGTATTTGCCAGTGCTACAATTCCTACCTATATTTGGTTTGCTGAGAAGTGATAGCAAATGTTGACTGTGGGGCTTTTCCAGCAATTTTATGCTCAAGGCCATGTGTAGTATAGCAAACATTGGAATATCTCCACATGCTTTTATGGAATCCAATTGACTAACTGATTTATAACCTTGTTACTTTTTTTTTTTTTTTTTTTAACAGAGAAGAATCTTTGCCGGAAATGTAGTGAAAACTGCAAGACTTGTACTGAATCCCACAACTGTACAGAATGTAGGGATGGGTTAAGGTAAGATAGTAAAGTAACACTGTCCAAGGAGCTTCTCAATATAAATAACCCTCTTACCTGGTTTGACTTTTATTCAAACATTTGATTGCTACTTAACATTACCTCTACCATTATATGTGAAAAATTGAATGCTATCTTGACTAAGGAAGATTTATAAACCAAATAAAATTCTCTTTAGAAAAGATGGCTCAGATACAAGTAAATAAAAATGGCCATCTGAGAAGCTTTCTTCATGCCTTTTAACTGGCAGTGTGCCAGGCCAGTAAAATTACTGTAGGTAATTTGAATCCTCCCGATTCATTCTTTTGATGGTCAGAAACTGTTCCCTTATCTTTATTATTTCTGTATAGCCAATCATGCTCTTAAGTACCTCAGGTTTGGTTCCATTATGCTATGGTATGCACATAGATTTAACACCTAGAGATGTTTTCCTTGAATGGATGACTTTAATGGATGACTGCTAAAGCCAGATAGAGCAGGTCCTCAAATAACTCTTGCTTATATCAATTAGCCTATAGTAATTATACATCATTTCACTTAGTCACAGAACCTATCAATGACGTTAAGTGAGGACCTTACTATAGTTGATAGATTCTGTAAGAGAACATGCCCCTCAAGGGAAGTAGGTAGTCTCTTGATTTCCATAGAGAAGGTCAGACAATCCTCTGTTGAGTGAGGAGTAGGAATGTGGGTTTACATAGAGCTAGAGGTCTGCTGCACTCAATCTCTTTTGAGTACTGATGGTACCTCTATTTCCACCTTTGATCAGAGTTGAAATAGTTAGAGTCTAGGCAGGTTTAATTCTTTACATTAGTTAATATTGCAACAGCATTTTTATTTCGATTTATTAATTTGTGGCTTTACTTATTTTTCATAATTGCATTCAGTGTTAGTTTGTTTAGCACCTTTCATCTCAAGACAGTCTTGACAAATATCAGTCTAGTCAGCCTAATTCTTTTTGGAGAAGGAGCAGATTGGTATAATAAAAAGAAGCAAGATAGATGTGGATCGAAATCCTCCTCCACTGTTTACCAGCTGTGTGGTCTTAGCCTAGTCACTTAGCCACTCTGAGTTTCGATTTTCTCATCTATAAAATGGTGATAATAACCCCTATGTTGCTGGATTATGATAAGGATTTACTGATAACATTTACAAAACACTTATTTCAATATTTGATACATAATTGGTCCATAAGAAATAAAAGGTTATTTAATAAAGATTATTTTCTATATTTCTTAAGGAGCAATTTATACAGTAAGGTAACCAGTGCTCTCCAATAGAAATGAGAGCCACATATGTTAATTTTAAATATGCCAGTAGCTACATTAAAAGAAGTAAAAAGATATAGGTGAAGTTTACTTTAAAAAAAATATTTAACTGAATCTATCCAAAATATTATCATTTCAATGTGTAATTAATATAAAAGATGCTTGGTGAGATATTTTACTTTTTTTTTGCTGTTATTGTACCAAGTCTTGGAAATCTGATGTGTATTTTACCTCTAAACCACATCTCAATTCAGACAGTAATTTTTTTATCTGTATTTAGATTTTATAAAATTTAGCTGAAAGTAGCCAACTTGTTCTAAACTTACTCAAAATTTTTCCAATAACTGAATCAAGCGCCAATTTATAAAATTTAGACTGAAATTAATAGAAATTAAAATTTTAAATTCCATTCCTTGGCGACTCTAGTCACATTTAACGTGCTCAGGAGCCACGGATGCCAGAGCACGTGGGACAGCATAGCTCCAACCTAGCTAGCTTATCCCAGAAAGAACCCAGGTGTTCATGGGACCAGGTCCATTAACCATGTCAGCCCTGTATGGTGGAAGCAGCAGAAAGCTTCAGGGTTCACAGTGATTGCACATCCCACTTAGTTTGTTCCTTCCCCACACAGTGCAGCCTCTGTCTCCTGACTAAATGCCAACCTCAGAAGTAATGAGCTGTATTAGAAAAACTACACAGCTTTTTTAAAACTTTGAGAAGTTTTTTGGTGGTCCTGTCTCCTTCCACAAAAGGATCTATTTGATGTAATGTCCTTTTTCCAGCTCTCTGGAAAGGGAAGGGATTCTCTTTGTAAATGACAGCTGTCTCTGGACAGTGAGGATATCAATGAATGGAGTACACTTCCAGTTATGCTGCCCTCGGTCTCTATGAGGCTCTCTCTATTTTTGTTAGGGGCTTCTAGGGTTGACCATTTTGCCTCAAGAGACCTGTAAATTTTTAAATAGTGGGTAAGAACAAACATGGAAAAACATCTATGGATAAAATACTGGAAGGACACAGATTAAAATATTAACAGCACTGTTTGGGATTCTTTTTCATCTACTTTGGGTTTGTTCTTTCCAAATTTCTTTACTGGGCATATTTCTTTACTGAAATAAATTTTACTTTATAAAATTGGTATGATCCATATACAGAGCAAAGTCAAGATGTGAATTGGAGCAATATAAAGAGTCTAATAAAATAGAACCCATTAGACCCTGTTGCTTACCATAGATACCTATCTTCTAATATCACCCATTGGCTGACATAGAATTACATGTTTCTCACCCTGGTTGTAGTCATACTGCTTATTCAGTGAGTGATATTTATATGTTAAATATTGCAAATTCTATGTATTTGTTTTGAATTTTAAGAATCAGTCGGTAGACTGTAAGAAATATCATAGCTGATAAAAATTAAGAGAGTGAAGAAAATACACATTCATCATTCGACATTCTAGCAACTCATTCAATATTAAGAGTGCTAGCTAGAGAAAATGTGGTACAGATAATGCCGAGAAACACTAAATATTAATATAACTAAGAAAAGTTGAGATGTTTGTGGAAGCAGAAATGTAGGTAGGTAATTGTGCTAAATTATTCATTAGAGTTTAAAATAAATCAAGAAACAGAGGCAAAAGTATATTAGAATTCTGTTGTGAGAACCAACAAGAAGTAAATCAGAAACGCTTAAAAACAAAAATAGAAAAGCTACTCCTGGGAGTTTGGGTAAGGGTGGTTGTGTGCTATTACTCGGTTATAATTCATTTACCATGTGTTCCTATTGCACTTATAATTATGAAACAACTTTTAAATTTATTATATAGTGGATCTGGATATCAGGGAATTGTTAGGCATATTACTAGGTAATGTGATTGTTTTGTCCATAAAATACTTAAAACCTCCAGGGTATAAGACGTGTAGGCCTGTCTAACAATTCAAAGGCATGTCCCCAAAGCTTGCAACACATGTGTATGCTACAGACATTATAATAAGGCACAGAGAAGCATTGTAGGCATCGAGAGGGGAAAAAATAAAGAGGGTACAAGGGCTATTTCCCCTGCTTTGAAGCTTTGCCAAACCCACAGGTCTCTGGGGGGAGCTATATTTGTTATATATGGAGCTGGGGAATCGTGACCTCTTTGCCTTACAGAAGTCTGTGTCTTCAGCCTGCAGGGATCCCGGTGTTCCATCACCTGTGAGGACGGACAATACTTCAATGGCCAGGACTGTCAGCCCTGCCACCGCTTCTGTGCCACTTGTGCTGGTACCCTCTCCCCCAGTCCTTCCGTTTATTCTTCTGGCTTTGGTTTGACCTTTGTCTGTTTTTAACCATCACTCATGCAAACCCACTTGACATGTTTAAAGCAAATGCTAGGGAAGCATATTTCTTTTCCACTAATCATGCATGTTTGTATTCTCATTGAAAATCAGTCCTCAGCATCCTATCCTCATTGAGAAACTTTAAAACCCTAGTGATACCTCCTTCTCTTTCCAAAAGATGAGATGCTTTTGGCAAATCGGTTCAATTTAAAATGGGTTTTTTTCCCCCCAAAGAATGTAAGAAAAAAGCACAAATACTGAATTATAGCTCTTAAAATTACAGCATATGAACGGCATTTTCATAAACTGCAACAAGCAGTCCATCATGCAACCTCTTCTGAGGTTTTGTTTCTGTTTCCTGCATTTGTCTGGCTTTTCAGGGGCAGGCGCTGATGGGTGCATTAACTGCACGGAGGGCTACTTCATGGAGGATGGGAGATGTGTGCAGAGCTGTAGTATCAGCTATTACTTTGACCACTCTTCAGAGCATGGATATAAATCCTGCAAAAAGTAAGTGGATCCATACCTCAAGTCCTGCATTTAGTTACTGGTTCTTTATTTGACTGCCTTCATAAATAATATGAAACTTAGAATTATTAATGATAAAATAAGGTTCAAACATTTACCTATGGACACTGCCCTGAAACTTTAACTCAACTTATCTTTGATTTTTCTTTTTTTTTTCATAAGGAGCACTTTAAAACCTTTACAGTAAACCTTTAAGGTAATATATCTCTTTTAAGTACATGCTTACTGCTCTATAAAATCACACTATCTACCTGCTAGGTTTTCTTTAATGTTGTCAAACCTAGCAATTACTTAAGAAAACATTTTTGTGTCATCTTCAAAGAGAGACTTAATCTTAAGAAATTAAGAGGTTGATAGTAAACACATCTTTTCTTGTGCCTGATGTGTGAAAGGATGATAAATCATATGTTTTTCCCATAGATGTGACACCAGCTGTTTAACGTGCAATGGTCCAGGGTTCAAGAACTGTACAAGCTGCCCCAGTGGGTATCTCCTAGACTTAGGAATGTGTCAGATGGGAGCCATTTGCAAGGATGGTGAGTACAACTGCCGTTTTTGATCTTCTGAGCAAAGTGTGATCTTTGTACTTTAAGGCCTAATATATTTCCACTTAAAAAAGAAACTATCAAGCGTGGGTCAGATAGGACATGGCCAATATCTTGTTGGCATTCATCTTGAACTTATGACTTCAATGGGGTTTGTTTTTTGGTTTGGGGGAGGGAGGTATTTTTAATTGCAAGAAAAAATAAATCACCTATAGTCCCACTGGCCATGATGGAGCCAGTTAACTTTTCTTTTCATTAATATAAACCTTATAGTTTTAGATGCACAGCATAATTGAGCAGTAAGTACAGAGAGGTCCCATATATCCCCTCAACACACATATAGCCTCTCCCATGATCAGTATCCTGCACTAGAGTGATACATTTGTTACAGTTGATAAACCTACATGGACACACCATTATCAGCCAAAGTCCATAGTTTACATTAGGGTTCATTCTTATACATACATACTATGGGTTTTACAGTCTTATACATACTATGGGTTTGGACAAATGTATAATGACATATATCTACCATTTTAGTATCATAAAGGACAGTTTCACTGCCCTAAAAATCCTCTGCTCTGCGTCATCCTTCCCTCCCCCCAACCCCTGGAAACCACTAATTTTTTTACTCCTCCTTAGATTTGCCTTTTTAGAATGTCATATAGTTGCAATCATATAACATAGTCTTTTCCAGTTAGTCTTTGATAAATTTCTTTCCTGTCTTTTGCAATATGTACAGGGAATTTTGTATCCTGCTTTTTACATAAACATTAGATATAAATATAATCCTGTTTTTATAAAGTCTTTAGAAACTACATTTTTAATAACAGCATAAAATTCTTGGAGATGCTATAGTTTATTAGATTGTGTATTATTTGGCTTGTCTATAATTTTGATATGTGAATAACAATCAAATGGTATCTGAATGGTTGGTTCATTAAGCCCGTGAGGCTAGGAATTAATGATAGAACCAGGTATAGAGCTTAAAACTTCTGAATGTTGCTCCATTTTTCTTTTCTTTTCTACCAAAATGCCAGGACCCCACACCTTCCCTAAATATTGATTGAATTGGTCTTGGGGTGTTGCCTGAGTATGGATATTTTTAGAAG
Source organism: Rhinolophus sinicus (assembly GCF_036562045.2). Classification (NCBI taxonomy): domain Eukaryota; kingdom Metazoa; phylum Chordata; class Mammalia; order Chiroptera; family Rhinolophidae; genus Rhinolophus; species Rhinolophus sinicus. The sequence continues at coordinate 147,042,638 of NC_133754.1, forward strand.
CGTCTCAAGCGATTCTAATGTACAGTCAGGTTTGGGAACCTCTGACTCTACTCCAAGCCCCCTGACAATTTGGCAAATGCTCACTTCTCTAACCTCAGTTTCCCCATCTGTGAAATGAATGATTTTAAATTATTCCAATTTCAACATTTTGTGAACTTTTAACTGTTCTTATAGTTCACTCTGAAGGGGCCCTAAAATTTGTGCCTAAAATTTATACACACGGTACATGTGAATGATGTAGAAATTGTATTGAACCGTTGCTCTTCTAAACATCTTTGGTTTATTATGAAAATAGAGAAATGAAAAATATGTATTTGGACAGTCTTCCCTGAAAGATCATTCCCCTGGGTTTATTCTTTGTCTTCCTATGAATAACTCCTCTTCTAGAAATTTCACAAAAAGCAGAATAGTACTATGGTTGGGAGAATGTGGAGTCAGGAGTCAGACGCTGTTGTTCATATCTGGGCTCCAGACTTTGGGCAGGTTATGAATTTCTCTGTGCCTTACTTCCCTCATAAGTAAAAATGAGGAGGATAATATTACTGATCTTGTATGGTTATTCTACAACTCACTATTAGGAATGTCAAAAAACATCAAAAAACTGGGCAGGCAGTGGCACTGAGAAAACATCATTTAGGGTCTCGTTTCCATGGAGCGTCATAGGTAACTGCATCTTCATAGCTTTTCTGATGTATGACAGGTCTGGCAAGGAAAGGACAGGCCCATTCAGGCTTTGTGTTACAAGGTTTTCTTGGCTAGGGCCGATTCTCACAGCACAATATTGTGGTGAAATGATTAGGTGATGGCACCCCCAGGACCATGTAAGTATCACTTTTTAGTTACCAACAAGTACTCCTTACCATTACTTAAAAACAGGGTTCTCCTATATCTGAATATGACTAGAATTTTCATAAGTTCATATCTGAAAGCAGATGAAGATTTTTAAGTGATTGATCTGTGACTTGAAATTTTCACCCATAGCAGTTGGTACCAGTCATTTCAAAGTTTGTGATGCTTTAACTAATTTCCTGAAACCATGGTAAGTATGTGAGAAGGTATGCCAAATGGCACTTTGGTAAAGTGTAGTGTCAGGATTGTGGGCAGTAGTAGAAAAGAAATAATTTGTGATGAGTCCATTTTCAGGTCAGTTAAAGAAGGAGAGTGAGTATTGGACTCTGTCAAGATGGAAGAGTAGGTAAATGCTGTGCTCACCTCCTCCCATGACTACTTCAAAATTACAACTAAATTATAGAACAGCCATCATTAATAACTACCTGAAGACTAGCTGAACAGAATTCCTATAACTAAGGATATAAAGAAACAGCCATGCCGAAACTGGTACAAGGGGCAGAGATGTGGATCAAGCAGGTCCCACACCCTCAGTGTGGCAACAAGGAATTGGGAAGAAGAGTTCAGCTATGGAGGCCCACCCCGAAGAGCTAGGCATCTCAGACCCACAGCGGGCTCCCCAGCCTGGGGCACTGGTGCCAGGAAGAGAAGTGCCTGTAACATCTGGCTGTGAAAACCTGTAGGGATTGTATTCAAGAAAGACAATAGGCTGCTAGAGACTTAGGCATTGCAGGTCTTAAAAGGCCCAAGCACAGATTCACTCAGAGCTCCAGCACAGGGGCAGCAGCTCAAAAAGCAGCAGAGACATACAAGGAAGAATTAAATTGACTAGCTTCAAGGCAAGAGCTGGAAATGCTATAGACACCATTATTCCTTTGTTGAATTCTGTCCCAACCCAGCCAGCATGCACCAAATCTGAGTTCTGCATTAACCTGCTCTGGTGATACCCTGGGGCCCAACCCAACTCACACACCCAGTAAGAACCTATTTCCATGGTTTTTCTACACAAGCTGATTGTCTAGACTTGCACTGCAGGTGTTCCTAACATTTCTCAAAGGTTCACAAACCCCAAACAAGCAGTGGTTGGCCTCAGTGTGCCCTGTACCTCTTGTTAAGCAGCCCCAAACCTGACAGTAAGGGAGCCAGCGTTGGTTTACAACATGGCCTCTCCCAGGCACCTCCAAGCCCAGCACAGGTGGCAACCAACCACAGATCACTTTGTAGCTCCTACCAGGTGGCCCCAAGCTATGCACCGGCAAGAGCTGGCCGTGGCCTGCACCGGAGCCCCTCCCAAGAGACCCCAGAACCAAATACCTGGTGGCCAGCTTCAGACAAAACCAGAGCACCACCCAAGCAGCTACACAATCTACACATCTAAACAGCAGACTTGCCAGGCACCAGAGCCACACTAAAGTATCTCCCGCTCCGTGAGGTCAGCCCTTCACCACACAACAACTCATCCCTATAGTCATGGCCACTTCTCACAGCCAGTCAGCCTGAGGGTCAATCCCCCCAGTGACATGCCAATAGCAATCAAGGCTAAACTACAACAGGAAGGCCCACACAGGGGACACCTATGGAGCACCCAGTTGAGTGACAAGGGAGACTGCACATTGGGTTCTGCAAGACACCTTCTACATAAAGCCACTCTATCAAGGTCAGTAGGAGATCTACCCAATATATAGAAAGAAACACAGAGAGTCAGCCAAAACGAGGAGACAAAGAAATGTTTCTCAAATGAAAGAACAGAACAAAACTCTAGAAAAAGAACTAAACGAAATGGAGACAAATAATCTACCAGATGCAGAGCTCAAAACAATGGTTATAAGGATGTTCAGTGAACTTAAGGTAAGAATAGATAAACTCAGTGAGAGCTTCAACAAAAAAAAATAGAAAACAAACAAAAAAAGTCAGAAATGAAGAGTATATTAGAGGGAATCAACTGATTGTATGAAGCAGACAATCAAAACGGCGATCTGGGAGACAAGGTAGCAAAAAACACCCAATGGAACAGCAAAAGAGGAAAAAATGAATCAAAAAATATATATATTTTTAAGAGACCTCTGAGACAACATTAAGCATACCAACATTTGCATCACTGGGTTACCAGAAGGAGAAGATGGAGAGCAAGGGATTGAAAACCTATTTGAAGAAATAATGACTGAAAACTTCCCTACCCTGGTGAAGGAAACAGGAAGCGCAGAAACTCTGAAACAAGATGAACTCAAACAAGGTACACACCAGGACACACCATGATTAAAATACCAAAAGTTAAAGACAAAGAGAGAATCTTAAAAGTAGCAAGAGAAAAGCAGTTAGTTATGTACATGGAACTCCCAAAAGATCATCAGCTGATTTCTCAACTGAAATTTTGCAGTCCACAAGGGATTGGCATGAAATATTCAGTGATGAAAGGCAAAGACCTAAAACCAAGATTACTCTACACAGCACGGCTACCATTTAAAATCAAAGGAGATATAAATTGCTTCCCAGACAAGAAAAAGCTAAGGGAGTTCATCACCACTAAGACAGTATTACAAGAAAAGTTAAAAGGACTTCATTTGGAAGAGATGATCAAAAATATGCATAAGAAAATATAGGAAAGAAAACAATTCTCACTGATAGGAAAACTCTTGGTAAAAAGCAATAGATTAACCAACTATAAAGCGAGTACAAAGATTAAAAGACAAAAGTAGGAAGATAATGTGTAATTACAACAATAAATTAAGGGATACTCACAAAATCTCACTCATGAAGAATTAAAATATAATGACAAAAATAAACGTGGAGGGTATGTGTAAAAATGGTAGAGATTTTAGAATGTGTTTGAACTTAAGTGACCATCAACTTAAGAGACTGCTATAAACATATATAAAGCACATGGTAACCACAATCCAAAAATCTGCAAGAGATATACAAGAAATAAAGAGAAAGGAAAGTGAACATGACAGTAGAGAAACTCATCAACATACATGAGAAGTGAGCAAAAGAATAAGAAAGGAACAGAGAAGAACTACAAAAACAGAAAAAAAATTAAAAGCTTATTAAAAAATTAAAACCCTATCAGTAATTACTTTAAATGTAAGTAGACTAAATGTTCCAATCAAAAGACACAGGGTTGCTGAATAGATAAAAAGAAAACAAGACCTGTATATTTGCTGCCTATAAGAGATCCACTTCAGATTAAAAGACGTACACAAACTGAATGTAAAGGAACGGAAAAAGATTTTCATGCAAATGGAAACAACAAAAACACTGGGGTAGCAACACTTATATCAGACAAAATAGACCAAAGACTATACAAAGAGACAAAGAAGGACATTTCATAAACATTTATGCATCCAACATAGAAGCACCTAAATATATAATTAATGGCATAATATCAACGACATAAAGGGAGAGATCAACAGTAATAAAGTAATATTAGAGGACTTGAACCCCTCATTGACATTAATGAATAGATCATCCAGACAGATAATCCACAAGGAAACAGTGGCCATAAATGATGCATTAGACCAGATGGACTTAATTGATACACTTAGGACATTTCATCCAAAAGCAGCAAAATGTACAATCTTTTCAAGTGCACGTGAAACATTTTCCAAGACAGACCACATTAGGTCATAAAACAAGTTGCAATGAATTTAAGAAGACTGAAATCATATCAAGCATCTTCTCCGATCACCATGGTATGAAACTAGAAATCATTTACAAGATCAAAACTGAAAAATACTCAAACATATGGAGGTTAAATAAATTACACCTATAATATCAATGGGTTAACAATGAGATCAAGAAAGAAATCAAATGATACCTTGAGATAAATGAAAATGAAAACATAACCCAAAATCTATGTGACTCAGCCAAAGCAGTTCTAAGAAAGAACTAATAAATGTATTCAGTAAAGTAGCAAGATACAAAATTAATATTCAGAAGTGAGTTGCATTTTTGTACACCAATAACAAACTATCAGAAAGAGAAATTAAGAAAACAATCCCATTTACAATTGACTCAATAAGAAAAAATACCTAGGAATAATTTAACCAAGGAGACAAAAGACCCATACCCTGAAAACTATAAGACATTGAAGAAAGAAACTGAAGAAAATACAAACAAACATATACCATGCTCGTGGATAGGGAGAATATTAAAATGTCCATACTATGCAAAGCAATGTACAGATTCAATAAAATCCCTAAGAAAATACCAATGACTTTTTTCACCGAATAATTTATATGGAACCTTAAAAGACCTCAAACAGCCATGGCAATCTTGAGAAAGAAGAACAAAGTTGGAGGTATCATGCCACCTGATATCAAACTATACTGCAAGGCCATAATAATCAAAATAGCACGGTACTGGCATAAAAACAGACACATAGATCAGTGGAACAGAACAGAGAGCCCAGAAATAAACCCATGCCTTATATGGTCATTTAATCTATGACAAAGGAGGCAGAAATATACACTGGGGTAAAGAGAGTCTATTCAATAAATGGTGTTGAGAAAACTAGACAGATATATGCAAAAGAATGAAACTGGACCACCTGCTTACTCCATATACAAGAATGAACTCAGAATGGATTAAAGGCTTAAATGTAAGATCCAAAACCATAAAACTCCTAGAAGAAAACTTGAGCAGTAAACTCTTTGACATCATTCTTAGTAATATATTTTTGGATGTTTCCTTAGGCAAGGGAAAGAAAAAAAAATAAACAAATGGGACTATATCAATCTAAAGAGTTTTTGCACAGTGAAGGAAATCATCAACAAAACAAAAAGACAACCTAGCTAATGGGAGAAGATATTTATCAATGATACATTGGATAAGGCCTTAATATCCAAAATACATAAGCAACTCATACAACTGAACAAACAATCCAACTGAACAAACAATCCAATTAAAAAATGGACTTGAATAGACATTTCTCCAAAGAGGATATACAGATGGCCAATAGACATGTAAAAAAGATGCTCAACATTACTAATCATCAGAGAAATACTAATTAAAACCATGAGATACCACCTCATCTATGTCAGAAAGTCTTTTGTCAATAAATTAACAAGTCTTGGCAAGGATGTGGAGAAAAAGGAACCCTCACACACAGTTGGTGAGATTGTAAATTGGTGCAGCCACTTATGGAAAACAGTATGGAGATTCCTTGAAAAATTAAAAATAGAACTACCATATAACCCAGCAATTTCACTTCTGGATATTTATCTGAAGAAATCCACACTAATTCAAAAAGATACATGCACTCCTATATTCATTGCAGCATTATTTACAATCACCAAGATATGGAAGCAACCTAGGTATCCATAGACAGACAAATGGATAAAGAAATTGTACGTATATACAATGGAATATTACTCGGCCATAGAAAAAATGAAATCTTGCCGTTTGTGACAACATGGATGGACCTCAAGAGTATTTTTTTAAGTGAAATAAGTCAGAAACACTGTATGATTTCGCTTATATGTGGAATCTAAAAAACAAAATAAATTAACAAAACAGAAACAAACTCATAGATACAGAGAACTAATTGATAATTTTCAAGGAGGGGATTGGGGGGATGGGTGGAAAAGGTGAAAGGGATTAAGAAGTACAAATTGGCAGTTATAAAAATAATCATGGGTATGTAAAGTATAGCACAGGCAACGTAGTTAATAATATTGTAATAACTATGGTGTCAGATGGGTATTAGACTTATCAAGGGGATGACTTCATAAGGTACATAAATGTTTAATCACTATGTTTTACACCTGAAACTAATATAATATTATATGTGAACTGTAATTGAAAAAAAAATTTTAAGCAAGGGAACGGTAACCACAAATTTCAGAGTTTACTTCTAAAAGCGAAGAAGAAAAATAAGTACGTGGCAGATCCAAAAGAATCAGAAACACTCACATTCTGGGTGATGGGTTCATGGATGTTCATACTATTATGCTTTCTTATGTTACATATTCTGTGTAGCCTCAGATATTACATATTACCATTATAAAGACCATTAAATTTGTAAAAGAAAGAAAGAGAAAGAAAAAGAAAGGGTATTTTTTTTCTTTTTAAATTTTCTTGGGGTGACAATTGTTAGTAAAATTGCATAGATATCAGGTGTACAATTCTGTAATACATTATCTGTATCTCACATTGTGTGTTCACCACCCAGAGTCTGACTCTGGGAAGAAAGGGTATTATTGATGGCTCACCAGGCTTTTCAAATCACTTGGCAAGTTCATTTAGGATGTGCTATTTATTCTCTTTCAACTGTCATATTTCAATGATTCTAAGACAACCTGTTTTACATTTTATCATCTCTGAAATCATACGCATCTTATAATTCATGGCAGGTCACAACTGCTTTTGACCTAGAAGGTTGATGTGACATAGTTGTCATTGCCTGTGAATATAGTCACAGAGATGTCTGGTCAACTGACGCATACTGTTACTACTTCTCGCATTGAATTTAATTCCAGTTCAAAATTGCTTCAAAAAAATTGTTCAATATTCAAAGGAAAGTTACTGCACATGCACAGAAACAAAACAGCATTTATATACGTTTTAAAAAATACTTTCAATAAGCATAAAATTAAAATTCTAATTTGTATGTGAATATTGTGTCAGCATTTAATAAAAAACATTTTTGTCATGGTAGTACTTAAAATAGTGGTGCATCTTAAATCCAGTGTCTTAGAGCCAATGAAATATAGTATAAACGACTGTATACTCTCTGCTATAGGTAATTCTAAAAATAAAAATTCCTTGATTATTATTGATTTCTAATTTATTCTTTTTTCTAATCTTTTTTTTTTCCTTTCACAAATGGATACCAATCACATTTCCCGTTGGACTGCAATATCTCTCCTTGAAAAACAATGCTGTTGACTGAAATCACTTTGGGTGGACCAAATTTCCTCCTTGTTGACTGCTCCTGAATGATCTCTTCCAACCCCTCAATCTGCCTCTCTGGCCAATCAAAACCTTCTTCCGTGTGTGTACATCATGCTGCTCTCGTCCTCAACTCCCCCTCTCTCTTGCTGACTTCCTGGAAAAGCAACGGAAGAGTCCTGGGCGGAAGGAGGCTTCTGTATGCTAGTGAAAAAGAATAATCTGTGCCAACGGAAGGTTCTTCAACAACTTTGCTGCAAAACATGTACATTCCAAGGCTGAGCTGCCATCCTAGATTTCTTTGTTCCTGTAGACTTATAGATTACTCCATATTATTATTAAAAAGAAAAAAAAAAGCAAAAAGCAAAAAAAAAAAAGCAAGCCACCTCTCTCTTTCTTGCTCTCTTTTTCTCTCTCTCTCAAATTTGTGCAGGGAGATGGTGAACTGTTTTGTCAGAACTTAAATGGAAAAAAAAATAATAAACCTACAACAAGCCTACCTTTTATAACTGGGTGTTTAGTGCTAAACAGCCAGGACCACAGAGACAGTATTGTATGACCAAAGCATTCGATGCCAAAATTTGACGTTAAAGTAATGGTTTGATTTCCTGCCCTGGTTTTGAAGGTCCATGTTTTCCCTTTTGCATTACTTGCTTGTTTCCCCCCTTTGAGACGCCTAAAAATACCTTTCAAAAAATCACAAGCGTAGACATAGATCAAAATGAAACAAAAAGCTCTTCTTGCATTAGTCATCTTCCATGCTTGAGTCCATCAATGGGGGAAATGGCAGAAAACTGGACCTAAGGGCATTAAGAACATCCCGTAGAGTTGTGTTCTGTGTCATTTGTCTTAGTTTTTCACAGTTGAACATTGAAACTTTCCACACATAATTGACTTCATGCATTATGTAGTTTTGGCATTATGCTCACTTGATAAGTCTGCTCCACTGGTTTCATCAGATAGACTTGCTGCTACTGGCTTTTCCATTGTAGATTGGGTTATTTTACATGTAGCTGGTCAAATGGGATCACTCTGCATAGTCAAATTGGTGATGGATAGAATGCAAAGTTACACAAAATAGCGAGACGGGTCCACCTCCCCTGAAGTCCAGAGTGTTCACTTCGTAGTCCCTGCACAATCTCTTGGTGCTATCTAGCCATTATCCCCATAGCATTTTTTAAAAGGCCATCAGAAATTCCATTTGTTGTGGTGGGAAGCATTTTGGATTTGATGTAGGAAATTTTTTTCCTGGAGTCAAAACTTTCTAAAAGGTCCTGTATTTTTTAAGAAATGGAATTTATTTAAATAATATTTAAGCTCGTGCCCACATTGGCCGGGCCACATTTTTCAATGGTGCTTATTAGAAGTTTTTTCATCTTCTCATTTTCAGAAAATAAAACTGGAAATTGAATATGGGCGGCATGACTGTACCCTCCTGGTTCTGTTATTTTCCCACTCCTCTATCCTTCTATAACTGTGCTATGTTACACCTGTACACTGAATGTCATTGAGATCATCTGTTTTCTTGGAAATGTCTTCCCTGGTTTTCTATGACTCCTTAAACACATCCTGGAATTTAGCAGACCGAATTATGCAAAAACTATTTTGGATCAGTGGTCAAAAATGAGGAAGCCTGATAGATCTTTTTACCAATTCTGACTTTCTCTGTTTAGGGAAGGGTAGACTAATCAAGTTTCCTCATATTTTCATATCAAAGCTCCATTGGTGACCTCATTTGCTTCGGGTGTGACTAGCCATCTCACAGCCTTTATTTTTACTTCCACAATGTCACTGGCCTCACAACTGAGAAGAGGAATGGTATCAATAAAGATTATCCTAGGAAAGAGCTGGGACATACATGCTAAGGTCCCCATCTAAGCAACAAGCTAGGAAAAAGCCTACCTTGAAAATATTCATTCCCAGACATCAAAGTTAGCATCCAACCCAAGGTGAATAATAAATAAGTAAATAGTTTAATGAACTTCTTACTTAGCATTGGAGAGGTAATGAGTCACATAATGATTTATAAGTAACTAAGGAATCAACTGATTTGCTGGGAAGTTTTCCTCTTCCTAACACCTTAGGCCCTTCTGACCTAAAGAAAGCAAGTTAATCCTGGGTACGGCATATAGAGTCATCCATTTAAAGACACAGTCTTTAAATGGACAAATGTAAGCACAAGCCTAAAGCAAGTTCAAGCAGGTGGCAAAACCAGATTTGCCTGCGAAGGAATCCATTTAATGAACCATCCCATAATATTTCAGGCACAAAGTTACTATAATAGGAAAGATAAAAATGATGTGTGTGTTCTTAGAGAAATAGCCATCAATATGACAGCCAAGTTCATCAGCTCCACCAATGTGTGTTCCATTTCCCACTGACCATCAGGTGCACATCATGGAAATACTGGTTTAACTACTAGTGTGTTACTGCCTCGTTTCTCTACAGAATATTATTAACTAGAACATAATGCTTTCAAAGTTTAAGTTAATGTTATATATTATGTATAAATATATATATTCATAATGAGATATATGTAATGGATAGTACAAAGTTTGGAGACATAACAAATGCTCTAACCGTCTAGAGACAAAAGTCCTATCGTCTGTTTTCTTTTGTCTTTTTATTCTTAATTAGTGATCCATTGTTAAATCCAAATCCACTTTTACTGAAAAATACTGTACATGTGTAAAATGTTCAGTTGTTTTTTTGTAAAATATAGTAGAACGGTTGTAATTGATACTGGCCAAAATCAATGTTATTCCATATTTTATTTTTTCTATTAAATTAACCTAAGTTCCTGTTTATTTGATCTGTCGATACCCATGTGTAAACACCTCTGAAAGGGTGAGGTAATGAGAAACTTCTGTTTCCACATAGAAGCTGAATATGAAGGAAAGGGCAGGGAGGAATGAAGCATCTAAAAAAAGTTGGAAAAGAAAAGGTGAGCAGAGGTGGGAATTGAAAAGGAGGGGAAAAGTAACAGCAGTATATGAAAGGAACAGTCTAGGTTTGGTCATGAATGTATATAAAATCCTATTTTTAGAAAGGTTGTGAAAAACTTCTATAAAAGCTTTGTACAGTTTCTATCGGATTGTGCAGATGCCATCTCCATGTATCAGCCTTCTGGGCCTGCTTCTTTCCCTGGGCTTCCCCAGGCTGTGGAGAACAGTGTATAGAGAGGTGGGTACCACGGGGCTGGGCACGAGTTGGTGTGAGTGCGAACACTGTTAAAAGATGGCCTTGTACAATTTAATGATATCCTGTATAAAACTGACCGTGGCTGTATCCCTGGATGCCTAGAAGATGCCTTTGTCTAAAACAAATCTCCAGTACCTACTACAAGGTAGGACTGAATAGTTAGAAAAAGACACACACACACTCAAATGGATTATAGATCTTTTTGAGCCCTGCTTGAGCTGCAGTCTCTAGCTTTGAAGATTCAGTGCCCTGCCTTCTGGGAAAAGAAATGAGAAATCAGCAAAAGCAACAAACAAATTGAGTTCCAATTAGGTTTAAAGATCTGGGGATAAAGACCTAAGAGAGAGCCTCTGCTGTCGTTAAATCCCATTATAGGGATGGAGAGAAACTAATCTTATTGACCACGTGCTGTGTGCTTCACAGTATTGGAATACAGAGTATATATGTACTGATGGAAACATATCCTCTCTTAATTCTCACAAAAACTCTAGAGCAGAGGTCCATGCATTATCCTCTGCTTACAAATAAAAAGCTGAGGCATATGGACTTAAGTTGAGATTATGTAGCCCAACTCAATAATAAAATTTAACTGTAAGACAACAGTAAGTAGTGAATTCAAAACCTAGAATGGGACACTAAGTTATTAACTTCAGACAGGCAGAAATTCCTTTGAATTGGACTGTTCAGGGTGAGTTTCCTAGAGCAAGTGGAACTAGAATTGGATCTAGGAGGATGGGTAAGGCTTAACTAAGCAGATGGAACGCGTGTGGTAATAACATTGCCAGCAAACTTGTTGCATAAGAGATGTTCAGGGAAGCAAGTGAGTTGTTTTCATGGTTTTAATTAGTCCATTGCTACAAAGGACAATGAGTCAACATTTGATAGATTCATCAAGAAGAATCTACATTGGTATACTTTCCAGAAGATTGTGTACCCATCCTCCTCAACTTCCATACCAGTGAAAGACCTTGGTAATAATCAATATCATCTATGGATGGATTGGAATTTTCTTACTCTGCCCCACCCCCCCAGCATCAGGGACTTATCCTCATGCTGTTGATTCCTGTCAGACTCATTGTTTTCCACTCACTAGTCTACCCTTCATGTTCAGGAACTCACAAACTGAGTGCTTGGTAGAGAAGAGGAGGTGAATATTGTAGTAACTACTAAATTAAAATTCCTCAGTCAAGTGATCAGCACTGTAGGCACATCTGAGCATGGAAATATTTAACACCTTATCCCCCTCATGTAAAACGAATGTCATGTAGCTAAAACATAAGTAGGCATGCATTCTTAACTGCTTTCATATTATTGTTCAGCTTCACTCAAAGGGCAATGACAGACAGCAGCTTGACGAGTATGGACAAAATTGGAGGCAATTTTAAATTGGCCTGGCCAGTTCAACACTCCCTCCTTCCATCATCTAATACAAAATAGCAAGGGCACACGAAGGCCAGCTACAGCTTGACCTCGGCACAAGCTGAGCCCTGGACCCCAAATTCAATATGTCTCGACAATGTATAAACCTGCTTCTCTTCCCTGGTTGACATCCATTTCCAAATGTTATATTTGTCACAAACCCATAAAATTTGAATTTCTCAGCAGAATATTTTGGAACCATTGACAAATTTATCAGGGCACAGCCAGAATGGACTTAATTTCACTGTAGCTTGTTGGGGCTACTTGGAACCTAGAAGTGAGGCTGTAATCCATATATTATGTCTCCTCTGCATCATGAGAGGTGAAAATCGGGTCCAGAGTCAATTCCTGGACAAGAAGGATGCGGTTATGCAGCATCACTAAGTCTCATAGGGCCAGTCTGGGACCTGGGAATGCCAGCAGTTCCTTCCCACTTTATACCTTCAAGTGACTTAGAAAGATGTTTGACTGTCTTATTACTGAAGGATTTTCTTACAAGGTCTTCTCTAAAGGGCCATTGTTTGGGGGCAGTTGTTGCTTTTTCAGGGCCAGGTGTCAGGCAACAAAAGATATTTTGCATCCCCACTCACTAGAAATTACCAGAAACATTCCCTAAGGCCTGAATTCTAAGACCTTTTCGCATTTTAGAAAAGAACACATTATTTTAAGAATACAGTGTTTTAAGGCTGACAAGAGTTTTACTAAAATAACTTTATTTAATTTGGCCCACACAAAAATCAAAGGCCTATAGAGATGAACTCTCTGATGCAAGATTCACAGCTAGTAAAAGGGAGTGGCGGGGATTCAAGCCCACACAGCATCAAACTTCTGCACAACACTGCCTCCCCTTTTTAAGAGTGCCAGAGAATAAACAAGTCCATATTGCATATGTTACAAGGCAGGGAGTAAGAGTCTTTTCCCAAGTGCAGATAGAAAGGGCATTGTATATCTGGACTTGGCTTTTTCTCCTTCTGAGCTCAAATTAATGCTTCCATAAATAAACACTGAGTCCCTGTCGTATACCAAGCTTTGAGGTGCTTCTTGCCCTCTTCAACCTTACAGTCTAATGGAGGATGAAGACACAAAAACACATGGTTATAATATGAAACTATTTAAGTGCCTTCAAAGGGTCATAAAAAATATTGTTGGGAATCCAGAGGAAGAAGCAGCTCGTTTACCAATTAAGTACTAAAGGTTCTCTGCCTTTGCACTACAAGCTTTCCAAGGGCATCCAAAAGTAGCTTGAAACATTTTTTTAAAAAATCATTTTAGTCCCCTGTAAAATGAACAAAAATCAATGATTTTTTTCATTAAATATCTACAAAATGCAACATGTCAAACTAGCCAATTGCAACTCTTAAAGAATATATATGTGTATACATATATATATGTATACACACATACACACACACACACATATATATATATATTCACACATGCATACATACATATATATACCTTCCTGGTTCTTTCCTCAAGATTCCCTCCTGTAGATTCAAATAGCTACTTGACATTTCCCTTCAGAAGTCTACGAGGCATTTCAAAATTAACATGTCCAAAATAGCCTTCAGACTCTCCAGTCCCCTAAACATTATCACCAAATGTCTGCCATCACAGTAAATGGCATTATAATTCATCCACCCAATTGCTCAAACCTAAAATTTAAGATTATTTTTTTTCGCCCCCAAATCCAATCCGTTAGCAAGGTTCCTTTAATGACACCTCTACCATGTATCTCTAAAGGGTCTACTCCCCACTTCATAGTTGGAATTCTGGGTCAAACCACCATCATCTCCAGCCTGTATTACGGCAGGAGCCTCCTAACTAGGCTCCCTGCTTCTCTTCCTGTCCTTCCCTCTTTTCTCTTTTTCCTCTCCTTCTCCATCCATTCTCTACATGGATAGCAGAGAGTGCTATTACAAATTCAAAATCAGATTTCACCTCTGCCTATTCACTCAGAATAAAATGTGACCTCTTTACATTAGATCTTCTGACCTCTTCGCATGCCCTCTTCCCCCTTCTCCTCATGTTCTAGTCATACCAACTTTCTTTTTATTCTTCAACTTGTTTGTGCATCAAAACCCCTGCTCTTCACATGGCTGGTTTCTTATCATCCTATAGGTCTTAATTCAAAAACCACTTCCTTGGAAAGCAGCTCCCTTCATCACTCACCCCACATCTGCCAACCTTTGGTCTTTTCACAGCACTTATCACAACATGACATTCTATGGTTCATTTACTTATTTATTGTCAGTCTCTCCCACTATAACATCAGCACCATGAGAGCTGGGGCTTTGTCCATCTTGTTCACAGTTTATCTTATATAGCTAGCACAGTGCCTTGCTTAATAAATATTTGTAGAATGAATGAATAAAAAGACGTAAGAGAGAAATGGCATTTGACCAGAGTCTTGAAAGATAAGCAGGAATTCGTAAATCAAAGAAGGCAAGGATGTTGAGGAAGGAATCTCGAGAGATAAGAGACAAAAAACCCTCCATGGGTTTATGAACTGAGATGGCAGAGAGTGGGCAGGATAGGCAGCTGGAGGGAGAAGATGGAAAGATGACTGAGGTCAACTTGTAAAGGAGCTTGGATGGGTTGTTGCCCTTCCTCCACCTCCCTGTTATCCTTGCCATCAACCCTCCTTTCAGAGAGGTTAACTGACTTATTCAAGGACCCCATCAAGTCAACCCATGGCCTCCTGTCAACATATTTGAGAAGCATTCATTCAGACAGAATGCTTCTGTCCCCAGAGAATTAATTGATGGCTACACTGAGCCAACTAAATGAAAGGACAGGGTACCAAGCAGAGCTCAGCTATCAGATGAACTCACATATATGGGAGGCAGCCCATAGCTTCTCTTAGCAGTGGTATCCATGACCAGAGCAATAAATTTGGCAAGCTTAGACTTGGGAACAAGGGCCTGCTCAGAATTTTCTTTTCTTTCTAAGACAAAACCTCCTGAGTTGTCCTTACCAGAGAAGAGCAAAAGGGAAGGAAGTGATACACTAGTATCTCACATCCCAAACAATGAAAACAATACTAACAACTCCCATTTTGGAGTACTTCCTATGTGCTAAACACTGTGCTAAATGCTTTATATGGGTTTTTTCATTCAAGACTCCTAATAGCTTAATTTTATCCTCTTTCTACAAATGAGGAAGCAAATGAGATAAATGTGTGAGGCACCCCAGTAGTAAATGGAAGAGCTGGGATTAACTTAAACACAGACAATCTGATATCAGAGTCTCCAGAAGGAGAAATATAACAGCCAGGAAGATGTGTCAAAACAACCTGCAGCCATGACCATGGAGCTTGCATCAGGGTCTTAGTGGCTCTCCATATCCACAGATTCTGCATCCACAGATTCAACCAATCAGGAATTGAAGATATTTTAGAAAAGTTATGTTGTTGCTGACATGTACTACGTAGTTTGGCCTATGATGGTTACATCTGTACTGAACATGTACAGAATTTTTTTTCTTGTCATTATAAGTAATCTAGAGATGATTTAAAGTATACCAGAGAATGTGTGTAAGTTATATGCAAATACTACATCATTTTATATAGGGGACCTGAGAATCCACTGATTTGGGTATCTGGGGGTTCCTGGAACCAATCCCCCGTGGATATCGAGGGACAACTATATATATTTTAGCTGACGATATACGGTCCAGGGTTCATGTTACCTCTTATGAATACAGCAATGTCCACCCAAGGTTACACACCATGGCCACATGGTGCTTTGTGTGACCAAGCTAGGATTCAATATCAATATCATTAGAATTAGTAGCGACCAATGGGCCCTGTGAGCAAAAGAAGTCAGAATGGACCTAAGAGAAATGAGGCAGTGGCTGTTAAGAAATGAGGATGTGATGCCTCCTTTTGTGCAAATTTGTCTTTGTCTGGGAAACCATCATTTGCATTCTCTCACCCCAGATGAAATGAAGAAATAGAATGGAGATACAGGGAACATGGAGAAACATTACAATGCTGAAGTCATCACATAATAGAAATTCTGTGAGCTTCTTTGACAAATCTGGTAAAACATAAATTTTTTTCCAGGTGGTATTAAACAGGATTTTCTTGCCACATGAATCATAACTGTTACAATAAAATAAAAGTTAAACTTTAAGAAAATGTAAGGCTTTTTAGTATGTATAGGAAGGTGATTTTAAATTGACTTGGGTCATAAGAGCCACAGATATGACAGAAAGCAGAAGACATTTTGACCGTCTTCTCTCCCACTCCCATATCTGATCCATCAGCAAGTCAAGACAATTCTACCTCCAAAATATATCTTAGATCCATTTTCTGTCCCTCACCTTTACTGTCCCTATCTTACTTCTCACAATCCTGGGTCAAGCTGCTTCTAACCCGGGCTGTTGCAACACCACCTAATTAGCCTCACTGAATATACACCCTTTGTGTCCACACTCCACTGGTCCTCACCTTCTTCCTCCAATCTACTATACACAGCAGCCAGAGTGCTCTTTTTAAAAACTCAAAGCTCACAAAAGACTCCACTGTATAAAACCCTCCCATCGCTTCCCATTTCACTAGGATAAAGTTGAAATCCTTTCCATGGCCATCAAGGCCATGGTCAATCTGACCCATCCCAACTCTCAAATCCATCTCATGCCATTCTCTCCCTCTCTTCATATTTTCATCCACACTGAATTTCCTTGATTTGTCTACTCTGCTTTGTGCCTTAGACTTTTCCACATGCCTGCTTTAATACTATCCCATTCCTAATCATCTATACCTGGCTAACATTTATTTATCATCTGGACCTCAGTTTAAATGTCACTTCTTCATTTCCTGATCCTTCTAGACAAAGTTAGATCTCCTTATTATAAGCTCTCATAGAAGCCTCTACTTTACTTTCATATCAATTATATTATAAATATCTAGTCAATTGTAGGAGTACTTATTTGATGTATGTAATTCTCACCACAAAGTTTGCTCCATGGGGGCAAAGTCTATAACTGTCTTACATCTCATGAATCTAGCAGAATGTTTCTTATGGAAATAGGTACTTGACAACTCTTTGATCAATAGATGAATAAATCAATGAATGAATAATTGAGTGAACTGAGTAAGTGACAGGAAGAAAGAGCCCTGGCCCCGACACTGAGACAGCTAAGTTCTAATCTTGATTCTGTATAACTTCAGTATAGCCCTCCATGTGTCTATCCGTCAGTTTCCCCATCTGCAACATCATCTCTGTGACCCTTCCAGCCGTTCTATTCAATGTCAAAAGAAAATCCCAGGAGGTTTTATGGCGAGTCTATCACTAGCCCTAAAACACACACAAAACCTCCACACAAACTCCATAAAGCTAATGCTTTAAGATCTTGCCATGAAAAGTATGCAGTAGCAACAGAAGCTGGGAGTTGGATATTGTGGTAGCAGAGTTCTAAAGTGTCCCAAGAGTCCCATCTACAAGTTATTCACTGCTCTGAAGGGACTCTGCAGATGGAATTAAAGGATATTATCAACTGACTTTAAAATGAGATCATCCACATGAGCCCAAGGTAGAGTCAGTCAGAAAGATGCAGTGGAAGGAGGCAAGGATGGCATGAGGCAGAGAAGGGGATCAGAGAGATTCAAGAAGTGAGAAAGGTTTAACACACAGTTACTGGCTTTGAAGATACAGGAAGGGTGCCATGAGCCAAGAAATGCATGGAGCCTCTAGAAGCTGAGAACAATTCCCCAGCCAACAGGTGACAAGGAAACAGGGAACTCAGTCCTGAATTCTGCCATCAACATGAATGTACTTGGAGCAGATTCATCCCCGGAGCCTCCAGAAAGAATGCAACCTGAGACACCTTGATGTCAACATTGTAAAACCTGGAGGAGAGAAGTAGCTGAGCTACACTGCGCCCAGGCTTCTGACCTACAGAACTCTGAGAAAATAAGTACAGGTATTGTTAAGTCACAAAATTCATGGTAACTTGTTACAGCAATAGAAAACTAATACATATTAGCTTATCTGCCTGACTCCTGCCTGAGGGGCAGGCTTCTAATTAAATACATATAAAAGGGCCTGCTGTAATCTTCACCAGACCTTGGAGGGTGGTTGTTATCTTAGTGGTCTTCCTCTGCCACGCTCCAGAATGCCAGTATCTCCCAGAGGGGAGCTTTTACACATGTCTGGTGCCCCTCTTTTTTGTGGCTGCAGCCCAAGGTACACCCCTTGATCACCTTGATCACATAGCTCTGATGGCAAGCAGGGCTTGTGTTCCTAGGTCCAAGGGACTGTAATAAACAGACAGTTATTGATTGTCTACCATCCCCAGGGTACCTGTACAGACAGCAGACTGAAACACCCCCCCCAGTATTTCTGTGAAAGAAGCCTATATGTTTGTTTGGAGCTTTCCCCTGAGGGGCAGGCTTCTGGTTTGACATCTAGGGGGCTTACTTAGATGCACAACTGGGATGGAGGCTGATGGACGCCATCTTTGCACTCTCCTTCTGCCTCACTCCAAGTGGTTAGTACTTCAGGGTTAAGAACTTGTATACTTGTTGGTGCGCTGATTTTTATTCCTACCACCCAGGGGATACCTCTAGATAGCCTGGCTCTAGCAGCCAATGGGATGTATGCTTGCAGTCCCACAAAACTGTATATATTTGCATACATTAAAAGCTGTTGCCTGAGCTTTTAAAGCTCAGGTCTGGCTTTTGGATCTGGCTTCTATTCACCCTGAATCTAGGTGCTGCCTGAAATCCTCCCTTTTGAGATAGTGACAGTTCTTGGCACACCCAAAACTACTGGGATCCAGTAAAAATAAAATATGCAGCTTGAATAATCACAAAGAATCGAGAGACAACCAAGAGCTAGATCAGGGCTGAATAATGTTAATCTCCTCTGCAAGGCCACCTCTTCAAGACTGGGAGAGGTGGCTGATTTATCATATGACTAGAAACCAACACAGAGAATCAAGGAAAATGAAGAAACATAGAAATATGTTCCAAATGAACCACAACTAACTCCACAAATGACACATGCAAAGGGCAGACTGGCTGGCACCATACCCCTACTAATGTGACTCCCACTCCATGGGGACAGCCCCTGCGTAACAACTTGTACACTATAGTCACGGCCAGCCCTCATACCAGTCAGCCTAAGGGTTAAACCCACCCACCGATATGCCAACACCAACTGAGGCCGAACTACAACAGGAGAGAGAAAACAACCCACACAGGGAACACCACTGGAGCACCCAGCTCAGGTGACCAGGGAGACTGAGCAGGGAGGCTCCGCAAGACACCCTGTACATAAGGCCCACATTATCAAGGCTGGTAGATCTACCTAATACACAGAAAGAAACACAGGGAGCCAGCCAAATGAGGACACAAAGAAAAGTGTCCCAAATGAAAGAACAGGTCAAAAATCAGAAAAAGAACTAAACAAAATGGAGACAATCTATAGAGCTCAAACACTGGTTATAAGGATGCTCAATGAATTTCAGGCAAAAATAGATTAACTCAGTGAGAACTTCAACAAAGAGACAGAAAACATAAAAAGAACCATTCAGAAATGAAGAATACAATAACTGAAATAAAGAAAACACTAGAGAAAAACAACTCCAAAGTAGATGAAGCAGATGATCAAATCAGCAATCTGGAAGTCAAGGTCGCTGAAAACACCCAATTGGAACAGCAAAAGGAAGAAAAAAAAATGAAGTTAATTTAAGGGACCTCTGAAATAACATCTAGCATACCAACATTTACATCATAAGGATACCAGAAGGAAAAGAGTGAGCAAGTGACTGAAAATTTATTTGAAGAAATAATGACAGAAAACTTCCCTACACTGGCAAAAGACACAGAGAGTCTCAAACAAGATAAACCCAAAGAAGCCCACACCAAGACACATCATAATTAAAATGCCAAAGGTTAAAGACCAAGAAAGAATCTTAAAAGAAGCAAGAGAAAAGCAGTTAGTTGCGTACAAGGGAGCTCCCATAAGAATGTCAGCTGATTTCTCAACAGAAGTTTTGCAGGCCAGAAGGGAATATTTTCCCTTTGAAAATATTCAAAGAGATGAAAGGCAAAAACCTAAACCAAGATTGCTCTAGCCAGCAAGGCCATCTTTTAGAGCTAAAGGAGAAATGAAAAGCTTCCTAAACAAGAGAATAAAACTAAAGGAGTTCATCACCACTAAACCTGTATTACAAGAAATGTTAAAGGGACGTCTTGTAGAAGGAATGATCAAAAATATGAAAAAGAAAATATAAGAAAGAAAACAATTCTCACTTTCAAAGACACTTATAAAAGCAGTGGATCAACCAACAATAAAGCTAGTACAAAGGCTAAAGGCAAAAGTAGGAATACTATGTATAATTACAACAATAAAGAAAGAGATACACAGCACACAGACAATTAAAAAATAATGACAAAAACAAATGTGGAGGGTGTAAATAAAAATGGTAGTGATTTTAGAATGTGAATTTAAGCAACCATCAACTTAAAATAGACTGTTATAAACATAGCATGTTATATATGAAGCACATGGTAACCATAATCCAAAAATCTAGAAGAGATATGTAAGAAATAAAGAAAAGGAATCTGAACACAACACTATAGAAAATCATAAACATGCTAGAGAAAAAAGCAAGAGAGTAAGAAAGGAACAGAGAAAAACTACAAAAACAATCAGAAAACAATTAATAAAATAGCAATAATTACATACCTATCAATAATTACTTTAAATGTAAATGGACCAAATGCTTCAATGAAAAGACATAGGGTGTCAAAATGAGTTTAAAAAAAAAAAAAAAAAAAAACACCATACATATGCTGCCTATGAGAGATCCTCATCAGGTCAAATGACAGACACAGACAGATGAAAAAATATGTTTTATGCAAATGAAAATAAGAAACAATCTGGGGTAGCAATATTTATGTCAGACAAAATAGACTTTAAAACAAAGGCTATTACCAGAGACAAAGAAGAGCATTTCATAATGATAAAGGGTTCAATCCAATGAGAAGATATGACTCTCATAGACATCACACACACAACATATGAGCACCTAAGTACATGAAGCAAATATTGACAGACATAAAGGGAGAGATTGACAGTAATAGTAATAATAGGGACTTTAACACACCATTGACATCAATGGATACATCATCTAGACAGAAAAATCAGTAAAACAATGGCCTTACATGACACATTAGGCCAAATGGACTTAACTGATATATTTAGGACATTTCACCCAAAAGCAGCCGAATATACATTCTTTTCAAGAGCACGTGGAACATTTTCCAAGATAGATCTCATTAAACCGCAAAACAGGTCTCAATAAATTTTAAAAAATTGAAGTCACATCAAGCATCCTCTCTGATCACAGTGATATGAAACTAGAAATCAATTAGAAGAAGAAAACTGAAAAACACACAAACACAGGGAAGCTAAATAACATGTAATAAACAATGAATGGGTTAATAACAAGATCAAGGAAGAAATCCAAAGATACCTTGAGACAAATGAAAATGAAAATGAAAACAAAATGACCCTAAGTCTATGAGACACACCAAAGCAGCTCTAAGAAGAAAAATTATAGCAACATATACTTACCTCAAGAAGAAAAATCTCAAATAATCAATCTAAACTTACACTAGAAACTAGAAAAAGAAAAACAAAGCCCAAAGTAAATAGAAGAAATAATAAAGATCAGAGCAAAACTGAATCTTAAAAAAAAAAAAAGATAGAAAAGATCAATGAAACCAAGATCTGCATCATTGAAAAGATAACTAAAATTAACCTTCAGCTAGACTCATCATAAAAAAAAAAAAAGAGAGAGAGAGGGTCCAAATAAATAAAATCAGAAATGTAAGACAAGAAGTGATAGCAAACACCACAGAAATAGGATTATCAAGAAATACTATAAACAAGAAATATGTGCCAAAAATTGGACAACCTGGAAAAAATGACAAATTCCTAGAAACATAAAATCTTCCAAGACTGAATGAGGAAGAAACAAAAATCTGAACAGACTAACTACTAACAAAATCAAATCAGTAATCAAAAACAACCCCCCCAAAAAACAAAAGTCCCAGACAACATAGTTTCACAGGTGAATTTTACCAAACATTCACAAAAATTAATATTTATCCTTCTCAAACTATACAAACAAAATTGAAGAGGACAGTAGGCTCCAAACTCATTTTACGAGGCCAGAATTACCCTGATACCAAAAGCAGAAGGCATTTAAAAAAAAAATATATATATATAGGCCAATATCCTATAAACATAGATGCAAAAATCCTCAACAAAAAGTTAGCAAACCAAATTCAGCAATACATTAAAAAGACCATACATGGCCAGCCTGGTGTCTCAGGTGGTTGGAGCTCTGTGCTCCTAACTCCGAAGGCTGCTGGTTCGATTCCCACATGGGCCAGTGGGCTCTCAACCACAAGGTTGCCAGTTCAATTCCTCGAGTCCCGCAAGGGATGATGGGCAGCGCCCCCTGAAACTAAGATTGAACACAGCACCTTGAGCTGAGCTGCCACTGAGCTCCAGGATGGCTCAGTTGGTTGGAGCGCATCCTCTCAACCACAAGGTTGCCTGTTCAACTCCCGCAAGGGATGGTGGGCTGCGCACTCTGCAACTAGCAACGCCAACTGGACCTGGAGATGAGCTGCACCCTCCACAACTAAGATTGAAAGGACAACACTTGACTTGGAAAAAAAGTCCTGGAAGTACACACTGTTCCCCAATGAAGTCCTGTTCCCCTTCCCCAAAAAAATCTTAAAAAAAAAAAAAGGACCATACACAAAGATCAGGTGTGATTTATTCCTGTGATGCAAGGTAGGTTTGATATCTACAAATCAATTAATGGGATACACCACGTAAATAATATGAAGGATAAAATTCATCATATGACCATACCAATAGATACAGAAAAGGCACTTGACAAAATCAGCATCTATTTATGATAAAAACTCTCATCAAAGCAGGGATAGAGTGAACATACCTCAATATAATGAAGGCCATATATGACAAACATACAACATCATATTCAATGATGAAAAGCTGAAAGCATTTTCTTTAAGATCAGGAACAAGACAATCATATGCACACTCACCACTTTTATTCAACATAGTATTGGAAGTCCTCGCCGTAGCAATCGGACAAGAAATAAAAGGCATCCAATTTGGAAAGAAGTCATCTGCAGATGACATGATTCTATACAGAGAAAACCCTAAAGAATCGACCAAAAAACTATTAGAACTTATAAATGAATTCAGTAAATATACAAAATTAATATTCAGAAAGTGGTTGCATTTTTATATGCTAATAAAGAAATGCCAGAAAGAGAAATTAAAAAAAAATACAATTTACAGTTGCCTCAAAAAGAATAGAATACTGAGGAATAAATTTAACCAAGGAAGTAAAAGACTTGTACTTGGAAAACTACAAAAACAGTGAAAAAAGAAACTGAAGAAAATACAAAAAAAAAATGGAAGGATATACCATGCTTGTGGATAGGAAGAATTAACATCATTAAAACATCCGTACTACCCAAGCAATCTACAGATTCAATAAAATCCCTAAGAAAAAAAACCAATGACATTTTTGACAGAACTACAACAGATAACCCTAAAATGAATTTAACCACAAAAGACTTTGATAAATGTTGTGAGAAAGCAATCTTAAGAAAGAAGAACAAAGTTAGAGGTATCATTCTATCTGATATCAAAATATACTACAAGGTCATAGTAATCAAAAGAGCCTGGTACTGGCATACAAACAGATATATAGATCAACAGAACAGAATAGAGAACCCAGAAATAAATCCTCACCTATATGACTAATTAATCTCTGACAAAGGACGCAGGAATATACAATGGGATAAAGACAGTCTTTTCAATAAATGGTGCTGAGAAAACTGGACAGATACATGCAAAACAATGAAACTGGATCACTTTTTTACACCATATACAAGAATAAGCTCAAAATAGATGAAAGACTTAAATGTAACACCCAAAACTATAAAACTCCTAAAAGAAAATACAGGCAGTAAACTCTTTGACATTGCTCTTAGTACTATCTTTTTGGGTATGTCTCATTGGGCAAGGGAAAGAAAAGAAAAAATAAACAAATGCAACCATATCAAACTAAAGAGGTTTTGCACTGTGAAGGAAACCATCAACAAAACGAAAAGACAACTTACCCAATGGGAGAAGATACTCACCAAAGACACATTGGATAAGGAGTTAATATCCAAAATACATAAACAACTCATACAACATAACAAACAATCCAATTAAAAAATGGACATAGGACCTACATAGACATTTCTCCAAAGAGCTTATGTAGATGGTTAATAGACATGTGGAAAGATGCTCAACGTCACTAATCAGAGAAATGCAAATTAAAACCAGAAGATATCACCTGACATCTGTCAGAAAGGCTATTGTCAGTAAATCAACAAACAAGTGTTGGTGAAAAGAAAACCCTCAAGCACAGTTGGTGGGATTGTAAATTAGTGCAGCCACTATGGAAAACAGTATAGAGATTCCTCAAAAGATTAAAAATAGGACATATGACCCAGCCATTCCACTTCTGGATATTTGAAGAAATTCAAAACACTAATTCAGAAAGATATATGCACCCCTGTGTTCATTGCAACATTATTTACAATAGCCAAGATATGGAAGCAACCTATGTGTCCACAGATAGACAAACGGATAAAGAAAAAGTGGCATGCGCACGCGCACGCACACACACACACACACACACACACACACACACGAATATTACTTGGCCATGAAAAAGAATGAAATCTTGCCATTTGCGACAACATGGATAGACCTAAAGAGTATTATGCTCAGTGAAATAAGACAAAGACAAATACCATATGATTTTGCTTATATGTGGAACCTAATAAATAAAATAAATGAACAAACAAAAAAGAAACAAATTCATAGATACAGAGAACAAATAGATAGTTGCCAGATGGGAGGGGATTTGGGGCGGATGGCTGAAAAAGCGGAAGGTATTAAGAAATACAAATTACCAATTATAAAAATAGTGACAGGGATGTAAAGTACAGCATGGAGAATATAGTCAGTAATAATGTAATAACTCTATGGTATCAGATGGGTATTAGACTTATCCGGGTGATCACCTCATAAGGTATATAAATGTCCAATCACTATGCTGTACACCTGAAAATAATATAATATTGTATGTCTAGTGTAATTGAAAAATTAAAAACATTTTTGAAAGATAAAACTTGTAGAAGAAAACAGGTGGTAAGCTTCTTGATATTGGTCTTGCGGATGATTTTTCGAATCTATAACACAAATGCAAAGACACTACAAGCAAAAATAAACAAGTTGAACTATATCAAACTAAAAAGCTTCTGCACAGCAAAAGGAACCATCAACAAAATGAAAGACAACCTACCTAATGGAAGAAAATATATGCAAATCATATAACCGATAAGGGGTTACTATCCAAAATGTATAAAGAACTCATACAACTCAATAGCAGAAAAACACACAATCCAATTAAAAAATGGGCAGATCTGAATAGATATTGTTCCAAAGGTGACATACAGACAGCCAACAAATACATAAAATATGCTCAATATCACTAACCATTAGGGAAATTAAAATCATAACCCCATAAGGCATCACCTCACACCTATTAGAATGACTATTATCGAAAAGACAAGAAGTAACAAGTGCTAGAGAGGATTTAGAGAAAAGAGAGCCCTTGGCACTGTTCAGAGGATTATAAATTGGTGCAGACACTGTGGAAAACAGTATGAAATTTTCTCCAAAAATTAAAAATAGAATTACCATATGACCCACCAATTTCACTTTTGTGTATATAACAGAAGGAAATGAAATCTGTATCTTGAAGAGATATGTGCACCATGTTCATTGCAGCATTATTCACAATAACCAAGACATGGAAACAATCTAAGTGCCGATCAGTGGATAAACGAATAAAAGAAATGTGAGATACATATTTGCAACAACACGAATGGACCTTGGAGGTGTTGTATTTCGTGAAAAAAGTCAGACAGAGAAAGACAAATATTGTACGTTCTCACTTATATACTGGAAACCAAAACCAGAAAAACAAAAATGTATTCATAGATACAGAGAACAGAATGGTAGTTGCCAGAGGTGGGAGGTGGGTGAAATAGGTGAACAGGGTCGAAAGGTACAAACTTCCAGTTATAAAATATATGAGTCATGGAGATATAATACATACAATGGAGACTATAGTTAATAATACTGAATTGTATGTTTGAAAGTTGCTAAGAGAGATCTTAAAAGTTCTCATTGCAAGAAAAAATTTTTCTAACTATGGTGACAGATGTTAGCTAGACTTCTCATGGTCATCATTCTGCAACATACACAAATATCGAATCATTATGTTGTATACTGAAACTAATGTTATATGTCAATGATACCTCAAAAAAATAAAAATTAATAAGAAGAAAACGAATACAATTAGATCAGACCTACTCAATCAGAATATGCACTTTTGCAAGATTCCCAAGATGATCTGTGAGCACATCAAAGTTTAAGAAGCCTCCCCTTGATTTGTTGAGAGCCACTATTGCAAACTTCACGTCTTTAAAGGATGCACACTGAGGAATTAGGCAGCTCAGAGCCAGTCCTTGGCTGGCTGTTAACCAGCAGAGCTGAGGCAAGGTAACAGCACATTAGGTCAAGGAAACAACTAATGGGCAGCTAGAGTGTTCTGACCCCAGCCTGTGAGCCTGCACTATTTCCCTGAATTGAAGGTTTGTTTATAGGCTCCAAGCACTGACTCTCAGCAGCTGATTAGTCAACAAAGTCCGTCTGTACCTGCTTTAACAACAACCCAGCCATCTCACCATTAAGCTCTGCCTTGGCACCATTTGTGCTCACTGAGATGAAAGACTCACTTCTGTCCTGTGAACATTTTCCATGCCTGTTCTTTTAAATGAGCTACACGATTAACCATATTCTTGGCAGATGGACAAGTGTGAGCCTTATTCTTCTTTACTTCCCTTACTGCAAATTCAAATTTATTATTCACTCTCTGATCACCTATTTTAGGTCAGGCATGGCGCTACGACTTTCTGTGTTCATTACTTAGCAACGGAATGTGGTTGTCCCCATTTGAAGGTGAGAAATCAGAAGATTAGAGTGGTCCATCGCTCTCTCAAGGTCATGTAATTAGGGAAGTATTCCTGCTCCAGAGTCCAGCACTCTCTCTGAGGGCACAGCTGCCCCTAACTGTTCTCTCCTTTCCACATCCCAGCCTTCCTTCTAGTCAGGCAGTGCATCCCCTACCGACCCCACCTATTTATGTGACTATGAATGAAGGAGACTAGGTTGAACCTAGAATATATTACTAAATAAGTTTCTATCCATCTCTATACAAATGTGCTTCTATCCGTCCTTTTCAAGAGAGTTCAGTGTCATAGTTACGATCACAAAATCTGGAGAGGCTGCCTGGATTCAAATCCTGATTCTGTCACTTATTAGCTACGGAATCTTAGGAATTACTCTTCATCTCTCTGTGCCTCTGCTTTCCCATTTGTAAAACGAGGATGATTATAATCATACCTCTTTCCTAGGGATGTTGTGAGGATTGATGACTTAAAATGATTAAAGTGCTTAGAACAATGCCTGTGTGTCTTAGACACAATACATGTTGGTTATTATTATTACCTAAGCCAGAAATTTGGGATTCATCCTTGATCCTTCCCTCTTGCCCTGCATCTTAATCTATCACCAAATCTAGTTAACTTACCTCTTGAGTATCAGTTTAGTCTGTCCTCTTCCCTGCATTCTCACCACTAACACACTAGGTTAGCTACCACTGTCACTTGCCAAAAGCAATCTGCAAACCATTCTCCTGCACCCTCTCCAGTCCCTGCTTTACAAAGAAGCCAAAGTGGAATTTTCAAAACGCAAATCTGATCACAACTTTCTCCTGCTAAAACCTGTCCTTTTTTGGGTAAATACAGGATCCTTTAAGGACTTGCAAAACCTTGCGAATTCTGCTCCCCTGACCCAGTTTCTTCTCTCTCTCTGTCCTCTGGCCTCCTTTCAGTCCCTCCCATTGGCCAAGTTGGCAAAGCCTCCTTTTATGTGGAGCCTTTGCAGACATTGTACCCACACCCCCACCCTCCATGTCTGCTTAACTCCTCTCTCAATGTTGTCAGTTACAGTTTTACATTTGTTTTTGTGATTATTTGATTGAT
The DNA here is from genome assembly GCF_036562045.2 of Rhinolophus sinicus. Taxonomy (NCBI): domain Eukaryota; kingdom Metazoa; phylum Chordata; class Mammalia; order Chiroptera; family Rhinolophidae; genus Rhinolophus; species Rhinolophus sinicus. The sequence goes on from NC_133754.1 coordinate 147,071,231, forward strand.
GTTTGTCTCCCACTCTAGACTGTAATCTCCATGAGGGCATTTCCAACCATTTTATCATCCATGCTTAGCACAGTTACTGGCACATAATATTTACTCAATAGTTTTTGAATGAATGAATGAATGAATGAATGAAATAAAGTATTGTGGCACAATTATAGAAGCAGGACAAGTAAGGCATTGGTGATTCTGTTGGTTTAACTCCTGCTTGGGGTGAGGGAGGGTGAAGATTAAATTACGTAAGATTGAATCTTTAAGTCACAGGCTGGATAACTGTTGAGTTGATGTAACCTTTGCCTGAATGGTGCAAACTGTCTTGGAAGCAGCTGAGCCAGCATGGGAGGAGCAACCAGAAGGTGTTTCAGCAAAGGTGTTATCTTAAAATATGTAACTCTCAAGGATTATAGAAAACCGGAAGCTGAAAAATAGTCTTTCCACATTCTCATCACTCAATACCTGTTGTTTCATAGGGCTACTGCCTAGAAAGATCGTGATCCTTTTTCTCCACCAAAATATACACGCATTGGTTTGTTCCTATGTCACTACTAGGTTAGACCTTACTGTCCTTTGTCCTTAATCAACCCTCCATCCCCCACTCCAGCTCTGTGGGCATAAAACACAATGATCCAGAACTGGAGAAGGAAGACCCGCCTATTCTGTTCCCACAGAACAGTGTGAGGAGGTGGCTAGACATTCACAGACCATGGAGGGCTTCTTGGGAGTGGACTGGGGCAACTTGATCTCTGATATCTGTGCCAGAAAAGAAGCTAATAGATATATCATCCAGGAATGTCTAAGCACACTAACTCCTTCATGAGGGTGGGAGAACATGCAGGCCTGAAAGCCTCCTCCAGAACCTAATTTCTGGCCCTTCCCCATTCTGTGATATCTGTTCTCTGGGCTGCTGACCATTTTAGTTCATTCTGTCTTGTAAGCTCCAAGAACACAGGGACCATATCTAGCATTGAGAATTCCAGATACAGGCGGGTGCTTTTAAAATGTAGCTAATGATGTCAACAAAAACAGCATCAGTCTCCTTTTGTTGTTTTAGGCTAATTATCAGTTTTTATATAGAATAGAGATGACACTTATCTGTACCTTACTAAGTGTTTCATATTAAACCCACTCTCCAGGCAGTCAGCAGAATTTCTGACTGTACAGGTGCCTCCTCCTCTCTCCTACACCTCTGATCAAAACCGCTTATGCCACAGCCACAGTTCAGGATGGCAAATCTGAAATGTCCGTGCACACTGGCCACCTGCTACTGCTCATGCTAAGTGGTTACTCAGAGCAGCAAGCATCCTGGGCCTGGGCCAGAAGGGCAATTCTCCTTCCAAAGGACTCTAAGAAGGATAGTGCTTCTCAAACAGTGCTTCACAATCACTTAGAGAGGTTGTTCAAACACAGATTCCACCCTCATCCCAGTGTTTCTGATTCAGTAGGTTCAAAATGGAAGCTGAGAATGTACATTTCTAATAAATCCCCAGGTGGTGCCAATGCTGCTGTTCCCACCTTGAGATCCACAGGCACTGAGGTGAACCACTGCCAAAGACCTAGTAATTAGATTGGAGAGACCTGGGGTTAAGTTCCAGCTTGGTCACTTTAACCTTGGATAAATTACTTAATCCCTCATCTATAAAAAGGAAGTAATAATGGCATCATTACTGAAGCATAAACAAGATGATCCACGGTGCTGCATGTGGGTGCATATAAAGTACTGAGGGAACCTCTTTCCCTGCCCCATATACCTCGTTCCCACTCTCGCAGGGCTGCAGGGTGCTCCATGTGACTCCCCCTGGCAGGGCTGCTCTGGGACGTTGGCTTGGTGGGCAGGGCACAGCAAATTCAGCCGCCAGCTGCCTCTTTCCAGAACTGTCCTGCCTGCAAAGTCAGTGATAAAGGGAGCATTGGGTGCTCCTCCACTCACCGTACACACAGGGAACAAAGCTACTGTCTGACACTTGTCCTACAAGAATGGTGCCCCAAGACTAAGGGGTTAAATGACTCATCCAAAACCAACAGGTCTTGGGGCTGGCTGGTTAGCTCAGCTGGTTAGAGCATGGTGCTGATAACACCGAGGTTGCCAGTTTGATCCCTGCATGGGCCACTGTGAGCTGCGCCCTCCTTAAAAAAACACACACAAAAAAACACACAATACTACATAGGTCTTAATGGTGGAGCTCCTGAGTCAGGACAACACATCAGCTGACTCTTTTTCTGACTTGCATTTGGAATATTTGTGTATTAGTTTCCTATACCTGCTGTAAGAAATGACCACAACTTGGTGGCTTAAAACAATACGTATTTATTCTCTTACAGGTCTGGAGTTCAGAGGTAGGCAGTGGGTTTACTGGGTAGAAAAGGTTTCAGTAGTACCAGCCTCCCAGAGTGTCTAGGGAAGAATCTGTTGCCTTGTCTTGCAGTGTCTAGCACTGCATTCATTGCTACTGCTTGTGCTAAGCAGTTAACGCCTTGGCTTGTGGCCCCTTCCTCCATCTTCAAAGCCAGCAGTAGCATTTTTAAATTTCTTTGCTGAGGTCATTAGATCACCTTCTTCTGCAGTGAAATCTTCCTCTACCTCCCTCTTATAAGGATATGTGGGCCCACCTTGATAATGCAGAATAATCTGCCAACCCCAAGATCTTTAATTTAGTCATATTCACAAAAGTCCCTTTTACCGTACAACATAACGTTCATAGGTTCCATGAAAGAGAACCTGGCTGTCTCTGGGAGCCCTTGTTCAGCCTACCTCAGTTACACAGGTTGTCGGACCCTCTCTGAGCCACCATTTGTTCCTCCGTAAAACAGAATTAATAATACACCCTCAGGAGGATGTTGCAGTGTGGTCCCCTTTAAATCACTAAAGAAATGTTCATTAGATTGTTAAGTGCTTCCTGCTACTCTTTTGTGTTTATCTTACATTAATTTATTAACTCTTCATTTACTCATCTTTTATTAAACATTTTCTATGTGCCAAGTATTGTGCTAGGCTCCAGGGATGTAATATGAGCAATCCCACCTGTATGAGTTTTATACTGTAATGGAGACACACAAATGCTAGAGAGAAAATTCCCTGATGTGTCAACATGTGCTGTGAAAAGAAATTGGAGAGGAAATGCTCTATAAACGTTCTAAAGAGATATAACAGAGAGGGTTGTCAGCCCTCTGGCTGGAGGTAGGGGTGGAAGGATAGAGCTGGAGAAAGGGACCAGAAAGGCACAGGAATGTGTGAAACAGCCTAGAGCATCTAGAAAGTGCCAGTTTCACCCTGTTGGAGCCTTGGGTAATAGGAGCAGCGGTGTAGTGAGAGAGACGAGCTAACAAGGCAGACTGGGGTCAGCCTCTAAAGGATCTGGATTGTTTCATGTGCTCCAGGCAGCTTTCCTCAATATCCCATCCCCTGCAGTGATGGGGGCTCCTTGCAGGAAATCCTGAAGCTCCAGCCTCCTGACAGATATTTAAATGACAAACTCTCAGCAGAGAGTTTTCTGGGAAGTGGTTCTGGCTTCTTTAAGTACCCCTTGCCTTTTCTTCTTCATCATCGAGCCCCTTTGTGATTTATATTTTCAGAATTTTATTTTTAGAGCCTCCTTTTACAGTGAGCCATCATCTCCCTTTGAATCTCTGTCAATCTCATTTTTAAGTCATTCACTCCTAAAAATATTCTTACATACCGCCTGGATCTCATTAATCCCCTACTCTTTGTGGCTCTTTTTATGAGAATATTCAAAGGGTAAATTTGGCTATATTAACTATTAGTGCATTAGGTAGAACACAATCATTTTGATTGTTCATGCGATTCCCCCCCCCCCCCCAATCTGGGTGGTTTTGCTGAAAAGCAGATTCATGGTAACTGTGATGTGAATTTAGTTGAGAATTTCTGCTCTTCTGGATGCACAGTCCCTGGTCTGCTTCATCCTTCCACTTTACCGCCTGAAACAGAGCTCCCTCTCTAATACGCTTTTGTCAACTGATACATTCTCTCCGTGAACTTCAATAAATTGGCAGTGCACTTCTGTGCTGGAAAGACATTTTGCATTGAAAATTGGATTCACAGCAGGCAATCGGCCTGGGGACCACATGTCTAGGAGAGCAGTCATTTTAAACTAAGGATATTACAAGCCGAACTAGAATAGGGCTAGTGTACTCTGAAGTACAAATGTCTAGTCTCCTGTAAGAAGAGTTGCTGTACTGCATGTTCATAATTAACCCTGTCAAATAACGTTCAGAACAACTGCAGCCTAATGCACACACCTTCTTCTTGGGTTCTACAGCTGTGGTCTCTGGATCCCATTATATTCTACTTGCATCCTTCCTCCTCCTCACTGTCACTGTCCAACACTCCTATCCTCTTCGCCTTTCTCTTCCACAGCATTGATTAGCTTCTAACTACACTAATCCCACAAAATTCACTAGTTTATTATATTTATGGCTTACCCTTTAACTCCATTATAACTGCATTATAATGTAACCTCTATCAGGGAAGAGATTTCTGTTGTGCCCACTATTATTTCCAAATACCTGAAATAGTGCCTGGCATGTAGTCGGTACTCAATAATTATATGTTGAGTGAATTAATACATTTCCATGGAAATTGCAGCTATCAAGTGACTTTTTTTTTGCATCCCTAACTCAAAACATGTTAATGTATTTATTTACCAAAATGTTTTGACCACTTTATCATGTGGCATGTAGTGGTCTATGTCATGGGAAATCATTCCTGACCTCAAAACTGAACTAGTCCTGTGGAGGAGGCACATGTTGGCAGAAATACCAGTTGATAAGTATGACAAATTAAAAATATGTACAAATCACTACACCGCACAGAAAAAAAAAACAGTTCAACTGCATAATGGTGGGGTGGAAAGACACAGAGAAAGCTTCATAGAGGAGGCAACTTGAGTTGTAAATAAAGAGAAGTTTTTCTGGAAGAAGAGAGAAGGGATTAGGTACAAACCAAATGGATATTCTAAGAAAGATGTGTCTTAGTTGGTCCCCCACCAGGAACCAACCTTAAGACAAAGATTCAAGTGTAAGAGATTTATTTGGGAGATAAAAGAAAGTGCCAGTGGTGGAGTGGGGAAAGCAAGAGAAAAAAGAAAAGTCAGCCAATAAAAGTCATGTTATCAAGCCAACTACCACACAGGGTAACTGGAGCTCAGTCCTGTGGGGAAACTCTGGAAAATGATATAGAACACAAGCCTCAGAGTTATCTCACGGGAGGAGCAATGGAACTGTGGTCTCCATACACCAAATCCCCATCATTCATTGGTTAAGAAAAACTCTTAAGAATCAGTTCCCTGGTTCTTCTGGCCTGCACTCTGAAGCACTGGAGAAAACATCATACTAATATCAGCAATACAGTCCCCTGGAAGTTGGTTTCTGCACAGTGACATGGCCAAGGGATACGTGTGGGGCCCCAAAATAGTTTCCTACCATTCATAAGGAGAGCAGCAGGGGAGGAGGCTAGAGATTGAGGCAAGGGCCAAATTTTGAAGGGTCTTGCAAGTCTTTCCTTGGAGCTTTATTCTGTATTGAGAGAGCAGCATTGGAAGATTTTAAGTAGGAGAGTAGTAGAAATTTTGAATTTGAGAGAGACCATTCTGGTTACAGAGTGGACAGAATGGGGGCAGGGAGCAGATAATGCATCCAGGAGACCAATTAGAAAGATAAATCTAGCACATGGGATGGGAAAGATTGGGCTAGAAGTCATGTGGTGGTGCTGGAAATGGGGATGAGGAGACAGAACTGAGAGATGTTCAGGAGATAGAACTGACAGAAATTGTGAGGGAGAGATGGGGTACAGGATGAGTTCCCTATGCTGGCTCTCCTGGCTGGGTGCTGGTGGCACTCACCTAGACAGGGAGTGCAGGATGGATGTCAGTACTGGGGTAAGATTAGTCTTGTTGAATGTGTTGAATTGGAAATAACTGAAAAGCATCCAGGTGGACAGTATCGTGGGCAATGGAGATAGGATTATTGAACTCAGGAGACAGATCGGGACCGGGAAGAGCTATTTAGGAATTACCACTTTATAGAAGACACTTGAAGATTGGTAAAAAGAAATTCTAAAATAAGTAACTAGAAGTTTATCATATGAGATGAGTTAGTTGAATGTTACTATCAACATCCTTTCAGTCTCAAGTCCGTTGCCAACTTAGAGATGGCATGGTTTCTATCATCTCTGGGTATTATTTGCCTTTATTTCTCTCTACATCTTCCCAAGACAATTTTATTTCCCCTCAGCATAGTTGGATACGGAGAGGAAACAAGATAAATTGTGAGATTTGGAGCAAGCTGTGTAAACTCTCATTGTCAGCTTCTTCATTTGTAAAAAGGAAACTCCTAGGCGGAGATCAGCTTGTCTAATCGTCAATAGAAGAAACTTCCTTGAGAGAGAGAGACTTTCCGAGGCGCACTCTCTCCTGAACACAAAAGATATCAATCTGATGCGCTTACCTTACCAGGCACTTAGCCTGGTTGGTATAAGGACAATCCTCACTGCAACTCCCACAGCTTTGTCTCCACTACACATGCCCTTAACCTGCTGACGCTAGTTCATCTTTTACCTAAAACTTGGTAACTGATTGAAAAGCATCTTTTAGAATGGTCACAAAATCCATGTCAGGTTTTACGTTTAAGATGCATGGCTTTCCTGCCAGTCATCCTGGCCAAGAACGTGTGTCCCCTCCACAGGAATGCATAGGTGATGACATTTCTTTCACCGTCTTGGCATCTAAACATGATACTCTATCTGGTAACAATGCATTGAGCTCCTGGTTGTTTATGGCATGGCTCTAGGCAGAATGGGCTGTGAACGCCCACACTTCCTCTTACTCCACTAACTCTTGTTACATGTGTATCAGAGAGAGAACAAAGCCACTTGACGTTGAATAGCCCCCCAAAAAACAGCCACTGTCAAAATAGTGCCTGTGGCACGTACATAAACATACCGAGCTATGCCAGGAGTTGCAGTTTCAAAACATCTGCCAGATCATCCCAACCAGCTTCTCTCACAGTCTCGGGCCCTGTCAATACTACCTTCATTTCTTTACTTGCTCAAGGCCATGTCTTGAGCCTCCTCTTTCTCCATTCATCTCCTGTATGCAAGCAGTCATCATTTATCAATAATATTTATTTATCATTTATTATATATCAGGTAGACTGTGCTAAGTGCTTGTATTTTATCAAATATGGTTGTTACAACAGCTTTCTGAGATAGGACTGTTTTTATCCCACTTTACAGCTATGGAAATGAGGATTGAAGAAGTAGCCCCAAATCACACAGCTAGAGAAAGTGGCAGAGCTGGCATTTGAATCCAGCTTTCTCTTCCCCTCCTGTGCAGCATTAATAATCATTGCTTTTATTTATGAGGCATTTTGAAGTTTACAAAGCATTCTCACAAGGCATATCATTTCTGCCTCCAAATAGAGCAGAGAACTCGGCAGCACACATCTTAGCCCATTTTCACAGAAGTGACTGAGACACAAGAGTTTACCTGACTTGCTCAAATCCACCTGTGTCTGAGCCTTGGACTCAGATCTTCTGACTTTTTTCACTATTCCCATAAATATCATACTCTTTGCTCAGAGTAGCTATTTCTTCTTTTGAAATGGCCAATGTATGAAATTTACTAGGAAATTTTGGCTTTCTACAAAGACATTTCTGATAATCAGAGTTTTCCAAAAATCAAACAGGAGGAAATGAGTTCCCTATTCCTTTCTATTTTCATTCAAACACTGGACTAGAAAAGCATAATTATGCTTAATCCGTGGAAGAGGGGAGAAGGAGGTAGATAGAGTAGATGAGCTCTAAGACCCCTATCTCCCTGAGACCCTATAACTGTTTTCTGGGAACCACTCTGTCTTCATTTTGGTTGTATTAGCTCTATTCCCTCCCTCCTGGTTTACTGAAGCCATCTCCTAGCTGACTTCCTGAACTCTCCCTTCCAATTCATCCAGTCTCCCTTGACAATGGTGATCGTCCACGAAAGTTGTTCCCATCAGTGACTTTCTTCAGTGGCTCCCTTTGCCAATTGCACCCATTTGATATTCTGTGTGACGTTCTGTGATTTATCTATATCCTATATAGATATATACTCCTTTTTCATTTCCCCCAATTTCTGCTTCAGTCAACCCAATTATTTGCCTGAGTCACAGAGACATCATGCTTATTTCAGCCTTTGCTTTCTTGGCTCCCCTCTCTGGAAATAGTCTCCAGTTTCCCCCCTTATCCACCTAGATACATCCCCTTTCTTTTCAAACCTAAGTCTATTTTATTTCAGTACAACAAAATACTTTAATTTCTTCCCCAAAACACACAGCAAGTTTAGGACCAATCTTCTAGTCATGTAGCAAGGCCATGGGGACCCTAAAAATAACCCTGCTGGTGTACAATCAGCTGTCCTGTGCAACCATTAGATTTTGAACACTTGTTCCTATATTGGCTTATGTTCTTGGTGTTTTATGTGAGCTGATTCTGTCTCCTGGAGGGTAGTTACTGGACCTTCTTCCAACACATTCCCCAGAAAATGGTAGGCAAGCAACAGTTACAGGATGCATGATTGAGGTATCTAGGATTGCAATATTTTGACCTTACCTCCATATTCTCGCACACATAATGTACATGCAACCACCCACCAATTACTTGAATTTCCAGCATAGTGGAAGGGGCACATGGCATTTAAATTAGCTGGGCCTGGGATAAATCCCATCTCCATACTTTCTGGGAAAAAGAGTGCAGCAAATCCTGGGTCAAAGGACTAGAGTTTGGAGTCTGACGTCTTGGGTTTAAGTCCCTGCTCTACCCTCAGCTGGGTGACTTTAGTAGGTCACTTAATATCTCATTGCCTCGACTTTCTCAACAGAAAAATGAGGATGATAGACAACGGTGGTTCCCAGTACCCTTTCTCCTCATGGAGTTACTGGTGTAAGGACTGAGTTAATACTAGTAAAGCACTCAGGACAATTCTTAGCATACGGTTATAACTGAATAAGTCATAGCTGTTCTTAGTATCACTAATTGGGGACTTTAGACAGATTTCTTAAATTTCCTGAGCCTCAGTTTCCTCATCTTTAAATGAGAAGTGTTCATCTCCACAGCTGGCTCTGAGAATTAAATGTGAAAGCATTGAAAAAGCACCCGGCTTTCCCAGGAAACGTTTCCTGATCTTTGACCCCAAGGCCTGGATTTCTAATGCCCAAACAACACATCTTTCTCCTGACTCTGCTCCTTTTACCAGTTTCACATGTCCATCATTCGTGCTACCGTAGTAAGCATTTGTTTTTATTCCATAGAAAATCTTGGCATCTTATAAATTTATCTTTAGAAAATTGCAACCTAAATTACACTAGATGATTGCATAAGCAAAAGACTTCAAATTCCCTGAGCCCACAGGTGGCTTTTCCACAGCCAGTCCCTGCCTATTTTAGCCAATATGAACAGCAGGAAGATGAATTGGCCCTCTCTGGGAGGGCCCGGGACCCCAGGCACATTACACCATGTAAAATGTTTTTAAGATGAATTTCAAGAGCAGCCTTGAAAGCAAGAGTCAAAGCAGGTCAGACAGCCACCGGAGGGAGTTTGGAAAGGGGAGGAGAGCCTGACTCACCAGCTCTGCGTGTGGGGATCATGGAACTGAGTTTCCTAAGAAAGGCAGGCTTCCCAGTCCTGGAGGCTGAGCCCCGCCTCTCTGCCTGGTGGCCGCAGACCTAAGCCATGGGTTGGGCTCTGAGGGCCCAGAATTCCTAAAATGGGGTCCGGACTGGTTGCCTTGGTTGCCTATTTCCTAGAAACGATGCTGAAGAGCACCGCGCACCCCACCCAGGACAGCAATGTAACTAGTGAAGGACGGTGCAGTGGCCCCCTGGGGAGACGCCGAGGGTCTGCTTCCAGGGGGCTTGGCTATGGAGACTGGAAGTCAGGCCCAAGGGAGGAGACTTCAAACTCAAATATGTACTGACTTGCTTACCTTCTAGCCAAGGCTGTGCTTCTCCCAGAGGAAATGAATTGTTCTTGGGGCTCCTGTAGACTTTCTAGAGCTATTTTTGTCTCTAATGAATGCAGAGTTGTTTTGCAAGGTCCTCCTCTGTTCTCAGCATGACTTCTCTGTATGACTCGGTTGGGAAGGCAAGTTCTCAGTTCCATATGGTGGAAGGATGCAGAGGCTGCAATTTCACTGCAGAACCACTGGCAGTGAAGGAGTGGAGGGATGCATGTAGGGCATCTAAAGGAGATATCAAGGCATTAAGGTACAAGGTAAGACATGAGCACATTGAGTCACACCATTCTGGAATGTTTTGGTGGGGCCAGAATTCTCTCATGAAATTATTAACGTCTCAGTCATTCCTTGGGTTCACATCAAGGTCATCCAAATTAATTCATAACCAATTCCTGACCGCTGTATTAAGAGCTGAGTGAAAACCCGTTAAAGTCACAAACCATTTTATGTTATTCCTAAGAGATGTCTCCGTGAGGCAACAAGAGGGATAACATTGGGCAACAGAGGAATAACTGACCTGCCTTTCTGTCAAATATTGCTTTGGGGTGCCCACAATTTTTTTTAGCAAGTTAATAATCCTAGAATGGTGGATTGATGGTGGAGGGTGAAAGGGCAGAGGGTTGCCATTTTCCTGACAAACTGACTACACTTTTGGTGCCAATCAAACAGGACGGTGCCTATTGAGTGGTTTAAAGTTAATAAAAAGGTTAATAAAATTGGAGTCCATTCCTCTAAGTAGTCCCTGAACAGTTGTGGAGAAAGGAAATCTTTTCTAGATATTTTATTTATGTTTACTATGCATTTCTAAGTCAACCTCAATATAAGGACATTACCTGATAATAAGCAGAAAAAGAACAGGGAACTGCAACGTTTGGGGCCATTTAACTTATAAAGTTAAAGAAAGGTTAAGAAATGTTCAAAGCCACCTACACCAGAAGGAGTGAGTTGAGGTTTGAGTATCTCTAAAGGTCTTTCACTCTCTCGTGCTGCTTATCTGAGGGAACCACTTTGCTCCCTGAAGCAGCAACAGCTGAAAATAAAAGTGCTTGATGAAGCACTTACTGTGTGCTAGTCTCTTTTCACATGTTAACTGTTAATCCTGCTGACTCTCTAATGACATAGCTGTGATTATTTCCATTTTACAGGTGAGTTGACTGAGGCTCAGAGAAGCTTTATAACTTGTGCACATTCACACAGCTAGCACAAGGCAGCCCTGGAATCCACATGTAGGATACGTGCACTTCACGTGTACCTGCCTCTCTCCTTTCTGAGTGGGCAGAGGACAGCTCATGGTCATCTAAGCACACAGTGCGAACGAGAAGAATCTCTAAGGTGGGGGAAGTGACATTCTAAGGTGGTGCCAGGTGAGGTTCCCGTCCTGGATTCCATGCTTCGGACAGAGTCTAAAGCTCTGATAGGATGCAAACCGTGTGGAAAGAGGTTGGTAGGCAGGGAAATATCTGAGACGTTTTCTCTGACATTGAGGGATTCTGAGGCCTCTTGCCTCACAACACTAAGCCCCCACCCCCACCTCATCCATACAAAACACACACACACACACATTCATAATATATGACACTGACCCCATTTTCATTTTCATCTGTTTATGTACTTCACCCTCACTGAGAGAGAGAGAGAGAGAGAGAGGAAACTGCAATTTGTCCCAATACCCACCAAGTAAGGAAGCAAAGTCCCTCCTGGCCACTCACCTAAAGAAGCAGCATTTAGTCCAAGCGCAGTGTCCAGTCCACAGTGGGGCCACGTTCTGAACCTACTCGGTGAAACTCCGCTGAGAAGCTTTGTGTGCCCCTTTTCACAGAGATTCACCTATTTCTTACACACTTTTACCTCAGTACCCTGAGAAGGGCATCGCCATGGCTCTGAAAGTTTCCACAGCGAAGTGCAGGGAAAGCTGCCTTTGCTCTGGAACAGGGAAGCTGTCTCCCAGGGGCTGCCAGTTATAAAGGTTAACTTCCGTGGATTGCATCTTGCAGCTGAATTGCTTTCAGAGGTCATTGTTCTCAGCCTCCAGGGTCATTAATTTCAGGTGCCTCTTTATCACCAACATATGCAGCCAATACATTCTTCAAGTCCCCTCAGGGGTGGTAGAAAAGGCACAATTTGTAATCCAGTCAGACCAGGTTCGAGTGATGTTCAGAGAGCTAACATTTTGATGCTTTATTTCCTTATTTGGTCAAATGGAGCTGACGGCTCCTACCCCACATTATTATTGGAGGTTGAGTGAGAGGACATAGTCAAAGTACCTGATAATTATAACTATTATTCTGTCATCCATTATGCTGGGTTCTGTGGTCTATTTTCTCATTTGAACCCAGCCACATTCTGAGAATGAGAGTATTATCCACAATACACAGAAGAGGAACATCAGGGAAACAAGTGATTAGTGTCAGACAGCCTGAGAAGGAAACCAAAATCAAACCCCAGGTAGAGATGACTCCAAAATTTATGCATTTACCCAACATAGTATTTCCTACTATGCTGGCTCTCAGTGGGCACACTACAAACTTTGCTTCCTTGCTTTACTTCCATACTTAGGCTTTTTAAAAAGCACTATTTGGTCACTCCCAGTAAAACATATGGCAGCCTGACTAATCAAATGCCTCCCCAGTCACTACGGGACTGAGGGGTTCTGGGTGCCCCTCAGACCTGTCACTAGACAAACCAACAGATTTCTTAGAAGGCAGTATCTACTGCCCATGGATTGGCAGTGTTAATGATGACCCAATAAAAGACAAAATTTTCAATTATCAGCTACAGTCAAGTATCAGCTACAGCGCAGATGAAGCCCTGGGCCTTGGAATACAACTTCCTTCTCTTCCCAGGAGTATCTCTTTTCTCTTAATTAGTGATTAAGCTGCACTGCTTTAGCACCAGCAGGCAGGGCTTGAGGAAAGACTAAGCGAGTGTGGAAGAGGAAAGATAAAGTCAGCACTTTGGGTGTGGAAATGGAGAGGAAGAGGAGGAGGGTGGTTTGAGGATGTGCCCTCCCATGGGCCGCTGGACTACGGGAAGTGACAGCAGTGGTACTTTGAAGGGTTTAAGAGCAAGTTATAAAAGCAGGTAGGGAGGCTCTTTGGTCACCATAGAAATGAAAGTGGATGATAACAAGTCTCATTCTTGTACCTGTGTTTTAGGACACACACCATCACAGGCCACATCATCACAGGGAATATTTTGATCATTTTAAGCTCCTTGGGAAGGATTCTGGACTTTATCCCATGCACGTTCAAGGACCCTTGTTCAAAAGTGTCAGGAAGGCTCAGTGGGCCACAGTCCTGATAGTTTCACCTGCCATCTTCATCGCCTCCAAAGTGAAAGGAAGTGATACAGCCTTTAGACCTTGATAGTGCTGTGCTCACTCATGGGTTTACACGGAAACTCTAGTCAACAACCTGTCTTTTCTAGTCATCCACTTTCGCAGTGTCTCTCAAGTGTATCCTGCCTTGGGTTATCAGTAATGTTTTCCCAAAGGTAAACGAGTTATTCTCTCACATTATGGTCAATTACTTCTGCCACCACATACTGAACCCCACATATCCCTCACTGTGAATGCATCAGATACTGTACAACTTCCCCCATGACAGTGGTCCGTCTGAAGCCACAAATGGTGGGAACATTGGAGGACAAAATCTTACCCCTCGGGAGTAAGGGGATTGAGTGCACTAGAGAACCTGTAGAAATTCTAGGCTCACTTACAGGAATAGCAAAGACAACCCCTAAATAAACAGAGTGTCAGATAGGCAATAAATGCATTTCCATCTTCCATACCCTGCTTACAGGAAAGTGTTCATTATTTTCCTCATCTACAGAGTCAGAGATAGAATTTGTAAATTAATTTTTATTGCAGATAGTAATCACTCTCATGCCTTTTGTCCCCCCTTGTGTCTGGTCTTGCAACCAACAGTTCAGCTTTTCTAATTTTAGCATCCTTGAGTTAGGACTTACAGTGACTGTGCACTAACACAGAGACAATGCAAAATTATCTTAATTGTGGACAAGATATGCAGGAACCAATCCATATGTACTAGATTTTCATATAAATGACCAGAAAGAGGTTACTATAATTCTGGTTATAAGTTACTTCTGAAGAGCCAGTTTATTTTGTTTTCAGACAGCAGTTAAGCAGAAAATCCCTGTGCAAAACTCCAACGAATTATTGTATTCATTAAAAAAAAAAAATTCTGGGTTCCTCTTAGGTGCTTCTAACCTAATGAACAGAGCAAATAGCTTGTAAAATCTGAATTTGATAAACAGAATTGCCTTTTAATAAATGAAGGGCCATTTTATCAGAGAAAATAAATTTGGAGAGTATATTCAATCATTAGAGTAAATCTACTTTGTGCAATATTCCTGCTCAAAGTTTATTTATTTTCACAGTGAATTCCTTTTTGATACCCTTACCTCACCAAGGGGTTTAGACAAGGCATGTGCTCAGTTCTGTCTTTTTATAAATAGCAAAGCTACTTGGAACAGCAAAATGGGAAATGAATCTGTACCAGGGAAATATTGCAGAAAGAGCATAGGCTCAGGCTCAGACACCCTTGTGTCACAGCCCAACTCTGCCACTTGCCTATTTGAATGAATTTATTCAAGATTTTTTATCTTTCTGAGCCTCAGTTTCTCATTTATAAAAGGGTCTGTTGTCTAAATTAAACATTACATAGAAAAGCATTTGTAACAGTAAGTGTCAATGAATGGGAGCCTGTGTGACTGCTGCGTCACCATTATATTCAGGTGTGTTGGCCAAGACTTCACTTAAGATACTCTTTTTTTTCTTAGCAGCCTGACTGTGGTCAGGGCCCAAAACAACAATAGAAACAAAAGGATCAAGTCTTAATTCCTTGTTCTTTAGTGCAGACTAAAGGAAGCTAAACATTTGCAAGTGTGTTGGACCCACAATTTCTTCACTCCATCCTTTTTACAGGAATGTCAACCCATGAGGATGCCAGGGTAGTGTTTCAGGGCAGCTGCACAAACCACACAGGTGAACCCCAGCACTTAAGAATGAAAAAGCAACGAGACCAGGAAGGATGAGACTTGTCAATCAGAAAACCCTGTGGGGGAAGAAAAGAGAAAGTTATTGTTGAAAGGATGAGACAGAAAAGTGGTGGCCTCTATATACCTCCAGTCTATGGAAACAGAACTCTCCTTCTATCTCCCTGATATTCATTCTGCCTTTGTAAAATTTCACATTTAATGATGCTTTAAAAATTGAATTATTTCATTAGTGTATAACTAGTTGAAAGTATAATTGAGTATTTATTGTAGATGATGGAAAGTAATAAATGCATGGATTTCTTTTCATAAAAATTGTCTTTATACAGTGGTATGTTAAGTTGAAAACTAGGTATTGGCATCCTTGCAAAAAGACAGTATTATTTGATTAGCACTTGTGCTTGTAGTCATTGAGGAAAGTCACACTCTATGAGTTCTGTAACCTGAGTGATAAGGCACATAAATAGAGGTCTGCAGATAATTCAGTACCCCAAGGT
The DNA here is from genome assembly GCF_036562045.2 of Rhinolophus sinicus. Classification (NCBI taxonomy): domain Eukaryota; kingdom Metazoa; phylum Chordata; class Mammalia; order Chiroptera; family Rhinolophidae; genus Rhinolophus; species Rhinolophus sinicus. Next base: position 147,086,742 of record NC_133754.1, read on the forward strand.
TGCTCACTGAAACAACCAGATCACAAATCGAATGGCTGATTTCTCATCAAATGTTCCTCCCATCTTCTCTTACTAATCACCCTTGCTGAAACAAAGTTGTTTTAGACTCACACATCATAATCTATCTACTTATGTGTTTATTAATTTATTTACTTTATATATTTATTTGCTTAAACTCTACAACAAAATCGGCTCTAATCAATAAAGAAATATTATGAGGTACAAAGGAACACATGGCATCTTTGCAGGAGAAATGAAGCTCTTCTGGCTAGATAAGCCTAAAAAAAAATTCCTATCTTAGTTTCAACCATGATTAGTAGCTGTGGATGATATAATAAAGGTTTGTGTATTCCGGATGGTTTCATAAGGTTTATTTGTAACTTAGACCTGTTGACGCAAACACATGCTGCAATGTTAGCAGAGGTGGAACAGGCAGAGCATGCCACTTCCTTGTAATTTTTTAGATTTACAAGTATTGATTTTTAAGCTGTGTCTTCAACTTTGGAGACACTATTCCTCCCCATGGACACCACTTCTTCAACATCCTTTGAACTATTGTAGAATGAGATGAGAAAGGATCTAGAAGGGGAATGAAAAAAATTTTTTTATCACAGGAGAAAGACAATTTGGACATAATAATAATGGATGAAGACACCAGAAGGAAGAGCTTGTAGGATGGGGTGGAGAACAAAACATTGGCCCCTGACGTCTGTGCTAAAAGTGATTTTTTTCTAAGAATTTTGTATATCACTCTTGTAATAAACATTCAGCTTCGTTGTGCAATAAAGACAGATGAGAAGAATTTGCTGCTCCAACAACCAAAAAAAAAAAAAAAGCGACTTCACTATGTCCCTGGAATCTGGCTTCTTTGGTTTCAAATGTGCAGTAGAAAACTTGTGCCTGCAAGGGCTAGGGGCTGTTGTTTATGTAACTAATTGGACATCTACATAAATATGAAAATTGGGGCAGGTCCCTCTATTCTCATCTGTTCTAAAGCCAGAGTTTGCTCTACAGTTAAGAGGCATGCAGACTTGGGAGAGGTGCAGTTAGTTAAGCTGTCCTACGCTGACTTTCTTACATAAGCTTCAAGTTTATGAGGTTTTCTCTATTTTGTTTCCAAATGGTAGGAGGGAAAGAACATGTTTTAAGGGTCACTTATCAGGGAAGAAATGTGCTTGGCCATGCTTTAGATTGGGGAAAACTTTTGAGGATGAAAGGAGATGTGAAGAAAAGATTGAAGACAGAGAGACTGGTGAAGAAATATCCTGAGGAAAGATTAAGATCATTAGATGGAGAGCTGACAATGGCTGGGAAGAGAAACATACTTTCCTCAGAGACAACAGACAAGTGAACAGTCGAGAAGATAGAAAACAATTTTGACCGTGAGAAACAGTATGCTGAGGAAAGTCGGTATCTTATCAGCAAATTTGGTAATGAGGTCACCTTCTGGGAAAGAATGGGTGGAGCTTGGTTCTTGGGAAGGTTCAACTTAGCTCCAGTGAGAAATGCAAAAGGGACGAAAAAGGTGAATGAAAGGATGGCAAAGTGGGGGTGATCTAGTCACAGTGGGCATAAGAAGGTTGTTTTTGGAAGTAATAGTTGAAATCTCAGACATGGGGCAATTCTGAGTAATGATTCTATCTAACATGGTTATCTTTGTGAGTGCCAGTAGAGGCCATTATAGTTGAGCAGACCAAGGAAATACAAGGCCAAGGTATGAGTGCCACCTACTGGCTTATGAAAGCCAATGAGGAGGCAAAGGAGATACAGTAGAGAACTGAACATTTCCACAGTAATATCTGAATAACCCTTGGTTGACCTAGCCATGAATCACTGTAATCACAAAGGAGACTTTGGGTGTAGAATGGTTTAACTCACTGAACCATCTCAGTAGCACTGAATTGAGCAGAGCCAGGTGTACTTGGTTTAAAATCCCACCCTAGCATTGGATCTAATACACCATGGATATTAAGGTGGGTGGATATCAGGAGTTAGGAGTACCAAACCACTGTGTCAGTTTCTATAAGCACCATTGCTGTCACCCATTATTAGCAAATTATTAGCATTGGCAATGTAGGCAAGATCTACTTCTTCCTACCAGGTCAGCCCCGAATCCTCTGTTCTTTATCTTGCTGATGCCTGGACTGATAATCGCACCGCTCAACTAGTTGTGCCTCCTACTACAAGAGTGGAAGAGATTACACAAGGAGAGTAATTAAGAGGAGGTATAGGGGAGCCTGAATAAATACAAAGACGGCTACATAAATATGATGCCTACATTGTGTGAGACAGTCCCAACTTGAAATCACCACTCCTACTGGACAGAAATCCCCATTTTTTCCTGCCTTGGGACTGCTGATTAGCAAGAATGCAATTAGTCCATTCGAACACCTTTGTGTGAATTAGTAAAACATGCCCCCGACAGAGGCAGAGGCAGCCAACACCAGAGTGCATGGCTGGATTTCCACTCCCGCTTGGCCGTGTGGGCAGGCACCTTGTGCAGTAAACCACTTGTACATCTGCATGTTTTGCCACCACTGGTACTCACTCTTTTGGGCCTCGTGCTCCTGAGAGTTACTCCTGGGCTAAGAACAACAGTCCCATTCTAAAAGTTCTATTTCAGATTCCAGATCCACACTGTATCTTGGCAACAACTGGAAGACAGAAGAGCAGAGTCCAGGCTGTGCAGAGTGCGCCACTGTTAGACACTTGCATTGCTCGGAATATGTGATTTCCCCTGTAGTAATGAGACTAATAGAATAATTCTATATGAAAGGCTTTTTGTGCTATGTAAGGACAAACTCTAGCTATCTCTTTGTTTTCATATTTGGGGTTTAGTGCTAGCAAGTGGGAGATATATGTATATAAGTTTTACCTTACCCCACTGTACTCATTCAGTAAAGCTGTGGTAAAAAAGTACGGAGTGAACTTCCCTCCATTTCTTGCCAACCAAGCCTGTGTTTCCAGGGCTTCTTTTTTTTTTTTTTTTTTTTTTTTTTTCCATGCAACTACAATAATCTAGGAAGTGAATCTGAGAGTTTCAGTAATACCACTTGATTAAACTATGGGCGAGTTCTGCTACCTCACGATTCTGGCTGAATCTCAGGTTGACAATTTTCAAACACACTTACAAGGGCTGTGAAATTTGGGGTGGGAGGCAAGTGTAGGTTGTGACTCTGCTGAAATCTGAATCTATAATTCCTGAACGTGATCAATTTCTAAACCATACAAAGTGGCTCTTTGGATCAGACTGAAGGAACTTGTCAATGTCTTTTAAGACAATGGGAAGAGAGGATGAGTGTAGTGTGAGCAGAGGGTTGAATTCAATGAGTAGAGCCCGACCACTGGATTATCACCTTCAATGAGGTGGGCCTCTCTCCACCACCTTGCCATGGGTGTAATTTTTAAATTCAAAACAAACTTTTGTTCACAAGAAGTTTGTGAGGCTGGACTTGCTTCTATGGAAAGGTCTCATATGTGCTTTTCCTTAGGAAAGATAAGTTGTCCAATTAAATGAAGAATTCTCTGGCTATCTCTTCATTGTTACTCTTTCAGGGTGAGATACAGCTGACATCTGTCAAATGTCAGCCAAGCTTCAACTCCCATTCTTGACTAGTAACCACAATACTCCCCAGAGTGATGGGACAAGATCTGGGTAGGTCCAGCTTGTTGTTTGACTTGAACCAAGGCTATAAGTGGGGTCTCTGTGGGCCGTAAGCCTTCAGCTTTTAACATGAAAGTCAGGAGGAGCTCATAAAAGGGTCCTGCAGGAAGCCCCCCTTGGCTTCTCTCTATTTGTAAAATCTGGAGCACATGTTGACTAGATCCAAAATTATGTCATTGCTTCATAACTTTTTGAGATTCCAACTTCCAAGGCCCTTGGGCAAGGAGCAGTTGTTATTATAAGGTCAGGATTTAGGACTGGCAACTGAAGCTCTTCAAGGTCTCTCCTCTCTGTGTTGTCTCCATTGCTTCTCAGCAGCCACAGAGAGATCTGGCTGCTCTCAGACTGACATCCCAGGCAGCACTGCCATGTAGAAATGACATAAACAACTACATTTTGTTCCCTAGGAGAATACTTTGATGAGCATGGACGCTGCCAGATCTGTGAAGCCTCGTGTGCCAAGTGCTGGGGGCCAACTCAGGAAAACTGCACTGGCTGCCCTGACACAAGGTGAGTGGTCTCTCAGTATCTTCTGTGGTTGAGAGCTTATGGGTTGCAGGATAGAGAAGGTGGTGCTTACCACCTTAGAGGCACCTATTGGGTCTGCAAGAGAAAGAAAAAAACTCCTTCCCATGACACAGTAACCCTCTATGGTCTGACCACAGCCCACCGCTGCAGCATCTTTTCCTTATGATGCCCAGTACCCACTACAAGAATCAGTACCCTGGACACTAGAGGTGCTTTCTCATTGATGAAATGGTGCTGCCTTTGCTGCCTGGAATCTCATCCCTTTCTGCACATCCAATACCTCAACCATCACCTCCATCTGCCGAACAAATATCTACTCATATTTCTAGAATCAGTTCAAGGGTAAACTGTTCTATGAAGGCATTTTTGACCTCTTCCCAGGAGAACTAACCTCTTCCTTTTTATGTTCCCCTGTACACTGTATAAACTTCCATAAGCGCAACATTCTAAGACATTCATTTACAAATCTATCTCTTTATTAGACTGTACACCCCTTAAAATACTCATCTTTGTATCTCTATCACTACTAACCATGGTGCTAGGAAAATAGTAGGTACTCAATATATTTTTGATAGCTGAATGAATGAGGAAACAGCAAGTATCCAAATGGAATGGACATCTCTGCTAGTACACTGGGAATTTCTAATGATGAGAGTTGGAAGCCTATTGTATTTTTAGTCAACACTCCTCTGAGTCTAGCACTTAATACTTGTTGGCTGACCGAGTGTTTGAATAGCCTCATCACTGTTCTGCTATATGCATAGGAAGCAGAATCTCTCCCCAGACCAGTATGACCAGGATGCTCCAGTGGCAGGTGAATCTCTAGGATGGACGTTCTCTCTGCCTTACACATGGTCATTTCATCTAATTCTTCCACAGGACTGTAATATCCTGAGTAGGAACTGTGGTATATTTGTCTCCTTATTCCCCCACAGTGATCAGCATATAATAATAGCTCCCTCAAAAAGAGAAAGAAGGAAGGAAAAGAGAAAGGGAGAGAAGGAGAGAGGGAGTGAGGGAGGGAGGGACAGAAGGAAGGAGACACAAAATAACAAAAGTCTTAAGAACTCTCAATGCTCAGCCATAAAAAAGAAATCTTGCTATTTGTGACAACATGGATGGACCTAGAGGGTATTATACTAAGTGAAATAAGTCAGAGAAAGACAAAAATCATATCAGTTCACTTATACGTGGAATCTAAAAAAAACTAAACAAATGAACAAACAAAATAAAACCAACAGACTCATAGATACAGAGAACAAACTGATAGTTGCCAGAGTGTTGGGCGGTGGGGGGATGGACAAAAAAGCTGAAGGGGATTAATAGGTACAAACTTATCATTATAACACAAATAAGTCATTGGGATGTAATGTACAGCATAGGTAATACTGTCAATATCGCAATAACTGCATGGTAACTGATGGTTACTAGACTTCTCACGGTGATCACTTCATGAGGTATATAAATGTCAAATCACTATGTTGTATACCTGAGACTAATATAATATTGTATGTCAAATATACTTTTTAAAAATTTATTAGGGTGACAATTGTTAGTAAAATTACGTAGATTTCAGTTGTACAATTCTATATTACATCATCTATAAATCCCATTGTGTGTTCACCACCCAGAGTCAGTTCTCCTTCCATCACCATGTATTTGATCCCCCTTACCCTCATCTCCCACCCCCCATCCCCCTTACCCTCTGGTAACCACTAAATGTTTGTTGATTTTGGTTTATATACCACATATCAGTGGAATCACATGGTTCTCTGCTTTTTCTGTCTGACTTATTTCGAATGGATAAGAAGTTGTGGTATATATACACAATGGAATACTATTCGGCGGTAAGAAAAGATGATATAGGAACATTTGTGACAACATGGATGGATCTTGAGAGTGTAATGCTGAGCAAAATATACTTTAATTGAAAAGAGCTTTATATTCCAGGAAAAAGATATTCAATGATAACTGTGATAACATGTTCCACGTGTCTCTTTATCTATGCCTCTAAATATTGAACGTGCTTTAAAGCAGCTTCAGGGCATGCTATTAGATATAGACAGCATTCCTAAATGGGTCCTATTTCTCTTCTAACTCCTCACCTTATCAATAATAAAATTCCATTGCATGTTTGAACATCTTCAAACTAAGGGAACTTTTCAGCATTTATTTTATAAGGGAGCTACCATCATCCAGTGTATATTGCAGAAGTCATGATTGTCTCAGGCTCACAAGAAGGGAGAAAATAATTCTAACTAGCATAAACGGCCATTTATAAAAACCTCAGGCAGCCAGTTGGAGCGCAGTGGTTGGAGCACGGTGTTCATAACACCAAGGTCGCCAGTTTGATGCCCACATGGGGCTGCACCCTCCACAACTAGATTGAAAAAAGAACAACAACTGGACATGGAGCTGATGGGTCCTGGAAAAACACACTGTTCCCCAATATTCCCCAATTAAAAAAAAACAAAAAACAACCATCACAGCCCATTGGTATAAGATCAGAGGTGTCCCCTCCTGGGACATTTGGGTCATTTAACTTGTTTAAGCAGCCCATTCTTTAACGGTTGAAGAGAGAAAAGTATGTGTATGGATCTTTCCTCCTGAGGAAACCTTGTTCCACAGGAACAATTTTCTTCTCATCTCCCTGAGCACTCCATTTCTTTCCCCATCTCTCCTCCTTGATGTCAATATGCAAATATGTCCAAGAAAGGGCATTGTATCATAGCAATGAACTACCTGACTTCTTATCTGCATTTTCCTGAAAGGGGATTGAGAAGATGAGGAGACAGAAACTATTTTGAAAGATGGTAATGTTGACTTATTTGTTCTTGAAAGGGCAGCAAAGTATTTTCCCAAGTATTTCTTTCAGTGGAATCAGGTCCATTCAAGATAATCTTGAGCATTTGGTTTATGTCTGGCCCTGTGTTAGGTACAAGGCCCATAAATTCTTATAGGTGACTCAGGAGCTAAAAGTCAAGAGATAGTGAAGCCCTCAGGGATAAGCAATAGTGGAGCAGCTTTAACACCCTAGGCCCGATCTGCACGCCAAATCTGCAACCATGGACAAGGGATGCCTTATAGAAACTGGAGCTACAGAGGACACAGGCACTCTAGACCATGGAAGGAAGAAGCAGAGTTGTGACTCCAGGAGGAATAAATACCCTAACCTCTCCTCTCACTCTCAGATCTCCTGCTGGTGTTTCCCCTTGTCTGAAACTAACTGGAGGCCAATGGGAAACAACCCTCACAAGTGAGGGAAGTGAACTTGGAGATGCAGTCCCTCATGGGCACACTTCCAGGACACTGCACGACAGAATGCTGAAAATGGATCTGGGGCAAGGGTAAAGGGAGACAAACAGAATAACTAGCACAGTTGGTCTGTCTGAGTTTCTTCCTATTCTTAAGTTGTTGGAAATCTCCAGTCCTAGTAGAATCATGTTCACCCCTAAAAGAGTTTAGAGGTTTGCTTCAAAACAACATGGGAGGGAAGTAAATCTGTGGGGGTAGAAATGAAATAAGATCGGCCATGTGTTATTGAAGTTGAATGATGAACACAACAGGGGTGTACTGTTACTTCTTGCACATATGCTTATATATATTTAAATTTTTCCATAATGATTTTTTTAAATAATTGAACCCTGAAGTTGTTTCACAACAAATCAAAATTTAAAAAGCCCTCTCTTCACCTTCTAGTTTTCCCTTTACATTTCCATCAACCCTTCGGTTTAACTCTTTAAAGACAACTGAAAACTTGGAGGAAATATGCCCCTGCTCTATAACATGTATAGCTCTGTAACGTCGTCGTCTCATTGCCCAAGCTAATCTCTCATCCCAGTCCTGAAGGAGTTACAGAGTCAATGAATTAATTAAAAGCATTTAAAAGCTTTCTCTGTTCTGACCCACCCTCAAATATTTTATTTGATCTGCTTCAATGAATTCAGGGGAAAAAAGACGTTTTGCCAGATTTCACTCTGTTAAAACATTGAAGTACCAAGAAATTACATTAAGTGCCCTTGTGATGACTTTAGTTGGGCCAAATGAACAATCAGCACAGAGCACCAGCTAACCCTGACTTGACATTTCTTCTGTTCCAGCTCACATCACACACACACACACACACACACACACACACACACACACACCCTGCGGCTTCTGGAAATTGTCGTGCCAATGTTGAGAACATCACCTCTGCCCAGATCTTTAACACTTGGTTTTGCTGCTTCCTTTCTTTCCATGAGCCCTGTTGGACCTGGAATGATTCACTGCTTATAAAAATGCCACGAGCATGTGTGACTTGGGGAGAGAAGTGCATCCCTTATAGAGCTTAGCTTGCCCGAATGCCTCAGAAATCCACAAATGGTGTGACTGGTGGTCCCAGAGATGGCTTGAGTTGCCTTTATAGAAAATTTGTATAAGCCCAATGGAGCCCAGAATAAGGTATCTATTCTCCTCTACTAGAGAAAATTTGTTGGTTTCGGTGGAAATCTGTGCCACTTGAAATGGTACTTTTCTTCAAGTTCCTTTGCAAGTTTTCTTGAGGGCATTGGGGGAGGCGTGGGGGATGATGAAATTCCGTGGCTGCACTTCAGCATGACTGTTTTCTAGATCTTTCGATCTTTAGAAAGAATCATGTTCTTACAAAAATGGGTGTGTTACCTGTGCTTTCCTTAGGGTAGAAGTGAAGAGAAGTGATTTAAAGCACACGTATGTGCTTGATACTTTCTTAAAATCAAGCACTCACATAAGAAAGGCAGCCCCTTCCCCACATAAACATGGAAGTATTACACTATCTGTTTCAACCCTCATCTCAGTTTCTGGATAATTTTAAATGTTTCCCATCATTGAGAGTATTAGATCGCCTATCTCGATAGAAATAATTTCCCCCAATTTGTCGTCTCTTTCTATAAAGGACAAAATTATGATGTACTTTCCATCTCTTTTTCAACCGAATTTAGCAAGTAAATGAATCCTCACAAATAAATATACCCCATTCTCCTTTTGGGCAGAGCATTGAGTAGCTTCCTTGTTTAAAATCCTCAGAAAGTTCTTGCACAGTTTTTCTTAAAGGCAGCTTTTTGCGTTTGTTTTTTTAACTAGCCACATCCAAATTATCCCTTGAAAAATCTTCTAGCTCAGAAGGCAGAGGGAGGGTGGGGCCAGGATAGTCCAGTTGGCATTAGTGCCATCCGCTAAAATTCTGGACTGGGAACACAGTCTTCTCAGTATCCACCAGGGTGCAGGGGATCTGTTTTGACTTGGACAACCAGATGTGTGTGCGTGTCTGTTTAGGGCTGGGACTCCATGCTCTGTAATAGGCCAATAGATTGTTCTCTCCAGTGGTGCTGGGTATGGTGACCAGAACCTGGGGGGAAGAGAATGAGGTGGACTTCTATCTTCTGCCTTTGGCTTCAATCCCATTCTGTCTCCAAACAGATGCAAATGACTCAGATTGTGAGGGAGTAGGAACAAGATGGAAGATTGCAAGTAACACATTATTCAAGATGCCTTGGCCCACCCCAATTTCCTCCAAGCCTGGGAATGAAAATGCTTATCTCCAGTTTAAGTCTGACTCTCGCTATGGAAACAGTAGGAAACAGTGGCATTTAGACAAGCCAGTGCCACTCCAAGAACTAGTTGCATGAGCCCTCTACCTGGCCTTCCATGTGACATCCAGTTTGAGTGGAGAGAGGTGGTGGAGAGAAAAGGAAACCCTACCATCATTTGCAGGCCCTCAGCAATCTCAGGCCTGGATGCCAGTGTTATGTGTTGTGTCTTCGGGGGCCATGTATGTGCTACATGTTCAGTTAACCTACCAACTGATACAAGAACTACTACTCAAAAGAAGCTCCACAAAGCAGCAATTTGGCACCACCTGTATTACTTAGGAATCATTGAACCAGTTCCATAGTAATCTAGACTGTTAGTGAGAACAACACGGAGCAGCCGTTCTGAAAGTGTGTTCCCCAGACCAGCAGCATGAGCATCACACAGGAACTTGTCAAAAGTATAAATTCTCAGCTCTCTCCCGCTAAGACCTGCAGATTAAAAACTCTAAGGGTGGAGCCCCCCCAGCTCACATCATCATTCACATTACCTATCTGACTCTTGCGCTTGGGAAACAGTTTCATTTTTTTTCTGAGCAAATATCTTAGATACAATTTATCACATTTGCTCTTGGGATTACTCTGCAAAGGCAAAAGAGAAGCAAAACGACAAAAATATTAACCACCATATTATGATATATATTGTATGTGTATAAAGCCAAAGGTCCTAGAAGCCCACATGCTAACTTATGTGCAGTGCCCTTGTAGGTGACTGCAAACATGGTCAGAAAATAGAGACTGTAGTACCCTATACATCAGGAACGCTTGCAAAAATGACACTCAAAATCAGAGTTCATTGACTACTTGCCTTATGCACAGACCCACTTTATATGTAGCACCTAAGCTATAGGATAGTCCTTCATTCTAACCTTTGAAAGACCTTGGAGTTGACCTTTTCCTTGCAAAGTGTGGGCATACTGATAACTAAAGGAAGAATATTTTCTCCAAGGCCTCTGGATTCAGTCCCATTGAGTGTCCTGAAAGTTCAGAGACCATCATCGGACTGTGGGCTGGGTTTGGCTGGGGCCTACAATATGGGTTTCATTCCTGTAGACACTGGTTAGTTTGGAGCCAGAATCAGGATTGCATCCCCAACCAGTTTATGGTATCCCTGCTATTTAGTCCAAACCTTGGGACAAGGATGGGTACGTGACTAATATTCTGTATGGTCTAAGATGATCAGTCCCACGCATCTCCCTGGTTTCTGGAACAATGAAACCAAATTTGTGCAATGAAACATGAACACCACATGTTCTGACACTTAAGGGTATTCCAGAAAGTCACCCTTACAAACTCTAAAAGTCTGCTTTTCCTCTAGGGTTTTTGACGATGGCCGCTGCGTTTCGAACTGTCCCTCAGGCAAATTTGAATTTATGAACCAATGCCATCTCTGCCACTACACCTGCCAAGAATGCCAAGGAAATGAGCCTTCCAGCTGTACTTCCTGTGGAGTCGGTGAGGGAGTCGGGTTGCTCACTTGTTCTTTGTTGTTTCAACCCTGTTCTCCTATGGGACACTAGTTCGTTTGATTCAGAAGCTTCATCACTGGGGACAAGGGGTTGAGATTAGACAGCTGTTCATTCAAGAGTATGTACAACCTCGAAGTTTCTGCTTGTTGTCAGGACACAAGTTTACATTATTGTAGACACAGACTCGCTGCCCCTGAAGAAATGAGAGAGGAGCTAAGAGATGCCTTTCCAGAGAAGGGGAAAGAAAAGGCATGCAAACGTGACGTCAGACATGAGCTAGACAGTAAAGCTAAGATTTGTTGAGGTAAAAGTGAAAAGCTAGGAAATTAAGACAGACACATTCAGCCTTTAAGAGAAATACTGTAATATATGTTGTGTCCGGGTCTCCTCAGCCCTGAGCTATGCCATTTAGGAGTTGTCAAATCCCTGTGGGAACAAAGTAACCATTTCCAAATACAAATATGACCTTCTCTGTCCCAGTTTTAATAACTCCAAGTTCCTGCTGTCATTGGATTATATCCCATGATCTCAAAGGTTGTCTGCAGTGTGACGTTGACTCCTCTTCTGCCTCCCTTCACATTCCTGTTCCATTTTGACCCATGTGGGACAGATTCCCATTTTCTCTGATATCTGACCCGATCATCCTAAAGTTTTATTTTAAGATACAGTTGGATATGTTGGAAAAATAGGAATATTGTCGAATATTAATTCACTCACTCGTTCAATAACTCAATCATTCAGCAAATATATATTTACAACACATTCTATGCCAGGTTGCTCCCCGGCCTCTGAATCCTGACTTAATGTCATGGGAAGGTACAGAGAATTATAACTGTGGATAAAGAGAGAGTAGGTCACTCACTGCTCTCCCTCAGATCTTCCCACCTGTATCTGAGAAGTTTAGCTCTCAGAAAAAGAGGATCTTTTCTGAATGAGTCAAGGAAATGGGGTTTGCTAGTTTCATGATGTGGCTGAGAAGAACATATCTTGGAAGGTCAACCCTTTTGTAGTCTCCTGAGATTCCAGTTCCAACAGGTCAGGGTTTTATGCTCCACAATGTTGACCAGTAGAATCACCAAATGCACATTACATCCTCCCAAGCACTCCTTCCTTTAGAGGATAATGTTCTTTTAACTCAAACTCAGAGACCGCAGACACTTTTTTGCATCACCTCTATGGAAGCCCTCTTTATTTTCTTTGTTCCCACAGGAACAGTAGACTTTTGGCATGAAATCACCATCAGAAAAGAGGCAGCTTCAGAGTCCAAATCCAAGCGTGTGGTTTTTAAATTCTATTTCAACAAAGGTTTTAATTAAATAAGAAACATTACATTAAGCCATTTCAGAGTGCTGAGTTTACGGGTTAAAAAAAGGTAGTTGAATGTTGGCAAATTCATGTGGTTCAATCTTATACTGACTTTCAGTTTCTGAACTTGCAACACAGGGTCTGTGCTATCTTTATCCACAAAACCAGCAGCCTTGCATTTTGAAGGTCGATGGTTCTGGATCTACATGTGGTATATCACATGATGAGTGAACACTAGACCCCAGTTATTTTGGGTAGCATAGATCAGCTGTTCTTCTGAGACCAGAGCATATGGGAGACCTGATTCAGAGAAGATGGATGTTCTAAACACACTCAGCACAAACAAAACCTCCAGGAGGATGGGGGCAGGAAACCTTTGTGTACCCATATTAATCTTGTTTTTTAATATATACTTTTGTAATGAAAAATAATTAATTTTTATTAATTGCAATTGTTTATAGAATTAGAATTTTCCATTTTATCTAGGAACAAATTCCCAGTTTCATGCTACGGGTACTGCTGATTCTTTCCTTGGGGAGTCCAGTCTTGACAGAAGCTCAGGAAGTTTCAGGAATGCCTGTAAAAGGAGTCAAAGAGGAGTGCTTGGTCTTGTGCTTCAATAGTCTGCCAATATAGAAGTTGGCAGCTGCGCAAATGTTCGGACCTTAGTTAACACAAGTGTGTGATTTTGATAACAGAAGTCAAAATCATTCTTAAAGCTTGCACTGTCATAAAACATGTCTATCAGTAAACATTTATTTATTCTCATGGGATCTCTATAACCCCCAAGTCTTCGAGCTTCCACAGATACCAAAAGGAGCCCAAGAAAAACTTTTCAACTATAATACAAGTATGCAGATACTGCATTTTTCACTAAATCCATTCTTATAGTTCTGGTCCCCAAGGAGCCTAAGCAGTCAGTCATATCTTTCTTTTCTTTTAAATAAAATGTCTTATGTTATATTAGCTTCACAGTTAATTGTGTACATTTTCCCTCTTTTGTTGCCCCTGTTTGTTCAGATAAATATGGCCGGGAACGCTTCTTGTACCAGGGGGAGTGTCGCGAGAGCTGCCCAGTGGGGCACTACCCTGCTGAGGGGCACACCTGCCTGCACTGCCCAGACAACTGTGAGCTTTGCCACAGCGCACACATCTGCACACGATGTATCAGTGGCTACTTCATAGTACCCACCAACCACACCTGCCAGCAGTTAGAGTGTGGACAAGGTAATGCTGCTTTGGGGCCACTGCCCTCCCTCCACCAGGAGGTGACACGAGGAGCTGCACCCCTAGATGTCCCACAGATGTGAACTGTCTTCTCGGTTTACTGACAGTGCCTGGGATAACTGAGTGACTATATGTCAAGTGGGGACAATGACAGTTGCTCCTCTCTCTTCCCCCACACAACCTGTTCTCTGGGTTTCCCCAGATGCAATCCAAGGGCATAGGAGTGCAGCTAATCACATAGAAATTGATCTTGAGTTGAAGGATTTGAGGGCAGGGTATAGTGGGGAGAAAATGAGATTAGAATCAGAAAACCTGGCCGACAATTTTCTCCTTCCTAATTACTAGTTATGAGATGCTGGGCAAAATTAGTCTGATTTCTCTATGCCTTGCTTGGTTTCTTCATAGCACCAAGACGGCTGCTGTGAGAAGCCAATGAGGATCAGCCTACCTAAACTACCTAAAAATATTAAAATGTTGTGTGAATCGTATGTAATTGTTATTGTCCAATTCCTTGTCTCACATGGGAAGAGGGAGATTTAAAGACAGCACTTACAGTTATTGTTCTCTTCCATGCGGGAATGCTGCAGACTTTCACTGCTTTGTATAAGACTTATGCCTAATCTGATGCTGAAGAGAGCCCCCAGATAGTTCCAGAATAATTAAAACACATTCTTTTTCTTCTTAATGTTTACTAATATTTGCATAGGATTTAAAACTTAACAGAAAAGTACTTAGAAGGACATATTAAAAGAGATAGAGCCTGTTCATTTATATACCCAATTCCATATTCCCAGAAGCAAAACTTATTTCTTTAATAAATAAAAGCCACTAGCTTGACTGTAATACAAGTTGCCTGGTACATAGTTCAATTTTGTTCTACTATTTGCAACAATCAAGCTGATCTAATTGATTGAATTAATGAAGGAGATAAAAATGTGTAACACAAAGATTCATAACGATGGTTTTGGTTTTCATAATTGCTCTATGACTTGCTTAAAAATAAGCGATGCACCAACATGGCAACTGATGTGTCTCCACTCAGTAAAAGTGAATTGTTTTTCACTCTTCTCACTGTATAGCCGAAGTTCAAGACCCAGAGTACGAAGAATGCACACCTTGTGAAGAAGGATGTCTGGGATGCAGCTTGGGTATGTCATCTTTCTTTGTTGCTTAAAGAGTTGAAATAGTTGTGTCTGTTTTCACACATCCTTATCCTGTCATTCCTTCAGCAGGGACTCTTGTCATTGTTGTCATGATCAGTGTCACCATCAATATCCATTAAATAGGCTCACTCCCATACGAACAGGGTCTCATTAAGAAACGCTCCCCTTTGAAGCAATGGATAGGTCACCTGTGTTCAAGAAATTCAGGTTTAGGAAAGAACAGGCATTTTTTCGTCTGGTTGTTGGCTAATTGGCAGGGGATACCTACAGCAACCATGTTTCACAGTGCAGGGACGTGGCCTCTCCTTAGCTTCTCAGGGTCACAAATTTGAAGATGAACAATGATGCGAGAGAAATAAACTCAACCTAAGAAATGCTTAATTATTCTAACTCACTTGGTATGTAAAACACAAAAGTCTGTCAGGAGTTTGGAGGTTTTCCTTTGCAAAAATGACTCTATTGCTTCAAACCTAAGACTATCCTTAGAGAAGAAACAATGTGGTGACAGTGAGTTGAAATCCCCATCATATAATAGAAAGCACTTGTCAGTCTTCATATAATTCACTAGTTCACATCACTGACTCTTCCTTTCTCCCCAAGCCTGCCTAATTCTCCTGTGGAAGGGGTGGTAGTAATAGTTTGTACCACACAGCACCATTGGATTGTATATGAAATGAAAAATAGGGAAGCCACTAAATTTCAGGAATGTATTTTGATGTAAATTTAGGCAAGATATTGAAACTAATTAGCAATTGGGTTTGTGGATCGTTGAAAGGAAACCCAACCTAAATTAAAGATTGAAGGAATAATTTCTCTTCATGCAGTTTCCATGTTTTCTCTAATCAGATTTGTTTATGAGCCTTTTATCAGGATGAAAACAAACAAATAACATTTTATATAATACCATTTTTTCTCAAGAGTATTTGATATTGAATTCTTTGTCTTTCTAATTGGCATTTTAAATGGAAATTTTAACTAAGATAAACCTAAGTGTTATAAATTATATTTGTTCACTAATTGAAAATACAAGGAAATTGAATCATTTTTACCTAATGTTTTAAGGCATCCTTTATGGTTTTAATTTAAGAAATGTGGTATTAAGTACGACCTAAGATTTGGGGTCCATACCTACATCACCAATGACTCAATGGTAGATTTAATTAAATTGCATAAGAGCTCTTTACTTCCTTATCTTGTCAATAAAATAGAGGTTAGTGTGCCCTTATCTTGGCTCATAAGTAGGTGATGAAAATCCATTAAACATTTGGTCACTAAAATGGCTATAGTCCCTAGTCTTGGGGAAAAATATACACAAATTCTTAAATTTTAAGTAAATGCAAAAAAATAGACGAAGAAAGGGGCCATATAAATTAACTGCTAAAAAGGGGACAAATGTTTGTACCAACAGAACTTAGAAAAGGAGGGAATCCCTGGGCACAGAAGTAGTCAAGGAAGGCTTCCAGAAGATGGGACTTGAGATAAGCCTTGGAGTTTCCATGGAATTTAGACAGATAAGTGGGAAGAGTTACACTATGGAGGGGCTTTGGATCTAGACAACAGCAGGATAAAGGTTCGGAGGGAAGAATTTCTGTCATGAGTTTCAGGACACTGAATGTACCAATTCTCCAGAAAGAATAAACAAATATAAGGGACTAGGCAAAGGGAAGTTTGGAGAAGTGGTTGAAAAAACGTACCTTGAAATCTGGACTAAGGAGTTTAAAAGTATTCTGTAGCACTTTTGGATCAAGATGGCAGAGTAGGTAAATGCTGTGCTTGCTTCAAGACCACATCAAAATTACAACTAAACTACAGAGCAACCATCATTGATTATCACCTGAAGTCTAGCTGAACAAAAGCCTTACAACTAAAGACATTCAGAAGCAGCCAACTCAAGACTGGTAGGAGGGACAGAGATGCAGAACAGGCTAATCCCACACCTATGTGTGACCATTAAAAATCAGGAGGGATATCTCAGCTGTGGAGGCCCCCCAAAAGGAGGAGCAAGGGGTCCCAGCCCCCTTGCTACCACCAGGCTACCACACCAGGGTTCCACTGCCAGGGAGAGAAGTCCCCATAACTTCTCGCTGTGAAAACCAGCAAAGATTGTGGCTGAGTGAAACAGAGAGTGGCTGTAGTCCCAGGTGCTCCTCTTAAAGGGCCCACACACAGACTTACTCACTAACCGAATCACTGGCTCTGAGTTCCAGCGCTAGGGCAGTGTCTTGAAAGGCACCAGGGACGTAGAGGATGAACTGAGTTGTGTGGCTTCAGGATGAGGGCTAGAGGGGCTGCTTTCCCCCAGACAGAGGAGCTGGCAAAACCATTGTTTCTTTGGTGAAGCCTCCTCCTTCCCAGTGTGCAGACACAGGTGGCCAACATATCTGCATCTCCATCAACCTGGCTAACACCTTTCATTTGCCCCAACCCAGGTGATTCCCTGAGACCCTGCTCCCCACAACTTTCAAGCACACCCAAGCTGCTTCCATTGGTTTTTCCTGTCTTGGTACACGCTGCAGATTTTCCTAAAATCTCTCAAACCTTCACAGAACCCAAACAACCAGCATATGGCTTCTGTGTGCCCTGTATCTCTGTCTGAGCAGACCTAAGCCTGGCACTAGCAACAGCTAGCCTTGGTTCATGGCTTGGCCTCTCAAGGTACCACCAGGCCCAGTGCAGGTGGCAGCCATCTGCAAATTGCTTTGTGGCACATGCCAGGTGGCCTCAGGCAGATCACAGGCAGTGGCTGAACATGGCCTGCAGCATGTCCCCTCTCATGAGACCCCAGGGCTGGCACACCTGGTGACCAGCTTTGGACTGAGCTGGAGCATCACCCAGCCACCTCCTTGGATGACACATTCAAAGGGTAGAATAGGCAGGCACAAGAGCCCTGCTAAAATGAATCCTGCTCTGTAGGATCAGCCCCTGCACCACAGCTCCTCCACTGTAGTCATGGCCAGTCCTCACAACCAAACCCAACAGCTCTCACACAGCTCAAGTGTGAATCCCTCCCATAGACATGCAAACAGCAACCAAGTCTCAACAACAACAGGAAGGTACACACAACCCACGCAAGGGACACACCTGGAGCACCTGGTTCTGGTGAACAGGGAGACTGCGCCAGTGGGCCCCACAGGACACCTACTACATAAGGCCACTCTAATAAGACTGGGAGACATAGCAGCCTTACATAATACATAGAAACAAATACAGGGAGGCAGACAAAATGGGGAGACAAAGAAACATATCCAAATTAAAAGAACATAACAAAGCTCTAGAAAAAGAACTAAACAAAATGGAGACACCAGAGTTCAAAACACTGGTTATAAGGACGCTCAATGACCTCAGGGAGAAGAGATAGGAAACATAAGAGAAAGGAAACATAAAATTGGAGATAGAAAACATTAAAAAGAACCATTCATTGTCAGGTAGGATGGTCCTGACCTGTTCCTCCTTGTGGAGGGCAGATTAGAACATGATGATTGGAGTTTTCATGATTCGTGATTAACGTCTCTGCGTAATCAGGTCTTGCAACACCCTGATTGCTCCTATCTGATTCTTCAAAAAACAAGAACCAGTCATCAATGAAAAACACAATAACTGAAATGACGAATACATTAGAGGGAATCAATCAGATTACATGAAGCAGAGGATGGAATCAGTGGAACCCAAAGAGTTCCACGAGGAGACACAAGATACCTTGTAATTAAAATGCCAAAAATTAAAGACAAAGAGAAAAAATATCTTAAAAGCTGCAAGAGAAAAGCAATTAGTTACCTACAAGGGAGCTTCCATAATATTATCAGCTGATTTCTCAACGGAAACTTTGCAGGCCAAAAGGGATTGGCACAAAATATTAAAAGTGATGAAAAGCAAGGACCTACAACCAAGATGACTCTACCCAGCAAAGCTATCATTGAAAATCGAAGGACAGATAAAGAGATTCCCAGACAAGAAAAAACTAAAGGAGTTCATCACCACTTCAGTATTATTCAGTTGGTACAAAAGTAATTGTGGTTTTACAATTGTTTTTAACCTTTTAAACCACAATTACTTTTGCACCAATCTAATACAAGGAAATAGAGAGATTTTTTTGAGGTGAAAAAAAAAGATAAAAATATGACTGATAAAATGGCAATACTACACATCTATCAACAATTACTTTAAATGTAAATGAATTAAGTGGTTCAATCAAAAGACAAGGTGGCTGAATAGATAAGAAAACAAGACCCTTACCTATGCTGCCTACAAGAGACTCACTTTAGGTTGAAAGACACACAAAGACTGAAAGTAAAGTGATGGGAAAAAGATATTTCATGGAAATGGAAATGAAAAAAAAAAAAGCTCGGGTAGCAATACTTATACCAGACAAAATAGACTTTGAAACAAAGACTATAACAAGAGACAAAAGGACCCAGTAGTCCCACTTCTGGGTATTTATCTGAAGAAACCCAAAATGCTATTTTGAGGGGACTGAATTCTAGATAGCATAACACCAAAATCCATGTGTTTTATGACTATTCTGTCCAGACCACCTAATGTTCTTCCCTTCTAATTCTAGAGCAAAGAGTATTATACTTTATGGAATAATAAAAAGATAAAAGAAAACCTTATTTTCTGCCCCTTTACATTGTACTTTGTTTGGCTACAACTTTATGCTCTATGACATAACTGAATTTACTAGTCAAACAGTGAAATTGTTCATAATAGTCATGCAAATGGATTTGGGGTCACTGTTCACCTGAAGCTGTCAGCTTCAGGACCTACCTCTGGAATGTTCTGAGATGGGGCAGGCCAGATAGGGGGACCCTCTCAACAGCAAGACTGAGAGTAGGCAGGTACAGTTTCACTTACTCTGAATTCGTCTCTGCCACTTTACCTCCCTTCAGTTTCATTCACCTCCACTGGAACTCTTTTCCTCTCTGGGAAAGTGGGATCCATTACAAGGGTATAATTGGCAGGAGACACCCTTCTCTCCTCCACGTGAATATGAGAAACACTCTTTCTACCCTGACCCCACGTTAGATTCAAGCTTCAGATCCAGGAATTAGAGAACCAACCTCATTTCTTCTTGCTACCTTATCTTTCTATTAAGGAGTGAGACCTCATTCATAGAAGAGAAAAATCAAGACATCTGAGACATGAAATTGATGGCTAGTTTTCCAGTGGGGCAGACATACAGAATTTCTCAAATCAAATATAGTAGTCATGGGTCACTATTTATTTCACTTCTACCCCGATCTCCCATTGGACCTTTTCCACAAATTTTCAGGGGAACGAGAGCAGTGCCAAACTGTTTTGGTACCTTCCAAACCAAAGACATTGCAGAATAAAACTTATACTAGGCTGGTGCGCCTTTAAATTGGAAAGAAGTTGCTGATTATAAAAGTAAAATTCAACATTCATAAAGGACCTTCTTTCCAGTGACCTAGTGCATCACTCCCTGTCACACCAAGCTCAGTGCATGACCCAGGTGGTTAGCTATCATCATATCCAGGGACAGATGGGGGAGGGCAGTTCAGGATGCCTCTTTTCTGTAAAAGGCCAAACACAAGCCAGCTTCAGAGGGAGAATTGGAATCTAAATGCATTGTCACCACTTGCTAATGAGGGACAAGCAAACTCCATTAGACAATGCTGTCTTAAAAAACACATAAAATAACTTTTTATTTTTCAATCATTAGAGCTTCCCTCTCCCATCATTTTCTAAATGATACTTCATTTCAAACATGAGGTTTAGCATAAACAAAACCTTATAAAAGAAACCAATGTTGGAAGAATTAGCAGAAGTTTTGCAGTTTCATGGTCCCTTATTCATCCTGGCTTTCTTCATTAATTCACTTAGCAAATATTTATTGCATGGCTTTGTCCTTTCTGCTTTCCCATCGTTTGTTCCATTTATTCCACAAATAATAGGTCTGTGTAACCTGATATTTATTAAGCATCATCGTTCACCAGGCATTCGGCTAAACACTTAAAGTAGATGATGTGTTTTCACATCTATAATCCAACAATTTTTACAGATAGAGAAACTGAGGATTAGAGAAGCTTTAAAACGACCAATTTAATGCTTATGGGAAGTGACCGAGTTGCTAAACAATTTCAACCAACCTTCTGCTTAACTTTATTTACACTTTTCACAGGAAGTAGTTGGCTTAGAAGCACTTTGTAATATGTATGCATATGATAGGCAGGGTTGTGCTCTGATGACAGACGACCCCTCAATCTCAAGAACTTAAAACAACAAAGGTTTATTTCTCTCTCATTCATGCTACATCTCCATCACGGGTCAGCTGAGTGCTCTACATGGTCCTCAATCCAGGAACCAGGGTGATGGAGCAGCCATCTCCTTGTTGGGGCAGAAGAAAAGTACACTGGCTCTTAAAGGTGTCCCCAGGAAGTGACACTTGTAACTCCCACTCGCTTATTTTGGGCCAAAGCAAGTCACATGTACATGCCCAAGATTCCAGAGTAGGGAGATGCAAACTTGTCATGTGCCTGTAAAAGAGAAACTGGTATTATGAACACCCTAATGACATTCTCACCATGGTAATGCCTGGGACAGGTATATTCCGTGGTCTCATGTCATATGTTTGTACATGAAATAGTCACAAACATGTGCCCACTCTGTTCCACTGACTTCTCTCTTCTGCCTCTCTGCTCTTTCCCGTGATCATACCTTGGCAGTGTTTGACTTTCTCTTTCTTTCAAAGGAATTTTTCTAAAGAAGTTGCAATTCTTTTAACTGATGGAGTTTCCCAAAATATTCTGCTGTCTCACTTCTCTGACCCCTTGGCAACTGAAGAGTCAAAAAGAGGACCAGTGATAAATGACATGTAGTCAATAGGTGAACTGCCAGCTGAAAGGACTTTGACATTCTTTACCCCACTCTTCCAAATCCTTATTGTGAGAATAACAATATGCTGGTATCTCTTGCCTTTATCTGCTACCTAAGAAATGAGCTCATATGAACCTAGTTTGGGGAATTTGGACAACTTCCTCTAATTTTTTTAATTTGGTTCAAGAAATATTTACTGAGCATCTACAACAGGCTAAGCATGGAGATATAAAGGAGAAGAAAACACGTTCTCTACTGTCAAAGGGCTCAGAGACACCTGGGAAAGGCCAGTGTTTCTCAGCCCTAGGTGTACATCAAAATCACCGAGGGGGTTATAAAATGCAGTGCTGGGACCCACTCCCAATGTTTCTGATTTCATTGGTCTGGGGTAAGGCATCTGTGTTTTTGAAAAATTCCCAACTGATTCTGATGTGCAATCAGAGTTGATTAAGATGGGCATATAAACCACTGGTCAAGATGGGTATATAAACAGGTATTTTCAACATCATGTTTAAAATACTTTGTTGAGGATGGAAGCTGGAGCAGAGACAGATACATTGTATTACAATAATTACAACTTACTGTCCATTCCATGCTAGGTCCTCAGCTAGGCCGGCACTTTACAAACATGGACTCTAATTCTGATACGGTCTTCTCTGTTCAAATGCTTATCCCCATTTTATAGAAGAGAAACCAAGGCACAAAGAGCTTATGTAATTTGCCCCGAGTCACATAGTTAGCAAGTTTTAGAGCCGAATCCAAACTTAGAACTGTCTGGCTCTAAATCCATAGACTATCCAAATATTTGCTCTTTTTCCAGATTGCACCCAGACACCCTTTTTGTGAAAAGGTCAATCTGCCATATTTATTTCATTCTTGGTTATACTCTTATGCTCCTTTGTTATGTCTCCTGAAATTTCCCTATTCTTCTTCTCCTGCATTCAAGTTCATATTCTTACAGTTATGGGGTAGAAAAAAATAGTCGTGAGGTATCCTAAGTTCAATTTCTAGAGCAATTAGCTCATCATCTTGGCTCTTTTTGTTATTACGCTATTTTCCCCCGGAGCCGGGTATAATCAAAGTTCCTCCTACTTGTTGTGTAACTGACCTGTGAAGTCTAGCTGCAAGCCAAGGCTGTCTGGATCACGTATACTTGCAGAAAGAGAACTGAGCCAATTACTTTCAAAACAAACCTAGTAGTCAAACAAAAGCACAAAGTGTGGCTGAGCACAGCATACGGGGTGAGGGATTCAGCAGACCGGCTGCCGTTCCTGAAAGCAATGTGCTGTCTGCAACATTAAACTTTCAGGGACTGGAGGCAAGGGGCAGTTGGACTGCTGGATGGATTTCACCTTTACAGAACTATTTAGAAACCAACCAGAATGTCTCGTGTGCATGTTTAAAAATAACAAGCTGGAAAAATGTTGCCAAATTACTTTTTTGTAGTAAAATATGTTTGATATTTCTGAAATCTTTTCAGCAACCAAGACCTCAGCTTATGTTTGTCCATCAGGTTTAAAACAAAAATAAAAGTGAGATCAGTGGTAGAGACTAGAACTTTGGATGGTTAGGTCTTATTTGATTTTGTGGCATTGTGGAAATGGAGTCTGAAATCTTAGTATCTATCTTTATCCTTCCCCAACCACAATGGAAATTTTTGGGCAAGTCCCATACACTTTTTATTTCTAATTCCATCCTGTTTTATAAAGGAAAACATCCACAAATGCCCTTCCTTTTACCTCCTAATATGGCCCTAGAGATTATAATGAAAACTAGAAAGATGATCATATTTTAGGCTAAGAGAGAGAAACCAAGAGGTTCTATTATTTATAGCAAAATAAAATGTAATTTGCTTTCTCTCCATGTCTACCCTTTTCTTCCCTGTCATATCTGCCATCATCAATAGGCCTGTTGGTATAGCTGAGGCCACACATCTAACTTGTGTGCCATTGTGTCATAAGCACTTAGCTAGTGCCTGTCACCAGGTACCAAGTAGGCACTCAGACACACGGTATCTGTGGCTTTTGTGCCTATTGTTAGCTGTCCTCATCTCACCTCCAACACTCCATCTCCCAGTGCCACTGCCACATAGCCATTTCACAGTCCTTTACCAGATGGTCGGAAGAGCTTCCAGCTCCACTGGTTGAGGAGAAAAAAATTGATTTAAGTTACAGAGCTGACACCAGAATAGACAGAAGCTGAGTGTGGGTGAGGCAGGAGTATCTGCATGTTGATACCCAGCTGCTCAAAAGGCAGGTCTCCAACTAAGAGTTGGGCCAACAATGAGTGTCAGTAAACTGCCTCTGCATATCGACAGTCTGAAATTCCAGCCCTCTAAAAGTCAACAGGAGGATAATTTGGTAGGAATCCAGGCTCATCCTTTCCATGAAGTCTCCCTGCACCTCCCACCAGGGAAACCTTGGCTGCAGAACTACCAACAGCCTTCAGTTCAGCTTCCAGCACAGTGGGCCAGCCCACGGCTTGAGAAGCACCATGGGGACCAAACAGCACAGCAAGCTGGAGAATGCAGTGGGCTCAGGAACACGGTCTGGGTAGGGCCATGCTTCAGATACCACCTCTTGGTCAAGTCCTCAAAGTTGAAGCACTGGAAGGCTATGGGTATCCATGCTGACATCTCCAAACATTAGTCATGTTCTCACTGGTCATATTACCGGGCCAATCGAACCTTTGTTCCTCCCAGCTGTGCTTATGGACCTTCCATAGCAGCCAACTTTTCTTTTTTTCTTTCACATTTTTTCCATAAAAACAGTGTGTTCTGACTATCTATAAACTATCTACCACTAGGCAAGACAAGTAAATATTTTGTATGAACCAGGCAGGCAGCCCAGGGCTATCTACCTCTCAGCCCCTTGTTCCGTGGCCACCAGGAACTGGGAGGCCCATGAGACCACTGGGCGAGGAGCATTTCTACTTGAGCGGTCCCCATTCAATCAGGTCACCAGGACAAGAAAACATCCAAGGGCAGACATGGCTTTACTTCCAGAGGGGTAACATGTATAAGCCGGAAATGCAAAGGTTGGAATATTAGAGTACAAAAGTTTCTCAATCTCTCCAACCTCTAATTTGGACCAGAAAGAGCTGACAGCTTGATTTATCATCATAATGGAATTTTATGCCCTAAAATAATTGCTAGAAGTCTGGATGTTCCACTAGAAAAATAAATCAACCTTAAAATGCCGTCTCCATATTACCATGTTCCCAACATTTCAGTGATAACATCAAGCCTTTGGGTGAGGTCTGGAGGTGAGTGTTGAAAGAGAAAGGAGGTCGTTTTGAAGGGGTGCTTATTGGAAAGCCTAGTAGAATCACACTAGCTGACCAAGCCAATTGTAAAATTGCAGATTTATTATGTTTAGCAGAAAGGGAGCCTGTACATTTGAAATATTATCCAAATGACCTGACTTCAACTTAGAAATCTTCTATGAATTGAAACAAGTGAATTAGGGAGGCCTCTTGCTTTTCGCACTGAAGTGTCTGTGGGAGGTGAGTTAAGAACCATTTATGGTAGTGATAAAATACTATATTTAAGGATGTAAAAATTTGGCATAAAAGCTCTCAGTTCAGAAGTAAATTCCTTTTATGTGCTAGTCAAAGGAGCAACTGAAAAGTTTTACAAATGGGAAGTTTGACCTACTGAGATTTCAAACATAAAATCTGTCAATTATTCCTTGGGACTGGTATAGTAATTACACCCTTGAATACTAAAATGTAAATCAGAATCAAGAACTCAGTAACAACTTATCTTTACCATGGCTAATGACAATTACCCAAAGCCATTGTCCAACTGTCACATTATGTGCCCAAATGTGCATTATTGGGATGGGTCACTTGGGAACTTAGCAAGTAACTGGGGAAAAGCACTGGACCCTTATCCAATGAACAAATACCTCATTGGTTGGGCATTATGTTTCTGCTCTGCCAACAAGCCAGTGGTCCTTTACTTGAGAATTCTATATTTGGCTCAAGCTAGAACTAGTAGATAATGCTTGACAACCGAAAGACGTGTGTTAATCAAAGGAGCCTTACTAATTTTAGTCTCCTCCACACCTCTGACTTCATCCTTACCTCTCTCCCCTTATCCTCACTCTCTAGTTACACTAGAGGGTGCTGGTCTTGGTTACTTCCAGCCCATTTTTGTCTTCAGGCCCTGCTCTAGCTGTTCTCCCCTCCACCTGGAATGCTCTTTCTGAGGTATTAATGTAGCTGGCTCCTTCCTGTCATCACATCTCAGTTTAAATATCATCCGCTAAGAGGCTTCCCCTCAGCACCCAATCTAAAGAAGCCAGACTATCTCTGTCTCTCGGTCTCCTCTTTCCCACCCCACCCCCCACAATACACACATCAATTGTGTGGATTGGATGGATCAATCATCTTATTTTAATTCTGACAGATGAAACACAATTATCTGATATTTTAATTTATTATTTACTTTTAAAACTTATTTGCTGTATTTCTTTTTCTTTTTTTTTTTTTTTAATTAAATTTATTGGGGTGACAATTGTTAGTAAAATTACATAGATTTCAGGTGTACAATTCTGTATTACATCATCTATAAATCCCATTGTGTGTTCACCACCCAGAGTCAGTTCTCCTTCCATCACCATATATTCGATCCCCCTTACCCTCATCTCCCACCCCCCACCCCCCGCCCCCCTTACCCTCTGGCAACCACTAAACTATTGTCTGTGTCTATGAGTTTCTGTTTCTCATTTGTTGTATTTCTTTCTTTACTAAAATGTAACTCACAGGCAGGCAGGGACTTTATATTAGCTTTACTGTTGTATCATCAGCATCTAGAACCCTGCTGACTACACGCAGATGCTGAATGCATAATTTTTGAACAAATAAATGGGCAAACTGCTAACAGGTAAAAATCTGTGGTGCATGGTCAAAGAGTCCTTGTGGGGAGTGAAAGAGCCAGACTCCAGTCCCAGAACTCGCTCCAGGCAAGTCATTTCACGTTTGTCTCCAGAACTTACATCCTCATCCAGAAACAAAGGGATTGGATGGATCAGTGGTCCTGACCCCTATTCTGTAAAGCCTCTCCCTCTCCCACCATCCACTTCTCCCAATTTAGCGAAGGCAGCTTTGCTTTCATCTTTTTCATGTATTTGATTTTTCCTAAGTTTCCATTTGGTAAAGGATTTTGCTGCTAAAATAAAAATTTTAATCCTCCAGATTAGATAAACACTTCTGCTTAAAGTTAATCCTGCCCCAGCCTCTTACCAGTTGTATGATTCTGAGAAATTCATTTAACTTCTCTAAGCTTTGGTAGCATGATGGATACAGGGGATAATTTCCGTATCTTCCTCAAAGCATCTTGTGAGTATTAAATGAGGTAATGCATCTGTGGTTGGCAGAAGAATGGGTCCTCCAACCAAGTCCACACCCTAATCCCTGGAACCTATGAATGTGTTGCCTTACACAGCACAAGGGACTTTGGAGATGTGATTAAGGTTAAAGATTTCAAGATGGGAATGGTATCCTAGATTTTCCAGCTGGGCTAAATCTAAGCACGTGAGTCTGTAAAAGTAGGTACCCTTTCCAGCTGCAATGAGAGAGATGAGACAGAAGGAGAAAGCCATCATTGCTAGCTTTGAAACTAGCTGAAGGGAACCTCCCCCCACCCCCCACGGTGAGGAATGTAGGTGGCCTCTAAAAGCTGGGTACATTCCTCAGCTGACAGCCAGCAAGGGAATGGATCTCAGTCCTACAACTGTAAGGAACTGAATTCTGCCAACAACCCAAATGAGCAAGGAACCAGATCCTCTCCTAGAGCCCCAGAAAGGAACCCAGCCCTGGCATGACTCTGATTTTAGCTTAGTGAGACCCAAACCAGTTTCTGACTCACAGAACTGTAAAATAATAAATCTGTAATGTTTTAAGCTACTAAATTTGTGGTCATTTATTGAAACAATAGAAAACTAATACATCATTTAAATATGTAATGAAATGCTTGGCACATGGGAAGGACTCAAATGTTAGCAATTCTTACAAATATTATTAATGGCATAATTATTAATATTGTTTCATTATCTCAAAAATCTCTTTCTGCCTTGATGCTGAATTCTGAAACCCCTCTTTCTACCTCTCCTGGAATAGCTTCCTTTCAGTTGTTTTAAAGGAATTGTTCACCAGCTTCAGGGGCTGAGTATTGTTCTGGATTGAAGTACGAGGAAATTTCTTGAGATGCAAAACCAAATTAACATCACTAAAGATGGACAGATAGAATTGGGTACTTTTGGGTATGATATCTTGAAAAGGATACCACATGACCTATACAGTACTTTGACTGGGAACACTTAACCTGAATCTAAACAAGAGGAAATAATAGGCAAATGCCAAATAAGAAACAGGCTATAAAAAAGATACCATTACCTTTGAAAAATGTCAGTGTCACAAAAGACAGAGAAGACCCAAGTTGTTGTTCTACATTAGAGGAGACTAAAGAGACAAGGTGACTAAATGCAATATGTGATCCAAGAAAGGATCCCTATCGGACATTATTGGGTAAATTGAAAAAAAAAGGAATACAGACAGGTATATTTACTAACATTGAATTTCCTTAAGTTGAAGACTATACTGTGGCTATATAAGAGAATGTACTTATTTTTAGGGGAAATATATTTTGAAATATTTAGGGGTAAAGAGCCACAATGTATGTGTCTTATTTTAAATGATTCAGTGAAAAAACAACACACACACACACACACACACACACACACACACACACACCGTGAGAGCAAGTGAACAAATTACACAGCAAATAGATGGAATGCTAATAGGTGAATCAGGGTAAAGGGTAAATGGTTTTATTCTTATAACTTTTCTGGAAGCTTGATATTATTTTCAAATAAAATGTTAAAAGAAAAACTATCCAAGTTTGCAATCCCATAAAGAGAAAAAACTGTTAACACTTGGTGCCAAATCAAGCTGCATATTTTCTTCTGATTTGTAATTCCATCTGATACCTATATTATCATGTCTGCCCATTTTCGGACTTTTAGAATGTATAGCTTCTCAAATTAGCATAAAGACAAAAAAATTTCCTCACACTTCCCTTTAGGTACATTAAATGTAGCCCTGGTCAAAGAAAGTACAATTTTCAAATGATCTATTAGACACTGAGACACTAGCATAGTGCTTAGAAATATCTATATAGTAACCTAAATAAATGTGTTTCCTGAAAAAGATAGCAAAGCCATCAGTCAAAATGTTAGACGAATGAAGTAAATAGTCCATTGTAAGAAATAATTACATGTACTTACTACGCGTAGATATAATAGACAATAATGGCCCTACAGGAGGAGTCACGGTGGCTTGGGTAAATCACAGGTGTCTCTAAATGTTTCTAAATGTGTACCTATTTCGTTCTCACTGCAAAATAAGCCCTTTAATCGTTCAGCATTAGTAAAGAACATTGGTGTTTGTGGTGGTGTTTTTATGCAAACTGAATCCTGTCCTCTTTCAGACACATGCCAAAATATATGAGCTTTTGCTCTTCCTGTGGTCAAGCTTGCCCCCCTTCCAACAGTGTTAAAATTTTTAGAAAATATTGGAGATTCCTAAAAGGTATCAATACTTTGGAAAATTGCCTCATCACCAAGAAGGAACACTCCTGCACTTAGGCACCCACATGTGCGTCTGTCATTTGATAATGTTTCCTTCAATAATGTCTCAAGAACCAGGAATGAAAATAACAATGGCTGTCCCACACAGCCAGTGGCTTCTCTCAAAGCGAAGAAAGAAATGCTGAGCATTCTCGTCCATGTAATTTGTGACCATTAGAAAGATTGGTAGACACTCTTTCATTTAATCCCTTTGGACTAACAACATAGCCCATCTGGAGCATAAAAGCTCTAAACCTAGAGAAAAGAGACAGCACAGATGAGCAGCTTCCATGTACTTTCTCCATTCAAAAGTGCTAATAAGGAAAACTGCTGAATTACTATGATTACCCATGACTTGAAAATAGCTTATCACCTGCCAATATGAATGAAGGCCCCTGGAGAGCTGTGAAATAGCAGGAGGAACAATGGCTTTGGGGAGAGAATCTTTATAGTGTCTGAGAGAGGAATCGGCCGACTGCAAAACAACCAGCTTTATGAAATGGAGCCCTTATTCTAACTGCACCCTGCAAGCTAGTCCTGGGATGTGTCCATGCCATGGAGAAGGAAAATAGAAGAGCTTTCATAGAACAATCAGGGCTATAAAACATGAAATGAAAGGAAGACACAGCCAGCAATTATCTGAAAGAATCATACTAGATAGACAGCCAATATAAGGTATTTCATGGTGGGGCAGAGCTCGCCCCCAAATGTGGCAGATAATTCTCAGCCTGCTTTCTACATTATGTGCTATTGTGTAGACGTAATCATACTGTGAAATCTCTCTTGTTTTCAGACCTAAGTGCCACTGGAATGCTGTTAGAGTGGTCACATGAGGTTCTTTAAGAAGAAGAGCTTGGCTTGGTGGAAACGGGGTGTTTGGCTGTTCCACAAAATCTTTTCTCCGTCATCACAAAGCTCCTGTGTTAAGGCTCTTGGAGGCTCTTAAAGGAGAGCATCTACAGCCTCACCAGTCACCACAAGACACTGTGTCTTGGTGGGGGGGGGGGGGGCTGCCTCATTGGCCGGTGCTAAGCTTTCATTTTTATTATGATAATGGGTTCATTTCTCCATGAATTGTTTAAAATATTACCACAACCTAAGCTCTTTTTTATGGCCAATGTTTTCCTTTATTTTCTGTGGGATCAAAACAATCAAGATTTATTAATTTTTGTTCTCTTTGGGAATGGATTCAAGGAGAAGGCGTTCTCAAAAGTTGAAGAGTATTACCTTTTGATCAGTATTTCATTGCTCACAAAACTTGTATGCTCGTGGGTACACACACACAGACACACACACAAACGCTGGGGGGCCCAGGCTTACACCATACACATAGCATTGTTCTAACATGGAACCAAAAGAGTAGATAGACGCTGTGTGCTGCAGACATTCATTAATTGGCGGGAAACAAATGACATAAAAATGTTTCTAATCTTTCAGTGCTTTCTCTAGATAAATCAATGCTGTGCTCATAGTGTGGCTTCTAACATTCTTTTGTCTTGTTCATAATTCCCAGTTCTCAGCTCAATCTATTACTATTGAAGAATCTTGAAAAGCTGCCACTTTTGGAGAATGTACTCAAAGGGTCTCTCCCTTCTTGCCCACTGCATCCCACACATATATACATATACATACGCATGCTTAGCACCTGGCCATGTGTTTCTCTATACCTGAAAAAGAATTTCCTCCTTATTCTAAATAACACACAGCGTTTTTCCAAAAGCCCACATTGACAAGAGTTGCTGCAACATTTCTTGATGATTACCTGCGTGGATTTGTA
Source organism: Rhinolophus sinicus (assembly GCF_036562045.2). Taxonomy (NCBI): domain Eukaryota; kingdom Metazoa; phylum Chordata; class Mammalia; order Chiroptera; family Rhinolophidae; genus Rhinolophus; species Rhinolophus sinicus. The sequence goes on from NC_133754.1 coordinate 147,117,949, forward strand.
CGGTTACAGGCATAGTCAGTTTAAAATGCATTTCCTGAGTACTTAGTCTGTACTCCATTCTGTAGGAGATCAAGCCCTGCAAAGTCTAAGCCTCGGTATCTTTATCTGTAAAAATTGGGGAGAGGGGTGGAAATCAAACAAGAACAATTGTTCTAAATTCAAATACCTACAGGTGGTAGTCAGGTACCATGGTCAGGTGCCAACTGGGGACTCAGGCCCACAGCGGCATACCCATCTAGAGGACTCATTTGCTGTTCAGCCCATCAATCCTTGCAGGCAGAACTTGAGGTAATCCAGACTTTTTATGGGAAATCTTTTTTTTTTTTTTTAATTAGTTTCAGGTGCACAAGACAAAGCAAAACTTAGACGTTTATCATTTATATCCCTCACAGTGTGAACCCCCCTCCCCCCATCCACTATCCCTCTGTACATTCCCCAAATTAATTTTCAAACCCCCATGACCATCTTGTGGTTACCGACTATTTTTCAAAACCTCTCATCTTTCCTTTATCCCCATCCCCCCACCCCTCTAGCAACCCTCTGTTTTTATGGGAAATCTTTTGATTTCTTTAAACAGAGTATGGGTCTACACCATGCTGGCCAACAAAACATTTCTGTAAACTAGATTCCAGTCAGCAGCTTCTGGACTACAGGCACTCCGAGGCCCTCCGTCCCTGTTTTGCATGACCATTAGAGCCATCCAGCCACTGGCATGCACACCAACTATTCAGTGTCTGGGAAAGATGGTCACTGAATCCCTCCAAATTGTGCTCATCACTCATCGCTGTTTCAGCAGGTCCAAGTGTTACTGATGAAAATCGGGATGGGATTGCCGAATTTTGAGAAGGAGGAGGAGCTTAGAAAGAACATTAAAGGAAACAAAACTCCATTTTTAACTGTACACCGCACTTCTGGCTGATGGTATACACAAGGAAGAGGAAGTGGAAGGGTTTTGGTATAATCTGCCATATGGCTCTGGAACTTAGCAAAACCTCCCATGGCTGTAAGAAATAAAAGCACAGGAGTACAGAGAAAGAAGCAATCAAAACGTACCTAGTAGTCCACAGAAGCCATCAAATAGCACAGAAGAGAAAATGTACAGTAATGAATAAGATATTGAGTACAGCAAAACACTCAGATCAAGGGAAACATTTTTGAAGAAAACGATTTGCAAAATCTATGAAGTTTTTATAAGGTAGAGTAGTAGACAAAGGCTCCAAACCCAGGGGGAAGGATAGATGCTCTGGCTGGTGCCTCCTGATTAATGAGTAGAAAGTGATCCAGTTGCTATAGAGACTTGAAGATACACAAAAGAAAACATCACTTCTTTAAAATATTCCTGATGATGAATAGGCAGAGTCTTTCAAAATATCTTTTTAAAATTGTAGGAGGTTGTTTTTTTTTTTTAAGAGCATATCACACAGAATCGCTCTTAGAGTTTTTCCCCCCAGATAACAGAAATTGGTTACACAAGCTTCAGTTTGTTTACACAAACCAGCAATTTGGGTAAAAAAGTAATGACCAGAAAATATGCCTGTTGGAGAATAAAATTTGTTTTTCAGCAGTTTTGTTTCTGTTTAGGCAGCAAGTGAGATAAATGTGTGTTGTCTTGGTTTTCCTTTTTTTCTAACAATATATTTAGTTGGAGAGTTTCCTTGAATGCTGAGAATGTGAAATGCACCTAAGCAGAGTCAGAAAATGAGAGATTATGCTTTCTGTAACCTTCTCCCAGTGTCTGAATTGAGAGGTAACAAGAAATATGATGTCAGTGGGACTGCGGGCTCAGTCCCTTGGCCTTCTCCAGCTTGGCTCCTGCAGCCTGGGACTCTTATTTCACTATCAAAAGGATTGTTCTCTTTTGCTCCAGGCAGTTCAACTTTGGCAGGGTATCCTGAAAAGATTGGAGATTCCAAGCAAGGTCTTGAAAACTGCAATGATGAAATATCTGGGGACCCCTTATGCACAGGGCGGAGGGCTCTTAATTGAATGATTTGGGTAAACTGTTGGTGCGAGGCCCAAGGGAAGTGTCACAAGGTCTGTATTAAACTTCCCATCACACCAGACATGTTGAGTTCCTTCTCTCAAACTCACCAGTCACATAGGATACAGCATTCCCCTTTCTGTTAAAAAGAAGTAGGTGGATTAGAAAGAAGCTCTAGTAGCTATCGTTCAAATATTTTAACAATCAAAGCAGAACACAGAGGAAAATGGTGCCTCCTAACTACTCACTGTGTCACGGTATTAGTTTCCCAGGGCTCCTGTAACAAAGTACCACAAACTGAGTGGCCTAAAACAACAGCGATGTATACAGGCATACCTCATTTTATTGCACTTCACAGACACTGCATTTTTTACAAAGGTTTGTGGCAACCCTGTGTCAAGCAAGTTTACAAACCTAAAATGATTTCCCAGGACTCTGAATAAAGTCTGTACTCCAAAGCATGACATAAAATCTTCTTTCATGATCTAGCCACTGGTCTCTTCAGTCTTCTCTCTCCTGTCCCTTTTCTTTTCCTCTAGCTCCAACATCTACTCTTTAGCTACGCCAACTCTTTGCAATCCACTTTTGTATTTTTCCTATGCTTTTCCTTAAAAACCAATATGTTTTTAAGGTGAAGGCAACTGTGCTGTATTCTAAGATCTTGTCACTCCCTCTACAATTACTTCGATGAGACTCTCATGAGTCCTTTTACTAAAGGAGTTGTCTCCATAGATTTAGTTCTCTCTCCCTCAGGTCTCTCACATAGAAACTTTCTCTCCTGTCACCCCCCAAACTCATTTTTCAGGTCTCATCTAAGCCTTCACTTCCTCAAGGAACCCTTCTATTATTGCCTCCCCCCTCCACACACACACCCTGGTTTAGGTTATCACCTTATTTTCTTCTTAGTAAATTGTTCATAATCCCATTACTGACATTGATCCCACATTTGTAGCAAGGTCTCTTTATTTCTGCTTTCCCCGCTGGACCCTGAATCTAGGTCCATATTGTCCTAGGAATTAGTCATCATTGTAGCTCTAGCATATAGGAGGTCTCAAAGTATATTTGTGAAAGGAATGAATTAATGGTGGGCATAAAACTAGGCAATAGGGTTGCAGAGGTGAGTCAGATATATTCCCTGGCTATGGAAGATCATTAACAATTCACTATACCTCAAGTGGATAATAGCCACAGCATTAATATGAAGTTTACTGGAAGCTCAGAAAAAAGACTCATTCTGTCAGAACTAGAGGACTCAAACCAAATAAATAAAAATGCTTCATATGCTTAGGGTATTTGAGTTGGGCCTGGAGCCAAATTTCCTTTCTGGCTCTTATATTTTATGATTCCTGGTGTTTCATCAAAATTTTAAAGAACTTTCTGCCACTATGTTAGCCTCTTTCTGAAAAGACTCATATTCTTTTATCCACTAAAATTTCAAGGCCTCTTCTCAAGGTATTTTTCTTCTTTTTCCATGTAATGTCTTTTTATCCTTCTCCACAGACTAAGAGCTGTTTGTTTTCTTGGTTATTCTGCAATTTCACTGTGATAGGTCTTTTTGTGGATTAAAAAAATAATATATATGTTAATGCTGTTTCTTGGGACTAATGATTGGTATCTTTTAACAGTTCTAGAAAATTCTCAGGCATTGTACCGTGTTTCACTAATGTCTCTTTCCCATTCTGTCTATTATCTCTCTTTGGAACTTCAACACATTTAGACCTTCTCTTTCTAACCTCCATATCTCTTACCACTCTTTTCTGTTTTGTTTTTGTCTCTCTGACTGGAATTGTTTTTCATCTTTTCTTTATCTTTGAGTTTACTAATTCTCTTTCTGTTATGCCTAAATACTACAGTTTAATCTAACCATTGAGTTTTAAATTCAAATTTTTATGTCTTTCACTTGTAGAAGATGTTCTTTAATAACAAAAATATTCTGCTGCTGTTATTTCTGTTGACTCTTTCTCATAGTGCCTGATTTCCTTGTGTAGTTTATGTTTTATTTTAAACTGTGGCTGTTTTCCTTGAAAATTTGTCTGTGAGAATACTTTGAGATCTAGATTAAGATGACATTTCTTTAGAGAGGACTTACATTTGCTTCTAACAATTGCCCTGGGACACTACCTACTTGGGGCTATTTATTTTGAATTTTCCTTTTGAGATATTCCAGAACACTAAGATGATGTGAATTCTGATTATAAATCTACAGGAGATCCAGTGTATAGTTACAAACTCTCAGAAAAGGTGTTGTTGTTGTTGTTTTTGTTGTTGTTTAATCTACCCAAGGCCAAGGCTAGGACCAGGATGGTTTTTTTCCTGTTCCTTTTCCTGGCAAGTTTATTTTTCATTCATACTTACACAAAAACTGTAGTCCTTGGGTTCCTATTTTAGTGCTGTATTTTATCTGGCAGCCCTAACTATATAGTAAAAATGCTCTGAATTTTTCTATTCAAAAAGAGATATTGAAACTTAATTAAGTAGGAAAACATAAGGAGAATCATACCTTCGTTTCTTTTAGGTTCTAAACGAGTATTTCTGTGGTGTACCAGATTAGAGGTTAGTTTATGCTACATTTTGCCACATCACGGTTTCTTCTCTAAATAGCTTTGTTCATTATTATCCCCTCACCAGACTGCAAACTCCTTGAGGGTAGTGATTGCCTTTCTTATCTGTATATATTCCTTATAATATCCAAAGCAGTGTACGAACTATAGTACAGAAGCAGTTAAGTACTTGTTTATTGCGCCAAGTCCATTTTACTGCTGAGCACTCCTCATTTCTCCTCTAGTATATTCCTTAAAAGAGTGTTTCTAAACTGTGTTACATACAAACCTAATTTTACAAGACGCAATAGATGAAACCATCTCTACAGTTAAATAAGTCATTTTCCACACAGCACCCACAATGATCTTTTAATTAAATCCGATCACATCAGATCTTTTTTTTATAAAGCTTCTCATTATTCTTAGATTAGAATGCACACCTCTTCCCCTAGCCTGTAAGACTGTATTTGATCTGGTCCTGTACATGACCCTGGCCTCGTCTCCAGACTCTCCCTTTTGCTTTATCCCCTCCAGCGTCACTGACCTTCTTAATGTTCCTTGAAATGATCAGGCTTTTCTTGGCCTCGGTCTGGAACACTCTGCATTCAGAACTTCTCATGGCTAGCTCCTCGTTATCATTCAGATCTCTACTCAAATGTTGACGCTTGAAAAGCTCTCTCCCTAACTAGCCTATCTGAATTGAGGCTTCTCTTCTCCACTCTAGTCTCATCACTCCCTAACCCTTTATCTGAATTTATGTGCTTATTTATGTGTGCTTCATTCAGTGACTATTCCTGGGATATGTGCTATGTGCCAGGCAATCCTCTTGGTATTGAAGTATAGGGAAACAAAACAAAACAACTTGTCCTCATGGAGCTTGCATTTTAGTGGCTGTTTCATGCATTTATTGAAGATTTACATTTAACTTATATCTAATAACTATCTAATTTTCCTTTTATTGTCTGCCTTCACCCTAAAATGTAAGCTCCAGAATGAGCGAATAAGTGAATGAACATACAGCTGTGGTGAATGATCCTTATAGGAACTCAGCTGTATATATTCATCCAACACCTCCACTTCTAGTTGGTCTAGACAAGGATGGAAATCCAGGAAGAGCGTGCCTATGATGATATTCCACTATTGGAATCAGAGGACTAGGTAAAGAACTAGAGTCCAATAAAGAACTGAGCCCTCTTTTAACCAACATTTGTAGACAGTGATCTAGATTATTTATTCAGGTCTCTTCTACTACTGTGTAGCTCCCGGGGGCTGTGCCCCATTGTCAGCTGCACCATTTGCACTACTTCCAATTCAAATATTCATTCATTGTCCTTGGACACCAGTGAGGACAAAATGATTGAAAATCATCAAAAGTCTCCTAACCAAATACTCTGTATCCCAGCACCATTAAACTTTCCAGAAAAATCTTCTGCTTTGGCAAAGCTATCAGAGGGCCCATTTTATATTTGAGTGTTAATTATTTGAAGCGATTCTAAGTACAAGGCCTGTTTGAATTATGTAGTAACTTTTCGTGCTATTTGGGGCTTATAATTAGTTGCACTCTTTGGGCATATAAATCTCTTACCCAGTTCATTATACTCGGGTGGACTGAAAAATGTCAGTGACTCTCCTAAAAATGTGTACAGCATCATCTAATAACTAAGCTCATATTTACTCTGGGAGCATATGCATTATTGACATCGTGCTTAATTATCTCCCCAAAACAATTTAAGTATTGGCTGCTTGTAATTCTTCTCTCCCCTCAAAGGAAGCAGTAGTATATCTCGGCAGGGTGTGGACATTCTGCTGATGCTCCAACAAGGCTGCAGATGCTCATAAAGGGAGTTGTTTAAAAGTGCTTGGTCCAAGTGACAGCCCCTAGTCTGGTTAGTGAGTCCAAGGCAAAGCCAAGTATAACCCCATTATCCTAGTCGTCTGCCTCTTTTACAAAATCCTATCAGAAAAAACAATTCATATTAAAAGTGAATTTTTAAAAGGGAGTTTGTACAAACATCTGCCACTGTTTTAAGCACATCCCATGGAAGAACATCAGTCTTGTCCTGGTGATGTGGGATTTGGGAATTGCTGAGAAACAAAACGGAGAGAGGAGAAAACAGAAGTGGGCAGGAGTGGGACAGAAAATGAAGAAGATAACCAAAAGGCCAGCTTCCTCAGGGAAGATCTATGGGAGGAGACTTTCCAAACTCATGCCTTAATGACTCCTGAAACTCATAATTTGAGCACTTTCTTTCTTTCCTTAATAACAATTTTTATTCTAATTAATTCAGTATTTATAAAAAAAAAAAAGTATAGAAACACCAGGGGTGCCAAAAAAATGTATACAAGTGGACACTTTGGTCAATGTTGCTCAAGCAGTAGTTCGCCGAAATCAGACGTGTCTGGACACTGATGGTAACCACTTTGAGCACCTCTTGTAATTGCAGAAGTCAAACGTGACTTGTATTCATCTTTTGTTATCAATATATATTGAGTGTTACAATTTTAGTACAGTTTTCCTTTCTTAAAATGTGTATACATTTTTTTGGCACCCTCTGTATATGTATTGCAGTCACCTGCTAATTTTTGGGTGATCAATCAAAAAAGTATGGAGATTACTGCTTTAGATTTGTGTCATCATGGAGCTTGGAGAGTCACTGGGGCTAGAAACCTATGAAGTATGGGTGGAGCATCAGTTTGGTTCGATACTTTACCTAAGTCTGGGAGGCAATGGGAAGGCAAATAGAGTCCCAAGTTTGGTCGAGCCTAGGATATTAGTGATCAGACTGGGAAGGTAATTGAAGCAAAAGGCTTGAGATCATATGGAAAAAGCAGAGTATACTGAATTACTACAAGATGGGTGCTATTTTACGGAACATTTACAGTTGTGGCCTTAGAGGTCAAGGTAGAAGGAGTCTAATGAGTCTAGGATACCTGAGAAGGGACTGGTCAGAGCGAAGCAGCCTCCCAGGAGCACAGGTTTAACATGCCCATTAGTCATCAGCCCAGGCAGTAACCTAGAAGGTCTCTGCAGTGATGGGACTGAGGACAGAGAGGTTTTAATAGGCAGTGGCAGAGGGAGGCCTGGCTAGCATGGGGTATGAATGAAAGACCTAGAAGCCTGAAAATGAATCTTGAAAGAAGTAGCCAAAGGTAAGGTAGGCACAGCCTCACATTAACTTCTCCCCACACTTTTGCGGACAGTAAGTTCTGCCTAAACAATATATTTAATCCATGGCTAATTCTGTCATATCTAGATATTATATGATAAAGGGCTATTCTTAAGACACCAAGTTTCTTCTGTCTCCCCCAAATGAAAAATAAACATACAATAAGAACAACAAATTTAGAAACAGCAAACCAGAGTCATTTTAGCTTATATGTCTCCTTAATTGTGTGATTCAAAGTTTATGTGAACCATAAAAGTAAATTCTTTTTCTCTAGACATTTTAAAATGTTCAGTTCCACCTCAATTTTAAAATATCCCCTTTCCAATACATTTTGTAAGTAAGATGTACATAACTCCTAATGTAGCCCTGATCCCTCCATATTCAATGGCGAAAGCTATAGATATTTCTAAAAACATAATAAAATGGCAAAGAATGTCAGTGAACCACTGAAGGAATCAATGTCTCCATAAGGACAGCAAGTGTACCATGAGTTCCAGCACCAATGATCGCCAAGGAAACCATGGAAAGGTGATGCAGAGAATCATGAAAACCTCTCCAAAAACAGTAGACACTGTCTGTGGTCCTGCCCACCCCACCCCATAAACATGAAATCAGAAAAATGAATTTTCTCAAGGAATGAAGGCTCTATCCCCAACTTGACAAGGCATCTGCACACACATTCTCCTTAGTGAGAATGTGAGTAGCTGGAAGCCAGTAACTGTTTCTGAAGGCTTTTTTCCAAATGTGTGAGGCTCTCTCTCTGAATTCTGACTGAACTTGCCTCCTCCCTCCTCAAAATATGCTCTCTCAGCTCAAAAGTTTGACAAGATCAAATAACCAGAGCTGTTTAAACATCCTACTTTGGATAACACCTTCCAAGACAGTTAACAATTCTAGCTTGTTTAGACTCTTCTATTCCTCACCTCCCACCACACACAAATACACATACATACACACACACACACACACACACACACACACACACGAAGCCAGGAAAATTCATCTTTTCTCCTTAAGCCACCCCTCCTTACCATCCAAATGCCAACTTGACTTAGAGTCAATTTCTAGGTTTAATATCGTTGTCTTTCCTCTATTCCATAACAGCTGCGTCTCAGTGGTCAAGCTAAATCCATTTAGTTCATATCTGACTCATGGGTCTTATGGAGTGGAATTTTTTTTTTTTTAAATAAGTCTTACTCTTTAGAACAACCGGTAATAATGAGAAAGACTAATGGGCATTCATAAGCTGTTATAAGGCACAGTTCCTGTTCTATGCATTATTCATTTAAGCAAACTGTTGTCAAGGTACCAAATTCACTGAGCAACTGGGCTGGAAAAGTCCCTGGACTCAAGATGACATTGTTATGCATATTTCTGAGGCTTGCTTCTATTTAACATTTTCATCATTGACCTGTTTAAAGGAGCATAGAGCAAACTCATTAAGTTCCTAGGTGGGAGGGATGGCCAGAACGTGAAAGAATAGGATTAGAACTTCCCCAGCCCTTGCCAAATTAGCAAAACTGTCAGAGTCAAATCTGTTCACTGGGGACAACTAACATTTGGGCAGGTTAAAAATTTACCTAATGGAACCACTAGTGTTAATGGGGGTCTTTGCAACCCCTTAAAATGGATTCTAATCCCCCCAATCCATAGACTGTGGAAGCAGAAAGCCCTCCCCCAAGAATTCGAAGAATTTCAGTGAGCTTTTCTTCCTTATGGTACCTCAAGCTTCAGATTCCTGGTTCCACTTAATTAGCCTGGCTCATGGTTCATTTCACTGTCCTGCTCTGGTCACCCTATAACAAACCATGTGCACCCAGACATGATAACCATTTTCTTCCCAGGAGCAAATCTTGGCCTCCTACAAAAGGCCTGGCCATCTCCTTGGTTGTCTTGGCTCTTGTTCAATCTTTCTGATTAAACTTCTACCCCAAGTAGTTTTACAAGGTATTAAATATAGATAGTGTTCTCCCTAAAAGGAACTTTGCAGCCAGCTGTAAAAAAAAAATAACCTTTACAACCATATTACCGAACAAAAGTCAGTATGACAAAGTCATGAGCCACTACTGCTCTCACCAGGGGTCAGCAAACGGTTTCTGTACAGTAAAGTGACAGCTGGCAAGTATTTTCGATTTCTGCTGCAACTACTCAACTCTTACGCTGTAGCATGAATGTATTCATACGCAACATGCAAATGAAAGGGCATGGCCAGATTTGACCCTGGGGTGGACAGTTTGCCAACTCCTGTGAGACTCAACTTCAGAATTTTTAACTTCTGGGAAGGCTTAGCAACCATGTTACCTGACCACATCATTTCACAGCTGCAGAAATCAGGACCCAGCAAGTAGAGTGATGTTTGTGCAAGGTCACACGATAATTACCCAGGGTTAAAACTTCAAACTACAAACAGGCAGCCCAGTTCCCAAGCCAATGTCCACGCCACTGCATGATCACTAGGCTATTTCCAGAAGGTTCTGAGGAACCCTGTGTAAATGGCAGAGCCTCTTCTAGAAATGTTTCCACTATTACTTTTGGTGCAATGCATTGGTTGTATTATGTGTAACATATAGTAGTGTTGTCTTTCAACAACCCTAGGAGGACCCAAGGTGAATGTTTGGCTAAAGATTCGGGCAAAGGTCTACCACCAAGAGGCAGACTTTGTGAAACCAAAACAGCCTAGAGTAGATCAGAAAGGAAATCTATGCACTAAGTTCAAAGGACATTATTTTGTTTTGTTTAAATATAGTTAAAGGTAACATAAAATCTTCACATACCAAGAGGAATGTTTTAAAGAGGAGCAGTTGTTTTCCATCTCCTCTTAGAATGAAAAGAGCAGGACTGGGATATAACAGATAGAAAGAACTGGCTCGAGGTAACTCACTCAGAAGGATTGCAGACCAGAAGAAGTCATAGCATTTCCTAAATCATTGGATTTGGGATTTGGCATCTTTCAGGGAGGGTTAGGAAGGAGGGAAATAGACTGAGTCAGTGATTCCCAAAGTCCTTTCTCTCTCATTAAGTCCCCTGAAAGCTGCAGGAAAGAGTCCTTCTCTGAGTCAACAAAGAAACATTGAATCATTATACCTAAGGAGAACAGGACAGTTTCTTTAAGGGGGTTGTGAAGTGTGGAACACAAAGTAGATACTGTATTGGGGAGAAAAAATTGTCCAGGTTTCAAAGGAGCCTCCCAATAATTCCTCACGTTGGCAGGCATTTGGGTAATTCACGGAAAACCCACTATTCAGAGGTAGAAGCCTGAAGCCCCTTCCAAGTGTGTGTGTGTGTGTGTGTGTGTGTGTGTGTGTGTGTGTGTGTGATGCATTTACATTCGCAGAAGCCTGGAGTTTCTCAAAGTGGATGGTTTCTGATCTGTAATTCGAAAACCCAGTAGCTTGGGCCTATTCCTCCTGGAAAGTTAGGGCCAACCACTTATAAGACTTCTTACTTTTCTAGCTTTGATAAAGATAAATCATAGCGTACATCTTGTTACTAATTAAAAATGGTTCAATCTGTTCAAATACAATTTCTGGATAGTACATTTCATAAAACTATCCCAGAAGATTATTTGTCTCAAGCCAAAATTTTTCCAAAGCCCATTTTTCCAAATGAACTCTTGGTGATTATTATTTTTCATTATTGTAATTGTTTTCCAGATGATCCAGGAAGCTGCACATCATGCGCTACGGGGTATTACATGTAAGTCTGGCCTTCTTTTTCATGGCACTAACTTTTCTGCAGTTAAAGCATTACTGACTTAATCCTAAATCAGTGATTAAAGGAAAGAGGCCCTATAGCCTGAGGGAACTCTGCCCTGTCAGCCTCTTAATGAACAGTTCTTGGATTCAGCAATAAGAGCCCAGCTGTTTTCTTGCCTCAAAAGGAGGCCTTCTCTTTCTTGGTCCTGGAAGTCACCCAACCTGACACTGGTGTCTAGGAATCTTGCCATGGGTTACCAAGATTCAGACCTTGCTGGTTCTGGACAGACCTTAATAAAATACCCGACCCCAGGCAAGCTGTTTCCATATGTCTGCATGGACACCTTGTCCTTACCAAGAGTTGGACTGTCCAGGATGAAGCCAGGTGCTACATTAACTATGTTAAATGAAACACAGACAACCATCACCCTCAAGTTCTCTAATACAAACCTACAAATCAAACATGGTATGCTTCAACGTTACCACCCCTTCCTATTCTAGTCTCTCTTCCAGGGTACATTGGTGCCTATCTTGGGAGAAAAACTAAGTAAAGAAGGGAGATGAAAAGAAAGGGAAGGCCCACATAATGCATAGGCTATATAATTCCTCCCTGTCATCCTAAGAACTAGGGAGTTTTGTGATTAACAAACTCTCACATCCCTTTTTCCTCTTTACCTTTCCGTGAACATCATCGGACACAGGATCAATGTTATTCTCCAGAAGAGAAAACTGAAGCTCAGAGAGGCTATGGGTTCCCTCACATTGCACCAAAAGCTAGCAGAGGGTCTAGACTTGGGTCACCTCAACTTTGGTGGGCTCAATTCCAACAGACTTGAAATGTGGCAGTGGGTAAGAGGACATTAAAAGGGATGAGGTGGATGGGAGGGAAAGGGAAACTCAGCAAGCTGAAACATATTAAAAACAGTCAGTTAACCTTATCATTACTTAACTTATGGTTTTAATTCAGCTTTCCAAGAGTAGACTATTATTCTCTACATTGACCATATCTCTACATCCCTGCACTCTTGACATACTGATTTAAATTATTGTTCCATTTAAACAGGGGAAGAGGGGTGGAGAAGAGGCCCCCAGACTTGACTATTAGAAGGTAGACCAGATGACAGTAAATTAGTCAGAAATTTGTCAGCATGTTCATAGTTGGCATTTACCCAGCCTATGGCCTGCCACAGACACCCCAAGCAGAGATAAACAGCAGAGATAAACATCCTTGGTGATGTCACATGGTTAGGGGCACAAAATGTTCCTCGGAGAACCAACGAAGAAGGACTTAGACTCAAAGAAATAGTGACCGTGTAGAAGTAGACGAGGAATTCTCCTCTTTATCCCCCTTACGACTCTGCATCCCTCCAGCCTAACGACCCTTCTTCATTTTGATTCTAGAACATACCCTTTGATCTGCACCTACTTCCTTTGTCACTTGAGAGCATCATCTGTTAAACTTCGGAGCCAGAACTGTCAGCCTCTCCAACTCACCACTGCCCACTAATGAGAATGTTTCATAAAACCCTTTGAGAAACGAACACAACAGATCTTTAAATAACATCATTCCATTCAATGTCATTTCATTATAACACTAAGATGCTGTAGAAACTTAACTCTTGTTTATATAAATTAGCCTATGGTAAAATTGGTTTCGTTATACATCATTTCACTTGAAGTCGAAGAACCTATCAACCACATTAAGTGAGGACCTACTGTTTGCTAAAAAGAACATGCCTGATATTACTAAGGGTAGAACACACATTTATAACCCTTCAGAATATTTACCAACTTTGAATACAGCTAATACAACACTGTACAATAAAAATTGTTAAGGAAGAAATGCAAAGCCTTCCTCTGATATCTTGTTAATGGTATAAAATTTATCAAAGGGCGAAGGTCAACTTTTTCCACTTCCCCTTCAAATGAAACTGTAATTCAGTTGAGTCTGAAACACATTTTACTGTTGAATAAAAATAATGGACATAACACATAAAAATACATACAGATAAAAGCTAAGGCACTTCAGTATTGATGCTAATAATCTGGTTACAGACATTTTGGTAAGCTCCTGGAACTCAAAACAGCTGTTTCAGACCTTGCTGGTACCAGGTAGCAAAAGTACACAAACTGTCTGTTCAAACAGATCTTGGCTAAAATCCCAGTTCTACTTTTAACTACTTATTAGCTTTGAGCACTTAACCTTGAGACTCAGTTCCCTTATTTAGAAATTAAAGATAAGTAACAGCTACTTGTATGGGGATTGTGCTGAAGTTTTAATGAACTAATATTTGACACATAATCAGTACTTCATTAATTAATATCGGCACCCCTTTCCTTCTCCCCAGCCTCCTCGCAGCTGCCCCGAGAACGGGCCCTTGGAGGTCCTGAGAGGTGGTTAATGACTTGTTTAGAGGGTACACACAGACCATGAGGAAGTTTTCTCCCTTGAAACCCACTTTTTTAAAACGATGCATCGACATATCTAAGGAGATTAAATTATGGTGGTTAAAAGAAATACATCAACATAGCTCATGGAAGAAACTCTATCTTTTCTCCTAGGTTTGAACACCGCTGTTATAAACTCTGTCCTGAGAAGACCTACACTGAAGAATTTGAATGCAAAGCGTGCGATACCAACTGCGGCAACTGTGACCAGAATGAGTGCTACTGGTGTGAGGAGGGCTTCTTTCTCTTGGGTGAGCCTGAGCATGGCATGGAACAAAGTGCAGACAGGTCTCCAGAACCCCATCCAGAAATAGGAGTGCCGTTTGATTGGCTTCAGGGTCTCTGTGTGCTGGCGCCTCTTGTCCAAGGAGGAATTTTAATTTGGTTTGAAAATAAACATTAGCCAGGACTACTTCCTTCTGCTTTGATTACTGAAGCATAGTTCCTATTTCACTAATTAATCTCAAATATCTCCAAGCTGATGGAAACAAGAGTGACTGCGGGGGCTGGGGGAGGATGATGGCAAATGCTTTAGAATCCAAGTCACCTGGACTGTTCAGAACCATGACTCGTTCCTTGAGACATAATCCACATTATATTCCTGAGCGCTGTAAAAGTTAAACAAGATCCTTCGTCTTGGGTTCTGGTCAATTCGTTGACTCTGATGGTAATGGATGTTTAGGAAAGAAATACATTGTGAGGCTTCCAGTTAAAGAACTACTAGTCCAGTGCTCTTGGATGCTTATGGGAGAGAGTGGGGCAGAAAGCCCACGAGGACCTCCGGGTGTTCTCTATAGAGATTCATTTTATGTACAGTTTTTCAAGGCATCGAGCGTGTCAAGTTCTTTCTTCTATGCTCTTAACTCTTTGAACTGATAGCCAATTTAAATTCTCACTTAAAAGAGGATTTAAAGTGTTAGATTTTCTTAAAAACACATTTCTCAGTTGAAATAAGCTAACACCACCTTGCTTTCTTTAAAAACAAATTCAAACAAAAATGTCCCTGAGACTCCCTTCGGCCTGTTCAGAACTTGGCCCTGCAGAGAGCAGCAAGCTAACACCAGGGTTCCTCCTGCCTTCATGTTGCCTCTCTGTGTTCTTATGTAGGCGGCAGTTGCGTGAGGAACTGTGGCCCTGGCTTCTACGGCGACCCAGAGATGGGCGAATGTGAGCCCTGCCACCGATCCTGTGAAACCTGCACCGGCCTTGGCTACAACAAGTGCAGCAGCTGCCGAGCAGGACTGCAGCTGCTGCATGGGACGTGTGTGGGTCCTACCCAGACCCAGATGGAAGGCAACTTCTGGAATGGTATGTGCCTCCCAAAAGAGATCGCAGGTGTCTAGCTGTCTTCTTGCCTCCCTCCTTCCCTCTTTAACCCTTGCTTTTGAAATATCCATTAGATGAAGGCTGGGCAGTGAAACACTTGGAATGAGAATCAAGTTTGGGTCTCTTTGATGCTCTGTGCAGGAGAGGGAAGGAGGCCGTAACTGGCATTTGTCAAGGAGGGAAAACCCAAAGGGCAATTTACAATTGGTCTGGCCACTTGGGTTTCTACTAGGATGGAGCAGACCTCCAGAGAAACGGCTAAACTACCATTTTCTTGAAGACTTCAGAATAGCTTCTATCACATTCGTGTATCTCTTTACCAAAGAAAGAGATACACGAATGTGATAGAAGCTATTCTGAAATAAAGGAAAACAGCCAGTAGAGTAGGTTTTTCAGTTAGGCAAGGAAAAACTTCTCGAAAGTATTGGAACTTAAGCTAAAACAACTTATCTGTCCAACTGGCTTATTAGAAATTGCCATCATTCAAGCTTGCCTTCTAAAACTTGCCCTCTCCAGTTGCAAATGGGAAAGTGGGGGTCCTGAGAAGGGGCAAGAAGGAGGAAGCTTGGAATCTAACAGTAAAGGTCTGCATGTATGCATTGCCATCTGAGTCTTCAGAACAGGCCTCCTCACCCTAGAGCCACAGTCACAGGCTTCCTTGTAAAGCAATTATAAACTTCAGTGTCCTCTCCATGTCTGAGGTGGTTTAAAACAAAATCCTCTTCCTGCTGGAAAAATCTGACTCACATTCTATGCAGAGACCCTCACAAAAACAAGAGATGCTCTCTGCTTGATTTCAAGGCTAGGATTTGTTTAAAAGGTTATTTTAGTGCAGAAACAACAGCAGCTGAAAAGCGGTCTGCTTGGGATAGGTCTTCTAAGGGCTGGTGAGAGTGAGAGTTCTGGGGTAGGAGAAAAGGCTCCTGCTGGGTTTCAAAGGAGAGACGTTTGTGGCTGCTGTCTACTATGACAGCACTGCATATGTGACTTAAAGGAAAAGCATCTCAGAGACCATGGCAAACCCAGCAGCCAAAGGCCACAGAGAACACAGGCTGATTTCAGAGACAGAGCTGGGAAGAAAATCATTCAATCCAGACTGGGATATTTCCCGTGAATTATAGCTGAACCAAAATGCTGAAAACAAGTTTGTATGCCATTCAAGCATTTAAGAGGCAGTGCAGGCCAAGGGGAAAATAGTCTGGTGCTGTGTTCCTAGCTCAGAACATCTGTATTTTATCTGGTATCCAGATGATGAAAAAAGTCCAGGGAGCCAAGTGGCAAAGCAGACTTGATCCCCCAAATGATTACACGTCCCTTTCAACTGGACTACGCACTTTGCAAGCAGAAACCAGGCCTTGATTGCTCCCCTTTGTCAAAGCACCACACCCACCCCTCTGTATTTTCTACTATCAAAATGTAATGTTTGTGAAGAGAGGAAGGAATTAGTCCATTTGGGGATTTAGCACTAAGAAGGGATGCATGAAGCAGATGAGAATGTTTCTCATGGCTGGACAAAAGTAATAAAGCCAATGACATGGCTGCACTTTTCCACTTCTATGATCTAGGAAATAAGACATACAGACTATTAACAGTGAGAAAAAACTGTTCCTTTATTGAACAAGGTAAGACTCAGCTTCCCCAGCATAGGTTAGGCACCACTGAAGTGGATAGTAAATGGAAATGCACTCCATAAAGTCCTGGGAGTATTTGAACCAAGGCCTACATCTTTCTCCTGACCTTTTCCTTAAACACACACACACACACACACACACACACACACACACACACAGTCGAGGGTGTAACAGGAGAGTGGAGGGTTCCAGAGAAAAGTACTAATTAGCCACACCTTTCAGATGATGGAAAGCAGATTGCAGTCACCTTGGTCAACTGTGAGGGAACCCAGACCAATTACAGAATGTTTATGAGAGAATGTAGCTGCATAGGTGATACCTACAAGGTGGGGGTGGGGGTGTTTTAAACACAGACGCAGATCCAGGTGGGAAAAGTAAGATGAGAAAAACTTCAGTCCATTCCTTCACACACACTACTCCCCAGGGGAAACAATAAGATTCATTTTTGCATCTTATGTTTGCCCCCATTGTCTATGTCAGCATGTACTAGGGAAATACCCTTGAAATAAAAATCCAACTAGAGTTCCCTGAACACCTCTTTGAATAAAGTGGCTATTCACAATGAGAGTGACAATGACGACAGAGCCATCATTCTTCATCAACTATCAACAGAGTGGAAATACCTCCTATCTTAGCCCAAGGATGGAGATTTCCTACACATCAGACCATGCCTGGCAACTCCTCCAGCCAAGACTAAGTAATCTCCAAAGATGGCTGCTCAACTCATTGTTCTTCACACCACCAGAAAGCCACTGCACAGCAGTATAGATTATTCCCAGGTCCCCTGTCCCCGTCATGAGTACATTGTAAAGATTACTTAGTGTTGCTATGTGGCAGTCACAGAACCCATATTAAGTAGGCTGCTAATGGCTTCAGCAGTGACTCAGCCATCATACCGAGCCACCGCTGGTAGAAATGTTCAGGTGTGGCAGGCCATGGGCTTTGAAAGAAGATAATGGCTTCAGCTGGTTTCCTGAAACCATTGTTGGCAATGGCAACAGTTTACTCCATTACTGTTAAATCATTTGGATTTTCTTAAAGTGGTTTTCCTCCTGGTAGTATTGGAAAGTCCTAGGAATAATTCCTGCACACTTCCCCTACCCACCTAGTCCCATCATTGATTAAAACCATGTTTGTAGTGGGCTCTAATTACATATTCTGAAGGTAGTCTAACTTACAAAGCATAGACATAGTAAATTAACTTTCTATCTTTGACTACGTCCTAATAATTTATCACTACACTGTCTTTTGATCTTAATTCCTATGCTCTGAGAAAGACTAGAAAGCCAGAGTCAGTCACAAACACTGAAAGCCACTCACGTGTCAAAAAGTCTCAAGAGTGGGAGATATGTTGCCTAATAGAACTGAACTTTAGAGAACTTTAAAAGATGCCATGAAAATCTGATTTTTTGAAGGACTTTTAGATGTATACAGTTGCCTCACTCACAAGTGAGGACATAATTTTTACTTAATTAACCAATCAGAACTCAGAGTGCAGAAAACATACGTATCTGGGTAAGTAATTAAATCTTTAGCCTAGTGGTATAAAGAAGCCAAGTGTATCCACTTTCACTGATTGTTAAATATCCAGGAATTTTATAAGTGGATTGTAAAATCATTGGCAGCTTGAAATCAGCTATGTTGGAAGTATTTATACCACAGAAATTGGCAAACATGAAAAAAAATCAAGTTTTTTGTTTTGTTTTGTTTTCCAAAGAACCATTTTACTAGTATCCCACTGCTTTGGCTTCTACCAAATGATTTTACAATCCAAATTAATTACTAAAATATCTCTCTAGTGGATGTAGACTTTAGAATTACGCATATCTGAATCAATCCTGGCTCTGTTCTTTACTAGCTACCGTGTTTCCCCAAAAATAAGACCTAG
This sequence comes from Rhinolophus sinicus, assembly GCF_036562045.2. Classification (NCBI taxonomy): domain Eukaryota; kingdom Metazoa; phylum Chordata; class Mammalia; order Chiroptera; family Rhinolophidae; genus Rhinolophus; species Rhinolophus sinicus. The sequence continues at coordinate 147,136,625 of NC_133754.1, forward strand.
CGGGACAATCAGCTCTAATGCGTCTTTTGGAGCAAAAATTAATATGAGACCTGGTATTATATTATATTACATTATATTATACCGGATCTTATAGTATAATAAAATAAAACCCTGCCTTACATTATATTATATAAGACCAGGTCTTATATTATAGTAAAATAAGACCCAGTCTTATATTAATTTTTGCTCCAAAAGATGCATTAGAGCTAATGGTCCAACTGGGACTTATTTTCAGGGAAATACAGTATGTGACCCTGAACAAGTCACTAATCTTCTCTGAGCCTCAATTTCCTCATCTATAAAATGAGAGCATGAAACTACTTCACACTAGGGCATTTTGAAAATTAAATGAGAGGACACTTACAAAGCTCCAGGCACATAATGATGATAAAAGTTAATCTGTTCCCTAACTCTTTAACCTGATCTAGTTTTAACGCATGAAACACCCATTCACTTTCAAAACACATTCACTTCCCTAGCTCATGAAAGAAGCAATTTGGGGGCCTAGAGAGCATACAAGTCTGGGAAAAGTAGTCCCAGAAAGAAGGCAGCAAATAATGGTCAGTTGGGATGCCCGATAGCCAGGCAGAGTCCTGACTTAACCAGGAATATATACTCACACAGATGTTGGTAGCAGTTTATTTATAATAACAAAGAAAAAAGAAACCAAGTGAATTATGGTTCATGCAAATAAATACACAAACCATTCAAAATAATATTTACAAGGAATTTCAATGGCAAGAGAAAATCCTATAAGATTCATATTAAGTGTAAAATGTAGGTATTATACATGCAGAAGATGTAAATGATTACACACATATATACATATGTAATTATACTCACACATTCAATAGAAAGATGGGAAACCTATGTGCCAAAATATGCAGAGCAGACATTTCTGGGTGGTAAGATTATAGGCAAACTTTATCTTCTTTATCCTTTTGCATTAAAAAAAAATAAAACACTTTATTTTTTCTAATAAAAAAGAGCCTGTGCCCACTTCAAGCCCATCTTTGGTGAAGAGCGTGCTGCAGGAGCGACGAAGGTGGAAGTTTCAAATCAAAAGAGGTAACAGGGAAATAGGGAGGAGAAGACAATCACAACATATGAAGAGAGTCTCAGTGATGTAGAAACCAATCCAAGAAGCTGGGTGGTGAGGAACAAATGGGATGAAGGAGTCATAAGAGAGAAAGAGAGAGAGGAGGGGACCACAGCGTAAAATGTAAGTGCGTGCTCAAAAGGGAACGACTGGGAGGAAATTCAGGAGTGGAGACTTCTAGAACATTTAAAGATGTTTCTGATGTGCTAAGTGGTTATGCCTGGGAGAGGGAGGCTATCAAGAAAAGCCTCTGTCCTTGCAGCTCTTTATTCGGCTGAGAAAGCACCTTTTACTTCCTTAGTCACTGCAGCATTATTTGAAATAGCAAAGATTAGAAAAAAACTAAATGATTATCAATAGGAGACTAGAAAAATGAAGTATGATACATCTATGCCATGGAATACTATGGAGCCATAAACAAGAACGGGGAGGTTCTTTATGTACCGAAAAAGAATGGTCTTCTAAATATACTGTTATCAACAACAACAAAAAAGTCAATGTGATAAACAGTATGTATAAGAAGGGTGAAGAAGGGATTAGGAGGGAGACTTCACAGTATATGCCTTTTCTACATCTGAACCATGTGAGTATTACTTTTTTAATAAAAAAGAACCCGTTTTATAAGATAGAGCTATAATTATTTTTAAAGGACAGACACTACATTTTCTTGGTCAAGGTGATTTTTGTTTTTGAGATCATGTCCAGTATAGAATTTATAGAGTGGAAAAAAAGAAAAACTGTGATCAAAGTCAAAATTTCCTTGTTGAGACAGTCATTAATAATCTTCTATGATAAAGAGCCCTCGTTGTGGGTGACTATTCATTGCCCATGCTTAATTGCTGTTAACTGTGTGTGCAGAGCACCCTCTAGTGGAAATATGGGGGCATTACAAAATTTTACACCAAGTGTATCGCAGTAAAATCTCAAATTGCCAAAATGTGAGATATGTGTAATTATAAATACATGTGAATGTGTAGATATATACATTATATTTTATACAAATATGAAAACATTAATGAAAACTCATATCTTTGTGACTACAACATTTTAGTTTTAAAATAATAAAACCAAAAGAAAATCAACCCACAGCCTGGACATATATTAAAGATTTTCAAGGTGCTCAATGTCTGCTGAATATTATTTTGTTATTATTTTTTGAATAATTCCTCTCAGCCATTAAGTATCTTTTTTCTCAGCTTCACTGAGATATAATTGACACATGACATTGTGTAGCTTAAATGTATATAAGATGATAATTTGATACACGCATACAATGCAAAATGATCACTATAGTAAGGTTAGTTAACATATCCATCACCTCCGTAGTTATTTTTTTGTGTGTGTGGTAAGAACTTTTAAGATCTATTCTCTTAGCAACTTTCAATTGTACAATATAGTATTGTTAACTATAGTCACTAGGCTGTACAATATATCCCCAGAATTTATTCATCTTATAGTTGGAAGTTTGTACCCTTTGACCACCTTCATCCTTCCCTCCACCCTACGCACCAGCAGCCCTGGCAACTGTTTCTATGAGTTTATTCCACATATAAGCATTTGTCTTTCTCTGTGTTTCTCTTAGCATAATGCCCTCAATGTTCATCCATGTTGTTGCAAGTGACAGGATTTCCTTCTTTTTATGGCTAATTAATATTCCATTGCCTATGTATGCCACATCTTTTTTATCCATTCATCTATCAATGGACACCTGGGTTGTTCCCATTTCTTAGTTATTGTAAATAATGCTGCAATGAACACTGTGGGCAGATCTCTTTTAGGTAGTGATTTCATTTTCTTTAGTTACATACCCAGAAGTGGGATTGCTGGGTCATATGGTAGCTCTATTTTTTAATTTTTTGAGGAACCTTCATACTGTTTTCCATAGTGGCTGCACCGATTTGCAATCCCACCAACAGTGCACGAGGGTTCCCTTTTCTCCACATCCTCACCAACACTTGCTCTCTCTTGTCTTTCTGATAACAGCCATTCTAACAGGCGTGACGTGATATCACGTTGTGATTTTGATTTGAATTTTCCTATTGATTAGTGAGAACTGATGTTAACAACAGAAATGTTGCTCATCTCTCTGTTGCCCTTTTTTTGGGTTAAATGATATCGTCAGGTTAAAAAAGAAAAGACTCAGTCGTGTTGAGAGTCTCTCGGACCACTTTTGTGAAAATCCTGTGACTAGCATTGCTCTGCTCAGGGCTAATATAGCTCTTTACAGATCCTCCATAGAGAGTAAATACATCAGTCAGTCAGTCTGGAAAACCAGGGCAAAGTTTTCTCTCCAAACTAGGAAAAAAGACTGCCACTCAGTATGACAGGATGGATAATCATTTATATCTCTGTATCTATATCCATACCTACCTTGGAATCTAGTTTTCCCTGCAACAAGGCTCACCAGCTCATTAACCATGAGTGCCATCATAGAAACCAAGCCAAGCCACCCGGTGCCACTCCAGGTATAGAACAGAGGAAAGAGAGCGGGAAATAAAGCAAAAGCCTGAGAAATGTGGTGGAATGGTAACAAATGAGGGACTTGGGAGAGAGGAGAAAGAAAGCAGACGTTCCGAAATGCCATTTACTGAGCTGTTGTGTGCACACTTTACACACATTACCTCATTTAGTCTTCACAACAGTCCTAGAAGGGAAGAATCATTTTCTCTCATTTTAGAGGCATGGAAAAGTAGGACTCTGAGATTTAATTACTGTAACCATGGTTACCCTGCCCATAGGCAGCACAGCTGGGATCTGAAGGCAGTTGTGCCTAGAGAGCCAACTCTACCAGACTGACTCTCGGGAAGAGAAGAAAGGACTTGTAAGGCAAGAGAGGGAAGGAGGAAAAGAGGGAAGGACGAAAGGAAAGGAGGGAAGGAGGGAGGGAAGGAAGGTAAGAGGAAGGGAGGGAGAATGGTAAGGTGCCAACAAGAACAACTGACTGAGGGTCAGGGTCATTCATATCACATATTCTGAGTTAGCACTTCTTTTTCTAATTTCCCCCTGCGTCAGCCTGCTCATTTCTAAGCAGTTACGGAAATTTACTCACGATCTTGATGCATATTGATTGAGTGATGTCTCTGAGGCTGTTATGTATGTCTCTGAAACTTTCCCGCGGAGTTGCTGACTTCCTGGAAAAGCCTGCTCATTGAATGCTCTTAGAGGGAAAGAGAGTAGGGGAACAGCTCTAATGTTTCCCAGGTGAATATTAACCTGGGATGGCCTGCTTATCACGTGACCAACCAGAAAGCTCACGAGTGGCTCCATTTTGGTGATATTTAACAATAATTTGGGACAAATTCAAGATGAGATAAATTTAGGCTGCATTCCACCATGGCTACTCTGAAGAATACAGAGACTCAAACGTTGACCAATTATGAGATCTGGTTTCAAAGAATGAAAAAAACAAACAAACAAAAAAGTTTCTCCATGAAAGACACAATAATGTCTCAGTTATCATCTTGGAGTGAAGAGAAGTGGTCATCTAAGAATCTTGGGGAAATAAATGATTAATTTTGAGTTGAAAATTCTTTCATGCAGGCACACACACAAGTACACAAACACTCGCTCCACATATTTTTAATATATGAAAGAAGTAACGTTTGTTAGTTTAAATATCCGCTTAGTGTTTAAGGCTATCCTGTCTCTGGAATTTTGCCAAGAAAGTCTTGATAATCAATTGTCAATGAAGGAGTAAGAGGAAAAAAAAATGAATGAATGAAATGCATATAATAGGCAATGGGCAGGTGTCAACTTGTAGGTAATATAAAATTGAAGGGATTCTATTTGGGGCAGGAAGGGAGACAAGATGACCCGTGAGATCTTCTCCAACACTGTAATGCTATGAGCCTGCTCAAAGGAATCTGACTTCTTGTTTCTTTCCCTACACAGACATTTTGAGAGACTACCAGCCTTGTCATTCTTCTTGTAAAACCTGCAATGGATCTGCAACCCTGTGTTCCTCATGTCCGAAAGGTCAGTGTGACAGGAGGGGGCAGTGGCCATGCCAATTCATTGTAACGCATGCATATTATTATCTTTGGGTAAGGGGTTTGCAGGACACGATCTAGTCCCATCACATGTTCCTACCACAGTGGCTACCCTGGAGAAATGCAGGGACCCAAACCCTGACCTGTAATAAAAGCTGGCTTTCAAGGGACCAAAACAAAAAAAAAAAAGAAATGCTTCCTATCCAAAAGCATGATGACGTTAGTGATGGATTTGGCTACAGAATTTGTTAGGGTTTCTGGGTACTTGACATTTCTAGAGGTTACACTGCTCGTTTCAAGTGCATTAACCGAAAACAAGAGTATTTACAGAATCTAAGTGGGAATAAATAGTTTACCTGTTATTTCTTTATTCATTTCTGGTACTGAATTTAGGGGAGAAAAAAAAAAAGATAACAACTTAAATTAATTGCTTCATTGTCTATAAAAACAAAACATCAGAAACAACAACTTCCATGAATTAGGGGGATATTTTATTCGCATGGTGCATTAACATTAAGAATTAAGAATGTTATGCTCCCATTCAGGTGATCATTATGTTGGAGTGTGCAATGTTAACAGTGAGATGGGAGGCAAAAATAACAGAATTTAAAATAATAGGTGTACCAGGATCCTGCACCTTCAAAATATAGAAGTTTGCACACAAAAATTGAAGGAATTTTCTTGGAATTTTGCAGTTGAATGGGATTTTAAAATTGTTTTCTTTAATAATGATGTTATCTGATTTTTTTCAATTAAAAATAAATAGATGGATCCTCTGTTGGGTGGAAGACTTGCTACTATGTTAGTGTCCTAACAAGATAGGCTTTGGGGAACACAATAGATCCCATCACACTGTGCCTGTATAACTGCCTTACACCAGAAAGACAAGGTGTTAAGAGCCTGATCAGCTGGGCAAAGAGAAGCCCCAGAGTGACCCAGTATCAGTAGGAAGCAAAACAAAACGAAAAACAAACAGGGCAAAAGTCTCCGGTTTTCAATTTCCTTTCTAGAGATTTAACTCATCCTGCAAGACACAACATCACTGATACATTTCGGTATACCTAAATAAGTCTTTCAGATAGTTGGGTCTTTAGAGCAGTTGAAAAAGCTGTTGCGAGCGTCAGGTCTCAGCATGGATGTGTGTGCTGTTCAAGCGGACCCATGATGACCACCTGACCTGCCTTCTTCCCTGGTTTTCTAGGCTCATATCTGTTGGCTCAGGCCTGCGTCTCTGCCTGTCCCCAAGGCATGTGGCCCTCAGTGAGGAGTGGCAGCTGTGAGAACTGTACAGAGGATTGTGCCTCTTGCTCAGAAACCAATCTTTGCGAAAAGTGCCAGACTCAGCCAGAATACCCTCTCTTCCTCCACGAAGGCAGGTGCTACACCAAGTGCCCTGAGTAAGTTTCCCTCTCCCTTTGACTTCCGGCTCATGTTCATTCTCCTGCAGTACTTTAGGGACAATTCCTTCCCATTCACCAAAGTTCTCTTCTCCTCCCTGGTTCCAGTGCCTACAGAAGTATCCCTTCTTGACTGTCTACTGTCACGGTGGGCCACGGCAGCCAAAACTTACATAACGCCAGATGCACACTTCTCTCTTGTGATGATTATATGGATATATTTTTACTTTTGTGAAAACATGTTCTTTTTCTACCTTGTATTTATGACCAAGTAATTGTCTTTTTTCCATCACAGAAGTAAGACTGTGATAGGCGTGGAACATGTGAACTTCTTCTAACTGTTGAAAGTAGATGAGATATGGATCACAGATAATAAATAAATACCCGGTTAATTATTTATGGATTCTTCATGGCTTCCTGAGTCCCCTGGTTTATAATTCCTTCACTCTTCCTGTCACTATTCCCACCTCCAGGATTTACTGAAAGGGAAATGGAGATACCAAATGGGAAAGTATATCAGGCAACTTTCCAGTGACAAGCAACAAAAATGCCAAGTAGAATAACTGAGACAATACAGGGTTTATTATCATACCTAACAAAGCATTTAGAAATCCAGTATTGGCTCCTTTCACATCCTTGAAAACGCACAATCTTTCCATTTTTCTCTTGTATCTTCCTTAGCTTTTCCTCCCCTGACCCACATTATCTGCCCCATCGCCACACATCACCACCCCACGCTGTAACAACTGGAGACAGGAAAGGGCACGTTTCTCCTAGTTTATCTCTTTTTAAGACGAAAGAAAATTTCCTCAGACTTTCCTTCACATATTCAATTCAGTTCTACAGACACATATTCAGCATCTACTGGGTGTAAGAATTGATATTGGAAGCTACACTGAGATCAACTGAAGGAGGTCTGAGCCTGCAAAAGGCCGACAACACAGTAGGGGAGGTTTACATCAATCACTATTATAATCCTCAGTTTTTCCTCTATGTCTCTGAGACTGTTTCTGATTAGTTCATTCATTTATTCTTTTCTTTAGATCCCACATATAAGTGAGTATTTGTGAGTATCCACATATATGTGGTATATGTCTTTCTCTGTCTGACTTATCTCACTTAGCATAATGTTCTCTAGGTGGGGGGGTGGAGACAAGGGGGAAGGTGAGGGGATTAAAAAGCACAATCGGTAACCACAAGATTGCCATGGGGATACGAAAGTCAAATTTGGGAACATAATCAATAATGTTGTAAAGATTTTGTAGTGTATCCGATGGACACTTGTCCCATTAGGGAGACCACCTCAGGGATGATGTAGATGCCTGATCACTGCGTTGTACACCTGAAGCTGAACAATAATGAATGTCAGCTACAATTATATATATATATATAGTTACAAGAAGCGGAGTACAGTATTAGGAATAGAGACAGTGGAAATGTAATGGTTGCATGCAACATCAAAGGGATAGTAGATTGGGGGGGTTATCACTGTGTGAGGGATATAAATGATTAGTGTCTATTACATTGTTTTGTACACCTGAAACGAATAAAAAATTAATTAATTTTTAAAAAGATACAATCTAAGTAGGATAATTCATACATAGTGAAGTACAATGGCAAATTTGGCAATTCTTGCCAATATTTAATTAATATAAACAGCCAATTTCTATTTTCTAGCCACAAATAAATGGCTTATTTATCTTAAAAAAATATCACCATTGTACTTCTTAGAGCCTAAATAACAAAGAGCTAAGAAATTCCAAGGGAAAAGAAACCATTTAGAAACAGCTGCTGGTTGAGTGTCTGTGATATCTAGGCACTATGTATGCTAAGCGTTTTAAATGTACAATCAATCTATCCTCACATGAATCCTCTTATGCAGACACCATTGTTTTCCCCACTTTACAGATGAGGACAAGGGTAGCACGCCCAATATCACACAACTAATACATGGTACAGTCAAGATTTCCAAATCTCTCTAGCACTGAAGTACATGTGTATTGTCATTGCACAATGCCACTTTCTCATCCAACTGGGTTTTCTTTTTTCTTTTTTTTAAATAACAGCTTTATTGACATATAATTCACACACCACACAATTCAGCCATATAAAGTGTACAAGTCAATGTTTTTTAGTATATTCATACAGTTGTGTGATCATCACAATTGATTTTAAAATACTTCCATCATCCCCAAAAAACAAAATTCTGTACCCTTTGAGCAGTTACTCCCAATTTCCCCCAGCCCTAAGTAACAACTAATTTACTTTCTGTCCCTATAGATGTGCCTATTCTTGAATATTTCACATAAATAGAATGCTAAAAAATATGATCTTTTTGACTGGCTGCTTTTTACAGCCAGCTTCTTTTACATTTTCAAGTTGTTGATATTTCTGAGAAATTGCCCTTTTGGGTGTGATCCATCCTAAAACAGCAACAACATTTATAACAGCAACATAACCTGCACTAAAACAGCATCCAGGTATTCAGAATTATATGTACGTCAGCATTAGTGGCCACTACTTGTTCAAATATAATATATATATATATATATATATATATATATATATATATATATATATATATTCATGAAAAACAAAGTTTCAGTAGTAATATACATCATTATAGTGATTGTTCAAAAGACAATGTAAAACATAAGTTGCATTCATAGTCACCAAATATGAACAGATTTGAAGCTCTGGTAGAAGAAAAATGGTCTTCCTTTAAGCACTGTCACTATGGGTGTCTAAATTATAGGCAAAGCTCCAGAACCTCCAGACACAGCTTTCACATTACATATTCATCTGAGCCAAAACACTTCAATATAAAGTACTTTGAATTTAACAACTTAATATAGGTGGCCGTTTCTCCCAAAAAGAAACGTCTTCTTAAATAAAAATAACAGTGAAATAAAGTATTCACAAATAAGTTTTGTTAATGCAAGGAGAAGACAAGAGGACAAATTACTGGGCAGATCTATAAGGTGTGATAAAAAATTACAGTGAATGTTTAAATTTTTAAAAATGTATTACAGTAAGATACATTGCCATTAATCCCCCTCAAAATATTCCCCCCTCACTTCAAACACACTTATCCCATCATTCTTGCCATTTTCTGAAGCAGTTCTGAAAGTCCTCTTTCGCGAGTGTCTTTTGTTGTGCTGTCATGATTGCCTCAAGGTCCTGAATCAATTAAAAAAATTTACCTTTCATGGTCATTTTGACTTTGGGGAACAGCCAGAAGTTGCATGATGGCAGATCCAGTGAATAAGGTGGATGAGAACACACCATATGTTTTTATTTGACAGAAACTGCCATACCAGAAGCAATGTGTCACACGGAGCCTTTCTTATATATACAGACATAGAACTCCACCTGGAAGAAGTGAAGCACACAAACCAATCCTCCAATAGCGGTGTCCCAAATATGTTTGATGCTGTGTGCAAATGTTATATGTGTGTGTTTGAAAAAGCCATCAGAGGTTGGTTGAGAATATCCAAAAGCAAAGTGGTTCCAATTTTACAAGGAATTAAACCCTTTGAGCCTTTTAAAAATAATGTTTTGAATTTGTTAAATTGAATTTTTTTCATTAAACACATATTAAATGGAATAAAAAACATTTTCTGCTCTAACAAAAAAAAGAAGTGAAAATTAGGGGACAAAATAGGGAAATCAGAAGATGACTAAATTAAATATAAATTAACAAAGTTGTTTTCAAACAAACTAAATTCATGAGGATGCTATCTACCCTTTCATTTTATTTTTCCAGACTTGATGTTTGACCACACCTCCTCAGGAAATCTGATGGATTCATGTTGGTCCACAATAGCAGCACTCCTTCCATTTTCAGTCCTAACTCCTTTGCCACCAGGTCTGAATAATTTCCCTACTTGGAAGGCTTCTCCAGCCCATCTCTCTTCTCCCTACAGGGGCTTCTATGCAGAAGATGGCACATGTGGACGCTGTAGCTCCCCTTGCAAAACATGTAAAGGGAATGCCACCAACTGCCACTCTTGTGAAGGAGGCCTTGTCCTGCACCAGGGAGCGTGCCAGGAAACCTGCTCTGAGAGGCACGTGGCCGTGGAGGGGGTGTGCAAGCATTGCCCAGAGATGTGTCAGGAGTGCATCCATGAGAAAACGTGCAAAGGTATCTTGGAGCATCTCAGGAGAGAGTGTGGCTCTGCCAAGCCACCCGGCTGGGGGCCAACTATTGGAGGGCGGGATTTCCAAGCAGGACTAGGGGAATCAGTGTCCCTATCTTTACTGAAACTTATATACCTCTGTGCGCGTCACTGAGGAAAGTGAGGGTGAGATAAAGCCTTTCCATTATGGATTCTGTAAGTTAAGACAGACAAAAGCCCATTGTACGTGATTTCTTCCACATGCATGTACTGCGCATTTAGGGTGTGCCAAGCACTGTCCCAAGTTACCAGCAACTCTAAGACTAGCACTCTGACTAGGAGTTTTTTCTCTGGAATTATCTCCCAAGAAAGGCTTATTTCCTCTGCAGAATAAGACAGACTCATTTAACTGATGCTGTGCTATCCAAAGGATTCTTTTGGGGTAACCTAAAGTGTTTTCCAGAATTCCCTCCAAAAGAAGAGAATGAACATAAACACGCAATGCATTCTTCATACTGATTAACCATGTATATTTCATTGGTCTACCCTACCAGCAAATGAAAAATTAATCTAAGAATTCCTAAACTGCTTTCAGTGTTAAATAGAGCCTTAGGTGCTCAATACAGCTTGAAAAATCTGGTAATGCTTTTCGGGTTTTCAGAACAATACCTCCAGCATCTCAGCTATCACTTGTCTGCCACAGCACTATAATTTTTTGCACTCCTAAGCATTTCAGGATATAAACCCAGCACCATCTAATGGGGCCTCCATATGTGGGCTCCAAACCCAAGGCAGGGCTTGTGTGACATGGAGGATGTGTCCTGGTGGGGTGGGGATGGGGCAAGTGTACACTCAGGTCAAGTAGTGGGGGCTGGGCTAGCCACTGTGGAAGAAATGAATGCTTTTCTCCTGTCTCCTGGGGGTAACCTGCTGTATCTCCCTCCCCCACAGACTGTATGCCTGGGTCCTTCCTATATGAGGATACTTGCCATCAGTCCTGTCCCCAACACTTCTACGCGGACGAGCGCCAGTGCGTTCCCTGCCATGAAGACTGTCTGGAGTGCAACGGCCCCTCGGCGGACGACTGTGACCTCTGCGCTGACTCATCCCTGGTTCTCTATGATGGACAATGTTTGAATGCGTGTCCGGCAGGGACTTACTATGAAAAAGAGACTAAAGATTGCAAAGGTAAAAACCCAGGGTACACGGCCGAGTGCTGCATCCCCGGGAACCTAATGGGATTATGGGTTTCTGCCGAGACAAAGCAGGGTTTGCACAGTTCCAGCTCCAGAGCTGCTGTTCCACCCCTTTCCCTCATGTTTTCAATCTGCTCTGATTTATTGTTTTTCTTTAAATGAATCATTCGTTAGCTTTGATCATGTAACTTTTATCAGCAATGAGTCATGTTGACACTTCTCACAACAGTAGCGGATCAAAAAGGAGTCTCACGTGAACATTTACAACACAGATAATGGGCCTTAAAAGTCACCCGAAATGGAAGATTTTTCTTAAAACTTTAACTCATAAAGGTTTATAGCAGCATAAGGAATGCCCAGCCATAGAGGATTTTCTCGGTGCCTCATATCTCCCTTCATCATCTGCCTCCTAAAGCTCCCCTCCTTCCCTCCTCACCACCCTCAGCTCCTCCTGCCGTGGGTCCCCATTCCATCTCCCACTCAGCACATCAACCTCTACACATTCGAGAAAGGATCTGCTATTATTTATGTGTCCTTATGTTTCCACTGGGCATGGATTCTTTTCTTCTTACTAATTATCAGGAAACAGAAAAACTGAACAAATTGCCCATAACTAGAGGAATGCTCAAGCAAGTGAGAGACGCATTCTGGGAAAAGGGACTTATCTCCTTTTTCCCCATTTTTTTTTTGAGACATAATTGACATATTATACTTCATTTGTGTTAAGTTTAAGGTATACAGCATGATGACTTGATATACATATATATTGAAAAATTATGACTACAGTAAGGTCAGTTAACACATCCATCACTTCACATAGTTCCATTTTTATTTTTTTTATTTTTTTGTTAAGAACATTTAAGATCTACTCTCTTAGCAACTTTCCCAGTATACAATACAGCATTGTTAGCTATAGTCATAGGATTCACTAAAACGAGGCAACCTGTGGTAATTTAGCCCCCAGTGTTGCCTCCAAGCAAACAAAAGATTGAGAAGCAGGCCCCCTGAGCATAGTGCGAGTTCGAGGGTGAACTCACATGGCAGGAGAAACCTTGGGCTACCTATGTCCCAGAATGGATTCAGAGAAATGTTTTTTGGCAGGACATGAAGATGTATCTTACTCCTGAAGGCTTTCTGCTCTAGCCTTATGATCCAAATATACGCTTTGTGTGTTTTATGTAAAGCACTCTTTAGTGTCAATGTCCCAAAGAACATGGATTTGAAGATGGGCCACTGTGCCTGCGAAGCAGAAGAGACAGGAGTCAGCATGGGATGCATGGGAACTGAGGACTTGTTCCCACAAGAAGTTTAGAGATTCATCCAAAGGCCTGCAGTGCCATCTTACCTGTACTAGGGCAGGAAATGGGTTTCAACGTCTGACCTTTCCCTGGTGTTCAAAAATAAAAGTAATCTGCATATAGAGAATATTACAGGTCTCAGAATACATTTACTTAATTTACCAGATTTATTTTTCTCATTGAGAAAGGACCCTGGTTCTCATCCCATGGTTGCCCATTAGAATAAGGACCTTTGGAAAAATGCAGGTGCCTGGGCTCATTCAGACCAACTCAACTGTTGGAAACTGTCTTCATGTCTCTCCCTGCACTGTTATTGCACCTTCCTTCCACCAGTCCAGAGGGAGGCTGAGGGAAGCTGGCACTAGGAAAAAAAAGGGTGACGACCTTATTTTCCAGAAAGAAGAAACAAAGGACCTGAGCTAAACATTAAGATTTAGGTGGATGTAGAAAAGCATCCAGAACCATGCAATCTCCAAACAGGATCTCCTCTAAGAAACACAAGGACTTGGGATCCATTCTGATCACCCTGAATTATCCCCTACGAGATAGCATAGACACCTCTAAGAATCCCATACCTTTCCCAAAGCACTGGAGCAGAAATAGCAAGAGCTAATGTTCATTAAGGTCCTGTGTTTCACTCCTGACCGTCCCTTTTTCCAGTGAAGTGACTTAGCACATAGAGCCTCAATTTCCTGATCTAGATAAAATGAGATGATGACAATCACCATAATAATATTATGTGTCGAGTCAAACAGTGAGTGCTTACTGGAGGCCTACTATGTGCCATGTGCTCTTCCAGGCCTAAGGAACAGCAGGGGACAATACAGACAGAATTCTGCCCTCTTAGAGTTTACATTCTTTTGGGGAAGGCAGACTCTAAAGAAGATAAGTCAACAGGAAAATAAGGCAGGGAAGGGGGACAGGAAATTGGGCAGAATGATAGATGAAATTAGAGAGAGGGAGGCCTGGAACATATCACTGATAAATGCAGGAAGCAAACCACACATAGATCTGGAAAAAGAAAATTCTAGGCAGAGGTTAATGGCACTGCTAAAATGCCTAGGTTAACTGCTTTTATTTTATTTGTCTAACAAATATTTTCTGAGTGCCTATTATATGCCAGGCCCTCTCATAGGCGTTGTGCATTCATAAATGAATATAAAAGAGGCCTTTTTTGTCAATAGGTAATTATAATATATATCAATATTATGGCAAGTTCAAGGTATTCTGGGAAGTCACGGGAGGACCACAACATAGAGGAGTTATTGTGGTGAAAGGGCCACAAAGCAGTGTGGGCCCGTGATGCTGCAGAATTGCTTATTATCATTTTGCTGCAGTTTGGGAAATTACAGTAAGTCTTACTAAAGTTTCTGAGGTGGCTGTTGCAGGAATGCGCTGTCTAATTATTATAGAGAATTTTTTTCTCAATTTGCAACAAGAATGCTCTACCCAGAGCCCAAGAGCTGCACCCAATTCCTAGCTCCACACCCTTGGCACAGAGCCCTAGAAATCTCGAGAAGAAAAGAGGAACGAATGTGAATACTCCTCCCAGGGGGATGGGCGCCCTGGCCCTCTCTCACTCTCTGTCTGCTGCTCCCACCCGCCCACAGATTGCCACAAGTCCTGCCAGACCTGCTCATCATCTGGGACCTGCACAACGTGTCCGGAAGGCCTGAGCGTGAACAACCACGGGAAGTGTGTGCCTCACAAAGAATGCGCCCCCTCCGAGTACTGGGATGAGGGGGCTCTGGGCTGCAAGCCCTGTCACGCTAAGTGCTTCCGCTGCTCAGGACCCTCCGAGGACCAGTGTCTCACCTGCCTGAGGCACAGCCTCCTTCTCAGTGAGTCGTTTTCCTCTGAGGCGGGTTTTGTCTTTCCCTCCATCTGGGAAACTACCTTTCACAATGCCTGGTGCCCAGTAGATATTGGTGTCTTTCTTTTTAATGTTTTACTTTGTGTTTGGAAAATTCCCAAACCTACAGAAAAAATGCTGGAGTGAGAATAGTACAAGGAACATTGCACATATGCCCTTTACCCATTTCACCCACTGTTAATCTTTCACCCCATTTGCTTTATCATTTGTATATGCATACATAATTCACAATATATTGTTTGTGAACCATTTAAGGATATGTTACATACATCATGGCCCTTTTCCCACAAATGCTTCAGTATGTATTTATTTCCTAAGAACAGAAATGCTTTCTTACATAACCACAGTACAGTTGTCAACTCTAGTGAATTGCACATTGATACAATACTTTAACATATCATCTGTATTATAATTGTGTCAATCCCCCTTTGGAACTGGGTTTCCAGTCTACAATTATGGCATTTAGATGCCCAGTCTCTTTTGCCTCCTTTAATCTGAAACATTTCCACAGACTTTCTTTGTCTTTTATAATATCGACATTTTAGAAGAAATAGTCCCTAACCCTCCCCTGAGGTTTGTGTGATGTTCCCCCATAATTAGATGGAGATTATGCATTCTCAGCAGTAATACTGCATAGGTGATGTGTGTCCTTCTGGAGACACATGATGGTGATGCTAATTTTGGTCATCTGTTTAGGGTGCTGTTCAATTTCTCCACTGGGTAGGTACTACTGATTAAAAAGCAGTCTGTGGAGAGATACTTTATGAACATGTGGATATTCAGCTCCTCGTCAGAATTTCCCCTTGATTTATCATCCATTGATTAATAAATCTTCTTGAACAAAGTATGGCACAGTCTGGCACTGGCCACCTCCAACAGGTCACCTGTGAAGGTTATTGCTAACGTGAGGCAATGCACTCAGGTTTCCAGGGATACTGTGATTAGGCTTACTACAGGAATCGGAGAAAGAAAATAAAACAAACCCTGACTCAACTGAAAGAAAGAGCAGGGGAGGAGCATAGGAAAGAGAGAAGAAAGAGACAAATATGCTAAAGATGTAGAAAGTATTAGCATTCATTTCCCCAACCCAGTAGAGTAGACCTGAGAAGCGAGACACTCAGAGTAGAAATATGTCTCAATTTTCCCTCTTCTTGTTGAGGTGTCATCAGCAACGGCACCATTCCCCTGCTAAGACACAGGGATAGCTCTCCTCACACCATTCCTGATCACCTCCCAATAGGAAATACTCACAGATACCAGCCTTCTCTATCTACCCATCTTATCTCCGATTACACAAATCTCAGGGACCTTTCATCCCAGCAGTTACTGTTTCATGAGAACATTCCAGACCTCCCATATCATCCCAACCACCTGGCCCTTCTTTTCTAATTATCCCCAGTGATCACCTCCGGTGCCTTCGCATAGACAGAAAGACATCTTATCACTACAAGGTGTTCTTCCCTTAAACTAGGGATACGAATTAGACTACAACTGAGACTTCAGCACTGGTGTGTAACACAGTACACACTGTGCAACTCTGTACACAGTCTCCCAAGGGCTGGACCCAGGTTATGCTCAGGCTTCATCCTCTCATATCCCCCCACCCTGTCCCTCACTACTACCCCCATGTGAGTCAGGCTAGTTATAAACTAGATAATTCCTCAGGAGGGTGTGCTAAACTGAATAATGCTCCCCCCAAAATGTCCACATCCTAATCCCCAGGCCCTGGGAATACACTACCTTACACAGCAAAAGCGATTTTGCAGATGTGATTGAATTAATGGTCTTGATTTGGGAAGATTATCCTGGATTATCACAAAGATCTTTACAAAAGAGAGGCAGGATGACCAAAGTTAGTAGTTCAAGGCTACTTGATGTCAAAACAGAGGACCAGAGAGAGAGAAGATGCTATGCTGTGGCTATAACGCTGGAGGGGGAGGCCACAAGCCAAGGAATGCAGGAATCCAGAAGCTGGAAAAGGCAAAGAAAGATTCTCCCTGAGGCCTCCGAAAGGAACATAGCCCTATGTCCCCATTGTAGACATCCGACCTCCAGAACTATAAGATGATATAGTTGGATTGTTTTAAGCCATAAATTTATGGTACTATGTTACAACAGCAATAAGAAACTAATACAGCTGTGTTTCATCTTTAGGGGATTAAGGCTTCCTTCTAGTTAACCAGATCCATCAACTGGACAATGAACCACTGAACATGCATCTTGAACAAAGTAGTCACCAAACAAACATTTACTAGGGACGTGCCCCTGTGCTATGTGCTGGAAAATCAGAGATGAAGGGCATGGCCCCTGCCCTGAAGTAGCTCAGAGAATCTCCCAGCACAGAGTTTGCCTCCATAGGAGCTCTAATATGACTCAGCTTTTTCAGTGTGCTTAATGCTCACTGGAGTTACGGAGACAAACTGGCTTCTGGCCTAGAATTCGCCAGTGGCTCACACTAAAAACTGAGGAGAGCCTGACTTCCATTCAGTGAGATTAAGCAGAATCTGGGGAAGAAGTTGCCTCTAAGAACTGCGTGCTGACCTGCAAAGCCAGCAAATCTCAGTTTTTTTACTTTCTAATTAAACCACCCTCAATTTCCACCCCTAAATGTTGTTCGGGAAGAAGAAAAGGCAAGAATCCACAGCTCCATTGGGGTTGGTGGAGGACAGACTGGGGTGGTGTGGGGCTGAACGACCCCGGCTCCAACCCATCTTGCTGTATAGAGTTCAGGATTTGAGGTTTTAATCTAATTGTTAAATACATGGGCAAAACAGTCTCAATGTCCATAGAACTTTCTGTCATGATGGAAATGGTCTCTGTCTGTGCTCATACAACTGAGGAACTGAAGTTTTACTTTTATTTTATTGATTTCATTTAAATTTCAAGAGCCACACTGTGGACAGCACAGCAGACCTGAGGGTAAAATCTTATACATTACTAGAGGGCATATATTCAAGGCTAGAAATAGAGAAGTAAAATTGTGGGAACGTGTCATCACACTTTCTGCTTTCTTTGATGGAGTCCTGACACTTGCTACCCCAGGCCCTGCTTTCAATGTACTCCCTCTCCTGGGAGACCCACACATTCTCTAGCTCATTTCAACGTTTGACAGACTGTGGTTTCTGTCCTGCCCAGCACAGCCAGTCCACTCTGACCTCTCTCTTCTTTCAACTCCTAATGGCCTTATGGTTGATTCTATTTCTTGGACATTCGTGCTAGCTTCCCACAATACCCATCAGCCCACAGGGACATTGTCTCATTCCTCCTGCATCCTCCCCTCTCTCCACGGTGCACAGTGGGCAGCCAAGAGAGGAGGTTTGGGAGACATGTGTCATACTTGATACCAAGACAGACTCTTTTCTTCCCTTGGCAGACACAACCTGTGTGCAGGACTGCCCTGAGGACTATTACGCTGACGAGGACAGCCACCGGTGTGCCCCCTGCCACAGCTCTTGTAGGACATGTGAAGGAAGACACAGTATGCAGTGTCTCTCCTGCCAACCAGGCTGGTTCCAGCTGGGAAAGGAGTGCCTGCCCCAATGCAGGGAAGGGTAAGCTGCTCAACAGACTTTTCCCTAATGTAATCCCATAACCACTCCAGATCTCACTATTAACAAACCGATTTTACAGATGAGAAAGCTAAGTCTGAGAACATGTATATAACCAGATTGAATTCTCACTGCTAGCAAGGGATAAAGATGAGAGTCGAACCCAGGTCCAATAGTGTCTAAAGGATTTCAGCCAGTTCATACTAATGGAAAAGGAGACAGGAAAGGTGAGTGACCCAGTGAAAGTACACAAAGTGTCAGATTGTCAAATCAGACTCACAGGCCAAACTTCACTCATAATTCAAAGGATATAAGCAATCACAAGACAGAGGTAAAGCATTCTTCCTTTAGAGAAGTCCAAGACCATGAATGTAGGTGCTTTCTCATCTTCATTAGGATTTATTTTGATCAGATTTAATATGAGAGGTCTAAGCGATGCATGTGGAGCATAGATTTCACAAAAGGAACAATTTCAGTTAAATATCTCTATTTAATTCTCCACTAATTCTTCAACCTGCCATGCCCCCATAAACCCACAAATTACAGGATTCATTATTATAAGCAACCTAGACACACAGATGTATCCTTCAAAAGCATTTTACAGTTAAGAACTCTCTATTATTTTTTTGCTAGGAGAAACTACTAGTGTATTTACCAGGTCTTCTTACCAGCATGTTTGGAAAAGGATTTGACTGGGTCATCCCTTTTTGACCCACAGGCATCCCAGTAAAGAAAAAGATTGATTACAGGCCTGTTGCTAACTCTTCCTTCCCAGTGAGTAAACTAGAGCATTGAGAGTTTCCAGACCCAAATTGAAAGGTTGTAACCTTAGATTTTCCCCAAATGCTTTCGCCCAAATTGGCACATCTCTTCAGTTTTAAGCAATCACTGCTAGATGACTCATTTTAGTACTATGCACTGCCTTATGTTTTGATTTGCCTCATTCATTCACCCATTCATTCAACACATGCTTAATGAAGAACACCTTGTATGTATAAAAAGAGTAAGACAGACTTTGACCTTCAAGAACTTATTCTTCTTATATATCTCTTCCCAAGAAAGTTACAAGCTCCTAGAAGAAAAACACCTCTTATTTTTCACACGTTACTACAACACCCCAGAAAAGAAGCACACACATTAGCAGTATCCAGCCACATAGATCAATGAAGATAGGACCCTGCCAGACAAGAGAGGTTATGGGGTGGCCTGCCTGAGCCCTTCCCCTTCATTCTAATAAGTGCCTGAAGAAATGTGGATCCCATATAAAGAATATCCATCTTCCTCAAATCAAGTCATCAAATCAAGTCTAAAGCACAAAAAAGGGGTAAAATCCTGTGATCTGAATAGATTGTGACCATGGAATTAAGAAGACAATGGTTCCATGGTGTGCGAAGTTGCCCATTCAGAAGAGAGGCATGGGTTGCCATAAATCTCTTTAATGGGGAATGAATAGGGTATGAATGAAGTGTAAGTGGAGATATTAAACTGAAATGGTTCCTCTTGTAAAATCAATGATTCACATGCATTGCATACACTTCAGATGTCAAATCTCTTTCCCTTGGAAAGGCAGGTATGTAAATCTCTGCACCCTGTCCCAACACACGCAGTTCTTTGGTGTTTAACCTCAGAGCAGGATCTTAGAGGTCTGTTACTGTTCGTACTTTTGCACAGGATCCTCTTCCAGGCTGTAAGGCTCAAAAGATTTTCATGCAAGAGTCATCAAAGTAAGCAGTGCCACTCTATTCTTCTTTTAAACTGATCCACTAACCTCTCCATTCTTCCTTTTAGCACTACCCTTTGATTATTTTTAAAACCTACTTGGCATTGATAAGCTTTCTTTCCCACAGTTTCTACTGATTCTCTTCATCTTCATAACATTAGTAAAGAATGTTTGTATGCTGCTTTAGAGTTTACATAGTATTTCCACTCACGATGTATCTTTACATTATGATGTGACTCTACAACAATCCTATGATGTTGATATTCTCTCCATTTCAAAGATGAGGAAAGCAAGGCTCAGAGAGGTTGAATGACTTGCCCAAAGTCACAGTTACTAATACATGGTGGAGTCAAAACTGAAAATCAGATCTTCTGACTTCAATCCTCTGTATTCCCTCTGTTTTGTGTGGGTTTTTACTTTTCCCTGTTGCTTTCTCTTTTGAATCTTATGTGATCTTTATCAATAATTCAATTCATTGTTGGTGCTTTCTTTTGTTCTCTTTTCATCACTTTGTCACTCAAATACCTCCGAATCTCACTGATTGACTCGTACCATTAATTGTTCTCCACCTAGCTGCAGAAGGTGAAACTAGGCTTGATTTGCCACTAACTGGGCCACTGAGGTACAAGTGTACTCATTCAGACCAATGACAAATGGCTACGTAGAAGCAGGCTCAACTTTATCTAGCCATGGTGTTAGTTTTCAACAAGTTAGTAGAACTGAAGTAAATTAAAATAAAACGAAACAAAACAAAACCTAATGAAGCTAATAGTTTTGTGCCAGAGAACCAAGGGTGAGCCTTTGGTTTCTAGAATAGCTTCAGTGTCAGATGTCCAGAGATGCCAACATGGGTCATATGACCTCTAGAAGTTCATCTTGGACAATGATTCCTTTTCTCACTTCTATCTTACTTGAAAATGTTTAATTTTCCTTCAAATAATGCACTGCTGTTACTGTGGTACTGAACAGATAAATTCAAATCACATTGCCCACTTTACTAGCTGTTTGCCCTTAAGCAAGTTGTGTAAATTCCCTGAGCTTCAATTTTTACACGTGTAAAATAGAAATCATAATATGTAAATCATAAGGTTTGCTATGAGGATTAATCATAAAATTCATAATTATCACTAACATACATTAATTACTTAATAATATGTCAGGCACTATTTTAATAAATTTCTCAGTAATAACTTGTTTAATTTTAGGTACTTACAGTAATCCCCATATTACAGACCTGAGACACAGAGATGTTATGTGATTTGCCCAAGGTTGCACAGCTCATAAGTGGGATGGATGGGCTTTGACCCCATGCAGTCTTGTTGCAAAGGGCAAGTTCCTAACTGCCGCACTCTAGTGTCTCATTTTTAGGTTCAACAAGGTGAAATATTAAATTGATGAAGTCCTTAGTGTACTATCAGATATATAGTATTATAGAAACTTAATGAAATTATAGTTAGCCCCCAGAAATCTTTTCAATAGAGGTTACATCTATTATTATGAAGACATGAATATCACTCATGTCACCTTCTGTTTCAAGATGTTTTTTTTTAATTGAGAAATTAGAAGAATTCAGAGGTACATTTAACATGTCTTCCATTCCCTGATCCCATTCAATGCAACTTAAAGCTTGAATTTTCAAGTGGAAAAGCAGGTGGGTATACAGAAAGCAAAGGTAGTGACCAGTCAATGTGGCACTACTATGTGTGATAAGTACTAGGTCGTCTCATATGTATTATCTAATTTAATCCTCACAAATAGCAGGGAAGGGATTGTAATGCCCAATTATTCACGGGTAAGAAAACTGAGAATCATTCATTAGATTTGTTAATATAATTAGTAATGAAACTAACGAGTAAAGAGTCTAAAGTAACCCAGCTTGTAAATGAATACTGTCTGAGTAACCATGATTCTTCCACCACACTCCGTTTAGGAGCAAAGCTTAGCATTCAGTCTTTGCTCTCCTCCTCGGTTTCAGGTATTATGCAGAAAACTCCACGGGACGGTGTGAGAGGTGTAACAAGAGCTGCAAGGCGTGCCGGGGCCCGCAGCCCAGCGACTGCCTATCTTGCGATACATTTTTCTTTCTGCTCCACTCCAAGGGAGAGTGTCATCGCACCTGCCCAGAGCATTACTATGCAGACCAAAGCACGCAGACCTGTGAGAGATGCCACCCAATTTGCAAAGAATGCAAAGGTGAGGGTGTAGCTATCATTTTGCATGTGCAAATGGAAAAATGAAAAGTTTTCCATCCTACTTGGCCCCTCTCTTTTGTTCACCACCTTTGGAGGTTCCTAGCTTGTCAACCTCATAACCAGTCCTCTCCAGCATCAGCACCCTTTGCTGTCTCTCAGCTTCCACATCTGCCTCTGACCTGGGCTGCTCCTGCACCACACTGCTGCCTCTTCAGAGTCTCCTATCCTTCAAGGCCCAGATACAAGCTCTGCCCATCCAGGAAGTGTTTTCCACCTATTCTGTCTTCCTTCTCTACCTGTTGAGCTTGGAATCCCCCTAGAGAAATCTTTCATTACTTCAACAACTACTTAAGATGTCTGCCTCAGATTCTCCCAAGTTCCATTTTTAGTTTCCAGATACCTACTTATATGTCCCAGAGTAAACCCAATCTGGGTTTCCTCTGAGATTCACTCCTTCTGTTAATAGACCCACTGTCCAACCAATTGCCCAGGTGTGATACCTTGAATTCATCCTCCCCTTGCCTCCTGCACAACCTACCTACCCTCTAGCAAAGGTAAATCTCAAGGTCTGTTGATTCTGTCTCCTAAGCAGTCTCTCTCCTAAACATTTCTCTACTCAGCTCTCTCTCCATTCTCACTATCCTCATTCTCAGCATCTCTTAGCTGACTTTCTGAAGTAACCAACATGTCACCCCAACTCTGGTCTTACCCCCAACCCAGGTCATCCTGTACAATTTTTCCAGAGCGATCTTTCTAAAATCCAAATCTGCTCATTTTCTTCCACAGCTTGACACAGAAATATGATCATGGTGAATTCTTCTCAGCATTTAGGAAAGAAATACCTCCTACAATATTTTGCTAAAACTTATTAGGTTGATATTGATAGCTGGTAGGATACATTCCTGTTACTGTTTTTAAAATTATGTTGGTTCCCCTAGCCCTTTTTCTATATAAATTTTATAATCAGCATTTCCCCAGAAAGGCTTCCCTAACTCCTCCATTCTGTGTTTCTTTAGTACTCTGCATTCATTCATCTATTTATTTATTCAATAAATATTTATCCAGCACTATGGGCCAGACAGTGTTGACACAACTGTGAACAGGAGAGTCAAGGTCCCTGCAGCCCAGAGGGAATATTTTGTAATTGTTTACTTATTCTTTGTCCCTCGCCGAGGTAGACTGAGGTCCTCAAAGGCACAAATTAATGTCTTATCTTTGTAGCTCTAGCTCTCAGCACTGTCACAGGAGCGGGTGGAGGTGTTGGGTCACATCAGGGGCACCTCTGATCAAGAGCACCTTGGCAGATGGTGGCGGCGCCAGTAGGGGAGGTCACACCTGCTGAGGTCATGAGGGTATAGCAGCGAGCTCCAGCCAGGGCGGCAGTGGCTAGGGATGTAGGCCCAAAGCCCCAGCGGCTACTACAGTCCATGACCCGTCTTGGGCAGTGGAGCTCTGCCATCTGTTTGGCCTCCATCTCAAGCCCATCACAAAGATGACCATCAGTGAGGCCCTCCCGCAGCTGAAGCAGCCAGAGAAGTCCATCCCACTGGGACGTGATGGAAAGGCTGAAGGGCATGGAGCACAGCCACCAGTTCTCCACACTCCAGATTTCCAAGAGCACCGAGGCCTTCATCCGTTTCAAGGGCGAGGTGGAGAACAAGAGTCTGCTTAAGCCTTTCCTGGCCTGCCTCCACGACAAGACCATCCACAAGGAGCACATCACCAAGTTCACAATCAATTTCCCCACCCGACACGACTGGGGCGCCTTCTTCCACAATGAAAAGGATATGAACAAAATGCTGCCAGGAAGTAGGCAGATACGATTCACCTGGAGGGGCTACCCTGAAAAATGGTTCTCCCCAAAGGAGTCGGGCTTGGAGAAGCCCAGGCACGAAGACTCTGGTCAAGGTGTTTGGGGAAACGGAGACACGGACCCCTACCGGGACGTGCTGCCCCCCTACCGGAATATGACAGGCACGAATCCACACCTTCAGTTTCCAGGAGCACTTGGCCTTCCAGGTGTAGGTCGGACACCTGGAGTACATGGGCTTCATGCCAGCCAGCAGCACCTGCGCAGGACAAAGCTCACATATGACGGCGAGGCCGTGGCCTGCAACATTCAAGTTTCTTATGATTCGACCAAACCCCTAAGTGAAGCCTCAAGAAACGGCAGCTCGAGGGGCTGCCTTAGGAGCTGCAACAGCAGAGAAAACAAAAGCGCCAAGAGAACAAGGCAAAGGAGAAGCAAACAACAAAGGAAACAGAAAAAAAAAAAAAAACAACAACAACAAAAGAAAAAACTAGAACTGGAGAGAAAGAAAAAGAAGGGAGCTTCACAAGAGGGAATAAAAACAGAGGAACCATGCACTCCGTCGGAATCAAGGAGAAAAAAAAAAGCTTGAGAAGCTACGATCAGAGGAGCAGAAAAAGCTACAAGAAAAAATAAAACTGGAAGAGTGGAAGCTGCTACTGGCTCGGAGGCACCTGCCGCCCATCAGGCTCCCTGCCGGGCAGCTGAGCAGGGCTGAGGTACCGGCTGCAGGGCGCGGTTGGTCTTGATCTGCACCGGAGCCGCCTCTTCCTGCTTCGGGCGGGATCCGTGCGTTTCTCTGAAACAGAGGGCCAGAGTCACAGCCCCCAATTTCCTGAGCTGGTTGCAACTGTAACTGAAACAACTAAGTCTTAGTACCGAGAAAAAGGAAAAACAGAACCTGGAGAGAAGGCTCAATGACTATATTTTTATTGTTTTAGAGTGATTCTCAGTAATACAAACATGAAATTCCTCCTGCTGGAAAGTGCTTTACATTAGTGGACAATCTAAACTAATGTGAGAATGCTCATGTGCTCTTCATACCACCTAGAATTTCTTTTATGTATCTCACAGAATGGTGTTTCAGCAATATCCAATATAAATGCCATGCAAGCTATACACATACTTCTAAATTTTTAGTAATCACATTCTTTAAAATACAGAAAAATTAATTTTAATATATTTTGTTTAACTAATATATCCAAAATATTGTCATTTGAACATGTAATCAACATAAAAATTGAGATTTTTTTTTTTAACATTCTTTTTTTTTGTACCGTCTTTGAACTCTGCTGTTTATTTTACATTTACAACAAAACTCAAGTTGGACTAGCCACATTTCAAGTACTCAATAGCACACGTGGCTAGTGGCTGCTATGTTGGACTGCACATCTAATTTAGAACAATCGGTTCAGATGGCTTTTAGCAGTAGGCCTCTTCAGATGAAATCTTAGCCTGAATCCTATTATGCAAACTGATCAAGGGCAGAGCTGGGCAGACTGTAGCAGAGGGACCTTAGAGACCCATCTGATGCCTCCCATTTGCCCCTCCCCACTATTTCCAGTGGTTCCCACTCTCCACCCATTTACAATTGACTCTAAACTTTGAAAGAAATCCTTCCAAACAAACTGCATTAAGTAATTAATTTGTGTTCTCTCTCTCTCTTTTTTCATTCTGGAGGCACGTATAGTTGCTGCTCAAAACTTCTAATCAGAATAAGAAAGCAAATGAAAGAATACATGGAATTGGGGGTGCGGTGGGAGAGGGTGGAAAGTTGGTATTGTCATTGGCCATGTTATGGTAAATATTAACTATCTATTAGGTTTTTTGAAAAGTCGAAGGTATCTCTGATGCAGCCATTACTAGATTTGTGGGGCTTTTCTTCTAACTAGGATTGCCAGATAAACTGCTATATTTTGATTTGCTAAATCTGTAAAACATCATCCCAACCCCCTGAAACTAATATAAAATAATATCGAATGTCAACTGTGATTGAAAATAATTTTTAAAATAAACAACTCAAACAATTTTTTTTTCATCAAGACAATCTCCCTGAGAGTGTATCTAAGGGATGACTGGGCATATTTGGGTAAATCTTGAGGCCATCCTGAGTGTTTGTGCCTCCCCCTCCTGTATTTGACCTGAACCTCAAACCTGCCTAGTTGAAGCTTTCAATTTTTGACACTCATTTTTTCTGTTGTCCTTTCTTCAGCATACACACATGTGCTTTGCTGATTGGTGAATCTTTGTGCTGTCTTCTGGTTTTGCAATTTATAGATTACAAAATTTGGGGACAGGTTTTCTCTTGGGCTTCGTACTGGGTGGAAAAACAAAGGATGAATTCCTTCCTCCTTAGAACATTAGCCATCATGCATTTCACCATACATTCATGAAAGATACAAGAAAAATTCAGCAACCTACATAAGTAATTTGCCAATTACACTGTATTTCATTCACATTTGACTGCCCAGTAATATTAGGGTGTTAAAAAATGTGAAAAGCACTGAGGTACAGGGGAGCGGTAGGTCAGGGGATAGCACACTAAGGCCTACTATGCATGTGTCTTCATAGGCAACTGATTCTTCCATATTTAGCTCATTCCTTGCCTTCATACACTTAACTTTTTGCTTATTCTCCTCACAAAACTCTGGAAAAAAATCCAGGCTGGGTAGCCAAACCCTCCCACCTCTCCTGAGCTGCCTCTCTTTCTGTGTGAATGATGCCATGAATAGCCCCCAGGGATTGCTCTGCATTGGTGAATTCATCCCATGGGGGTCAGTCCAAGGGAGAACAGCTGGTGAGCTGCTCTGAATTCTAAGGAAACACCACAGCTGTCTTTATAGATCCCAAGGCTCCTGCAGATCCTTAGAAGCAATGATAAATGTAGAGTGCTAAATTTGAAAACAATAGAGAACATTCTGGAATCTAACAAACTGTCTTTCGCAAAAGACTCTGGGTGCCCTCAGTGTGGAGGTTTTGCAATAAATGAATGTAGGAGATGTAAATGGAGTTGCTGATTTGTTACCCAAGATGACAGGTAGTACATACCTTTAAGGATGGCCCAGGATCTAGGCCTCAGCCAAATTGCTGCTGGTCTGAAAACATGTAACCAACCTTAAGGCACACATTTTGTAACCTAACTTTTTACTGCCTTTTCCCCCTCTTTTAATTTTTCCGACCCTTAATTTCTCTTTATAAAGAAAAACAAAAACAAAAACGAACCCCACACTTTTATATTTTAAAATTGGAGTAAGACATCTAAGCTATATTTTAGAAAAATGTAGGGTAGGGAGGAAGGAAGTAGGGGAAGATTGATTCTTTCATCAGAGACCACAATTATGTTCCAGACATGTGGGAAATTCTGTATGAAGCCAGAGGTAAAATAAAAATAGAATGGCTTTGAATTTATATCACTACAGACAGCCCCCAGTCTAAGAAGCAGTTGAGAAATAAAGGTTTATTCTCTGAGATGTTGTTCATAGCTCAGAATTCATTTTTCCATAGAAACATTATAAATGATTGAGCTCATAGATCAGACATGAAAAGGGGATTTAACTCCATACTGAATGGGAAGGACAGGACTCACAATTCTAATTCAAGTTCAACTAACCACTCTTTAATTTACAATATTCTTCTGATGGGGAGACCTATACAAGTTCCAACTCATAATATCAAGCACATTCCATGTCCTTTATATCTCCCTGCTTCTGTTTTGAGCTCCTCAGCAAAAATGCCAGGGCCTTCCTAAGTGAAGGAACTATGGCTCAGGTCTCCTGTCTCCAAACTCTCTCCAAGAGTTATCCCTTGATGTCTGCACAAAAGGCAACGCTTGGGTCAGTCATTCCTGGGGTCTCTGAATTAGGAGAGAAAGGGATTACCTGCACAGGAAACAGAGCCTGTCGATTCAGACCTCCTCTACTTGGAGGTTCATGTGTTAAGGCAGATAAATCTGATAGAAAGAACTCTGGACTGTGTGTGAGTCAACAAACTTGAATTTGAATCATGACTCAACCATTACCTATGTAACCTCGAATGAGTGACTTCACATATCTGGGCCTTAGTTTTCGTTTATTTAAAAAATAATAAGCAGGCCTTCCAGACGACGATGCCCTGGAGCCCTCTGCACCCAGCAGTAGTCAACCCCACCATGTTCTTCCACATTGTTGTCCACTGCGAGTCCTTGGGCCATGCGTCTCTTTTGAGCTGTTTGCAAACGAAGTTTCAAAGACAGCAGAAAACGTTCATGCTCTGAGCACTGGGGAGAAAGGATTTGGTCATAAAGGTTCCTGCTTTTACAGAATTTATTCCAGGATTTATGTGCCAGGATGGTGAGTTCACATGCCATAATGGCACAGGTGGAAAGTCCGTCTGTGGGCAGAAGTTTGATGATAAGAATTTCACCCTGAAGCATATGGATCCTGGCATCTTGTCCATGGCAAATGCTGGACCCAACACAAGTGGTTCCCAGTTTTTCATCTGCACTGCCAAGACTGAGGGTTTGGATGGCAAGCACGTGGTCTGCAGCAAGGTGAAAGATGGCATGAATATGGTGGAGGCCATGGAGGGCTGTGGGTCCAGGAATGGCAAGACGAGCAAGAAAATCGCCATTGCTGACTGTGGACAACTCTGATGAATTCGACTGGTTTTATCTTAACCACCAGACCATTCCTTCTGTACCTCAGGAGAGCACTCCTCACCCCCATCTGCTTAGAACACCCCATAATTGTGGTGCTCTCACTGCAGTTCATTGGGTTCTGTATTTTCCTCACCCCCCTCCAAATCTAGCTGGGTTGCAGAGTTAAGTTTATGGTTATGAAACAAAAGCTAAACAATTGTCTGTCCTTGTTTGGGTTAAGGTGTTGGTGTAGGTTTAATTTTAAGCAGCAAACAGGTGATTTCTAAGACATCATTTGCTATGTTTGTTTAATTCCAGAGTACTTTGTTTTTTGCTTCTCTGACCTAAGAATTAAATGTCACTTAGTATCCCCCAATGAATGAATGAATGAATGAATGAATGATAAACAAGATGTCAAATTTCTGAGAAGAGAGTTTATAATTTTCTAAAGAATTTTAAAGGAAACTATCACCACCGTTCCCACAAGTAAGAATCCCTGGACAAAATGATCTGTTAAATCCTTTAGCCATAGCATTTTAAGTTCCAAGCCTAGTATTGTTTCTCAATTACAAACTGCCCAATGATAATTTTCTCACCAAGCTTTGGGACCCCCGCCCCAACCAAATCAGCTGGTATCATCCGTGTCCTCTATACTAGTTAAACATTAGCAGAAGGACAAAGGAAGGTTTTATAAACTTTCTATGTAATTTCTCATTCTGAAAATCCTCTTGCTTTAATAAAAGATCTTTCATCTCCAAATCTTCAATTTCCAGACTGAAAGTTTACATTGATTGAAATAATTGGATAATTTCTAGGTCTTTAGTTGGTGTGTAGTAGATTTTTTTTTTTTTAAATCACATCCTCAATCAATTCACCTTTCTGCTTCAATTTACTTGACATATTCCTTGCTTTTCTGTGTTTTGGAACCAAGACAGAGGTTGAAATCTAAGGTCAGTCTCACAACTTTGAATCTTTTTTTTTTTCTTTCAGGAAAAGAAGTACTGCAATGCTTATCCTGTGTGTGGAATTACCACCTAGTAGGAGGACTCTGTGCCTTGGACTGTCTGGTGGGGGAATACAGAGTGGGAGAGGTACTGGAAGCCGGGCATCGGTGCCTTCTGCCATTTCCACAGAGGGAAACGAGCTAGTTTCTCTATGTCATTCTAGGCAAAATTTAAAAAGTCCTAAAATTCCTATACTCACTATAGCTAAGGTCTAATATTTTTAAATCTTCTACCATTGCATCATGGATTAATAGTGCTACCCCCCCCAACACCCTGTGGTTTTAATTTCCATCAAAGAACTAAGAGCTGAGATAAATAATGGGGAAGGTAAGCAATGAAGGCCTCAGAATTAACTCTGCATTCATCGTTCATAACCTTAGACGTTTCAAGTCTGCATAGGAATATTATGTCAGACATTAGAAATGTCTTATCTTCTTTCTTACCTCATTGCTGTCTAACCTGAAACATCTAAATAATATCAGAACTACACAGCTAATGTTGGTCTTTCATTTCCTCCACCCTTTCCCAGTGTATTAAGACAGATATATTTTCATTTGCTTGCCTAGAAACCATGGGTTTTCTGAGTCCACTAACTTCTTGATTGTGTTTTCAAACTTTAGAAATTAAGTAAATCTCTCCATGGTGAAATTAACACGACCAGCATATTCACCTATGAGCTCCCTTTAAATTCTGACAATAACCCTCATTGCACTTTGGTGAAAGACAGGTTCAGAGAGATTAAATAGTTGGTAAAGACCATATGAATCCTAAGTAACAAAGCTGAGATTGAACCCAGGGGATCTTACTCCTAATCCAGGATTTGATGAGATAATAACAACTGAGAAAGCACTTTAGTGGCACTGAAAACATGCAAAGGTGCTCAACAAAGATAATGTCTATTCCTTCTTTTCCTATTATACCATCCTTACACAGCACAGAAGTGAAATAGGAAGCTGTCTTCCCTCATCTATGTTTCCAGTACCAGTGAAGGAACAATGTGCCACTTTCTCCTCATCTCTCACTAAATTCCCTCCACACTGAGATTTAACTGCTTTAGTTAAACAATCACAACTTATATTATTCTGGGGCAGAGTCCAAACAGGTAAAGTAAATGAGTAAAGAGTGTTCCATCAAAGAAAATCCTAGTGCAAGCTTGATGAAAAGTGGAATTTGGTGTTTCACCTATGTGTTGGCGACAGAGCTAGTAGTGGGGATTATATCAAACAGGAGAGTATCAAATAAGAGAGTCACATTGCCATGTGGGAATGATGAATTTACATGTGACATATCCCAACTTTGGAATGTGGGCAATGAATTGAAAATACTTTAAACTGTGAAGGTCAATATATTATGGGCCAGACAAAACTTTTCCGTGACAACCTGGTCAAGGTGGTCAGTACATGCACTGTCAGTTTGTAACCTGAACTATTCCAGAAGCCTTTTCCCCCACTACTGTTACCAGCAGATCTCAGAGGGAAAAGTCCCAGCAATGGTTCCATCCAAGTGCAGACAGTTGGTTGTCTTTCACCCTGAACAGTTAAAATGGACCCAGCCCAAACCACCTTTCTGCTGTCCCCCGCATGCTTCCCTCTTTTATGGAGACAAGATGGAACTCCTATCTGGGAACTCCAGTGCTTTCTTAACCCTCCCCACTGAAAAGGCATCTCCTGATTGTTCTTAACAGGGGGAGAATTTTAACTGTGAAAAATGCCACGAGAGCTGCATAGAATGCAAAGGACCTGGTACCAAGAACTGCACCGTGTGCCCTGCCAACCTGGTGCTGCACATGGATGACAACCGCTGCCTTCATTGTTGCAACACCTCAGATCCCACTGATACCCAGGAGTGCTGTGACTGCCAGGACACTACAGGTGAGAAGAGAAGAGCAGTCTGCCAAGGAAGGGCATGTCCTCAGGAAGCTGAGGGGAGCAGGCAGGAGAGGATAGAAAGTCCCGGAGATTCAATATGGCTACCTTTTTATTGAATGCCTCCTATGTGCCTACTGTACTTGAAACTTCCTGTCCATCATCTCATATAAGTAGATATTATTAATCCCATTTCACAGATGAGGAAACTGAAGCTCAAAGGGTTTGATCAGCAGGCCCAAGTCCACACCAATGTTAAGAGGTTCATCTAGAATGAGAATGTGGGTTCTTTGGACTGCAAAGCCCACATTCTTTCCATTATCATGCTGCCTCCAACGTTAGAGCTCAAATAGTTCTAGAATTTCACCTTTATAAATTTACTTTATTCCTTTTTCTATTCTTTCCTCCTGAGCAAAACGGAAAAGAATCAGCTATCAAGGAAGCACCAATATTATATATTATTTTTGTTTGTTTTCTGTTCAGATTTTGTTTTAAATCTAATTCAAATTGTCAGCGCTACAAAAGGGTAGACAATATTATATTGAAGAAACATTCTATGGAAATCAGCCTAAATCTAGGCTTCCCGTTAGAGACTTAAAGCATTTTAGAAATGAACTTCATTGAAGGCTACGAAGAAACAAACCTTTTTGTACCAATTCCCAATGCCCCAACGGTCTCCCACCCCCAACTCCATCTGTATGGGTACTTGGTCTTTATTGGCCACAAACTTAGAAAGATTTCAAATGAAGTCATTTATTCTTAAAAATCAAAAATAAATTCTTAAAGCATATTCTTTAGTCCTGAAGCAGATCATTTCCTTGGGGCTCAGATGTATCATGGCCCAACAAAAGCAGACATTATATTCATGGGATCACATCCATTTATGTGAAGTAAATCCCAGATCCATAACTGCTACTTGCCATTTCTGTGTGGCTTTTTTTCTTTTATCAGCCTTTTGAACTAAATTCAAAATAGCATCTTTCCAAAAACGGATTATTTTCTTCTATCAGCAGTCCCACCCCCCACAAGCAGCTGATTTCCCCAGCTCCTCATACACATCCACCTTCAGGGTATGATTGCCTAATATCCATGCTGTGTCAGCTAAGAATAATAACCCTCATTACATGGGTTTAAATGAAACCAGAAGTGTGCATGTTGGGTGCAGAGTTTCTGTTCGCTTGTTCCAACTGAAAACTAGTCAGTCAACTTTCCTGCACCTTCTGTGCCTCTTGAAGCTCCCCCTCAGGCAACTCTGCAGAAGTCTAACCACTCTTGATTACCTACTCATTCTTCACTGAGACACATGCCCCTTCAAAGAAGCCAGATCCCAGAGGCTGACCATGACTCTGCAGACCTAAGACTGTAGAATAGCAAGACATGATTGCATATGGGGCCCTAGCAATTGAAACAACCTCCAAAGGTCTTTTATTGATTCTCCTGCCTCAGGCAGTATTTATCTCCAAGTACCACACACGGATTGCTTACCCATCCCTCTGGTGCTTTAATATTTCCTCCAGGGAAAAATTCTGTGCTGATATTGCTAACAATGAAAGCCATAATGATAGTGCTGTTACTTTAGAAGAAGAAATTCTGCTTAATGGGCAAAATCCCATGACAGTGAAAGTTACAGTAAAATAGAAAACTTGAAAAACTTGTTTATCACTATCAAAGAGAGAGAGACATAGTAGCAATGAATAGGATGTAATCAGCCAATATATAATAAGCAAAAATATTTGCCCTTAAAAAATTGGCAGCAGTATTATATTATTAAGCTAGCATTTACAATGCACCTAGAATCTCTCATAAAAGAATCCTGGGGGCAGAATCAAGTGGTTCAATAAAATATTTATGGAAAATTTAGTGTGCATTTCAACTTATACATCCAATACAGCCTGCCAGTTTTTTTCTCTAGTTCTGTCATTCTCCCATTTGATGGGTTAAAGAATAGGGGG
Source organism: Rhinolophus sinicus (assembly GCF_036562045.2). NCBI lineage: Eukaryota > Metazoa > Chordata > Mammalia > Chiroptera > Rhinolophidae > Rhinolophus > Rhinolophus sinicus. The sequence continues at coordinate 147,170,301 of NC_133754.1, forward strand.
GAAAAATTAGGTAACTTACCCAAATCATACCACCTGAAAAAAATTAGTGAAAAGTAAGAAAAATTAGCTCATCACTGAAGTTATGGTTTAATCTTTCCTTTTGTGACAGTTTTGGTTACTCCATATTCTCAATGAAGGCATCAAAACAGAGCCTGATGAATGACAGAAGGCAGAGCTCTCAACTTCAGAAATCTTAATTATGATAGGAGAAATTTAAAGGTGGCACTTCTCTTCCTGACAGATTAGGGCCACAGAATGCCAAAAAGTCAAAAAACCGTTGTCAGAACGTTTTACCCGAATATCTCCAGACTATAGCATGAAATTAGGATTCCTGGGTTCAAATTCTGATTGTTAGGATTCCTGGGTTTGAATTCCGATTGCTCCACAAACAAGCTCTTAGCTCTGACAATGTGACAATTCAGTTCCTCTTTATGGACCTCAGTCTCCTCAACTGTCAAGCAGCAGATTGACTTAAGTAATTTCTAAGGTCCCACACAACGATAAGAGTCAATGGTCTTATAAATAATCTGCTCTTGCCTTTGGTAGCATAATCATGTTGGACCAGGTTTAAAGGTTGCTGGGGAGAGATCTTAGCCTTAGAAAAAGTCAGAGTTATTTAGCAAGAAGTGAGGCATGGCCCAAGATGGAATATTTCTCTCAGGAGAGAAATAGAAGAATTCATTAATAAGGATGGACACTTGGCAACTGTTCCATGAGGTATGGGAATGTGGGGATCCCTTTGGATTACAAACTGACCTTCATCCTAGAAGGGTTTGATGGCATCATCAGACGTAGACTGGGACTCTCATGGGGGTACCCATGGCAATCTTGTAGAGTGGCGTGCCTTTCAAGAAAATCAGAGAGAGCGATTCTACCACTTTAGATTTAAAAGATAAAGATGCAATTCTTAACCTCAGAAACTAATTTTCCCCCATTCCGTCTCTTCTCTTTCATCCTTCCCCTCCGCCTTCTTCCTTTGGGATCATCTTCCAACAGATGAGTGCATCCTTCGAGCCAGTGAGATAGAGTCTGCACCCGGGCATTCCAAGACAGCCTTGTTCATCACCTCCTGCGTTGTGCTGGTACTTCTGCTCGGGGCAGCTGTATTCATCTGGAGGAAATCGCGGGGCCAAGCCCCGCCAGCAGACAAGGGTGGCTATGAAAAGCTGGCTGACCCTAGTAAGTCTTACTCCTCCTATAAGAGCAGCCATCACGAGAACACCAACTTTGAAGAGGATCATGGGTTTGAGTACAGGGACCGTGACTATGACGAGGATGACGATGACGATGATGACATCGTCTACATGGGCCAAGATGGCACTGTCTACCGGAAATTTAAGTATGGCCTGCTAGATGATGATGATGAAGATGAGCTGGAATACGACGATGAGAGCTACTCCTACCAGTGACAGACGTCACCTCCACACCAGCCCATTCCACTCACAGGCATGAGTGTGAGCATTAGAATGTTGGGTTTTATTCTCACACACCAGGCTGATGTATGCCTGTGTGTATTTTCTTCTTAACCATGACACCAACTAGAGTATGTAAGAATGCTGAAATATATTTTTCTTCCTTTGAGTGGCTAAACTTGATTAACCATAATTGCTCCACCATAACTGAGGGAAAAGGATGAAATCCAGAGGGATTTCCCCCCAAACAATATGTCAAGACACGAAACACAGGAAGTAAAAACAAGTGAGATTTGTATAACATGTTTTATGCGATTTTTTTTTTTTTTAAGGAAGTGGAGGACCATTTGCAATCTCGCTCCCCAGCATATGTCATCAATTTGGCTCAAATTAACTCTTATAAAAACTGAGAAAAAAGAAAAGAAAAGAAAAAGGGAAGCGGGTTTATAAAAATTCTGTTTCTTGGCTGTATTGTGGAAATATGTACTACACTGCCTTCTGGAATTCTGATATTTCTGTAAACGATTTTTGGGGATGGGGCGATGAAAGAGTTGTTTGTCTTAGAGGACTTTTCTCCCATTAGCTCTCTTTAGGCAGATTCATTTTGTAAGAACCAGCTAAAGAAGGTTCTCATGCCATTTAACAATTGACTCCAGATTACTCCTGGTGAGCAAAAGAGACCACCTCTGCTGACAATGGTCATGACCTATTTCAAGATGAGGGTAAAAAAAAGGGAGGCAGCCTTATAGCTGAGGAATCATGTGTTCAGTGGGCTCTGGTTCCTCTGCCTTAATCCAGGGTCATTATGATTCTAGAAGCAGAACAAGCTCAGGCAGGAGACAGCAGCAATCCCAGCAGGAAAGAAATCATGAAGTTTCCAAAAATTGCAGCATTATACCCTCATGATTTTATAAGAATGTTTCTAGTTGGAAACATCAGCTAAGACATCAAGTAGTAAAAACAAAATCGCAGTATTAACCTAACATGAAATGACCAAACTACATCTACTCTAATAAAAGACTTTAGCTACTAAAGCAGAAAGCTTTCATCAACAGCCTGTCACAGAACTGTGGATTCTCCATAGAAAAAGTTGGAATTGAGTCTAACATGCAAAATCCCAACTTCCTGCTCACAAGCTTAATCCAGCTGCTGACCAGCCTTCCAACACTCTTTGTCCCTGTGATTTTTGTTTCTAGACATCCTAGGCCTCCCTTTTTCCACTTTCCTGCCAAATACATGCTTGGATTCATGCATCTAGGGCAGTTTTTCTGCAGATAATACAGAGAGAGGGACTGTTGCTGTGTGAAATTACCAAAGCAGGGTTTTGCGGACTTCTTTGTCAAAGCTGAAGTTATAGGTAGTACTAGGAACAAACCACCAGAAATTTTCAAATGTTGATGACATTTTCAGGTGATGATGATAATTTTAAAAAATTTATTGCACACCTACTACATACCAGGAACCAAGCTAAATAATTTCTTTTAGAAAAATCACCTAATACCACCGTAACTTCATGAGGTTGGTACCATTATTACTCTGTTTTCATAGGAAACATGAGGCTTACGAGAGGTTAAGTAACTAGACCAAGGCTGACAGAAAGCCAATCAAGATTCAAGGAAATAGAACGATCCTAAAGCGCATGTCCTTAATAATTATGCTACACTGTCATAAAGTGAGAAAAGAAGCATCCTACATCTGATAAAGGCATGTCTGTTATTTTATGATATGGCAACTGTATTACCTTTACTACATTTGTGCATTTTCTTTTTTAAAACAAAAACAAAAACATGATGTACCACTAACACAAAAAATCTCTGTGAAGAAGTCTACAGTTTATAGAAGGCCTCATTGTTTCATAGGGGAAAGCTCTTAAAGTAAAGGTTGGCAAACTCTCTCTGGAAAGGGCCAGATAGTAAATACTTTAGGCTTTGCACAACTACTCAACTCTGCCATTGTGGCATGAAAGCAGCCAATCCATAATGAATGGGTGGGTTGTTCTCCAATAAAACTTTATTTACACTAAAATTTGGATATAAAATAATTTTCACATATCATAAAATAGTATGATGCTGCTTTTGATTTTTTTTCTTAAACCACGAAAAATATAAAAACCACTCTTAGCTCGAGGCAGTACAAAACTCCCAACTTCCCACTCACAAGCGTAATCCAGCTGCTGGACCAGATTTGGCCACCAGATTATAGTTTGCCAACCTCATCTTAACAAAAGAAATTCTTAAGAGATCATGTGCATCATACACGCACACAATATGCCTCCAAAATTTTTTGATCATTTACAATCATCTCTTCAAAATCTTTTTGAACCCGATAGTTCCATTTGTAATTCTTAGAAATAAATAAAAATACATGTAAGATAGCCATGATACCAATGGAAGAATGTCTCCTCTCTTGCTGTGTAATTACAGAGTGTAGCCTATAGCAATAAGCACTTTTGTTTATACTGTGTTTTTCATTTCCCCTGATAATTCTAAAGCTCTGATAAACTGAGTTTGACATTTCTTTGTGTAGCCTGGAAATTGTTTTCCAAGAAAAATATGTGTTTATGATACACAGTTAAAGATTAAATGAGGTCAAGATGACCTTGCATACTAAGAAAAATTGTATTGTTGTTACTCTTTGTGAGCCTGAAAAGAAGGTTCATGCTGTGTATTGGTTCAGTTTGACATCTTTCCTTCTTTCTTCTTAGTTGTACTACATTATTCTTAGACATCTTTTGTATTCTATGGTAACAATTATCTAAAGAGATAAATATGTGGTTGGGAAACAAAGTCACTTTTTGGTTTCCTGTCTGCAAATAACTTGGAAGTATTAAGAATATCCTTGTAGACTGGAACTACACCAAGAGGCTGGGCAGGGACTTGGAAGGTTCCAGTTCATAGAAAGTAACTTTAAAACTGGAAATAAAACTAAATCGAGACCAGATCACTCTACGGGGACTTGCTTATGAACACACCATTTCTGAGCACTTTGTATACACTTAGTACAATCAAGCACCAGTTTACAACGGGGATGCATTCTGAGAAATGCGTCGTTTAGTGATTTCATGATTGTGCGAACATCATAGCGTGCACTTATACAAACTTAGGTGGGATGGCCTACCACACACCTACGCTGTGTGGTACAGCCTATTGCTCCTAGGCTATAAGCCTGTCTGACACGTTACTGTACTGAATACTGTAGGCAATTTAACACAATAGTATTTGTGTATCTAAACATAGGAAAGGTATAGTAAAAATATAGCATAAAAGATAAAAAATGGTATATTCCCGTATAGGGCACTTACCATGAATGGAGCTTGCAGGACTGGAAGTTGCTCTGAGTGAGTCAGTGAGCGAGCGGTGAGAGAACGTGAAGGCTAGGACACCACTGTACACTGCTGCAGACTTTATACACACTGTACACTTAGGCTACACTAATTTGTAAAAAAGTATTTTTCTTTCTTCAATAATAAAGTAACCTTAGTCTACTATAACTCTTTTACTTTATGAACTTCTTTTTAACTTTTCAACTATTTTCAACATTTAGCTTAAAACATACATTGTATAGCTGTACAAAAATATTTTCTTTATATCCTTAATCTATAAGCTTTTTCCTAGTTTTAGTTTTTTTGTTTTCTTTTTATTTACTTTTTGAACTTTTTTGTTAAAAATTAAAACACAGACACGTATGTTAGCCTAGGCCTATGTTTGAAAGCAACTACAGTTGACCCTTGAACAACACAGATTTAAACTTCATGGGTCCACTTATACGCAGATTTTTTTCAGTATGTACAGTTGGCTCATTGTATCTGCTGGTTTCGTATCCATGGATTCAGCCAATCCCAGATGTGCAGGGCCGACTGTAGAATCAAAAGGTATGTGCAGATTTTCAATTTTGAGGAGGTTGGCACCCTTGCCCCCTGAATTATTCAACGGTCAACTGTATCTGATAAAGGGTAATGAGATGACTGTGAAGGGGTTAGAAAAAAATCATAACTCATCTTCTGGGGCTTTCCCACCCAGAATGAAAGATTTCCATTATCAAGGGAGAGAAAGGTAGGGCAGGGTAGCTGTTAGCCTGAGGAGAATGCCTCTCACTAACAAAGTGTTCATTGATAAGAACTGATCCCAGCCTGAAAGGGAAATGATATGAGGCGTATTAAACCCTTAGGTGAAGCAAACACGTGTTTGTCAAACACAGATTATAACTAACAAGAACAGAACAAGACTGAGGTCAGGAGTTTTACTATCCCTGTGAATTATTATCAGTCAAGGCTTTTTGGTGGCTAAGAATGATTCTAGACCTGAAGCAAATTCTGTTGTATCCTTTAGGCTGTTTTCAGCTATAAACGATAGAAAATTTAACCCAAACTGGCTTATATACAAAAGAAATTTATTGGCTCACTTAATCAAAAAGTCTAGGATCAGGTATTGGTGGAAATAGGGCTCACACTGTGACATCATGCATTGGTGTATCTCTCGCTCTCTCCTCTCTGTCTTTTGCTATGTTGCCTCCATTCTCACCGGAGGCCACTCCTCACTTTGGCAGGATGTCTGCCAGTGTGCCAGACTTCACCTTCCCTTGGGCCTGTGTCTAATAGGAAAAAGACCCTTCCTCTGATCCAAGTCTCAGAAAAAACTTTCATGGTATCTCATTAGCTGAAAAAATGCATTTGCCAGTTTCCATGGTGTAAATGCCCCCATCATGGCTAATTTCAAGCTTCAAATGTGATGTCACTTAATGTGGAGCTGGGAAGAAATGCTAAAAAAAACCCACCAAAAACCATAGCCAAACTCCAGCTGCTCAGGGCAGACCCAGCTCCAGGGAGAACTGTTGTTCACAATCTTAGCTGTAGAGGGCGCAGCTCACTGGCCCATGTGGGAATCGAACTGGCGACCTCAGCATTAGGAGCACTCCAACCATCTGAGCCACGGGGCCAGCCCAGCTGTGTTTTTAATATAGCTTATTTAATTAAAGTGTTATACCTTAATTTTTAATAATAGCTATGACTAACAACTGACTCACAAGATTCCTGAAAAATTAACATTGGCATTCACAAGCTGTGACAAGCCAGCTTCAACACACAACTCTTTATACATAGAATCTTTTTTTCTGTGATATTTTCTTTCTCTCAATATAAAATCTCTCATCCAGAATTTCCTTCTTTTTTTTCATTAGTTCTCCCACTCCAGTGCTATCAGAGGCCAACAAATTTTTTTTTTTTTTTTTTGCTCATTTTTACCAGCAAAGAAAAACAAATTTAATCAATAATGTCTTAGCACACTGTTTTAATTATAGCACACAATTCTGGAGTTCTGTCCACTGCTACCTGTAGTGACATGGACAATTTCATATATTACTTGGTATAGAGTACGTCAATGTATTAATTTTCTATGACTGCATAACAAACTACCACAAATTTAGAAGCTTAAAATAACATCCATTTATTATCTCACAGTTTTATAGGTCAGAAGTCCAGATGGGCTTGACTGGGTTCTCTGCTTAGGGTCTCATAAGGTCAAAATCAAGGTGTCAGCCAGGCTGGCTCTTACCTGGAGACTCTGAAGAATAACTGCTTTCCAAGTATCTGGGTTGCTAGCAGAATTCAGTTTCTTGTGGCTCTAAGATTGAGGTCCCTGTTTTGTTTTCTGGCTGTGGGCCTGGAGTCACTCTCAGCTTCTAGAAGTTACACTCTGATCCTGTAAATGTGCCTCCTTCTCCCCTTTAAAGCCGACATTCACACACTAAATCCTTCTCATGCCCTGACTCTTCCTGACTTTCCCTCTTGCTACCAGCTGCAGAAAACTCTGCTTTTAAAAGGCTCCTGTGATGTGATTAGGCCCAGGTGGAGAATCTCCCTTTGGCTCTAATGTAACATAATCATAGGCATGATATCTCATCATATTCACAGTCCTGGGGATTAGAATGGGAAATCTTGAGGGGGTATTATGGGATTCTGCCTACCAGATCCAATAAAACTCTTTTGGAAATCAATGCAGCAACATGTGTTGAGTCTTCGATGTTTGTTCTATTTGAATGCACCAATTCCTTGCTGGGTAATATTATAAGCAGAACCAAAGTGTTCACAGAAAAGTTCATTTGTAATTTAAAACTACAACACTTTACAAGTAAGTTCATAAAGACTATACAAAATATGCTGTGATAGTTACATATAACAATAAGCAAGATATAAAAGTTTATGTACACTACCATTGCAAGTGTACTCCTGAAACTAAAAACCTATGTGAATTATGCAAGCTAAACTGTAGAAAGCAAAGATAAACATTACCTGCCTCCAAAGAGCTCAATATTGAGGCAGAATACCAGATACATGTACAAATAACCACAAAATGAGACTGCAAACAGTGCCATAATTCTGGTGGGGGAAAAAAGCAATTAAAATCATGATAACACAGAGACTGTTAGAAAAAGCAAACTGATGCATCTACGCTTTTGGGGAGAACAGTTAAAGGAAGTGTTTAGGAGAATAAAAGAATCTGCAGAGCTCGCTAAGAATGGGCAGCAAGTCTCTATCTTGACTTTCCTATGGTCTGTAAAATGGCAAGCACTTTTCACATGAACTTGAAATCACAGGTCAATTTCAACTACATGTGGTGAAAGACATCTCCTCGGGCTAACCTGGAGCCCTTGTAGATAGTAAGAGGCCAGGCAAGTGGAGCAAGCAGATAGTATCTTCGGTGGACCCTACCTTCTTTTCCTACATCATTCTTTCTTTCTTGTGCTCTTGTTTCTCAAGGCATTAATGACCCTAAGAAGTGGGGAAGTTCCACAAATGTCAAAAGACGTTGGCTCAGTGCCAGCTTGACAAACTATGCCCTCACTTCAGTTTCAATAATTACATCTCATTCTGTCCATTCGTAAACTATTCCTAAGTATAAAGCTCTTTTTTCATTTTTAAATCTTGGTGGCAGATGCCCTGATTAGATTCACCATTCCTGTATTCATTTTCATAAAGATGGTTTGGCCTAACAGAAATATCATGAGTCTGAGGGTTACAGATTCCTGTGATAGAATTCCAGGTCTGACCCTTTCTTGTGTGGAATCTTGGGCAAAGTACTGTACTTCTCTGATTCTCTGCTGTGTATGGGAAACTTGAATTCCAGCCCTTTCAGAATTATCGTGAGGAATAAATGAGATCACATATGCAATGAGCCTGGTGTAGGGAAAGGGTTCTGTAAGTGCTAACTTCCCCATATTCCTCGCATAATATTTTAGTAGTGATGAAAGCTCCTTAATAGTCTTCCTCTCACAAACCTACTATTTTGAAAGGATTAGTGAAGGAAGATTACACATGAGAGAAAGAGAGAAGTAGACAACTTGTTCTATATACTTAATCTGGAACCAAAGACACACCACTCAGAGCTTGTTAACAAGGCCTCAGCAAAGCAAATGCACTGGTTTCAAGTAACCAGATCATTAACCGTATTTTCTTACCTGATTTCTCAGCAAGTAGAGAAACCTGAAATTGTTCTTTCAGAAACCTGAACAGTGATTTACTCCAAAACCAGGTCAAAATGAAATTAATTCATTCTTCCCTGAAATCATAAAGGGTTTGGTTAAAGGGCCATACATTCAATAAACACACTGGCCACATTCTTGACCTCTAATGAAATGTTTCTCTCCGCACAGTTTTTCATTCTCTAAAAAACAGCCATAGTTCCACCCCAACATAATAGTTTCTTAATAAAAATCCTACTTAGAGCTTAACTGTCCAAGAGAATCCAGGCTTCTACAAGAAACTCCTCTTTTCTCCCCAAGTCTTGAAAAACTCAAATGTTAGGGTTTAGCTACCAAGCCACAGGTAATCTTAGGAGTGTACGGAGCCCATTAGAATAGGAAGGAGGACAGCAATCCAGTACTTATCTAGGTCACTTTTACAAGAAAATTTCTTACAAGATTTGAAAGTGGCTGAGAACAGAGTGTGGAAGTAAAACTGTGGAAATGAAAATTCATGAAGTCGTCCTCCATTGCCTCCCTCTGCCCCCAAATGGTTGTGAGCTGAGGACAAGATTGCAGCTTGTGGGGCTTCTCCCCTCCAACCCAGCCGCCCTCAGCACGCAGCAGCAGCAGCAGCAGCAGGGCCCTGGACGTCACACGTCAGATTGGAACCACTGAAACCAGAGCACACGGGGCAGGCAGGGGCAGATCTTCAGAGTCAGACAACTAGGTGGAAGCAAGTAAATACCCAGTCTGAGTGCTGCAGCATTCTCCAAAGGTGGTATTTGGTCTGGGTTCCAGATTCTAGGTTTCTGCGTGGCAAGCTTATAAAGGTGGCTTGAGCAGTGTTTTCAATATTGATCTGTTCCTGGTACAAAGGGACATGACAAGCAAATCAAATTGTTAATTAAGAAGTGACTAGGCAGACAGAATTCTTGACAAAGGACTTTTCAGCCAGACTTTGTGAAACTTATCCCTGGTCTGTGAGGGATCATGAAGGATCTTTGTGACTAAAGCTCCAGGTTGCTCCAAGAACAGTGGCTGTCTCATTTCTTCTCTCTCTTTCTCTCTCTCTCTCTCTGCCTGGGGTTGGAATTTTTATTCCCTGTGAGCCCTTTGGCCATACTCCATGCTGAGTCCTTTATTGCCTTTGTAACTTGCTTCGCAGCACAGCTGTATAACATCTGGATAATGTCTCTGTCCTGTTTTTTGAAAGTTGATTTTCAGTTTTAAAGAGCTGTTTGCCTGTCAAATCAGTTTCGCCCCCTGTAGATGGATTTCTGATAGCTTCAAATAGGCTTGCCTCCTACCATTTGCTTATGAGGATTAAAGGAGATAATTCATGCGAGAGAGAGAGAGAGAGAGAGAGAGAGAGAGAGAGAGAGAGAGAGAGAGAGAGAGTCGGTTGTAAGCCGGCAGGTGCTACGTCAATATTATTATTTCCCTGGTTACCTGTAGTCCATCCTAGGCAGGCATACTACTTACACTGTGGGAACTGGGAGAAACCAAACAATATTTGCAGGCCAACCATCTGGATATGGTTTCTCAGAAACTAACTGGATCTACCAGTGCTGGCTACATAATTCGTGGGGTCCAGTGTAAAAAATATTAAGAATTTGAAGATGGTAGCAACAGAGCATTGAACTAATGCACCAGGTCCCGTGTGACCGCCCAGGTGGCACATCCATGAAGCTGATGTGACTTCAGTACGTTCAGAAATTATGAGGCTTACATCAGCTACTGCATGTACCTCCCCCATCGAGGGGGCTAAAGAATTTAGATACCAAAAGTGGGAGGTAGCTTTGGAGAAAAGGGATGAAGAGCTTTTTAAGATCAATAAAACGTAGATATAAGGAAAACACTGAGGAAGATGTCTCGATGTGGAAGAGGAAGAATTTCTTTGAAAGAGAGATGACCTTCAAATCCAGGATATCTTCCCTTCCATCTTTGCTCTGCATGACACTGGCCAAGTCACTTGAGATAATATATATGGCAGTGTATTATAAACTTGGAAACTGCAGAACAATTGAAGTGTAAACTTTTGCTGTTAGTCATTGTAAAAGGTAGTTCCTGGCCCTTTTAGAAAAGACGCCTTATGACATTGGGTCCAACCTATGTGCATCTCTACACTCCTTCCGAGGCAATAGGTGGGGAGGGCTTTACATTGTCCCAAAATTTCATGTGTAGCCTGCTTGGAAGTCTTTGTCATGCTTTGCAGGGCAGGAGGAAAGTCTGGCCATACATACCCAGCCTGACTTCCCTTGTGTTGTGACATCAGAGTTCTGTTTACATAGCTGAAGGACAGGAAGGTGGGACTGGAGGGAGCAGACCACATGAATGATTCAGAAGTCTACACCACATCCCCTGCTCCCCACCCCACACACACACCCCGTCGGCTGGCCAGCTGCTCTGAGCAGCAAAGACAGAAGAAATCTGTAAGGTTTTCCTCTGTCATTTGGCACCATCTGTTTCCTTTTTCATTTCTTTCCTGAAAATTTTTCTCAATAAACACTGCAAAATGGACACCAGAGGATGTCTACAAGAGCAAATTCATCTTTTCTCAAATGTAGACTTTGGAAGACCTTTGGTATTTGCATAAAAGTCTCCTGTGCTGCTGTTGTTTCCTCCACATACTGAAAGTACCAGAAAAAAGGGGCACAATGCTCACTTATTTATTGCATCTGGGTGAGGTAGAGAGTTCATGATTTCTTCCTTAGAAATGCATTCAACACATAATTCCTGGAGAACTGAAATATACCAGGCAACACATGGCAGTGATGGAGATAAAATCAAATAAATTGGAATCTCTTTGGGAGTCAAGGACATTATCTTATGCTACTTTGTACCCATAGCACATCGCAGAGTGCTAACACACAATAGTTGCTCCATAAATATTTGTGGAGTGCCATTTGCTCACAGAAATCATTGTCTACAGATGATTAAAACTGGACTCTGCACAGGATCTAGGGAAGAATTTGCTGTGTCCTTTTAAGATGGTGGCAAGTTACAATGTTATCTTTGGCTAGGGGAAAAAAATACCCACCATTACAACAATAATTAGCATTTATCCAGTACATACAGTTTTTCAGGTACTATTAAAAGCACTTTGCATGAATCAATTTGTTTAATCCTTTTAATCATCGTAACACCCTATGAGGTAAGCACTATTGTTATCCAGTGTTTCATAGATAAAATACTAAGCCACAGAGAGGAAAAACAACTTGCATAGAAGCTGGCTCCACGGGTCTTGTTTCTAATCTCCCAGATTGCAGCTGCCTAATCCCTCCAGAACCAAACACAAGGAGGGTAAAAAAGGAACTTTCAAACTTTTTTAAAACTGTGATCCACAATAAAATAAAATAAAATTTACACCAACACCTCTTGATAAACCTGAAGCAAAAGTTCCAAATTACATGATATCTTTTGCCATATTTTAATTTACTATTTTTTAAACTGATCACAATCCACTAGTTTGACTTCATAGGGTATAGTTTAGAAAATCCTGAGTTAGAGGAAAAGATCCCAGCCCTACCTGGCTGACCCTGAACTTGCTGAGCTCAAAGTAGATACTCTGAATTTTCCTTCTCGGCAATTCAATTGCAATGTGGTGCACCCATAGCCTCCTTTAGGCTCTTCAGACCCTGGGCTTCTGGAAATCCTTCCTCTGATTCTCTTCTGGGTCACTTTACCATTCCAGGTTGCCACCTCGGGTGGAGTGTCTTTCAGGTATGGTTCCAGCCACATCTGCATATCTGGTCCATGGAAAGCACACACCTTTGCCACCTCTCCTCTCCCCTCCATTGCGAGTGGAAGTGCCACTCTCTCTCCCTCTCTCTGGTCTGTTGTCCAAGGCCAACCTTGCTACAGCTTCTCATACAATTCTTATGTCCCTCCTCCAAACCTGGGGGACAGAAGCTCCAAGGGGTACCCTTGAAGAAGATACAGACAGAGCACACTATCTATCTCCAAAAGAATTCTCCCTCCCTCCCCTTTTCAACTCCAAATCTCTATAGGTTGGAGGAGGGTGAAGGACAGAACAGCTTTCGTATTCTCTTAGCATGACCTGGATTTTCTAGGACCTAGTTTTTAACATGGGGGATTTAGCATCACCAATTACAAAGATTTCATTCTTGGCAGTCTCTTCCAAGAATATAAAGAAGAGTTCCATGATTTTACAGGTGGGTGGGCTATGGATAAGTGGAGGGAATAGGGAGAAAATGCTCAAAGGCTTAGAGTCTAGAATAAGAAATCAGTTTGTGGATTACTACCATGTTTCCCCCAAAATAAGCCCAGATCTTATATTACTTTTTGCTCCAAAAGATGCAGTAGGGCTTACGTTCAGGGGATGTCATCCTGAAAAATCATGCTAGGGCTTATTTTCCGGTTAGGTCTTATTTTTGGGGAAACGCGGTAGGGAACATGCACTTCCTGTGGAGAGTCCGTGTATAATGGAACTCTACAGGGAACAAAAGAGGATGCCAATGAAATAAAAACAGGTAACCCAGGAGCTTGCCAGGGGCTTAGGGCTTCAGCCTGGGCGCTCTTCCTGGACATATAATTGACTATCCTTGTCCAATCTGTCTACTGGATTCTTGTCATATCCCGATTCCTCCAGACTCAGAGACCTTGTTTCTATCCAGCGTGTCAAGTTGATTCAAGTTTATGTGTGAACCTTCTGCGTTTGGATGCCTCTGCTAAAAGTTTGATCTTCAGCTTTGTTAATGCGATCCTTGTGCCTGAAACACTCCAGCCAGTGGAGGCAAGAGCCAAGCAAAAGATGAGCTGCCATGTCCTGCAAAAGCCGCTAGCTGGTGGGCCTGGGAATCGTCACCGCCCAACACTCCACCATCCGTAACTCCCAGGGTCCTGTGTACACAACTTCAACATGGCCAGGCAGCTAAGCCTGAGTCTACTGACATTGTTTCCCTCTTGAAAGAGGTGGAAGACCTGCGTTCCATATTTGGCTCTGAAATTTTCTACCTATGCAGTTTGAGTTGCTGAGTTTATCTCGGACTTCCAGTTTCTTCATCTGAAGTGTGGTACCGATGACAGGTAGCTAGATATCTCCGGCTTATGGCAGGGAACCATGAAGTGCTGTAAATAAAAGCACATTGAGGCTCCTGTTGCTAAAAATTCTAAAATGTACCACTTGGTCAGGAGATGCAATGGAGAGAATGTAATCATTCACATCGTGACTCTCTACCGTGAAACTTGGGGGACTTACTGCTCTTTTGAATGTTCAGTGTGCACCTGGTTATCTGTGTTTGACTTTTAAAACTGTTCTTACAAAGAACGTGATATCCTCAATGTGGTTAAACTGCTGCAGTAAGAGATATTTCCTATTACCTATCCCTTTGCCAGACTGTCTGAAAAGGAAGATCAACTTTCAAAAAGGACAGAGAATCCAATATAACACTTCCTTCCATCTTCTAAAACTTCAAAAAAAGTATTCAAATTAAATCTATAGGAACAGTAGAGAACAGGTCTAGGTGGTTAGGCTATTAAGGGCCAGGGGTAAATCCTGGTTCGGAAATATGATGGAAACCTCAGAATATTGGTTAGGTTTTGTTGGGGTCAGGAGATAGGTTCAAAAAACAAAAAATTTCATTTGACAGAAATACTGTCCTGGAATGAGGAGCCTTTAATAAGTTTGAAACACCAGCAAATCTGTCAACAAAAACCAACTCCCTGGGCAGCTATAGAAAATATTTTGAAGGCTCAGAGAGGCCTGAAAGGACCCTGAGGTTCACCTGGAATTCCCATGAGTGACTCATAATTAGCAGTAGCTGTTTGTTTACATGGATCCGAGCAGAACCCACACCAGGAAATCTTCTCAATATCCCAGACAGAGTGACTCTTTTAGGATTTATATCCATTTGCTTCCAGAAAAGCTTGTGGAGCTGTCTGCTATGATCTACTATGTGTACAAAATGAAATTGTTGACATGGAAATAGAGAATGGGAACCCCGAGAGGAGGAGGCAAGGGGGCTAATCAGTCCAAGCAAAAGTATACTTAGCACTGTAGGCCTTTCATCAAATGTAGTCTTTGGTAGAACCTATAGATATAAAACAGTAAGGAGAGCTGCCTTAAAGCAAGCAGGTGGGAAGGGGCAGAGACCCCCGTGCATGCCCATCACCCAACGCACTTCCATGAGCCCCGAGGGCTCTTTGGGGAACATTCTGAAAATCCCAGTTCTAGGGGCTTATTAGAGCTACTGTGATTAGACATTAGCCCTGAGCTTCCTGTAGATCAAGATGAAAAGGGAAACATTATGGATTATGTATTTTTTCTTCAGATGATACAAGAGGTTTTATCAGTCTCTGGAACATTGTGACTTAGTATAAGAAATGCTTATCAGAACGGCTGAAGGACTGGCCGGCTAGCACATACTCACTCAGAAGACCATCATTGCCTTCAGTGTTAGACAATAGTAGTGGATATTGTTGTTTTTTTTTACTGCCAAGCATCTGACACCCTCATGTTTAGGGATTCATTTCTCCCTCTATGAGTCTTGGTGGAAAAATATATCTATGTATAAAAACTGAAATAGCCAAGTACTCAGTTTTCCAGCCCCACCTTGCAGCTAACACAGGGGCAGGTGACCGAAGCTTGGCCAATCAGATGCTAACCATAGAAACATTACTTTCCTGAGCAACAGGGACAGCCAGAAGTGTGTAGGATGTGGTTCTGTTGACATTTGCTGGGAAGATGTGGCATCCTTACTCAGCACCAAGGGCACTGTCCTCAATGAACTGGCTCTGTGGTGTGACTGGGTCTGGTTCTGACCCTTTGGGACCCCTTTTCTCACCCAGTTTCCAGTTTTCCATCTATTTTCTGAGCTACTATTCTCCCAATAAATTCCTTTCCTGCTCAAATCAGCCAGAATCCATTTCTGTTACTTACAACCAGTTACATGCCCAACCAAAACAGTAACATACGTGGCTTAGGTCTGCTACGGAATAGACAAAATAGCGTATAGTGCATGCATAACACTTGTATTTAACTTAAGAGAATTCAACTACTGTGTTTCCCTGAAATATATAAGACCTGGTATATTATATTATATATTATATAAGACCTGGTGTTATGTTACGTTATATGTTATTATATTACCTGGCCTTATTTTAATATATATTAAATATTTAACATATTATATTAAAATAAGACCAGGTCTTACATTAATTTTTGCTCCAAAAGGCTCATTAGAGCTGATGGTCCAGCTAGGTCTTCTTTTCAGGGAAATATGGTATATGGGTTCGTTTGACAGAGTATGGGAGAGATAAATAACCTTTTATTTGTTCAGTTATCTTTACCTGTTCAAACTCAACCAGGCCTCTAATATCCCAGAATCATGAGGCCTTAGCCAAAATACAGAGACACAAAAGAATAAAATCTTAGGTTTGGGTTTCAAAAGGCCCAGGTTTTAGCAACTAAAAGTAAATTAAGTTTTCACGGGGAGTTGTGACTTACCTGCCTTTTGGCCATGCTTGCTGCCTTTACAACCTAACTCCTTCCCAAGATGAGGCTCCACTGTAAGACAACTATAGTGACTGCTCAAGGCTCTTCACTGTACAGGGACCGGCACCCACCCCTTTCCCACACACCCCTGAGCAGCTCTGCTCTCCTCATTGTCCTGGCTACCCCAGGGAAATAGTACCGGTTTAGAGCATTGGTATTTTAAAAAAATTCTATGAAGACCAGTATCCCAGACGCAGGCAATTTGACATCTCAAATCTCGTTACAAAGAGAATTACAAATACTTTATAGATGATGCCTTGGTTCATGTTTTCTTCACTCCTAATTCACTGCTCAGGCCTGTTTCCTTCAGAGAGAGAAAACAGGAGAGGGGGGCAGGCAGAGGGGGAGGGGAAGAGAGAACAAAGGAGAAGGAAATGGAGAGGAGGGGAGGGAAGAGGTCAAGTTTCACGTCAGGGTTCATGTCTTAGTCTGTTCAGGCGACTATAACAAAATAGTATAGACAGGGTGACATAGACAACAACTTTATTTCTCACAGTTCTGGAGGCTAGAAGTCCAAAAGCAAGGTCAAGTGCTGGTGAAAGCCCTCTTCTGGGTTACAGATGTGGCAGAGAAGTAATTTTTCCTCCTACCATTATAAAGTTCTTCTGGTTGGACTAATAATTAAAATGACATATAAGGCAGATTAACAGGAGAAAATCAAGTGTTAATATGTTTG
This sequence comes from Rhinolophus sinicus, assembly GCF_036562045.2. Taxonomy (NCBI): domain Eukaryota; kingdom Metazoa; phylum Chordata; class Mammalia; order Chiroptera; family Rhinolophidae; genus Rhinolophus; species Rhinolophus sinicus. Next base: position 147,187,363 of record NC_133754.1, read on the forward strand.
CAGGAGGAATTCACATAAGCACGAAAATTCCAAAGGTAGTAAAGTAAAATGAGGTATATATGTCATTCTGGACTAAGGAAGGGGAAGTAGGGGTCAAGGACTTCAAAGGGAAGTAAGACAATTTACAAGGAGACTCATGAGTTAATGTTTAGTGAACAAACGTTCGTTGGGCCATCCTGAAATCTTGAAACAATGGGACACAGGGAGAATTAGGATCAAATGGGCCTTGCTAGATTCCTCCCTACCACACCTAAGTCATATTAAACTGTAATTATCTGATGATCTCTCCCTTTCTGGATGAGGTATCAATTATTTTAGGCAGTTAGGGGGAAAGTCAAAGGTTTTTCCTCTTTCTTTTCTTAAACATAACTAGCTTATAATATCCCCAAAGGCATATTTTAGGGTGGCAAACTGCTTCCTTTCAGACTTCTGACTTCTCACTGTGTCCTCACATGTGAAAAGAGAAGAGCTCTCTGGAATCCTTTTATAAGGGCACTGATCCCACCGATGAAGGCTCCACCCTCATGGCCTAATTACCTCCCAAAGGCCCCGCCTAACACATTGGGTGTTAGGACTTCAATATATGGATTTGGGGGGGCACATTCAGTTCCCCTCCAATGTTGGCATCTTGTGATCATCTACACCTCCAACTAAAACAGTAAACATTTTAAATTCACCTGGATACTCCAGATTTTAAAATGCCAAATACCACTTTAAATCCATACCTAACCTCCCCTAATTTTCACACCTATACATCAAAATAAAATGTTCACATGAATTACCTAAAACTTGCATAGTAATTAGGAAAGAGGGTACTATCTTACCATGCCCTAATAAAGATCGAAAAACTATCCCTCTCACTCCGGAATAAGTCAACTATGGGCCTGTGAGCCAAATCCTTCCTGCCACATCAACAAAATTTTGAAACACAGCCAGGACCATTTATTTATGTATTGTCTGTGGTTGCTTGTTCACTACAGCAAAACCTAAAGAATTTACCTTCTGCCCCTTTACAAAAGGTTTGCCAATCCTGCTATAGCAAAACAGGAAAGCTTACAGGGCCACCCAGTGTGGTCTGCTGACTGCTACTGGCCTATGAATTATCTATTACTGAAACTGGGAGTGTTCGTAAATGTTTTAGAGCATTTTGACATTGCCAAGACATCCAAATATGACTATTTTTCTTGTAACTTTTATTTTTTTTAAAGTATTAATTCATGAAAGATTAGAAATAAAAAATTTTAGAAGTCACAAATTTTCTGTAAGAAAAATGAGATAAACGAGACTTTAACTAGGCCTTAAAAAATAACAAAATTCAGCCCTAGAGGTTTCACCCAGAGCCTAGATTTTGACTTGGAAAATAAAACAGAACCAAAAAAGGTAGAGCCAGGGAAGCTTAAAAAATTATTTGTCCCACAAGCTAGGTTCCCAGTGAAGCTATCTCTAATTCTGGGGATGGCTGCTGTTTTAAGGGCCCAGTATTTATTATTTCTAATAAATGTACAACTATATACAGTGCACTTTCTATACATAGGTGCTAAAAGAATGAAAATAATCCAAGGCCTCTAGAAACTTACACTCTAGGTAAAAGTTAAGGCCATTGTAAAAACACAAGACATTGTAGTTTCTGGGAGGCTACCAAGAGAACATTGTGGGGTTAGTACGTGAATTCATATATTCACAAATGCCACTCACATACATCCACCTCCCTTCTGTTAAGCTCCTTTCAATCTAATTAAATACTGTACAGTAGAATAGTCCACCCTTACCTGCACTGAATATGTTCCAAGACCCCCTGTGGATACCTGAAAAAGTGGATAGCACTAAACCCTATATATGCTACGTTTTTCCCTATACATACAATCACAGTGTATAATTTATAAACTAGGAAAAGAAAGAGATTAACAATAACTAATAATAAAATAGAACAATTCTAACCATATACTATAAGTTATGTGAATGTGGTCTCTCTGAGAACTGATCTGATAATCCAGCCAGCTACTGAGTGACTAACGGCGGGGAGTGAGTAGTGTGGATACACTGCACACAGGGATGAGTCACATTCCAGGTGGGGTGGAATGGGATGGTAAGAGATTTCATCACGTCATGCTACTTAGAAAGGTCACACTGTAAAACGTATGGACATTACTCAGTCAAGATTTATTTCAAAGCCTGAAATCATTCCAATCAAAAATGATACTACTGCAATTTCTTACAATACATCAATAAAACTAAAACTTAAAAATAACATAAGACACTATTAACTAACTTCTAACTTGCACAACATACAATGTTCAAAAGTGATTGCTACATAACAAAATATAAGGTATCAAAGAACTTTCACACTCACTGAGGACATACTTAGCAGCAATCTATTCAAACACAGATATGTTTTTATTTTCAATGTTTGTTTTTACCTTTGCTTAATAAAGCCACTGAGGCTTCTTTCAAGTGTAGGATCCCTAACATTAAATTACATTTCCTAAGCATGTTTATAGAGAAGAAATGAAAGACATATACTACATAGTTTGTCATAAATTCATACACCAAAAAGTAAAACACAATCCAACAGAATTTATCCATGCTCCTCCTTCTCATTTGTCTCCATCCTCCCCCCACCAAATCTGGTGCCAAAGTGAACAATGCAATGTACTGTTTCAAGGGTCCAAACAATCTGTAATCTTAATTATCTAAGTATCCAAAGATTTCAACTTTCTGCCTATATAAACAAAAACCTCAAGTGGCCAAATATCCCTTTTTTGTTGTCAGGAAGCTACAAGCACTCTTATCATTAAATTACATTGTGCATACACAACCACAACAGTCTGTTTGCCCAGGAACACATAATTACATTAAACATAAATAACTTTCTATTTTGTAGTTTAATTTGCTCTTAAATAGTTTCCCTACTGGGGAAAGTAAGCAGTCTGTGTTCTTTAAGAAACTGATACATATAAATGAACTACTACGTGTTCATTTAAACTTCGAGGAAACCTAAAGATGAAGATTTCAGGTTTTTCTAAAATGCAAAACAGATATGTACTTAGTCACTGCTCATATAGTGAAGGGATGGAATATGGAATGATTGAGACAGGTGCAATCCTTCGTTAAGTTGTAGGACAGTCTAAATGGAAAACCCGACACTGACAATTGTTTAAAGAAAAAAGAACCAAAGTCAATAAAAATGCTGAATATCTACTCTTAAAAAGAGAGAAGAGTTATACAAAACAAAACTGAGACCTAGATATCCGAAAAACACTCATTTTAATGTTTTAAAAGACAGGCCAAAAAAAAGATAGGCAGCGAGAGTCCAGACCAATTAGATCTAAGGCAGCTATAACAAAAATGAACATAATGCAATGATTTGATCTCATAAAGGAAATGACTAATGAAAATTTCACAAGTCTTCATGTTTGTAATATATTAATGCACAAAATATCAAAAATACAAAGTATGAATTTCCCCCCCTTAGGTTTACAGGAACTATCAAACCTCTATTTAACACATTTACTTTTATAAGCCTTCTGTGTTTAGCAGCACATGCTGTACAAGTACATACACACTAGTACTTTACTATGAGAACTGTTTTCATCTCAAACTAGTGACTTGCCTCTTTACCCATAGCTATATGCATTTCATTTCCATTACAAGACACTTAAGACCTTTATAGCAGTAAATTTTAATCAACATCTTACATAAAAAGAATCTTGATTTTTAAAATGAATCTTTTTAGTACTGTAGCATGATGGGTTTAATTGAACAGTTCAAGTATAATAAGGTAACTACATTTACATTGTACTGTTTAAACTAATTCACAGCTGTAGGAAAATGTTTGATTTTTAAAATATAATCAAGATGAGATTACATAGTTATGAGCAGTAAAATACTAGAAAACAGTGAATGAATAAATAAGGTGATTTTTCATCAGTGGCCATTCATTATATTACCCTTAGAAATCTGGAAGAAATTGTCTTCTTTGAGTTTCAAATGTTCTGGTAAATCTAGTCGTTTCTTAGCTTCTTCAATATCACCTTGAATTGCTGAAATAAGTGACTCTGCAGAGAGAACATAATAGGGAAACATGAGGAAAAACTGCTGCCACACTTTTCACTACTCCTTTGTTCAGCCTCTCCTAAAATCTCTCCTCACAGGCTGGCAGTTTCTCTGGCACTGGGTACATGCCCAATAAATGTTTGTTCTATCCCTCCTTCCAGGTTTAAGTAAAAAGTCATTGGTACACAAAAGATGTCCCTAATCTTATTGCAATTTCTTAGCGAAAGTAATTAGCAAAAAGATACACTGCAAATACCAAATGGAAGAAACAAACATTCACTATCAATTCTCCTCAGTATTTACTTGTAAAAGAATCGCTACAACAGAATTAAAATGATGACACTACACTAAGATACTTGATTACCATTTGTTTCAAATGTTGATTATTATTTCTTATAATCAAGTATTGCAAAGCATCCATTATTCATCACAGCTTATTAATTCTTACTTGTTCCTTAAAATATGAAAAGGAAATAAAGATTTTATTAACTGTATAATGTGGGAGAGGCAACCAGCCTGCTCGGTTTGAATTTTCTAGGACTTACTGTGTGACCTCAGGCAAATTATTTAACCTACCTGTGCCAATTTCCTGATTGCAAATGGGCAAAATAACTCCTCATCTGGTTGTTGTGGAGATGAAATGAGTTATATTATGTAAGGCACTTAAAACAGGGCCTGGCACATATTAAATGTTCAAATATTGCCTGTCCTGCCATGGTTATTACTAGTAGAAGCAATAGAAGTAGCTGCAGTAATACTTAAGATCTAAATAAGAACTTACCTAAAGAATCAAAGTTTTTTTCTGGTCTGAGGTAGCCAACGATGGCCACATTGAGGGTTTCCCCATAGAAGTCCTCTTTGAAGGTATGCATGATATGAGTTTCCTGCAGTCAAGATCAAAACAGATTTATAGAGCGCCTGAAATTTGAAATCTATCTTCACATTTATGGTGGGTAATTTAAAGGAAATAACCAACCCTCATTATATTTCGAAAGACAGGTTAAAATGTAAGTGCAGTTTTTCCTGAATTCTTCCACTGCTCGTGTTCCTGCCCCTGACCTTACATGTAAACATTCTTACTGAGGTAGAAGTTATACCACAAATCTGGTATGATTTGCTGTGTATAGAAAAAACTAACATGCACCAAAGTGAATAAGAGTCTTATCAAGATGAAGAAACTGAGCAAAGACACCAAAAAGGGAAGGAGGGCAGTATTAGGAGATGCTAGTAACAGAACTAGTTCTAAAGTTAATCAGGATCCATGTGTCTGTGACACATGCCAGTTATAGAAACCTTTCAGGGTAAGGAAGAGCTGAAGACTGCCGTGGGGCAAAAAGAGCCCATTCCTGACTAGGAATGAGGTAACAAATAGGTACAACACATGCGGAAGCAAAGTGGTGCCGGAGGTACAAGATACTCTAAAATCTGAATTTCAGTAGGCTCCTATAACGAACCAATCTGAATTCAAAAAGCAGGAAAAAATTATGTAGAGAGCAAGCAAATACACAACAGTTGAGGCTGGACTAGAATGGTGGCACTGGAAACTGAGAAGTTGAAACAATTTAGAAACATGTAACTTGAGACTAGAGGTATATTTCCAAGTGTGCGATTTAAAAAAATCTAATCTGTGAAGTGATCATTAAATCTGAAGCATCTACTACAAATCAGCTAAGATTACTGCTAGATCATTCAGTAATAAAACCAAAAGGTAAGAGTAACTTACTTAATAATGTCTTATTAAAAAAAAAGGAAACATCACATGAGACTTTTATATTAAGGAGAGCTTTCTTCTCTCTGTTAAATAAAAGAACCTAATCTTTCATAACCTTTTTGGTTTGTTGGGGGTGGGGGTTATGATCCTTTGAGGTCATTAAAATAGGTTCTCTCCAAGTGTTCCCAAGTAAAACTTTGCATCAACTTAAGGGACTTAGGGATTTTATGAAGCCCATTAAAAAAAGGACTCTAATTTAAACAATTTAAAAGAAGGAAATATGGACATTAGAAACAGGACTCTTCTTTATAATAAAGCTCTTATTAGAGCTTTAGTTCACAGAAGAGCTGAAATTATATATTATACTACATTAAATTCAAAGTGTTTAAGAAGCAGGGCAGTAGTGTAGTAAGAGCACTGAGTTAAGAATCCAATATGCGAGGTTCCATACTTGGCTAAAGGCATACCTTAACCTCTCTGGGGCACAGTTTTCTCCTCTGTAATTGACAGGTTAGAGTGAGAAAACATACAGTGCCCCATTGCTTTGTATTAGGTTGGTGCAAAAGTAATTGCAGTTTTTGCGATTATTTTTAACCTTTTAAACTGCAATTACTTTTGCACCAACCTAATACTATGAACCAATAAATCTGACTTACATTCTTTCTTTTCAGTAAAATTTTGAATAAAAACGAAACTAAGATATGTAAGACCTTGACATTATTACAAAACATTGAGAGAAATAGTAGATATCTACTTTCCCTAAATTGATCTACAGACTCAATGCTATCCCAATAAAATTTTAGCAAGTCTTTTTTAAATGATAGAAACTGATAAATGATTCTAAAATTTATATGGAAATGCAAAAGGCCTTAATTATCTAAGAAATCTTGAAAACAAACCTGGAGGACTTATACAATCAGATAGAGACCTATTAAAAAACTATGGAAATTGAGACAACACGGTAATGGCCCAAGGATAAACTAGGAAATAGACCAAGTCAAAGTATGAGTGTATTTGGACTCACACATATAAAGTCACTTGATTTGATGCTAAGGTGACACTGCAGGGGGTCAGGAAAGACAGTATTTTCAAGAGATGGGTGGGTCAACAATTAATTTTCACCCATCCCTCACACTGTACTCAATCAATTTGATGAGAAAAGCAAGACAAGCTTTTAAAAGGAAACATAGAAGCAACACAGTGTGCAAAGATATTTGCAAGACATAGTTCCAGGAACTGGATCTAGAACATACTAAGAACTTCTTTAAGTCAGTAAGATAATCCCATTTTCTAAAAAGGGCAAAGGACTGGAACAGGCACATCATATATGTCTGTTATTGTAAAAGAAAAAAAGAAAAACTCATAAACCTCCTACCAATGAAAAACTGAGTTTCTCCTAAGTATGGAAGGACTTCCAAGGCATTCCTTCACTGGCTCTATAATAATAGTTCTGTTATCTGAGTAGCTAATAAGGAAAAATTAGTCATGGGATGGCCTTCCCTACATTTCCTCTCTCTTCCTACTTGAAAACAAGTATTTTGTTCTTTCAATTCTTTTCCTCATTATGTAGTTCTGGGCCATTTCTATTGCTTGTGCCAGCACTTGGCCCTTTGGTTTTCCAAATGTGACACACTTCTATAAACTCTTCAAAGAGGATGAAATTTACATGAACTGAAAGTGTTTTTTCCACACACTTGAGCTAACCAAACGTTTAAGCACTTCAGTTGTGTGGGTCCTATGAAGAGCAGACTATACACTCTCAAAGTGGTTTAAGAGAAAAAAAGTACCCTGCAATCCAATCAGAAAGCACCACCCATGTAGTAAGCAGTTCCATCTTAATAGGGCAACCAACTAATTAAAGGGTGAATGAACTACATTAACTGGAGCAAGCTCAATGTTATGAAACTCGCTCTTAAAAACTTCACTTTTATCTCCAGTAAAGGTAAATACATGGGCTGTTATAAAAATTAGTATTATTGTAAAGTTGGTTTGTAACTTCACTTTTCATTTTCTACATGATTTTTAAAAATGCATAAAAATTATTAATCTATGTTATTGGGCACACAAAATATAAAAATATGATTTATGAGTTTGTGTATACTATTATTAAAGTTGGTGTAAATTTAAATTAGATTTTTACAACTTTAGAATATTAAACGCAAACTCCATGGTAGCCACAAAAAAAATATCTATAGAAAATACACAAAGGGCATCAAAAGGGAATTAAAATCAGAAGGGAATACTACCAAAAATATCAACTAAACACTAAACACAGTAAAGAAGGGAATGATGGACAAAAAAGCTGTAAAGCATGATGATGGACAAAAAAGCTGTAAAGCATATACAGAAAACAAATAGTAATAACGTAAGTCCCTCCTTATCAGTACTTAGTTTAAATGTCATTGGATTCAATCTCCAACCAAAAGGCAGAGATTAGCAGAATGGTTAAAAAGAAGGGATCCAACTACACACAAGAGATTCACTTTAGAGCCAAAGACACAAATAGACTGAAAGTTAAAGGATGAAAAAGGTTATTTCATTCAAATAATAACTAAATACTTCACTTTCTAATCTTTCAAGTATGCTGCCAGAAATTGTAATATTTGGACTATGCTGTGATTACCACTAATGTAATACACACCACTGTACAAGGTCTGACAATTAAGTTCACGAACTCATCCTAGAACAAGTGCTACATATGTCATTGCTGAATTATCACTATGATCACCTTCGAAGCACTCCCCTTGGGAAGTTATGCATCAACACCAGTGCCTAGTTCACCCTTCAAAGCAATTTTGGAACTCTTTTTCTGGAATGGCCAACAGAGCTGTCGTCGTATTGCCCTTGATGTCCTGAATGTTATCAAAATGTCTTCCTTTCAATGTTTCCTTTATCTTCCGGTAAAAAAAGAAATCATGGGGGCCAGTTCAGGTGAGTAGGGAGGGTGTTCCAATACAGTTATTTGCTTATTGGCTAAAAACTCCCTTTGCTTTTTTTCATTGGTGAGCTCCTTCAGCATCATTTTTGCACACAACTTTCTCATGCCATGATTTTTGGTTAAGATTTTCCTGTTTCTCTATTGATGTTTACTTGGTCTGCTATGCTTCTCACAGTCAGCGGACGGTTTTGATGCACAATTCGATGAATTTTTGCAATGTTTCCATCAGTTCTGCTTGTTACTGGCCACCCTGACCTCTCTTCATCAGTTCTCTCCCCTCAGAAAAATGTTTAATCCATTTGTACACTGACGTTTTCTTCATGGCATTATCCCCATAAAGTTGGACTAACATGTTCCTGATTTCACTTTCACTCTTGCCAAGTTTAACAGGAAATTTAATGTTTGTTCGTTGCTCTAATTCAAGCTCAGACATTCTCGGGATGGCACACATAAACACACAATAACAATAATGAACGCCACTCAGCAAGACACTGCCACGTGTTGACATGAACACAGCTGTAAGACCCTGATATACGAAGGTTATGAAACCTTATCGAGCTATTTTTACAGTGCTGCTAATGTAAGCGCACGGTGGCAAGCTCGCACACTTAATTTTGTCAGACCTCGTATGTACATCTAATACTGCATATTACTCTAAATCATCATCCGATTTTCAGCTACAGAGCAAAACATAATTCTTACCATGGACTTCTTTGTATTCTTGTAGTATGGGTTCCATCCTATGCTCACCACCATCTTATGGACATCTCCACTTCCAACACTGGCCCAACCATAATAAATGCCAGTGGATATATCAGCTGGAAGATTATCTACTACTTGTTCAGGAAAGTTAGCTAAAAACAGAAGTAAACATTCTGAGTGTTAAGAGTATGGTTATTATTTATAAAAATCGCATGCAAGGCTAGTCTAAAAAAATGGGGTCACAAAATTCCTAGGGCTTTGCTAATGCTATCAATCCCATCATTCTGTATTCTGGGTCAAATTTCTTCCTTCTATTCACGCGGACAGACTAGGAACAACGTATCAGATGATATAAGTGTATAAAACTCTCCAGAAAAAAAACAAAACAAAACAAAAACACTCTAGAGGTAGAAGAAAACAAGTACATGAACAGCCAGTGGATTTTTTAGACCGGACCTTTCTTAAGGAGGTTCGGAATCTCTTGCAAAGATTCTCATTTTCGAAATACACACGCGGAGGCTCCAAGGTTGCTTTAGTAGGTCCAGGGGCGGCTCTGATACGTATTTTTAAGTTTAAATTAAACATACCGTCAGGCCCGGACTACTGAAACTAACCTAAGACAGGCCAAAAAAGATGGTTCTCATTCAACTGCCTGCGTGATGCCTTTAATACACTCTGATAACAGATTTAAAGAAAAGAAAACCCTACAGTCGGCTTGAGAATGTAGCCAATCTGGCTCACAATACGTTTTCTCACGGGCAAGACTAGTGCCATACTTGGCAGCTCTGTCAAAGCTGGAAAGGGAGGCAGGAAAGGGGACACGGAAACCAGTTCCAGCTTCCTACCCTTACCCCTCCTCAAGCCAGGTCCCCGGGGAGCTCAAAGCCACGGGCGAGGACCTGATCCCTGAGCCCGACCAAAGGTCCTCCGCTTCAACACAGCGGGAAGGAAGTCTGTTCGCAACCCCACGACCCGACCGCCACAGCTGACGTCCCCCTCCCACGTGAGCCGGGTTCCCGGGATCCACGCCTCCGGCGCTCACCGGTGGGGATGCCTAGCTGCTTAGAGCCGCGGCCAAAGCCCCGCACCACTTCACCGCGACAGAAGTAAGGCAGGTGCCTCATGACGCCGTCCGCTTCGGGCGCGGGCTGCGGCCCGGTCTGCAGGTCCGGCGGAGCCGCCGTTCAGGCGGTGCCCGGACCCCCGGACCAGCCGGGAGGCAGGGGCGGAAGCTCGGCCCGCCGGGCGTACGCACAGCAGGCCAGGAAGCGCCGGTGACGGGCCGCGGCAAGCCCCTTGCGCTGCTGACCCAACAGAAGCTCTCCCGCGACTCAGGGGCTGCGTCTCAGTCTCCGGAGGGGCAGCGGAAATAAATGTGGGTGTGGGCGAGGATCGCAGCGGGGCCAGGCTAGCGTCGAACGACCCGCAGCCCCAGGAGCGTCACAGGCCTGCGCAGGATGTCTCGGCCGGCGGCCTGCCACTCATTCGGCTTCCGTAGCCCCGCCCCCGGTGTGGCCCCGCCCCCAGCCCGTTAGCCACTTCCAGCTTTTTCCCGCCCCAAGCGTTTGGGACTGGGCGGGAACCCGTTTTTCAGCCAGGGGGCTGTGAAAGAACTGAGTATTTCTTTCTCTTTCCTCCTTTTCATTACGATCCTGACGCCAAAGAGAGGCGTTCTATACCTCCTTGGCAACCTCTAGGTTGCTTGTCATTCGCTACTCATTCCGCTCTTAATGTAAACATTGTTGAGATTCCAAAATTCCAGCTCAGAGATCAACTCTTCACAAAGGCTTTTCCTGATGACTACGTGCCGGAAGTGACCCTCCACTTAAGCTTGTTCTGAAGTTATATCAGAATGTAAGCTCCATGAAAAACCAAAGAGCACGACTTACGTTGAGGAAAAAAAAAAAAAAAAATATATATATATATATATATATATATATATATATATATATATATATATGCTCCAGGGGAGCATGCACTTGTATGTAACGCTGCAACCTCAGTTAACTAGTGGAAGATGATAATTATGCAATTTTGGGGTTTTTTTTATTTTTAATTTTTTTTGAGGAGGGATGCAGCGACCTACCCAAGTGGCCTCTCTCTAGGGTGTGTCTTTGAGAACTTAAACTTGATGAAAAGTTTCATCTCTGCTGCAAGGCAAATTTGTGAGCCTGCTGACCCTTGAAACTGTAAACATTTCCTCTAGAAGTAGGGTTCACAAGATACACCGTGTTTCCCCAAAAGTAAGACTGGGTCTTATATTAATTTTTGCTCTGAAAGATGCATTAGGGCTTATGTTCAGGGGATGTCATCCTGAAAAATCATGCTAGGGCTTATTTTCCAGTTAGGTCTTACTTTCGGGGAAACACAGTACTTGACTGAGTCAATCACAAGGTCACCCTGTTGTTCTTGAGAAGTTTTAATTTTTCTCTTTTACCTTTTTCTACTGAAGGGGAGCAGAGTTTGCTGCCCAAAAAAATGCCTCTTTGGGGTATTATTTTAGGCTGGGTAACTTAAAGAAACAGCAGATGTGGGAAGAGCTCTGAAAACCTACCCTTTGCAAAAGAACATTTGTAAGGGAAAACTCCACTTGTGTGTTTCCTTTGCTGTACCAGGAAGGGGAGGTGTAATGCAGGGACTCAGCTCCTGCTCCTGGCAGGTGAACGCAGGATATTGTGAGACCGGAAAGGAGCAACAGAGCCACAGGTAGGGGTTTCATACTATTATATTCTTGATGGCGGCTGGTGGAGACCCAAGAAGCAAACATCCGCCAGTACCCCAACAAGGGGTCTTCCTGCAACAGTCTCCCTGGCAGCCGTGTGAGACACAGGAAGTAGGATCCACACAATCTGCACCATCCGCAACCCGTGCTTACTAACTGCAATCCACACTTGCTAGCGTAGCCATGGCAGTTATATACAAAACAACAGTGGCTAATGGCCAACTGGTTACAGTTGATGACCATCTAATAACCAAGCCAGCACCTTTCCACGTGAGGCCGAGAGCCTGGAAACTGCTCTCTGGGACTCCGTCCCTACAGGAGGGGATCTAAATCTCTACAAAATCCATCAGTGGAGAAGGCTCGGGCTTAAATCTGCATAACAATTTTACCCTTCTTTATTATTCTTTTCCAGGTAATTTCCCATAACTGACTTCCCCACCATGTAACTGCATATGAACTTCATTTCTTTAATGTCTAGGGACTGAGTCCCAGAGAGCAGTTTCCAGGTTCTCGACCTCACATGGAAAGGTGGTGGCTCGGTTATTAGATGGCCAGCCGCTGTGTCTGGGTGGCCATCAGCTGTTACCGGTTAGCCATTAGCCACTAATATGAGTACTGTGGCTATGTTGTAGTGGTATGAACCCCCCATCCATGGCTCCATTGGTGTTCCTTTTTGGCCTTGCCATATCCTGCGTTCTTATGCGGGGAGCGGGACCAGAGACCCCGCCTGACAACATGCATTCTGCTTTAATCAAGCTAGCTCTGTTTAGCTGGATAGAACTATAACTCACTTGCATTCTTTCCCCAGGTCCTCCTACCTGTGCATGTACTGTATGTCCACTCCTTCTATTAGGTTGGTACAAAAGTAATTGTGGTTTTTGCAATATTTTTTAACCTTTTAAACGCAATTACTTTTACACCAACCTAATAATTAAGCCCTTAGGACATTAGGTTCTGGTCAGTGTCAAACTCATTTAAGAATAAAGTTTCAGGTCTATCAACCATTACCAGATATAATAACCAAAACTTAAACTAGAATAAGATTTTAGTCAAATAAAGATAACAACTTGGCCTTAGTTATGTTTCAGCTCTGGACTCATAAAAGTGAAATGGCCCCCTGGACCGGATGCCCTGGAAACCGGACAGAACAGTGCCATAACTGACATCAGGATATGAAGCCATGAATAGTTGCTCCCAGCCTTAGCCCTGACCATTGTTTCTGTGCATCTAGGTTAACACACCTTTGAAACTAGCCATCGCCACCCTCAAGAGAGCACATAATCTTATTAACTATCCTGTAATCCAATCCCTGCCTTGCTTTCTCCCACCTCCATGTAATCTTACACTCCCTCCTTAATTTCAAATGCATAAAAGAAGCTGCAAAACTATTGTTTGCACTGAACAATTATTGCTTGTATAACTGGAAGAAAACAAAAAGTACAATACTAAATTCTCACCACACACATAAAAACCTATATAAATCCATTCTTCATGCATCCACAAGGTGGCACATTACCACTTCATTTTTTCCTTCACATACTGATTTTTGAAATTAGAAAGGCAAATGGAAATTCAAAGTTAAGAAAGTATGTTCACCTTAGACACTATTCTAGGCGCAGAATAATTCTATACTTAGTAGAAAGGTTTGGCTTACTCACTGCTTCACGCACTTAGATTTGCTACATTGGTGAGGTGTGACCATTGCTCTCTACCTCTTTTCTCAATTACAGAAGTATTTGATAATAGATTGCTCTAATTTGAAAAGTTATGATATTTGGAGCTTCCTTTGAATATATGTTTCATTAAGAACGATAAGGTGGAGAGAGAGCCAGAATTATACAATGGAAGAATGCAGACTCTGTCCCATTAAAAAACATTGTTAATTATATATTTGCTACAATAATTATACTGAAGAAAAGATATGCTAAAAATTTCTTGCAAGAGAGGTTAACTACCTTTTCAGAATTAAAAATCCCTTTAAAGACAGGATTTACATACCATAAAATTGGCCATTCTATACCTTCAGTGAAAACCTTCTATCCTGTGTTCTCTCAATTTCATGTGACAACCATGGCAAAAATATCGATGTTACCAGAAGTAATTAAATATTTATTTATTTCAGTTTGTTTCAAAGATTACTGATGTTTCCTTTCTCCTTTTTCACAATTAAGATATGAAATTTTAAGGTTTGCCATTTTTTTCTGCGCAATATATAAAATAATAAAGCTGCACAGAAAATTAATCTGCTGAGTTGTTTTCCGCATGGACTATAGCTATATTTTGAAGAGAGAAAAAAAGCATATCTAGAGTGGTTTAAATTGAAAATTTGTCACCAGTTAAATAAAAGATAGTGTGTAGATTAAAAATGTATACATCTTTTCAAAGACAACCTTTTGGTTTCATTGATTTTTCTCTATTGATTTTCTACTTTCAATTTTATTTATTTCTGCTCATTTTTATTCTTTCCTTCTTTCTACTTTGGATTTAATTTATACTTCTTTTTCTAGTTTCCTACATGGAAACTTAGATGGTTAATTTTAGATCCGTCTTCTTTGTTAATATACATATATATACTGGGGGTGTCAAAAACTGAATACAAGTGAACACTTTGGTCAACGTTGCTCAAGCAGTAGTTTGCCGTAATCAGAAGTGTCTGGATGCTGATGGTAACCACTTTGAGCACCTCTTGTAATTGCAGAAGTCAAACATGACTTGTATTCATCATTTGTTATGGATATATATTGAGTATTACAATTTTAATACAGTTTTCCTTTCTTAAAATGTATATACATTTTTTGGCACCCTCTGTATATATAGTATATTCAACGCTATAAATATCACTCTAACCACTACTTTTGCTGCATCCCACGAATTTTAATAATTTGTGTTTTTATTTTCATTTAGTTAAAATATTTCAAAAATTTTCTTGCAGTTCTTCTTTGACCACATGTTACTTCAAAGTGTGTTGTTTAATCTCCAAGTAATACTGGAGCTGTGATTTTCCAGCTATCTTTCTGTTATTGACTTCTAGTTCAAGTCCCTTGTGGTCTGAGAGCAGAGACAGTGTATTATTTCTATTCTTTTACATTTGTTAAGGTGTGTTTTATGGCCAGGATGTGGTCCTTGTTGGTGTATGTTCCATGTGAGCTTGAGAAGAATGTGTACTCTGCTGTTGGTGGAAGTAGTCTGGAGATACCAATTAGATACAGTTGATTTATGGTGCTGGGTCCTAACTGATCTTCTACTTGCTGGATCTTTCCATTTCTGATAAATGCGTGTCAAAGTTTTCAACTATAATAGTGGATTTATCGGTTTCTCCTTGCAGTTCTATTAGTTTTTGCCTAACATATTTTGATGCTTTATTGTTAGGTGCACACACATTAAGGATTGTTATGTCTTCTTAGATAATTGATACCTTTATCAGTATGTAATACCTGTTTTTATCCCTGATAATTTTCCTTGCTCTGAAGTCTGCTGTCTGAAATTAATATAGCTACTCCCACTCATTTTTGGTTAGTATTAGCATGATATGTGTTTCTCCATCCTTTTAATTTGTATGTGTCTTTATATTTAAAGTGGGTTTCTTTTAGAGAACATACAGTTGGATCTTATTTTTGAATCACTTTATTTAACAAACTCTGTCTTATAGTTGGTATATTTAGACTATTGATGTTTGAAATGATTATTGATATAGTTAGATTCAAATCCACCACATTTGACACTGTTATCTATTAATTACACCTGTTCTTTGTTAATAATTGTGTCTTCCTTTTTTTCCCTGCCATTTGTGGTTTTAGTTGAGCATTTTATATGATTCCATTTTCTCTTTCCTTAGCATATCTATTATACATCTTTAAAAAAAATTTAGTGATTGCTCTAGACTTTGTAATATACATTAACAACTAATTCAAGTCCACTTTCAAATAACATTATATTGCTTCACAGATAATACAAGTACTTTATAATAACAAAATATTCCTACTTCCTCCCTCCTGTTCTGTGTATCCTTCATGTCATTTATTTCACTTATAGATAAGTATATATAATCAAATACATTGTTCCTATCATTATTTGGAACAAACTATTATCTGTCTGATCAGTTAAGAATAAGAAAAATAAAAATTTTTATTTACCTTTCTTATTCCTTCTCTAATGCTTTTCCTTTCTTTATGCATGTCAAAGTTTCTGACCTATATCATTTTCCTTCTCTTTAAATAACTTCTTTTAACATTTTTTAAAAGGCAGAGCTACTAACAACAAATTTTCTCGACGTTCATTTGTCTAAGAGAGTCTTTATTTCTCGTACACTTTCGAAGGATAATTCACAGAATACAGAAGTCTAGATTGGTGGGTTTTTTCTCAACACTTTAATTATTTCACTCCACTCTCTTCTAGCTCACATGGTTTCTGAGGAGGAGTTAGATATAATTCTTATCTTTGCTCCTCTATAGGTAAGATGTTTTTACCTCTGGCTTCTTTCAAATTTTTTCTTTGTCTTTGATTTTCTACAGTTTGTGCCTAGGCACAGTTCTTTTGACATTTTTCGTGCCTGGTGTTCCCTGAGCTTCCTGGATCTATGGTTTGGTATCTGACATTAATTTGGGGGTAATTCTTACTCATTATTGCTTCAAATATTTCTTCTTTTCCTTTCTTCTTCTGGAAATCCCATTATGCATATGTTACACCTTTTGTAGTCATCCCACATTTCTTGGATGTTCCTTTCCAATATTTTTTTCTCTTTGCTTTTCAGTTTTGGAAGATTATTTTGGTATATCCATATTTCCATCCGTGTGCTTACATTGCCCACCTATGTTGCATGCTGCCTACTTTTTCTATTACAGACCTTAGTATATTAATCATAGTTGTTTTAAATACATGGTGTCTGATGATTCCAACATCCCTGCCATCAGTCTAGTTCAGATGCTTGTTCTATCTCTTCAAACTATGTTTTTTGTTGTTGTTTTTTGTTTGTTTTGTTTGTTGTTGTTTGCCTTTTAGAATGCCTTGTAATTTTTGGTTGATGGTCAGACATGATATACCAAGTAAAAGGAACTGCAGTAAATGGGCCTTTCGTAATGTGATGGTAAGTGGTGGGAGGGGGGCATTTTATAGTCCTATGATTAGATCTCTGGTCTTTTGGTGAGCCTGTACTCATGGAATATGACCTTCACAAAAGCCTCTTAGTTGTTTCCCACCTTAGGTGGAACAGGATGGTTAGAGAGCACTGGATCTGAGTATTTTTCTCCACTCAGCTCAGTTAGGCTCTGATTATATCCCAGTAGGATAGGCCTCTGGTAAAACACATATAGTTTCACCTGAGGGCAGACATTGTTAAAAAGAAGAGAATGCTGTCATATTTAAAATGGTTACTTTTCCCTCACCCTGCCAAAAGGGGATTTTTCTCTGATATTCACTGTCAGCACCTTCCTGGTAGAGCTCCAGGAAGTAAAACTCACATCCCCTGCTAGAGATGTTATCTCTCGGACTTGACCCTCCCGAACACTCTGCCAACTCATTAATTTCAGCTCAGGTTTTCCCACCCCAGCAATGGTTCTAAGGACGTTCCTGCTCCAGTCAGTTGTGATTGTCTGTATTTGCCTATCTGTCTTTCCAATTCTGAGAGCAGCCATTTGCCCTGTGACCTCACTTCGCTGACAGATCTAAGAGTTATTGATTTTTCAGTTTGTTCAGCTTTTTTCTTGTGGTAGGATGGAATGGTGACTTCTAATCTTCTTACATGTCAGGCCAGAAACCAAAGTCCCTTTGATGATCCAATATTTGTTTTTCAAAAAGAAGAAAAACACGATTTGGTGGCCAAAATAGTGTTAGTCAAACTATAAGATTGCATTGAGTGCCTGACATCACTGTTTGAGACAGTGCAGGAGAGAGTAGTGAATATACATTATAGAATGTATTTCTTAAGGATTGCCAGTCATCTACTTTTCCTCCAACTCTATCCAGTGTAATTGCGATGTTGATGTAAAAAAAATTTTTAAGTTTGTCAATGCAGTTCTAGTCTAGTTCTTCTTGCTCCATTTTTCATTCCCAGACATAGTCTATTTTAGCAGATGGGTCCAAAGATGATTAGGTAAGAAAAACTGCCTGATACGGACCTATGAATGACAACACATATGTTTAAAATGTAGTATTCTGACCATAGACACATAAACTCAGTCATTAAAAAGGAACAAATGGGGTATAAGGAGTAGCAGGCAGGTGGGAATTGTCTGCACAACATGCCACGTAATAATTTGCTATTGCTTTTAAGGTTTTGAAAAAGAGATGGTACTTCCTGTATTGATTAATGCTTAGAACTAAAACGCCCCAAGTGTTTTCAACCTCCAAATACTTTCCAGTGCTTTATCATTAAATGATCAAAGCAAGATGTAAGACAGTATGTAGTTTTCAATTTATACAACACTATGTAAAAATGGGACTCTTTCCATCTCTCTTTTAATGAAGCACTCAATACCAAAGCACATGTGAATTAGACCTTCTATGTTGTAGGAGAGGAAATAAAATCTTTTCCTCTACCCATCTCAGGTTCTCCATCTGGGTCCCCGCAAATGAGACTGGCCAAAGTCAGACTAATAAGAGAAAACAAACAGAAGTTTATCAACATGTATGTAGTACATATACAAATGGAGCAGCCAGCAATGAGTAACCCAAAGGGGTGTTAGAACTCAGGCTTATATACCATCTTAGGCTAAAACAAAGGAAAAGGGGTTTGTGATTCTGGCTCAGGGAGGCAAGTTATAGGACAGTGACTAGGAAAATTACGGTAAACAAGGGTATAGAATGGCTTCTCCACTGACAACAGTTGTTAAGACTTTTTTTTTTTTTTCCTTAGCAAGGGAAAGGGAGATATCTTTACAAATGAAAATTTCCTTTGTCAAGTAAACAGTGAAGTGATAAAGTTAATATGTATAAATGTATATCAGGACTCACAAAATGCAGGTGGTCCCAGTATCTGGGCCCACATCACAATCGGAGCCTAAAATTTAGCCTGTACTTACAGGAAACACCTGTCAAGGAAGCATAACATATACCAATCACAATCCTCCAACTCAGCTTTAGCTTGTTTATCTTACCCTAGA
This sequence comes from Rhinolophus sinicus, assembly GCF_036562045.2. Lineage (NCBI taxonomy): Eukaryota > Metazoa > Chordata > Mammalia > Chiroptera > Rhinolophidae > Rhinolophus > Rhinolophus sinicus. The sequence goes on from NC_133754.1 coordinate 147,206,586, forward strand.
AAATAGGACCTGCTAGACTTATAAGGACATCTCTGACCTCCTGTTTCTGTGTTGTCCCCTGTTTCTGTGTTGTCCCTTTTAAGACTCTATAAAACTCACTATTTTTTATTTTTTTAAAGGAGGGCACACCTCACCATGGCCCATATGGGGATAGAACTGGTAACCTTGGTGTAATTAGCACCACACTCTAACCAACTGAAGCTAACTGGCCACCCCCTATAAAACTCACTCTTGCCCAAAATTCCTAAGAAAGAATATTTCACTGCCCAGTCTATGGATTGTTTTCCCTTCAATAAAGGACATCAAACTCATTACTAAATTGCATTATTTTTGTCATTTGCCAGAAGTAAACTAAGCTTCTTCTTGGAGAAAATTTAAATACTATGTTTAGTAACACTGTGTTTTGCAAATCAGTGTACCAATTCTAATGTGTTTCTATTTTATAGTAGTTAGAAAAGAAAGCTCTGAATTGGAAAATGTTAATATAGTCATAACATTAACATTAGATGCTTAAGAGAGAATGTTCTGTTTATCTCGTTTGGTTTCTATAGTACACCAAGGTATTATGATTCCTCTGTTGGCAATAAAATGTGATTTATTGGTACCAAATTATAAACTCTAATACATCAGGAAATTAAATAGCTTCCTTGTGTTAGTGGGATGACTGAGAGATCCCTGTTAAATCTGTTATCTTAAAAAATAAGTTTTATTGTGCTATCAAAAGACACTTTTGATGAAAAATTTGTTTACATTATAAAAAGTTTACTTCTCTGAATTTTTGAAATTTTATTACAGATGTGAAAAGAATGTGGTCAAATTTCATTCATAGCCTTTGAGCTTTGCTTAGAAGATTGAAGTTTTTAATGAAATGGAAACATGTCTTGAAAACAAATAGGAGATAAACTCTAACAATTATTGAGTAAGGTAATCAGACAGTAAGGATAATTTAATACTTGTGTTATAGAAACATACTTCTCTCCACCCTTCTTAAAATAAACAAACATGCCCCCCACTGAGATTTCCTTTGTGATTTCCTTTGTGATTTTTCAAACCATATTTGTTTTTCCATTGTGATTTCTTATGCTCTGCTCTGAAATCACTGTTATACAGTGTTTTGAGTTCTATTGCCAAACTTTATCTTCTGCTTCCTGGTAATAATAGTAACTGAAGCAATAGCAACTACCTCATATGTAACTAAAGCAAACTTTGCAGAACTTTCTGTTTGTTTGCACTAGAATGTAGACTTTTTTTTTTTTTAAGTTTTGAAGAGAATTAGAATACTTCTTCTGTGGCACTTAGATATTAAGAAGGTATGAACCACATATGGTCATGAATTTGTCTTTTATCTGCCTTAAATCCAAATAATGAAGCAAGAAAATTTTATTTGCAATCATTTATTAAGTTACTTATGAAATTTATAAAATTATAATAGTTGCCTTAGTAACAATTAGTAATAAAAGGAATTCTACTTCGGTTCCCTCTTCAAACTATAAAACAAGGATTATAATTTAGGGAGGCAGCAAAAGAAAAATGTGAATGAAAAATGCCATCTCTGCAGCAGATAAAGAAGTGTGACATATCCAACAAAATATAATATGTCCTCATCTTTTTTACCCACCTCAGTGTTTACCACAGTGTACTTTTCCGTCACCTCATCACATCCCAGCAAGATTATGGCAAATCTCATACATCATTCACCTTTATGATTGCTTTATGGATTGCTGCATAATCTGTATGACCTCAACACTCCCCATTTCGATTTTCTGTGCCTAATCCCTTTGAGGCCCATCACAATCATCACCATCTTACTGATGCCTGGCACAGAGTTTTTACCTAAATACTTATTGGTTGAATTAATGAAATAAATTAAAAATAAATTGTTTAAAATGTTAATTAATTGTTTCTATCTGGAACAGTGGTACAGATCGTATTATTATATTCTGACTTGTATTTATTCCAAATGCAGTTGAGCCCTAACATAAAAATTGCTGTTTAAAAATGACATTTAAAAGAACTAATTAATTTGAATATATGATACATGCACAAGGTATAAAATTTGAAAGGTACAAATGATATAAAGTGAAGAGTGAATTCCTACTACCGTCCCCACCACCCACCTTGCCTCTAGCTGTATTTTCCTTTTTTGAGGTCATCACAGTTACCAGTTTAAAAAGATCTTAATGAATAAGAAAATTATGAGATTTGTCCCCTCCTAGATAGCATGTTCCTTGCATATCTGCAACAAGAAAGGGACAGATAATGTTACTGATTTTTTCCATTCTTCAGTGAGATGAGAGGTCAACAACTCTTCTAAGGATAACAAAAGCTATGACATAGTTGAGTGAAACCAGTAGAAGTGAGTCAATGTGATACTATTGTTAAACTTCACAATGTGGAATGGCAAAGAGTTTATTAAGATAGAATACTTTTTGTTTGTTTCTGAAACAATTTTTTAATTTTTATTTTAAATTTATTTTTATTAGTTTCAGGTGTACAAAATAATGTAATAGTTAGACATTTACACCCCTCACAAAGTGATAACCCCCCAATCTACTACCCATCTGACATTGTATGTAGATGTTACAATTCCGTTGATATGTTCCCTATGCTGCACTCCACATCCCGTGATTCTCTCTCTCTCTCTCTCTCTCTCTCTCTCCATAAATATATATAATATATATAGTATATATACAATATATATTATGCATATATATTTAATTATAGTTGACATTCAATATTATTCAACTTCAGCTTCAGGTGTATGTTTCTGAAACAATTTGGTCAAAGGTTTGCTTTTGCTCAAATCTGACAAGAGTTTTGAGAGTTGGTTCACAATGAAATTTACCTTATTAGAACTATGTGGATATTTTCCTTTCTACCTTGCATTCAGCACTAGGTGGTAGAGATTCCAAAGAGTGGTTTACTCTTGAATAAAAGGTCATAGCAGTAGACTGTGTACACATTTTCTGAATTTCAGTGGTTTCTAAGGAGCCACTGGCAGCAAGTGGGGGGTAGAGGGGTGAAGGAGAAGGGCATTGAAGAGGTATTTTCTCATCCTAGTGAAAAAAATATCCATCCTTATTGAAAGACAAAAATCAGCCTTTACTATCTTGTTTAGTGTTGTGAAAAGTATCCAGTATTTCAATACTTAAAAAGTCCTTCCTTTTTTCAAAAGCTAAACAGAACCTGTTAAAATGAAACATTTGCATGTTGCAGAGTGCTCTGAATATATAGAACTGGGTGATGGGTAGCTAGATCTGTTTTTGTGCCCTAATCAAAATGAAAGGCCAAAAGTTACATATCGGTAAAAGGCAAACATGATTCATTTACCCCATCTCAGAAAACACTAAAAATGAAATCAGCCAACCTACAAGTAAAATCAACAGTCAAGTGTACTTTTTCCAGAACTTTCAGTGTATAAAGGACATTGAACCATCACAAAAATACACGTGAAAAATATTACCAAAAGGCTAACAAGGGACAGTAATTTTATTTTTATTTTATTTTTAGTATACTTAATATTTACCCAAAATATGGGCTACCAAGTTTAGGTAAGTGGCTAACTATTTGGGGAAAAATAAGGTTAGTTCTGTACGGTATAACATATACTAAGTGAGTTCCATCTGTATGAAATATTTAAATGTCAAAATATTAAATATTTATATGTAAAAAACAAACTGTAAAAGTAATATAAATCATAGGTAAAATTACCTATAAATTATAAGTAAAGTTTCTTAGTGTGGATTAGATATATATTTTTATGAAACTTTGGGACACTCAATGCAGAAAACTACAAAGGAAAAGATTGTTTCATTTGACTACATAAAACTTCTGCCAGGAAAACAAAAATCCTAAATTTATCATATATAAATTAAATAACCAGTGACAAACTAAGAAAAAGTACATTGTTGAAATAACTTTCTAGGATGGAGCCTCCCCTGCTCAGGGGATTGTTAGCAAACCAAAACTTAGATAACTTTCATGTCCCTGTAAATGCTCTGCTTGACCAGCAACACAGTGTATCCAATCAGCCAGTCCCCGACACCAAGGCGACTCTGGGCTCTATACATCCTTGCTCCTTCTAGTCAAACAAACTTGACTATATGGCCCTAGCCAGTAAGATATTTTCTATTTTTCTCATCCTTGTCTTTTATTCTTTATCTAATAAAAGCTTCCTGCTTCCACCCCATTTTTCAGTTCTCTAAAAGGAGACTGTCCACTTCATGAAGTGTTAAATACCGTTTGTTTGTATCACCTAAATTTTCTTTAATCGTTTTTTTACAACATGCAATTTTTATGACAAGTAGCCTACTATATAATAAACTTTTAGGAATCAATAAGTGAAAATTCCAATAAGAGGATACAATAAAAGGTCGAAGGACACAAAATATTAAAATTTGCAATAGAAAAATTAATTTGGATAATAAATTTATGAAAAAATATTCACTGTCTCTTATGAGTTGTGTCACCCCCAAATTCATATATTGAAGTCCTAAACCTCAATACCTCAGAATGTGACTATCTGGTGATGAGGTCTTTAAAGATGTAATTAAGTACAAATGAGTTCATTAGAATAGGCCCTAATCCAGTAAGACTGGTATCCTTATTTGATGAAATTTGAACACAGACATACACAAAGGGAAGACCAAGTGAAGACACAGGGAGAAGATAGCTATCTACAAGGCAAGGAGAAGGCCTCAGGAGAAACCAACTCTGCCGACACCTTGCTTGATCTCAGACTTCCACCATCCAGAATTTTGAGAAAAGAAATTTCTGTTGTTCAAGCGATCCAGTTTGCAGTACTTTGTTATGGCAGCCCTAGCAAACTAATATACCATTACTATAATTAAAACAATGCAAAAATCAAATAGCAATTGCACCTCTCAAATTGGCAAAGAGAAAATAAACAACAAAATTATTCAGTTAAAGTGGTCATATACTGCTGGCAGCAGTAGAAATTGGTATTACTTTCTGAAGGACAATTTGAAAATAAGTATTAGAAATCTAAAAAGTGAAGACTTTGAACCACTAATTATACTTCTGAGAATAAATCATATGAAAATAATCAGTCTTATACAAAGATGTTCATTACAGCCTCTTATGCATGTGAAAAATTGTAAATCTCCTAGATAACAAAAATTAATGGATTAGTTTAAGAAATGTCGGCTCCTTAGGTTAGACTATTAAGCAGTCATCCCAAATGCTATTTTACAGATGAAATAGACACAGTACATGTAAATTTATTAGTTTTATGAGTGATTTCAAATATACATAAAAGTGGAGAGAATGATATAAATACCTACCACTCTGATATTGAAAATGTTAATATTTGACATACATTTTTCTTATTATTTTTTTCAAGAACTAAAATATTAAGAGCTAGCTGAATGATCTTTGTGCCCCAATTCAATAGTATTTTCTTTCTTCCTACCAACATCCTCATCGCCTGAAAGATAACCATTCTCAAATATTAATTTCACTCAACTTTTATTTTCAAGATCCATTCATTTTAAATCATGTACTTACTCCTTCCAATTGTGACATAGTATTCCATTATATGAATACACTATAATATAAATTTGTCTTCTCCTTTTGGTAAATCACTTGAGATTTTACAATTGTTTTTTTCCCTATGACATGTACAAGGCTGCAACAAACATTCCTGTACACATCTCCTTGGGTATATTAGTGAGGTTTTCTCCCAGGTGTATATTTAAGATTTGAATTGCTAAGGACTGAATAATGCATTTTAACTTCACTAGATATTACTTTGATGCTTTCCAAAATAGTGGTATCAATTTATACTTCCATTGTGTATCAGTTGGTTTTTGCTGTGTAATAAACCATTCCTTAACTCAGTGGCTTAGAGCTAAACATTTATTTTTCCCCCACAATTCTTTAGGTTGGCAAACTGACCAGTTCTTTGGGTCTGGTAAGTTTGGCTGGGATTGGATTTTCTAGGATGGACTTACTTATATGTCTAAGTCCTCATCTGTGATGGCTGGGCAGCTGGGAACCTCTCTTCACATGGCCTCTCACCATTTAGGGGTCAGTTCTAGCTTATGTTCCAGACAAGTATAATGAACAGAAGTTTTTCAAGACTTTGCTTTTATCATTTTTGTGAATGTCCCATTGGCCAAAGCAAGTCACATGGCCAAGGCCAGATTCAAGGAGGGGAGGAATATAGTCCATTACTTGATGGGAGAAGTAGCAAAGTAACATTGCAAAGTGTCATGCATACAGAAATCGGAGAAATATGTGGCTATTTCTTTTGCAATGTACTATAGTGGATGAAAGTTCCCATTTCCCTACATTCTTGACAGCATTTGGTGTAATGTGACTTTTTAATTTTTTGCCAATCTGAAAAGGATAAAACAGGGTCTTGTTATTGTTTCCATTTTAATTTGTATTTCTCTGCTTCTTAGTAAGATTGTACATCTTTTCATATAATTATTGGCATAGTGCTCATGTTTTAAAATAACATACAAATTCATACAGAAAAAAAGATTGGAAAAATATATATTGGGATAGTTCAATTTGGGCAGTGGAATTACAGATAATTTTTATCTTCTTTTGTCTGTATTTTCTAAAAGGAACATTTTACTATTGCAAAAAGGTTAGAAAAGTAAATTTGCATGTTAAAACTATTTGGTAAAATCCCCAACTGGACTAACACAATTTGAATGTACTGCAATTCAGTTCTGACACTACCTAACTGGAGTGACCGTAGCATCAGACTCCAGAAATTAAAAGCTGCATTCTCCACAAGACTGCCCTCATTTCAGTTGTCAGCCCCAAGTAATGTCCGCAGGTCACCTGAATTTCTTACCTACTGTTTATAGATTTAGGAGTTCCCATGAACCAGTCAGGTTTATAATTTGCTAGATCAATTCAACAAACTCAAGAAGGTGCTATATTTATGATTATAGTTTATATCAAGGATACACATAGAGTGAGGGCTGTGAGAGCATGCAGAGCTTCTTTGCCCTCCCCTTGTAGAATCAGGGCATGTCACCCTTTCTGCACATTAAAGTGTTCACCAACCAGGAAGCTCCAATGAGCTTCCAAGTCCTTAGTTTTCATTGGCGTTTCAATATAGAGGCATGACTGGTTTAATCATTGGCCACATCCCCAGAGGTCAGGTGTCATATCATTAGCATAACAAAGACACTTCTGTCACTCAGGAAATTCCAAGGGTTTTAGAAGCTCTGTGCAAGGAACCTGGGACAAAGACCAGACACATGCTTTATTATGTAGCATAAAATATATTACATTAGTCAAAACAATGTGGCCCATCAAAATTAAAACTACCTAGTTAAAATCCTGGCAATTATATTTAAAAATATTTAGTATCTAGTTTAGTATTCCTTTTCATGTACCAGACAGGATGATGTGTGATAGATATGAAACAACACGAGATTCTGCCCTTCCATTTTCTAGTGTCTGTGATTCTTAAATAAGTCTTCAGTTACCAGTCCATCAGTAAAACTCCATACATCCCTCAATTGTTATGAAGTCCCCTGAGCTCATGCCTGTGAAGGAAATTTGTAAAATGCAAAGTAATACAAAAGTAATAGTATGATTATCATCGACAGCAGCTGTGATATCAGGGAGAAGGTGGGCTAGAAGGAGTTCCCTGAGCCATAGGTCAAGGGTTGAGTTCATGACTCATTGGTTCCAGGTTCAGCCCTAAAATAACTATATTAGTCAGCTTGGGCTGCCACAGCAAAATACAACAGACTAGGTGAATTAATAGAATTTTACTTCCTTACAGTTCTGGAGGCTAGAAGTCCAAGATCAAGGTGAAGTCAGGGTTGGTTTCTGGTGACACCTTCTCTCTCTGGCTTGTAGACAGCTGCCTCTTGCTGTGTCCTCAAGTGGCCTTTCTACTGTGCATGGAGAGAGAGAGAGAGAGAGAGAGAGAAAAAAAAAACTCTGGTGTCCCTTCCTCTTCTTATAAGGACACCAGTCCTTTCAGATTAGGGCCCCAACCTTATCACATCATTTAATGTTAATTATATTTTTAAAGGCCCTATCTCCAAATACTGTCACACTGGGGGTTTGGGCTTCAACATATGAATTTGGATGGGAGAAGGGACCACAATTCAGTCCATAATAAAGACTATAATCATGAATGGGAAGGAGTTCCTGAAATCAGCATTTTCACACAGAGAAGCATCTTAAACTTATCAATAAATTCAGCCACCGCATCGCTGCCTTTAGGAATAAGAATGGCAGTGGTCAACAAACAAGTGTTGTCAAGGATGTGGAGAAAAGGGAACCCTCGTGCACTGTTCGTGGGATTGTAAATTGGTGCAGCCACTTTGGAAAACAGTATTGAGGGTCCTCAAAAAATTAAAAGTAGAACTACCATATGAATCAGCAATTCCACTTCAGGGTATTTATCCAAAGAAGTAAAAAAACCACTAATTCGAAAAGATATATACACCCCTATGTTCACTGCAGCACTATTTACAATAGCAAGATATAAACCTAAGTGCCTATCAACAGATGATTAGATAAAGAAGCTGTGGTGAATATATATATATATATATATATATATATATATATATATATATATATTCAGCATAAAAAGGAATAAAATCTTACCATTTGCAACAACATGGATGGACCTAAAGGGTATTATGCTAAACGAAGTGAGTCAGACTAAGAAAGACAAATACCCTATGATCTCACTTATATGTGGGTTCTAAAGAACAAAAAAACGAACAAACAAAACAGAAGCAGAATCATAGATACAAAAAATAAACTGATGGTTGCCAGAAGGGAGGGGATTTAGGGAGGTTGGGTGAAAAAGGTGAAAGAAATTAAGAAGTACAAATTGCTAGTTATAAAAATAGTCATGGGATATAAAGTACAGCATAAGGAATACAGTCAATAATATTGTAATAACTATTATGGTGTCAAGGGTGACTAGACTTATAATGGTGATCATTTCATAAGGTGTATAGATGTCTAATCACTATGTTGTATACCTAAAACTAATATAATATTGTATGTCAAGTATAATTGAAAAATAAATTTTTAAAAATCTATAATGTTAAAAAAAGAACAAAGGGGATTTTTTTGGCTCGTGTAAATGAAAAGGCAAGTGGTATTAGGTTGGTGCAAAAGTAATTGCAGTTTAAAAGGTTAAAAACAATTGCAAAACTGCAATTACTTTTGCGTCAACCTAATACATCTTGCTAGATGTAGGAACTTAAATAAAATATATCTTCACTTAAAAAAAAAAAAAAGAATGGCAGTTTTAATCAGTGGTTCCCATACCTTTTCAAAAGATGTCTGTAAGACAAAATTAGGACAGGGTTCTCCAAGGGGTGTCCTGAGGAGCATTTCTTCCATAAGTCATAGAAATATTGGGACAGTCACACTTTTACCTACTTAGAAAGTCACAACACATAATAGCATAAAAAGTGCATTCATTTACTCAGTTAATACTCATTGGATGTTTAGTATTTTCCAGGCACTCTGCTAGGCTGTGAATAAGACAGGGAGTCAAGAGGAGGGATCTAACCTAGTATAGGAAGTTAAGGTAATAGACTGGTTTTGTTATTGTTGTTATCAATCTTTTCCCCTCAGTTTTATTAAGATATAATTGACATATTACATAAGTTTAAGATACACAACATAATGACTTGTATATGTATATATACTGTAACGATTGCTACAAGTTTGGTTCATCCATCACCTCACAGAGTTACAATTTTTTTTTTTCCTTGTGATAAGACCTTTTAAGATTTACTCTCTCAGCAACTTTCAAAGACAATAGGTTGTTGAATGCTGGCTAGCTTCCTGAAAATGCCACAAAAATAACCCATGGAGAAGGCCAGGCTTAGTTCAGTGCTTGTCCAGGTAAGGGGAATCAGTATCATCGCAGACTTTTCAATAGTTTCTCAGGTGAGGGCAAAGACAAGTTATTTATGCGGTGTTGTGGGGTCTGGATTAAGGTGGCTGTTTTGATGCAGAGCTTCATTAAAACTGAGCAGGTTTGAGACATAGCAATGCAGAATTGGTGAACACAGTGAGACGAGAATTTGTAGGTGAATCCTTAAGAGCAAACAATCTTTAGATGCTATTATTGTCCTGGGAAAGTATATTTACTTTAATGAGGGTAAACTGAATAGTCTAGTGTTTGGATTAATAGATTTTCAGGAAGTTCCTAGAACAAACAATAAAATTATTTGCCCTTTCATCTTTCTGAGTAAGAATTTCCTGGAATGGGAAAATCAGATAAATACAGACAGTACGCTGTGTATGTGTAGAGAGTAAATTATTTCCATTTCTCAAAAGAAACCTCTTTTAATTTCTTTTAATCCAGTATTTCCCCACCTCACTTGACTATCACACTCTTCTTTTCTCATAAAACTTGTTAAAATTTCAAAGAACAGACCATAATAAACAGTAGACTAGGAAATAATGTCTATGAGAACACTGGGCACCAATGGTTCTCAAAGGGTGATCCCCAGGCCAGCAAGGTTAGCATCACCTGGGAACTGGTTAGAAATGGGCCGCACAGACTAAATCAGAAACTATGGTGGTGGAGTCAGCCGTCTGTGTTGTAATCCACCCTCCTGGGGACTCAGAGGCTGTAACCTTCTCATAACTCTAACTCCCCTCTCCTCCTTTTATTTTTCTGTCCATTGCAGAACTGGGGCATGTGGGTGCCTGGGCAGGCTAATACCTGGTATTCTTTCAAGGGAATAATCTTTCATTATCTGTCTGCTTGTATTTAATGGAGATGGGGGCAAACCAACTTTTTGTAAATGGTGCATGCCCCTTTTTTTATATTGTGACTCATACTCTGATGTTCTCCCCTCTTCTTTGAGCTCTTCGAAAACAATTCTTTCCTTGGACTAGGATAGTGCCTTAGTGAGGAAAATAAAATTTACTCAAGGTTTTAGAGTGGAGCTGGAGGAGCGGGGCTGGATAACATGGTGTCAGGGTTTTGTGTTTAAAACAGTAAATCCCCCCTTTGAGATATCTCTTCTCCCAAACCTTTTACCTTGGCTTGGCAGCTCTTGGGCTGCCTTTCTCTTCCTGCAACTGACTCCACACCTTTTCTCTGACCTTTTTTCCTAACAACTATTCAGTTCAAGCCCCACAAAAGTTTCAAAAGGCTTTATCCCACCTACTAGCTATACCATCTTCAAGGCAACTGAAGGGATTATATTGAGACTGAAGATTTGTTTGCCTTGTTAACAAAGTGTCCCAGTTCCCAGAATCCATCAAGGCCCTGCTGAATGAGGGTGACATAATTTACATATCCCCACCTTGGTGGGGAGGATGGTATAAGTCACAATGGTATTATGTTTCGTTCCGGTCAGATTCCAGGGTACTTTTTAGATCGGTGTTCCAAGTTAGTACCAACTGAGTGTGGCTTGGGTCCTGGATCCCACTGACCTACCTGCCTCCTTCCTGGTGGTTATCCAGAGGATGAAGGCTGCATCCATAGGGTAATATTCAGGAACTTGGTCCAGGAAGTGGCACATCTGAAAGAGGCCTGTTTTCAGCTACCTGGGAGGAGTGCTCCCTGGTGTCTGACTTTGTTGCACATTAGAATCATTTGAGGAGCTTTAAAAAATTCCATCCCCAAGGTCACACCCTACACCAGTTAAACCAGAATCCCTGGTGCAGACTCCAGCCACCAGTATTTTTTAAAGCTCCCTAAGTAATTCCAATGTGCAGCAAGTTTGAGAACTGCTGCACTACCTGGTGTACAAAATTACACATTATGCTAAGACACTATAACCACTTTGTTCAAAGTACTTCAAATAACAGTTATATTGCCGTCAGACTCTCTGTTTCACAGATGGGAAATTTGAGACATGAAGAGAAAATGTGACTCATATAAGGACGACCACAGATGAACTGTTAAATAAAGGTGTATAGAAGGTGCTGCCTTTGACTAGCTGTTGTTCCCATTAGGGCATAAGACACAATAAATGCTGTATTATTCTTTGAGTTTCCTGCGATCAAAAAGAGTTTGGACATTCTTAATGAGTGATACAGGTAATTTGAATGGAATCATCATCGTGTATTAATTTCTGAATTATGAAACTAATATGAAAGCTTAATATCTGAGAAAGCTGAAACCTGAAGAGGTGAAGTGATTGTGTGTTTTTTAAAAAATTAATAAGATGGTTTTGGTTTAGTAATAAAATCTGACTCAGAGCTGTGGAAAATGGTTCACATGTGGTCAGAATTAACATCAAAATAGTTTAGTTTAATCTTGTTCTATAGCAATTCATACCGTGTGATTCTGGAGATACTTCTGTTCACAGCTCTGGCTCAAAACAAATGTCAAAAAATCCAGACCAAAGACACTGTCAGGTCACAGAACCCATAACCTGGTGGTTACAGAATATTTAAATTACAGTGAGAAAAATGAGAGGAAAGGAGTTGATAGGGACAGTTTTTATTCTAAAATTTAATGTTTTAAATTTAATTTCATATTTTAATTACCTTTTTTTCTGATTGAATGCTAAGGTTATAAATTACGAACTCCATCAGTACCAGTACTTGAATGAGTCAAAAGGGCATAGATTAATTTGAACAGACCTGTACATTGGCTGCTTCTGTCATTTTCTTATCTTGCTTTCCACTGTTGAACAATTTCTGCCTTGGATGGGCAGGACAGACACTTGCTGGAAAGGAGAAGCCATTTGATTTGGGATTATCAGAGTAGAAACCTCCTGTCGACCCCACCGTAGACCTGTCTGACTTAGAGATTGCACAAGACATCCTACAACTGCCTGAGTGGAAGGCCAACATGCCCCTAAAGACTTTGTCACAGAAGCATTTCCTCATCAGACTGTGATCGAAGCCTGTAATTCTTCCCACTTAGATTTGGCTTTTGGAATAAAATGCCATCTCCCTCGTGGCAGATCTTGGGAGTTCCCTGCTCAACATCCACTCCCCCTTTCTACTGCTAACTTAGGGTTACCAGATAAAGCACAGAATGCCCAGTTCAATTTGAAAAAAAAAAAATGTGTTTGTTGTTTCTCAGAAAATCAAATTTAATTAGGTATCCTATATATTTAGTAAGCCTGACACCCCTGTGCAAACCAAATGGAAATTCCGTTTGTGGTAACAGTAGACCCATCTGCAGATACTGAATCATGATTGGTCTAAATCAGGGGTGTCAAAACTTTTTTCAACATGTTTTACCAAGGGCCATATGCGGTAAAATACACAAACAGCTGGGCCAGTCACTCGAGGTGAAGTACATATTGCCTCACCTGGTTTATTTAAGTAAACTAAATATATTTTTGGAATTTGCTGCGGGTCAATTAACAATGGATTGCGGACCGCAGTTGGCCCGCGGGCCGCAGTTTGGACACCCCTGGTCTAAATCAACCATGATAATACTGTCCCTATTTTCCTAGAGTTTCTTGCAGCTGCAAGCATCCATGTGACAAGTTCTGGCCATTGAGACATTAAGGGAAGTCTATGCATATGTACGGAAAGATTTTTTTTTTTTCTGGCAAGAGATATGACTAGTGGTGCCATCTTTGCTCTGTCCCTGCTTCTTGCCTAGAAAACGGATGTGATGCTTGGGTGGAGCAGTGCCGTCCAGCTTATCAGGGCAAACAAAGACAACTGCACAGACACTGGTGCTGATGTCGTTAAGTTCTTGAGCCAGTACCAGCAGCTGCTACCTCCAAAGGTCTGGTTTGTAAGAAAGATAAACTCTTAATTGTATAAACCAGATATTTTCTGTGACTTACAGCTGAAATAAACTCTTTAAAAAAATGCGAATGCTGTGAAGAGGAAACCTCAACACACATACCTCGATTTGAAGGCGCTTACTGGCATCTTGTCTGTAGACTGCTATCTGAGAGGGAGTTTTGATTGAATGACCACTGAGAGGTGCCATAGGTCCCGAGTAGAGGCACAGCTCACAGAAGGCAGTGGAGGGGATGCTGCTGTATGGGGAGAGCCTCCTTCACAGAGCAGCCACCTCTTAGTAACATCCATCTACTGGGCTCTTAGTGGATTTGGGTGGAGCTCTGCTTCCTGAGCAATTCCTATAGATTCCTTCCTATGGTGAACAGAATAATGTCCTGCCTCCAAGATGCCCACATCCTAGTCCCTGGAACCTGTTAATATATTATATTACACAGCTAAGGGGAATTAAGATAGCAGATGCAACTAAAGTTGCTAATCAGCTGACTTTAAGTTTGGGAGTTTACCCTCCATTATATACTTGGGCCCAATGACATCACAGGGTCCTTAAAAGAAGATGGAGGCAAAGAGTGAGATAATCAGAAGGAGACATGAAGGCAGAGAGATTTGATGTGAGAAGGCTTCAGACCACTGCTAGGCTAAAGGTGGAGGAAGGGGCCACGAGCCTAGGAATGCAGGCAGCCTCTGGAAGCTGGAAACGACAAGGAGATGGATTCTCCCCTAGTGCCTCCAGAAAGGAGTGCAGCCTTGCCAGCACCTTGCTTTTAGGCCACTGAGACCTGTGTTAGTCTTCTGACCTCCAGAACTATAAGATAATAAATCTGTGTTGTTAAGTCATTACAATTGTGGTAAACACAAAGTGTTCATTCATTCATTTTCCCCCTTATTTATTCATTGAATATTGCTGAGCTCCTACTTTGAGTCAAACACTTTTATAAATGGTGGGGATATACCAAGAACAAGACAGATTTCAAACAATCTCTGCTCTCACAAAAAGCTTTCTATTTAAGGAAGAGGAGCAGATTTTTTTTTTAAATTAAGTAAAATGTACTGTTACGCATTTTGGATGGTGTACATGCTATTGTGGAAGAATAAAACAGTGAAAGGCGACAGGAAGAGTTGGGGAGATGGACTCATTTGACATGTGGTGGTCAGTGAAGATAACATTGTGAAGTTATATTTGAACCCAGTCTGGTATTTGGAGGAGGAGTCTTCCAGGCAGAGGAGCAATACATACAAAACCACCGAGACGAGAGTATGCCTGGTGCAGCCCAGCAGGAGCAAGGCAGGCTGTGTGCCCAGAGCTGCGTGAGTGAGGGGAGAGTAGAGGAGATAAGGCCAGAGAAAATGTGGGGCCAGATTTTTAGAGGCCACTGTAAAACCTTTGGCATTTACCCTGAGTTGAGAGCTCTGACCTACATCTTAAAATGATGACTCTTGTGGCTGGGTAGAGAATAGGCTTATGGGGGATGAAGGGAGGTACGAGAGAGAAGGTGGTGGTTTGGACCAAGGTAACAGCAATGAAGGTAGATGGAAGGGATCATAAGTTGGATATAATCTGAAAACAGAACCCAAACAGTTGTTGACAGATTGGGTATGAGCTATATGAGAGAGATAGGCTAGATAGGCCTGTCTCCAAAAGTTTTTGGTCTGAGCAACTAGGTGGATAGACTTGTGAATAACTAACAGGGAAAGGAGGGTAGGAGAAGCAGGCTGTGGGAGAAGATTATGGACTGCTTGTTGGACTTGTTTGAGGTGCTGATTTAACCTCCAAGTAGAGATGTCAACTAAGCACCTGGAAATATGAACCTGGAGTGCAGAAGAGAGGTCCATACTAGAGATAAAAATTAGGTAGATGTCAATGTTATACATAGATGTTACATATAAATATGTTCAACAGCATGAGGCTGGGTGAGATCATAAGGAAGGAGTGTAGGAGAAAAAGGGACGAGATCTGAGGCCTGAGCCTTGAGGCTTTGCAGTGTTAAGAGGCTAGAAGTTGAGGAGGAAGCAGCAGGCTTAGGAGTGACAGAAGAAAAACAGGGAGGATTCAGTGCTCAGTTGAAGAAAAGGTTTCAAGGACAAAGAGTGCTTATTAGTCTAAAACATTGCTGAGATGACAAGTAAGATGAACTCAGATAAATGCCTACTGGACGTAGTACCGTGAAGCTGAATTTGACAAGAGCTGTTTACCTAGGGGCATGCCAGGAAGCACTAGATTACAGAGGGTTTAACAGAATTTGGAGAGAGCAGATACAGACAATTCTTTTGACACAATCAGATTCTTCCAGAAACTCCCTTGGCTGTACTCATGGGAGGTTTGTGTCCCTGGGACTCTCTGCATTGTTCTGGAGATCCCAGCTAGAGGCCAGCCAAACACAAGGCACAGGAACAGCTGAAACAACATCCTGACTGATCACTGCAGGGGTGAACTGATGGCCAGCTTTCTGCAAAGCTGTCAGTAAACTAAGGCAAATGATGGCTATGCTCATTCATTCATGTACGTGTTTTCTGTGGCTGCTGTCACTCTGCAGGGGCAGAGTTAAGTAGCTACAACAGAGACCATATAGTCTGCGATGCTTAAATATTTTCTATCTAGCCCTTTCCAGAAAAAGATTGCCAAACTTTGTGTTCTCTCTCTCTCTCTCTCTCTCTCTCTCTCTCTCTCTGTCTCTGAGATGACTCTTGTGGCAGAGAGAGAGAGAGAGAGAGAGAGAGAGAGAGAGAGAGAGAATATGAATTAGGGCAGTGGTTAGAGGAGGAAGGGGCTCCAGAAAAGATTTATAAAGAAAGACAAAATAACATTATTGTATGCTGATAAGAAAGATTCAGTAGAAAGAATAAATATTGATGTTGCAGAAGAGAGAATTGTTGGGTAATGTTCTGGAGCATGACAGAAGGGTGGGGTTCAAGTGCCCAAATGGAAGAGCTGGATTTGCTAGGATTAGAGACCTACATGTCTGTTATTATTATTCTATGAAAAGATGTGCAACTTCGCACATGACAGAAATGTTAAATTTAAACATTTTTACCTATTTTACCTATTTCCATTTTTACCTATCAGAATTGGCAAAGGTAAAAACTTTGATACTCTGCTCTGTAGGTGAGTATGTGTGGAAACAAGCGGTCATATATTGTTAGTGAGAGCGTAAATTGGTTCAGTGTCTATATGGGAAGCACATCATCAGGCCTGGGCCTTCTAAGGGGATCGTCCACCTAGGAAATTTACCCTGTGAAACTGACCTTCAATTCACCCTTGCAGTGATTATTCAGGAATGAGCTGGGGTTATTATCAGTTCTCATCACTGGTCAAGCACTCAACTGTGGTCTCCAGAACATGCAGAGAATCTTATAGGGCATGAACCCTCTTGAGAGTACAGCAGAGGGAATTTTTTGAAGACCTGATAGGATCCTCACCCTATCAACAGTGTCCAGGGAAGTTTACCTTCTGGTAGCGATGGGTGCTGAATCTCTAGCTCTGTGTGGTCTTCTTAGAGTTTAACTTCTTGTACCTTTTACTTAGGTTTAAGGAACTTGTTTCCTTGACCTGTGTCTGGTGGTATCTTTTGTAAATCACTTTCACCCTTGAAGAAAACTACACAGAGGGCAACGTCAAATTTTTATATGCACATTTTAACCAAACAATGCCACTTCTGGCCATTTATTCTACACATAAATTTCATATGTATACCAGGATATTCATTGCAGCATTGTTTGTAATAGCAAGAAACTGGAAACAAACCTAAATGCCAGTTAGGGATCTATTTAAATATCTTAGTAATCCCCTGTGCTGTACAGACTTAAAAAAACACAAAAAAAAGCAAAAAGGCTTTCTATAAACTGATGTGGAGTGATTCAAAACATGATACGTGAAAAAAAGCAAGGTAAAGAACAGAGATGCTAGATAGATATGGCTAAATTGCCCTCTGTGTGGTTCAAGGGCAAAGTTGATCAGTGAAACATATCATCAGAGGCATGCAAAGGATATACATTTAATTAAATGCCCTAGAAAGATACCAGGGGGAAAAAAACCAACAATAACAACCCCCCCAGAACTTTCAACAGTGGTTATCTCAGAAGGAAAATTGGAAGAGTATGTATATACCCTTTTATATATTTTGAATTCTGTATCTGTGTATGAATGGCATTCATAAAAAGAATACATTTAAGAAAATAATACATTTTTTTAAAGGAAACATATTGGGGGAGCCCTTATAAGTTCTTAAGCAGGAGAGAGACAGGATCAAAGCTGTGTTTTAAGATTAATCAGGTAAGAATTGCTATATACCGAATTAATTGAAAGACAGAATACACTGGAGATCATCAAACGATTGAAGTAGTCCATGCATGAGGTGTTATTCGGTCTAGATTAGAACGGAAACGAGTGAGGGTAAGAGAGACCAGACCATTTAGCAGAAGTTTCAGAGAGACCTGTTTCAGCTTACCATGAGAAAGAAGAATCTAAAGATTAGAGCTGCTGAAGATGGAATAGAGAGGAAGTACCCAGCATGAGGAGTGTTCATAGAGAAGCTGAACCACTACGCTCATATATGATCAAAATGTTGTATGCGTAACTCAAGTATTCAGCAACGAGTGGGGCAGACTCAATAGTGTCTAAGATCTCTGCTAACCCCAACATTTTGTGACTTTATGACACAGTCTTAGGAACATTCAAAATTCAGGGACAGAGAAGGGAAGGAATCAAAATAGTGACAAAGAAGTTTTGAGGAAAGCAGGAGATTTATCAATTTCAAAGTCTGAGGGTAGCAAACGAGGATGAGGATTGAGGGAGTGGGTAGCAGTGTTATGTGTCTGGTATGGGATCCATCTCCTATCTCAGGGAGGCTGCTGCGCTCTGCCTGAGTTACCCCTTCCTGAGCTGCAGCCTAGACACATCTCCCCGGCCATCACAGGGCTCACCTCATTTGTTTCCCATTTTTCAGGGATGGGAAACATCCCTGTCCTGCCTGATGTCTAATTTTGAAAAATGTTGATTTCAGAAATAATTTTAATATATTTTTGTATGATTTTTTTATTTGTTTCAGCTGGGAAGTGTTAAAACACAGAATTCAACTGAGTAAAATTTAAAGCTCGTATTGGCTTTATTTTATGATTCATAAATGAGGCACATTCAATCCAGCAGATAGAAAGTGGCTCCAAGGAGCTATACAAAATGAAAGGCTTTGATAGGCAGAGTTGAGCAGGAATAAGCAAGTTGGACTAAGCAAAAAGCAGATTGGTTATTACTGCAAGGTCACCTTCCTTTAGGGGAGGGCGGGAGTCCATCAGATAGATCACCTAACTAGTGCTCATCAGACAATTACTGATAGACTAGTCAAGGGGAAGAAGTTTGCTTCTATAATACAAAATATCTCTTTGGTATGGGTATTATTTTGAGCTAAAGGCAATCAGGAAAAACTTTACCTTCCCTTCAACTACCTAAATTTACATTGGAAAGGGGGCCTGTACCAGGAAGAGAGCGATTACCAAAGATACTTTGTTACCTATGAAATTTCCTGCATGACAGGGCAACCTTCGTTTTTGAAACATCTCCTCCCCCTTACTGTGAATGGCCTTCCTCCACTTTGTACCCCCAGACCCTTACCCCTTTCCTTAGCTCAGGATGTGATATAAACTTCAATTACCTGGCTGCCTTTGGGACTCATACTTTTATGAGATTCTTATATGTATTAAATTAAGTTCGTTTTTCTCCTGTTGGCCGGTCTTATGTCAATTTGATGATTAGACCAACCATAGAACTGAGAAGGGTAAAAGGAAAAATTTTTCCAGCCCTACACATGTTGAAGATTCCATTTTTGGGAGAGCCAAAATTGTAATTAAGTCTTGGATTTAGCATTAGCGACTGCATTTTGGGAGTGTTGTCTTGTTTTTAACAGAAGGCAAATCTGATCCCTGTTACTCCCTCTTGACTAGACGTGGAAGTCTACCAGATAAGTATATCGCATAAGTCTATCTATAATCTTTATTTTACATAATGCTAGCTAACTGCAGTGGATTTTCCCATGGTACAAATGAATTATATTTACTTCTCAGATCTAATGTATATAAAAACTAGAGCCGATTTTCATCCCATTTCTCAAATGTTTTGTGTTTACACATTTGGTGTTGGATTTTACCACCAGAGGGCACCTCTGCTACATTTCAACCTCAACTTGAAAGTCAGTATTAAACAATTTTGTATCTGGACCGTTCTGGTTCATTTACCATGAGAATTTTACTGCTCAGCTTGAAATACTCTGTGAACCTACTTGACACTTCCGTATCTTTTAACATATCAGCCCGTTCTCCCTGGTGTCCTGGACATAGTGTTAATATGTTTCTTCTCTGCCCTCTCCAACCCCTTCCCCTTCCTTTGCTGCGCCAGTGCCTCATAATTGTAAAAATGCCCCACAATTTCTCTGAGGCCCTCTCACCCTCAAAAGAGTTCATTTAGTGGCATAGCTGCATCAGCCATCCCTTTCCAGGTAGCTTCTAGATAAGACATACTGGAGTCCAGGCATATTTCCAGAAGTGTAGAGCTCATCATTGTTGCAAACTCAGTGTGTCCAGATCCTGCCAAACACATGCTCTCTTTCTGCTTACCCCCTCTAGTCTTTTTAAACAGACAAAAATCAATTTTACTGAGGTATAGTCTACATGGGAAGTAGAATTTGCCACCCCTAAATAGGTATGCCTGTTTGGCATGAGGATTATCTTGAGCTGGTTATTTTTAAGAAACAGCAGACACAAGAGAAGCTCTGAAAACTAAGTAGAAGTTACCCTTTTGCAGAGACATTTACATTTATACAGGAACTCTCCATTTGTAAAAGTGGCTCCTCTGTACCAGGAAGAGAGGGTGACTAAAACTCTAGAAACTCTTCTCAGTGGAGAAAACAGCAACTTAAAGACTTAAATCTTCACGATGACCATACCTTATTTACTGTGCCTTACCTCGTAACCTCTCATAACTGACCCCCCCACCAACATCTTTTGTCTTTAGCTGAAGATGGTATTTAAGGTGGTGGTCTGGGCCATTTTGGGGAGTTACTCAGTTTTCCTGGGTATCTCCCACATTATTAAACTTCTGTTTGTTTTTCTCCTGTTAATCTATCTTTTTTTTTTACAGGGGAAGGGTATCTCAGCCAAGAACCTAGAAAAGTAGAGAGGAATTTAGTTTTCCTCCCCTAACATACAATAAAATGTATGCATTTTAAGTATACAGTTCACTGAGTTGAGAAATGCATGTATCCATGTAATCACCACCACAATCAAGATAAAGAACATTTCAATTACTGTGGAGCATGGCTGGAGGAATAAGTCACGGGAGATCAAACTTGGTCTATTAGAATTTATTTGGCGTGTTTGAGCTATGGGAAGTCAGGCTAGAAAAGAGCATCACCTCTCCTAGCAAAAAGGGATATGGAGTTTTATAGGAGGGGGTACAAGAGGCTGTGTCCCCCTTCAATGCTTGAGGGGCTTTTTTGTTGCATTGTCTCTCGCAGCAAAGGGTTTTGGGGGTGTGACCATGCCCTCCTGTTCCACATCCTGGCCCAATGCCGCAGTCTAGAATGCCCAGGCCTGCTGACCATAAGACCCCAGGAGACAAACACAAGCCAGCAGGTACAAAGTACAAAGCAAACAAGACACGATGGATTTTAGAATAAGATGGTTTCATTCCAGGCTGCTTCTTCCAGGCCTAAGGCAAATACAAGCCGGCAAGTACAAGGTACAAAGCAAGTCAAGATGGCTTTTAAGATAGGATGGTTTCTGCTCCTAGCCTAACAAATTACCCCCAAAAGTAGGTCCATCCACCCCAGGCAACAAGGTACTCTCCTTTCTGCTACTATAGATTAGATTAACCTATTCAATATTTCAAATATATAAATATGAATCAAACAGTACGTGCTCTTATATACTTGGCATTATTGCCTCAGCATAAGGTTGGTGAGATTTATCCATATTGTTGTGTGAATCAGTTTTGGGGTTGGTTGGTCGGTTTGTTTAACTAAGCATTCCATTGCACAGATATGCCACACTTTTTTTTTTTTTTTTTTTTTTATCCAATCCAACAGCTACTTCTTTTAAGTTGTTTTTTCCTGGTGAACATCTTGATAGGCATCTGCTCACTGTACATGTTTTTTTCCTTTTTGACAGAAATGTTACATTTTCTACCTGTTAGCTTATTTATTCGTGTAGTTGATATTTTTTCAAAATGGAAATATATTTTTAAAGGTATAGCAATTGCAAAACAAAGATTATATGTATATTTTTCTTCACGCAACCATTTAAGAAATAGAATGTAAAAATCCCTGGAAATGACTGTATATGCATTACTCATCTATATCTTTGATCATGAGTAATAATGCATATAGTGATTGTAGTGATATATTAACATTATTTCCTATGACAATATAGCATGATATCCCCACCATTCTTTTTTACAGCTACATGATATTATCACAACATAACCATATTTCTACTGTCAGGGGTGGGGAAACTTTTCCCTTTAGTTCCCTCTTAGTTCTTCTGGCTGGTCAAAAAATTCAAATGACATCCAGCAGATTAACAGGAGAAAAATCAAGTCTCAATTGTTTGCACATGGGGAATTCACATAAGCATGAAAATGCCAGACAGTAAGGCAAAATGAAGTATATATGTATTCAGAACTAAGGAGAGGGAAGTAAGGCAATTCATAGGGAGATGAAAAGAGTTATTGTTTAATAAACAAATGTATATTGGGCCATCGTGGAACAATGGGACTCAGAAAGGATTTTGATCAAATGGACATTTCTATGTTCCTGTCTATCATCCCTAGTTCATATTAAAATACAGTCATCTATAATGATAGCTCCCTTCCTGGAGCAGGTCCTTTGTCTAAATTCTTTCAGGCAGTCAGGGGAAAGATCAAAGTTTCTTCCTGAACCTTCTGGGCTATGATTGTTTTCAGCTTGAAATAATCTGCACACCAGAGAGGCATATCTTAGGGTAACTCATTGTGAACCCCTACACTATCAATGAAACTTGTTTTAAAAAACAGTGTTGAAACACTATACATTATCTATAGCATACTCCTTTGGGTTATAAATTCCAGCCCTGGTGATCGTCCTTGAGCTATTTCCAAAAATAATGCAACTGGCAAAAAAATGTGTTTATGTGGCAGGCAAAAATGAAGTTAATCCAAAGTCAAAGTGGCAATGGAAGATTTTAAAAGTAAACATATGAGATAAAATGATTATAAAGAACATGACTCTTTCCGAAATGAGACTTTTTTTTAATAATCAAGAACATGATAAAGTCAACATTAGGCACAGAAAATTATTCTAAGACACAGAATCTTTGCCTTCTAGGCAGATTACTCAGAAGGTAAAGGAAAATCTCTTATTAAGAGTAGACCAGTAATTCAAGAAAATTTTGTCACTTTAACAGGAAAACACCAAATTCTGGTTTTATATCAATATAATATTTGATACTAAAGCACTAAAAAAATCCTTATAAATGAAGCCATTAAATCTTAGCCAGCTTTGACAATAACAAACAAAATTCCCTGAGAACCTTCTACAACTTTCTACATTCTTTTTAGTTTTGTCCACTTTTTTCATCCTGGAACAACCAGTAATATTAGTTTAGGACAAAATTTACTCTCCCTTTCCGTAAAAAAGAATACATCCTTCATACTTTGCATACAAAGTTGTTTCATTTTGGCATTATTTCTCCAAATAGCATCTCACCCAGTGTTATGGGCTGACTTTTGTTCTTCTAAAATTCTTATGTTGAAGTCCTAACCCCCAGTACCACAGAACATGACTGTATTTGGAGATGGGGTCTTTAAAAAAGTAATTAAGTTAAATGAGGTCAGTAGGGTGGGCCCTAATCCAATATGACTAGTGTCTTTATAAGAAGAGGCAATTAGGACACAGATACATACAATGAGAAAACCACGAGAAGACGCAGGAAGCAGACAGTCATCTGCAAGCCCAGGAGAAAGGTCTCAGAAGAAACCAACCCTGATGACACCTTGATCTTGAACTTCTACCCTTCAGAATTGTGAGAAAATGAAATTCTGTTGGTTAAGCCTTCCAGTCTCTGGTACTTTGTTACGGTTACCCTAGCAAACTATTATGTTCACAGAGGAAACTCTGAGGTCATTAACTGTGAGCTGTCTGTCATACACCAGCATATTGTAGCAGACTAGCTGAGCTTAAGAATATACATCTCATGACTTTTTATAGTTATACACTTCCTTATATGATTACTCTATGTGGCAATGTACATGTTTATTAATAGATCAAAATATATTTAGCCTCTCCGTGCCATAAAATGAGGCAAAAAAATTAAGTTTACACAAACCTAAAATTATGTTCCAGCATTCTGTCTTACTCAGAAGTGATCTACATATTTAGTGAATATCTATTAGCTCATTTAACATAAGTCTAAGGTTTTAAGATACCTAAAATACCACGGAAACTATCTTCAAGCTGACATGTGATAATACATAATTATTGTTGAAATTATTGTCTGGATAATGATTCAGTTTGGTTAAATACAAATTTACATATTTTATAACGTTAAACATGTAGTAGATGTAACACTAACTTATTGATCAGTAAACCAGTATAAGTACAGGAAGAACTTACCAAACAGAATAAAAATGTATGCTTGTTTTATACTTAATCCTTACAACACAGAAAATGTAGCTGTTTTAATTAAACCTTATTAGTCTCATTTGCCAAAGATTTACCTAAATTATGTGAACTTGAATTTTAAAAATAATTGGGATAGGTTCTATAAGAATTCCTTTGGAAGTATTAGAAGTTCAATTTTCTTAATTTCTGGGAAATTTAGGAATATTTATTTATATAAGCACTTACTTATTTCCAAGTCAATCAGAATTGAGAACCTTTAAGGAATTTTATAATCTAATTTGGTGATACCATCGGTGGTAGGAAAATGTTACATACATAATAATATAGATATATAAACGTGTACACAAACATAGAAACAGGGACAAAGAGAGAATTTATAACTTCAACATTTCAACTCATTGGTTGTATAACAGACCTAGCTTGTTCATCATTTTTCCACCTTTACGTTCTCATCAGGACTGTGTTTTTTTTTTTTTTCTTCTTTAAGGAGGGTGCAGCTCACAGTGGCCCATGTGGGGACCGAACCGGCAAGGTTGATGTTATCAGCACCAGACTCTAACCAACTGAGCTAACCAGCCACTCCCCAGGATTGTGTTTTGGCAGGTGGTTACTTGCTTAATATGAGGCTTAAGCATCTCCATCAACATTTGTGAAGTAGACTCTATTTCCTCTAACCTGATGTGAAGTCTTATGGAGTCTGTGGACTAAACTTTAGGCAAGGGACTGAAGAAAGACTAATGGCCATGCGTGTGTTTCCAAAGTCTATGAATGGAGAAAATACCCTAAAATATCCATTGTGTTTCCAACGACCTTTTACAGGATCAAGTGGTTGCTGTTGGGGTCCCTGAGCCCCTCAAGAGCCTCTGATGGAGGGAGGGTGTATTGTAGGGTCTGAAATTTCAAGTGCTGCCTTGACATCTTTGATCCTTATAGTGTCCCAAAGGTTGTGTTTCCCTGCTCTTGCCAGAGATGTCCCCACCCAGGAGGAATGTCTCCCCATTCAGCTAGTTCCCCTATTAGCCAGATCAGATGTAACTCTCTTGATCCTCAATCTAAGGAGTTTTAGTTCCCTGCCAGCCCCCCAAATTACACAAGTCATCACATATTACTAGAAAGCCTGCCTCCCACAGCCCCTGTGGATTCACTCTGCTCTTGAGTATAATTCCCATGTGGCCCTGAAGGCAGGCAGTGTCCTCCTCCCTCAGGCCATGAGTCTATGTGACTAATAAACCGTTATCAATCTCATTTGTCCAGTATCTGGATTGGTGTGTTTGGCCATCTCATGCTATTTAGGGCAGAGGTGAAGAGCATAACAGAGGGGACCTAAATCTCAAGGGGCTGGACTGGGTAGGGAAGGGTATGACAGCGGTGGATTCCTAGGAGGTGGAGTCGATAGAGGTGTTGAAAGGGAACAGACCATAGGGTTTAAGGCAGTTGAAGAGAAGGTTCAAGTGATAAAAAGGAGAAATGGAGATAGTGGGAGGGAGAGGTCTCAGATGAGCCAGTTTGGGAAGATCCCAAATTTTCCAAAGAAGTTCTGAATTGCCTTTAGTAAATGTTGCCAGTTCTTGAAGATATTAAACTAAACTAGTGCTATTATGGCATGCAGTCAGTGAGAGAAGGGTGCCTGATAGGGTAAGAGTTACCTGTGGGATTAACAGTTAACCCAAAGAAATAAACTTTAAAGGAGCTAAGAAAGAGTCCCACTTGATTAATTACGTGGACCAATCCCTGGTTTGGGGGACCGAGGTAAAACAGAAGAGGTCTCACAGGAAGGCCAAAGAAAGAAACTTTGCTGAAAAAGATTCTCTTGTTGCTGGAAAGAATTGAAATAACTCTTCAAAAGACAAGATGTCCAGAGCACTAACTCGAGAACTGAATTCACCAAAGGATCCTCAAATTGCTGACTGTGGCACCATTACCTGTGTGGCGATGATAGAGATCTCTAGATGAGGTCTAACCTTGAGCTGAGTCACAACACCATTAAATTGTCAAATAAAAACCAAATATGGAATTAGGTAAAGGGGAGATACGGAATTCAAAAGGATTATTACAATCAGGAAGGGGTGTCTTGCACTTGGGGGAGGAGGGGTTGTAATAGGGAGAATGCTTCATTTGTAAGATCTGCAACCTTTTGAAAGGTCAGGAAGCAAAGGGCTTTTCTTTCACAGGGAGGAGTCCACAAGGCTGGAAAGAAATGGTCTCAAGGAGTGGGGTAAGCAGATGGCATGATGGATAATTAATTGATCAGGGATGGTTTTCTTTGAGATCAGCTGGGAAGGGGTCATTAGGGGTTTATTCTACATTCCAATACTGGCTTAGGCTGAGAGTGGATGAAAGCTCAAAGACAGGGAAGGAGAGAAGCCTGAATAAAGTTTGATCAAGTAAAGTGAGCAAGCATTTTGTGCAGATTGGTCAGTGGGGACAAACAGCTCAGCTAATCATTTATGAGATAAAAAAGAGAATTTGGAGGGTCTGTATCTAGTCTCCTCACAGGCAAACAAGTGAGTTCTCTGTGTCTTATCTAAGCCATTTGAGCAAATGTGGTGGTTCTTCACAGTAAGCTGTTTCCTGGAACACAAAACAGTGTGGGTGTGAGGGTTTCTTTAACCATTGCTGTCTTCTGGGAGCACAGGTTTGGGTCAAGTTCAACATTGTTGCCTTACTTGAGTTGTACTTTTAACCAGTTTTATTATAATATTTTTAAAATGTATTACAATCGTTGTCAATTATCGCTATAACTGCTGTTTATCAGCACTTCCCTGCATCTATAATATTAGGAGAGTTGATATTTGTAATCATAAATTTAATCCTTGTACTGCTTATTAAAGTATATCGTGCAGCTCAAACACATCCTTCTCTACTCTGGTCCATGATGCTGTGCCTACGGCACAGTAAACCATGTTTCCTGTAAGGTTTTGCCAAAAGGGGTGCTTGAGGAGACTGGAAGTCTGGATGAGGGAGAAACGTTTGCTTCTTGTTATTAGCTTGCTGTAGCTGCCAGTGTCACCCAGCAATGGTTCTTTTCCCTGGCTGTAAAAGTTGGTTGCTATTCCTAGTTTTTAATCTACCTTCTTAGATCCAGCAACCTTCAACCTTTACCTTTAGAAATACTACCAGCAGCTGGGTACCACTGCTTCCTTGGAGGTCTGAGTCACAGCTGCCTAGGGACTTCCAGCTGTTAGTTTTTTATAATCCGCACACTTATCTCTCCAGATCTTTCAATGGCAGTTTGTTCCCGCAGTTACTATCTCTCTGTTATAGCCATGTTTCCCTTCTTGCATTTTCAACCCTCCATTGCCTGTTTAAACAATTCCTTAAATTCTCTGTAAAAATAACTGTTGTGATTTCTGTTTTCTGACTGGACGTTGACACCGCTAAGAAACCCAGAAATACTTTCTGAACCACTTGTATAGATTTATAATGGGTATATGTTATTGTGGTAATTAAAAATAAGTAGATTACATTTATGGGATACATGCAGTATCCAACTGACAAAAGATTCCAAAAGTTAATTTTTCAAATCCATTGTCTGGATTTTGAAATTAACTTTCCTATCAAAACAATATCACACGTTAAAGTTAGATGATTAGATCAATCCATCAATGCTCATAATATATCTGAAGTACAATATATTAATAGTACAAATTCTGTTAGAGAGCAGAATTAACATTGCTTTGGTAATGTTAAAGAACAGAAATCAACGTAGTAAATTTGAAGATCTAATTGGCTTCACTAAGTGATTCATAAATGGGGCAGCATCCCACCCAGCTACTAAAAGGAAACTGCACAAGTTGTACAAAAGGGAAGGTTTTTATACGCAGAAAGAGGGTGGGACTAAGAAGTTAAAAGAGTGAATTATTTCAGGGAAGGACACCTTCTCTTAGTAGAAAGCAGAGGGTCTTACATGGCAGAGTAGTACTTCACTATTTCACCAGGAAATTCCAGAGTGATTAGTTTAAAATCCCACTTTTGGGAGAGGCTGAAATTGCAATTAGGTTAGTTATTAAGCTTTGGTTTGGAGAATCGGCTTAGGAAAAATGACTCCATTTTGGCCTGTGTTTCTTTTTTTAACAGCAACATATATTTAAAGTTCCAATTATTATGCTAATAACAAATTTTATTCACCTTTTTATTTTTAACTTAAAAAAATTAATATTTAAATCAGTATATCCAAAATATTACCATTTCAACTATAATCGATATTTTTAAATAAATTTAAATAAGATATTTAAAACATTTTTTATACTAAATCTTCAAAATCTGTGTATTTTACACTTACCATACATTTCAATGCAGTTTAGATATGTTTCATGGGCTCAGCCACATGTGGATAGTGGTTACTGCATTAAAAAGTACAGTGGTTGAATATATGCCAAAGAGTAGAATTGCTGGGTTATAGGATAGGTGTATTTTCTTTTCTTTTCCTTTTTAAGATAGGAGTGCTTAATGATATGATTCAATGATAGGTAATTCAAATGCAAGCAAATTTGATCATCCCTTTAGAAATCAAAAAGAGTATTCTTGTAGGCATACTAACTATTGATGATTAAATACAAGCTTAAAATATCCTTGACATAAGCCCAGTAAGAAAAAAACGGGTCAAGTGAGGATAGAGGAAATGTGTTTAGTCTAGTGGAAAGAAGTGACATACTTAGTTTCAGACATTAAATTGATAAAATTTATAAATTCAATTCCACAATGCATTATGAGGGTTTTCATAACACATTTGCCTTCACAATGGCTTAAGGAATTTAAAATATCCTTTTGTCCCTTAGTAAAAAAAGACATCCGGATAAGCAATAGATGGAGAAAACAAATTGCAATTACTTTTTTTCTAGTTCTGACCAAAATGCAAATTCTGTGATATTTTGGGTTTGTACTTTTGTTTCCATGATAGAAATATAATAGTTTAAAAAGAGCTCATGTGTTCCTCTTGTTCTAGGTCTTGCACATAATGTATCATAAAATTACTTTCCTAAATTAATTAAAGCAAGATGTTCCAAGATTGTCATTAGAGGAGGAATCTCCTTGGGAAAGAGGTAAGATTTACCTTCCCCCAGGAATATTTCATTAACTCCACTTGTAATTGTTATTATTAGCTCCACTTATGGGGCACTGTCATCCTGTGTGGACACTTCTAAAGAGGAATCCTACCCCTTCCCCCATCTAACCTCATCAGGTTTAAAGCCCAAGATGGTGAGTGAGCCCCTGGAAGCTGTTAGAATGAGTTTTGTGTGAGCAAGAGTGCCTCCATATTGAATGAGCAAGAGTAACTCCATTTAGGACACGCAAAGAAAAGTTAGGAGCAGCGTTCAGGGAGCTGCCCGGTTGCCCTGTAATTGGGTGTAACCAGCTACACTCCGAATGTCTACTGCTGAAGATCAGATGTCCGGGTGCTGGCTGCCCTGATAAAGTGACATCAGAAAGGCACTCAGAACTGGGTAAGAACTGAGGACTTTTGCAGTTCAGAGAGCGGGTCTCGACTCAGAGGTAACCATGCTGTCACTGTGCTCCGAGAACCCTCCACTCTGCTCTGCTCCGCTGGGACAGAACCTCTGCCGGACCAACCTCCATGACCAGCAACCCTTCCTCTCTCCACCAGGGCTCTGATTGACTTTGGGGCTGGTTCCTTACTCTGTTTTATCCAATTATTGTATTACTCTGTGTGCTTTACTATTTGGTGTATTGATGATTGATGCTTTACTGTGAGGTGTGTTGATGTTTGAGTCAAGAGCTTATTGAAAGGCATTTAAAATCTTGCGTGCTCTGCTCTTCGCTGGTGCCATGGCTACGGTGGAGGCCTGTCAGTGCCAGGTAGATCCTGGGGGTCTGAGAGTCTCTGGGGGGGGGGGGGTTAGTCCCCCTGACTTGCAGGAAGAGACTGCAGCATGGACTGTGAGCTGAGCAGTCGCTCACGACTGTGAGCCTCAGAGACTCAGTGGTTCCCTCCAGGCCAGTCCAGCCCTACCCTCTCCATTTACCTGGTGGTCCCGGAGCAACGATCTTCTTTTGTTAGAAGGATGGTCAGCAGGCAACCTTCCAGTTACAGGGAAACCCATCTGCTCACAGGGTCTCAGCTTTACCTACAACCCCAGCAGGACACAGTGGGAGGGCACTGCGTATAATGTTAGTTCCTTCATTTACTTCAATACATGTGTGTTAAATTAATAAGTGATACGAAGATGAATAAAAACCTGTTTTGCTCTCCAGGAGGTAAAAAACCAGCGGAAGAAGACACACAACATTCCTTTTGCTACAAAGGAGACTGTATCAGCTTTTATAAATGACACATGCTCTGTGCTGTAAGGATGGGAGAGATGTGTTTACTACTTTGCATGACACTGTGGAGTGTTCTACACTTAATTTAAAAGTAGTTTTTATGTGAAAATACACACGAATGTAGTGAGTTTTGAAATACTAATTTGGTAAGCAAGGCTCATCAGGAAGAAAATATACAGTCATCTCTAAGTTATATGATATAAAGAATCGGCATTTTTTCTTTTTTGTTATAAAAAGTATTTTCATTTTTAAAATCATAAAAGGCAGCACTTCTCGCGTTTCCTGCCTCTGAAGAAAGGGACACAAAGTTTTGAAAAAGACCCCACTCAAGCGCCCAGCCATTTGGAGAACTAAGAACGAATGCGATCCTGAGAAATCAAAAAGAGGAATAGTCGGACGCCTGCTCCCCTCCCAGAGACCGGTAATGCCCAGAGGGCGCGCTGACCTTGGCCAGGAGCCGCGCGCAGGGCCCCGCACACGCGGAGGTAGGCGAGGCGGATAGGCTATAGGCGGGGCCGAGGGGCGGTCCCAGGGGCGTGGCGCGCGGGCTGGGGCTCTGAGACCCGGAGGTGCGGTACCAGACCGCTGCGAGCGCATCGCAGCGCTGGGCGAGTGCGCGGCAGGTGAGGGGTGGCTCCGCGTGGCTCTTCTGGGGCGCTGCGCGGTACCGCACCCTCTTGCGCCCCGGGACCATACTCTTGCTGCAGGTAACCAACTCCCCACCGGCTTCCCTGCACGGCCTCTCGGCGGCGGGGGAGGGATGGGAAGGATGGGAGGAGGGAGCCGGCTCTTCGCCTGGCCCCAGCTGCCCTGAGCGGGATGGGCGCTCTCCGGGCCGAGGAAGCGGAGCCTGGGCTGGAAGAGAGGACGTCTGGCAGGAACCCAATAAGCGTGTCCGCCCGGGGCCGGGGATGGCGCACGACACCATACCTCGACCTTACTCTTCCGTCCGGTCAGTGGTGCCCGGGGCCAGGACTCTGGTGCCCAGTGTCACCTGAAGGCACTTTTTCTGGCCTCTTTCCCCCTTGTCCGCAGAGAGAGTAGGAAGAGTCGTCTGCTGGGGTGGATATGCTAGGAGCGAACAGTTACTCACTGCCGTCCCCTGGGTGCCCGCGGCTTTAACTTTATTTAATCCTAACCGTACCCCTGCCAAAGAGACATTACCCCCATTTTACTAATAAAGAAGCCGATGCCAGATTGATAAATGACTCACCACCCTGGGCGACTGGAACAACTGGAAAATAGACTCAAGTTGGGAGCCTCCGAAGCCCTCAGGCTTCTCCCTGTCTTCCGGCTCCCTCCCTGTCCTTTACGCTCAAGGCTAGGAAACTCGCGCTGCTGGGTATATTATGAAAACAGGTGATTCTTCATAAACAGAGTCAACTGCTTTCCTAGGTTTCCGTTTTTTATTTTGTCTTGTTAGCACTCAATTTCTGATTCAGATTCTTCCAATTTTTAGTTATTTGCTTTTTGAAGTGTTAGCTAGCTCTCGCTCATAGCGCTTTCTCTCAGATGCAGAGCAAACCCCAGAAATCCTTGCCTGCCACACACTTCTCATCTTTCACGGTGGACGATGTTGCCTGCAGATCCAGGCTGGACATTATGGGCTGCCCAGGTGAAGGTGAGTTTCGTAGTCACCTGGCATCCTGTGCGCTTTCTGCTTATGTTATTTCTTCCTAGAAGAATAGTAGGACAAGAGGAGAATTGGGAGGATATACATTGTTCAGAGAAAGCGATGGTGTCTGGAGATGAGAACAAGCCACGGCTTTTTTGTGGCCTGAATTCAGTGAGTGGTAGGTGAGGGACTCTGTCAGGAACTTGTCCCCTCCTCTGGGCATTCTGCCCCCCTTTCAGAACAGTTCTGAAAGGCAGGCTTGTTTTATAGAAGGGAGGAGGAGGGGTGAATGGTTTTTAAAGATCAGTGTAAATTACCTGCTAGGAGCCCAGGCAGTTCCAGACAAGCCCCCCTGCCAGAAGATTTTGGTAACAGATTTCAGTTCTGGCAAGAAGGAAAAGCTCAGGATACCTGCTAGTGCTTAATGAATTTTGTACAGGCTTTCAAAATTGTAGCTTTGGGAAACTTTGAAATCTTAGAAATGGCTAACTCCTCTATTAAAAAAAAAAAACCAATGTAACATACTGTGAATTTACTTTTACAAAGTTTTAGTGGTAGATGAAAGAAGTTGAGATTTTTTCCATTTCATGACTAGGGTTTGAAGCTTACCTGTCAGCTCCTCTGCCTTTGCTTCAGCTGGGCCCTGAAAGCTCCTTAGCCTGGACCAGAATACCTACCAGATTCCATCATTCACTAATGATAACTCATTCTTGATTAGTTATAGAACTCCTCTGAGTCACAAGTTGCTTCTTTTCCATTTGTAATTTAGTTGTTAAACACTAAGAAAAATGTTTTCACTATCAACTACAGACACGATCAACTATCTGTAGGGACTGAACTTCATGTATCAGAGAGCTAAGTGGGCCTTGGTTGGCCCCAGGTGACTTGCCAGGGACCTGCTAAAATCTGGGTGGGTATCAGCCAGTCCCTCTTCATAACCATGTAGAAATTTTGGCCCAGTTAGGCCAGAGTTTCTTTTTCTGGCCTCCTTCCCCCCAAATAACTGAAAAAAAATTTTTTTTTTAATGTGAAATCTGATTTTATATAAATAATGGCTTTTTTTTAAACACAAGGAATAAAATTGGTACACACATCATCCATTTTCAAATCTCTGTCTTAGAAACTGCTATACCTGGTGATTGCATTCTCAGGTGAATGAAAAATTCTGACCTATGATGTAGATACTGTATATTTCTTCATGAAATGAGGTGTTAGGAAACAAATTAATACTGTTGAAAATGATTTCTTCTAATTCTCAATTTCTGTTATCTATGATGTGTATATTATTTCCACTGCATTGAGTAAAGTAGTCCTTTATGGGCCAACCAAGGAATCATGTCACTATCTTTAATATTCATTCTAATGATATTCATGGTTCTAGCTCAGCACATCAATGCTTAATTCCCTGCCTTAAAAAGGGAGTTCCCAAATTACTTCATATAAATCAGTATGTTTCTTCTGGGGACTGTATTCTTAACCACATTGGCTGTGACAAGGGAGGCATAGCTTAGGGTTGTCATGTTTCCTTGTTGCCTATTTGTGGCAAATGCCATGTATGTTTAGACCGATTTCTCAGCTTTGGCACTTTTGACACATTTGGCCAGATAATCTTTTATTGTGGGGACTGTCCTGTGCATTATAAGATATGTAGCAGCATCCCTGGCCTTTACCCAGTAGATGCCAGTAGTCCTCTTCCTCCAGTTATAACAATCAAAAATATGTCCAGATATTGACAGATGTCCCCTGGGAGACAAAGTCACTCAATTGAGGAAAAAAATGAGCCACTATTTAAAATGCTGTAGACATTTATGAACTAAATTATAAGTAAACACAAATAACTTTAAACTTCTAATAACTAGAGAAGCTGTTTGTAAAGTTTAACCAAAAATCTGACATTAAAAAAAATTATAATAAAGATGACTAAACCAAGGCTCTTTATGAACAGTCGCATGTGTCCTGCCAGGTTTTATCTCCAGAGAAATTTTGATGTAGTTATTAAAGTTTAAAATGTTGGAAGCTGAAAAGGAATTCTACAATTTTCATTTTTCTCCTGTTAGTATACTCAATGGCTTTCCATTTTTTAAGGTGATAGAGTATTAATGGACTATGCTTGGTGAATTGGGAAAATTGACACAATCCCTAATATTAGGACCCCAAACAAAAAATTCTAAGCAAAAATTTTAATAATGAGACTCAGTGTAAATCACGTTCAGATTAGAATTTAGTTCTAGGAAAATTAAAAAGCTTTTAACCTAACAGTAAGAACTAAAACAATCACGTATTTCTGTAGTCTGAAAAATCCTAATTTTATGAAAGAGAGTCCTACATAATATAGCTTATATCAGAAAAAAGAATGCCCTGAAACTCTAACCCTCTTTTTCAGACCTTAAGCTTGGGAGGCTGAAAACACAGCCTTCGTTATACAAGATGCGTCCTTAGCTAGAGATTGGCTATCCATTGGGTCTCTTCCAGAAATCAAACTAATTTGTAAGAGTCAGGACGGGTTACATAATTTGTGGGGCCCTTTGTTTAAAACTTATGAAGAATTTCAAGATGGTGACAGGCAGGTGAGCATTAAGCAAAGGGTCTTGTGTGACTGCACAGGTTGCACAACCATGTAAAACTCTGTCAATAACTCACAAAAGGATAGTGATCACAAATGCATATCTAAACAGAAAATGTTACTGCTTCCACAAAACACCTACAGTTTCTGATTCATTGATTATACTAATATTTCCAGTCAGGGGTCCTACATATATTTGGTAATCAATGCACTAAATTTACTAAGCAATTTCTCCAGTGATTAATTTTTCTTTTGTTAAAGAGGTAGCCAAATTTGAGTGTCTTGGGTATCTGAGTGACTTATTTATTTATGCAGTCATTGAATAGCTATTGCTGAGCACCAGTTAGTTGCCACACGTTGTCAGCTCTGGGGCTACATCTGGGAACAGGAGGGAGGGTCCCCTGCCTTTCTGAGACATTTAGTCTAGTGGCTAGAGGAGATGGGGCTGGGGAGGCAGACAAGTACATAGTCACATAGGCTATCACATTATAAGTGGCACTTCAGGAAAGCACAAGATGTCCAGAGAACATTTAACCTGGGGACTTAACCTAGTTTAGCAGAAGACATTACTCAGGGTAGAGCTCCCTAAAAAGAGATTTTAAAAGGCTTGAAAAATGAGTAGGAAACAGGTGAAATAGGGGTTGAAGTTCTAGGCTGAAAGAGTTGAGAGCGAAGCAGGAATGTGGCTTGGGATGAGTGAGGCCTCTTGGATCATTTTTAGGATTTTGACCTTTAGTGGAAAGGTAGTGGGAACCCATTAAAGGATTTTAAATGGAAGAAGAGATGATTAGGTTTGGGTTTTTTAAATGGTCATCGTTGCTGTGTGGTGAATGGTTTAGAGGGGTAGGTTCTTAATTTGCACAAAGGTGTGGTGTGTCACGAGAAGGCATGGAAGCCACACGCACCTTCTCCCATACCTTGCCCTATATAGCTTTTACATTGGCTGTATCCTTACTAATAAACTGATAGTAATAAGTAAAGTGTTTTCTAGAGTCCTAGCTGAGCTAGCAAGTTTTCAAACCTGAAGGGGGTTCATAGGAACTCCCAAATTTGTAGTTGGCCTGGGCACCCCATTTGCAGCTGGCATCCGAAGGGGTCAGTCTTATGTGACTGACCCTTTAATCTGTGGGGTCTGTGCTAACTCTGGATAGTTACTGACAGAATTGAATCGAATGGTTGGATACCCAGTTGGTGTCCCAATTGGCTGGTGTCAGGAAGAGGAAAATCCTCCATATTTGGTGTCAAAAGTGTAAAAACATCTTATCTCTATGCACCTGAAATAGCCTCTCGCCACCTTTTCTACAAACTACTTCCCAACTTTGACCTTGCACTTGAAGACTAAAGGCAGTAATGCTCAACTAAGAGCTTACTCTTCTGATGAACATCAAAGCCACTAGTGGGTGAGGCTCCTAGAGGAGAAGAGTATTTTCAAACCTCCTCCTCACTGTGCAGGTTCTTATCTAGGTTCTCACTGTTGGCTATATATTTGTTGAGTTTACAGGTATCTGCATCTTTCTTTAATAAAAAGAAATTTGCTGCCCTTTCAAATTTGCTGCCTTGTTGTTGTTTTTTTGCTATGGCTATCGGTATCACAGGTACTTTGGAGAGAAGGGACACTTTAATTTCTCACCATGAGAGGGAGAGTGACTGCTTTTCAAAATAAATTTATGCTATGGGAAGGCATTTTGGAAATAGCTGTTTAGAAATGTTTTCATTGTGATGTTAATATATTGCCAAGAAATGTGGTACATTTGTGATATATCAAAACTCTCAAAAAAACCTTTAAAAACTTGGGAAAATTGTCTGTTAAAGTCTTTTAAGGGAGGAGTATCAACGAGTTTTGAATCTGTTTGTTAAATTTGTAAAAATGTGACACCTGATGGATTTTGCAAGGACAGGTGACTGAAAGTTACCATCTGAATTTCACCAAAATACTTTGTACAATTGATAGACAGATTGAAAACTAAGTATCAAGATTTAGCTAGTAGAGCTAAGAGTGCTCTAGTGTTTCTCCAGTGTATCCCTTTCACCTCAGCCGGCCATTAGAACAAAATGCTAGAATCAACTGGGCTTGGAAGCACTTCTTAAAAGTGCTGTAGCTCAAAGTAACTGAGTTTTCAAAATTAATGAAGCATATTTAATATATTGCTTTTATTACAAATATTAACAATTTTAGTGAGCAGGAAGTTTTGTACTATAAGTGATTAAACTAATAGGTTTTATTTCTTCTTTCCCTCATCTTTTTGTTTTTAATAGACACAATTTATTTATACAGTAATACATATAATTTTAAAAGAATATTGAGGGTATTTACTCAAAGCTATTACTCAAATTTTTGCAAGCTTATCATTAAAAGCTTTGAGTCAAAGTCCTCTCTCTCTCTCTCTCTCTCTCTCTCTCTCTCTATATATATATATATATATATATATATATGGAAATTTGAGGTCTTGCTTTCCTCATAAGCTTTAATCTAAAACTGTCTCTTCCCCATGAGATGCTCCTGTAATTCATTAAGTGGAAAATAAAATTGCTACTAGAGTAAAAATAAGTGCTCAAACTCCAAAAAGTAATGAGTAGTGTGTATGTGTGTGTGTGTGTGTGTGTGTGTATGTATGTATGTATGAGAGAGAGAGATTTCTTTTGAAATGTGTGTGTTAAACTTTCTTTAAACAAGCCGCTTGAAAACCTGGAAGTTCCAGAAATCACGTGGTCAGTCCTTTGCTTCCAGAGAGGTAAATAAATGTTTTAAGTCACTTAAACATAGGCCACGTGCTGTCTCAGTCTTTCATCCTCTAGCCAACTTGGTGCTGTGGTCCACAAACCAGCCCAAGGCAGTTTGGGTCTTTCTGGTAAACAGAGGTTGGTGAGGGCTACCGTCTTCC
Organism: Rhinolophus sinicus; assembly: GCF_036562045.2. NCBI lineage: Eukaryota > Metazoa > Chordata > Mammalia > Chiroptera > Rhinolophidae > Rhinolophus > Rhinolophus sinicus. The sequence goes on from NC_133754.1 coordinate 147,244,278, forward strand.
AGGCAAGCAAGTCTCAGGTCACCTGGCCAAGGGGCTCCGAATACATTTCTCACACTCCCACACAAGGTTCACCTAAGGCACGGGCGTCAGCAGGAGTTAGCTGACCATGGGTTGGAGTCAAGTAATCATGAATTTTCCTGGCATCAGCAGCAGGACCCAGGAATGTGCCTAGGGAGCAATTGCAGGCTACTTGTTTGCCAGGCTTGTTTGTCCTTTTGATATAAATGCAGGACCTGCCTCTGGAATATCCCTCATCCATCCACATAGATGGAGCACCCTGCTCTCATCTTTCTTCACTCATTTTTCATATCTGTTATGCCAATCGAAGTCATTAAACTCACCTCGGGAGATCCAGTGCCAACACTCCTGCTAAGTAGCAAAACCTCTGTTTGCAATGAAAATGCCTGAAGCACATGTTAAGTTGTCGCTGCCACTGGAGTGTGACCCTCCCAGGACTGTGTTTGTGTTTGGGCTTCTTAACCTCCCCAGCTCCCAGGATATGAATCCTGACGCACTTACATCTTACTGGCTATATTGAAGTATTTTAAAAGTACGTTATAGACGATCTAACAGTGTTGTATTAATAGCCTTTTATTAGAACTTTTGAGTTCCCTAAAAATAGGAGATGTGGCTGTAAAAATACAGGATTTTATATATATATATATATATATATATATATATATATATATATATATATGTTATATATAATATATGTGCGTGTGTGTGTGTGTGTGTGTGTGTGTGTTGTGTCCACAGACATTGCACCAAATGGACTCACTAGAAAAGGGACCTACTGATGGTGGATGTGATTTTTGGAACAGTGCAAAAGTCAGCCTTACAAGGTAGACTGATTATGCTCAATAATACCATTTTTTGAAAGGGGTTAAAAATAAAATGTAAATAAAAAAAATATACTAGATTTCATGTTGGACTCATACAGATTTGTTTTCTTTTTTTGGTTATGAAATTTGATCTGTATTGAAAGAGGGAAAGGAAAAAGGGGAAGCAGTGTTTGATGGACATTGACCACAAAGGAATGTCAGACTTTTATCTGAGGTTCTTTGGGTGGCTCTCCCAACCCGGCCCCTCACCACCACCACTAGCCTCCTCCCCTCCCCCCCCAAAAAAAGGATTGAGTCGAGGCAATGCAATAGAGTGTGAAAGGACACATTCTGACAGGGTGAGGTTCCAGGATCTGGTTAGCCTCAGCCTTTCACTCACTGTGGACCCTTAGAAATCACTTGTATCCCCTGGGCCCCAGGTTCCTTGTGACTTAAAGACGAGAGTGAGATTTGGGACTAGATGGAGTTTTTCCTTATGGGTTGGTAATATGCTCCTTTCTCTAAAATATTTTCTCTGTCAGATAAGTTTCAGGAACGCTAAATACCATGTCCCTATCTTTAAATATCCACAGTGAGCATTCCTGTCTTAAAGGCTAAGAAATAAGAGGCCCATGAGTATAGAATCTTGTGTTTCTTTGTGACCCCATTTCTCTTAATATTGGATCAGAGACGCCACTCCACCCCCATGACTTAGTAACTGCTCCCATAGCTGGTGTTTGTAGCAGGACTAGATGCTCTCCAAAGTTCCTTTCAGCTCTACAATGGATGCATTGTTCCAAAAATAGATTTTAACTATATTGACCACGCCTATAATTTCCCCCAGAAGACTCAGCAAATATCCATTGTATGAATTCCTTGATATCAGGGACATGCAGTATGTGTCGTATGATTGGGTTTTTCCTTGAGAACCTAGGATTCCATTTTGTATAACAGGTTTTTGGTGTGGAGTTAAACTGAGTGTGTACAGGTATTTGTTAGTAAACTTGAAATACAGTTTCTCATTTTGGGAGGTCTCAAAAAGTTACATCTGGTCATGAATTAAAGACTTGAACCAAGTCCAAACAAGAAAAAATATAAACAATAATAATGAATAAATTGCTAATGTTCATTAGGGCTCATTATGTGTCAAATACAGTATAAGCACGTTACAGGTTGGCTCACTTATTCTTTATAAAAACTAAGGTATATATGATCCTTATCCCAATTAAATCACTTCAAATGAATTAATTTTTTTGTTTGTTTTTTTAACCAGTGAAGAAGCTAAAGCTTGGAGAGAGTTTAAGGGCTTACTGAAGTCTGAGTTGGTGGGTAATGGTGCCCAGTTTTTGAGCTGAGCACTCTGGGGCCAGAGCTGAAATCATTGCTACCAAAGCCCACTTCCTCTTACATGTAAACATACTCAAGAGAAAATATTGAGCGACTAGTAATAAAAAAAAATGCAGAATGAAACCTCAGGGATGTACCATTTTACTGTTGCAACATTGACAAAAATAATTATACAGTATATGAATATGTAGTACATAATTAAGATAATTATATAGTAAATGTAGAGAAAATGGTACTCAAACATTACTGGTGACAGTATAAGTAAGAATACTCCATTTGGAAGGCAATCAAAAGCCTAGAAATTTGTTTTGATCCAAGAATCCTACTCTTGGGAATTCCAAGGAAATGTTTTCAAAAGCCAAGAGAAAACAAAGCTATGAGAATATTCAGAAGTGTTTATAGCTCATGTTTATAACAATATAATTTGGAAATACTATTAGTATCCAACCACAATCCACAAACTAACTGTGTCAAAATAATGAAGACGCCTTGATATCCATTAAATGGAAAAAGCAGGATAGCAAACCGAATCCCAGCTACTGCTACATCTGAGCCCAAATGCAAGTCAGTAGTGTCCCTGGACAGGCATCAGAAGGGAACACAAAAATTATGTATACCTGTACTGGGCCTGTAAATGGCTTTTTGTTTGTTTGGAAATTATCTTTAATGCTTTGTACACATATTTAACTGAAGCTTATTATGTTGGAGGATTGGGGCCATTTTATGTCAATTGGCAATTAAAAGAATTCCTGAAGTAAATAAAAATTCAAACATTACAAAATGTTTGAATAAGTACCCGCCACCTCCCACAAATAAAAGATGATCATTAGGGCTGCCGGTAGTTGGTTAGAGAAAGGTGCTCTTAACAACAAGGTTGCCGGTTTGATCCCCGTATGGGCCACTGTGAGCTGTGCCCTCCACAACTAGGTTGAAACAACTACTTGACTTGGAGCTGATGGGTCCTGGAAAAACATTAAAAAAAAAAAAAAAAAAAATAGATGGTCACTAAATAGTTTGGGTGTGTGCTTCTCAAATTTTTCCATGGCACATTTACAGTTTATTTGGAGGCTTGTTTTGGTTTATTCTGTACAAACTGAAGTGCAGCTCAATACCTCAGGAATATTTGGAAGGTTATGAGGCTCCTTGAAAGATTAGGAGGTCGGGTGAGGTATAATTCAAAGGTGTTAATAACTGGATCCAGTGTTATTCTTGGCCAGAAAGTGAGACTGCCCTGTATCCTGTATCCCCCGGGGAGTCAGCTTTGGGTTGAGCCACTCCACCTCTTTTCTGGAGTAAATGACCATTTTCAAAACACCTAAAGCCTCAGTTTCCTTACTGCTAAGTGAGAATAAAAATAGCTACTTATAAGGTTGTTGTGCGAATGAAAGAGAAAAATGTATGTAAAATGCTTGGCAAAATACTTGCTAACTACTAACATTAACAATTTCCTTAATTCTGAGATAACTTTGGTTGTAAAAGCACCATCAATTTAATATCAGTTTTTAAGGAAATAGAAGAAATACCATAATAGTAATGAAATGAACACATATTGTATCAGTGCATCAAATGCCTATCAATTAAAAAAAAAGTCAATGTAAGAAAACAACTTGTCAGATGTGGGAGAGGAAGAAACTTTCTTCTACCCCTCTAGGTTCTTCAGGCTGGTCTAATATTCAAATAGACATGAGAGAGATTAACAAGAGAAAATGACCAAATTTAATTACATACATATGTGTGGGAAACCCACATACACAAGAGGTTCAGAGACAGAAATGGAAAAGGAGATAAATATATATGGCATTCTGAGCTAAGGATGAGGTAAGGAGCCTTGGGGCTTCAGAGGAGGAAGATCATTCACAGGATGAGCCGATATTCAGTAACAAACTTACCCTGTCCTATAGATCGCATTAGAAAGTTATCTCTGCAGTGGCCGGATGGCTCAGTTGGTTAGAGCGTGAGCTCTCAACAAGGTTGCTGGTTCAATTCCCACATGGGATGGTGGGCTGCACCCCTGCAACTAAAGATTGAAAACAGCAACTGGACTTGGAGCTGAGCTGCACCCTCCACAACTAGTTTGAAGGACAACAACTTGGAGCTGATGGGCCGTGGAGAAGCACACTGTTCCCCATTATTCCCCAATAAAGTTTCAAAAAAAGTTATCTCTGGTGACAAGTCTTATAAGCAAGGCCCCTAATATAAATTTTTTTAAGGAGAGGTAAAAATTTTTCAAGAGCCTGTGGGGTCTCGATTGCCTTCAGCTCAAAATAATTCACACACCAAAGTGGCATCTGTTGTGGAGGCCTGTTTTGAACCTGGAGGCCCTTCACTTGTGGACATAGTCTGATTAGCATTTTGTCTTGCCTCAGGACTTCCCTCTCATCCTTCATTCTCCTGACACTCAGCCCAGTTAGCGCTCAGCCTCCCCTGTCCCTGTCCATCACCCCTCTGCTGAGGACGAGCAAAGTGCTTCATCACTCAGGAGCTGGGGATCCCCTAACCGAACCCAACTGCTCTTGTGCACAAGTGAGGAGACCAGTGTGCAGAAAGGTTAAGACAGGTAAGGTCAATCATGAAGACAGGAAGAGAGCCACACAGTATGAGGCCAATCGTTTGGGTTTCTTTATAGATACCCTGTAAGAACCAACACAGATTCCTTTGAATTCATGGTACACCCTGACAGTATACTTTAGAGTATTTAAGTACTGTACTTCAGTTTACTTATCTGAAAAAGACTAAGAGCTGGCAGGCACATTTAGCAAAAAGCATCCAAGATAACTGCCCTACCTTTTTGGGGAGGATGCTAGTGGATGTTGAAATAGTTCTTTTGTGGGGGTGGGGGATCGTTACCCATTGAATAAGCCTGTGTGGGGCCCAGGAAGTGTGAGTGGAGGAGGTGGGTAAGAAGCCTAAGACTAGACCCCCGTGACTAGGAGCTCACCAAGCACATGTATGGCTCTGTTCGCAGAAATAGTGAGATGGTGGTGATAACTCATGATCATTGAACAACTGCTATGTACCAATCACCCTGCTAGGGGCTTTATAAGTTTTTTAATCAACACCAACCAAATCAAGATAATTCTGAGCTCCACTTTTCAGATGAGGAAACTAAGGCCCAGAGAGGTTAGGCAGCCTGCTGAAGCCACACTTTAGGATCTGGCATAGTTAGGATTTATACAGTCTATCCTTAAACAACATGGGTTTGAACTGCGTGGGTTCACTTATATGGGGATGTTTTCAATAAATACATACAGTACTGTTAATGTATTTTCTCTTAGGCTTTTGATAACATTTTCTCTAAGCTTCCTTTATTATAAGAATACAGTATATAAAAGATATAACATACAAAATATGTGTTGACTGTATGTTATTGGTAAGGCTTCCAGTCAACAGTAGACTTTAAGTTTTGGGGAAGTCAAAAGTTATATGCGGATGTTCAACTGTGTGGGGGTCAGTACCCCTAATCCCTGTGTTGTTCATGGGTCAACTGTACTCAATTCTGTTTGACCTCACATTTTTGGTTTGTTCAGAGGCTTCCAGTAGTAAATGAGGTTGGATTTTAAAGACGGGGCAATCACTGTGGTTCAGGAAAGGGACCATGTCTAAGGTTGAGCTGGATTTTAACAAGTTGAAGGAAGTCAGGCAAAAAGAACATTTCTCTTTCTTGGTAATGGCTAGCCTTATATTATGTCGTATGAAATGAGAATATTTCCTCTGACAATCACTTTTAGCAAGCCCATAATCTAGACATATGGTATGACCTGGAATTTCAGAACTTTCTATAAAAATGAGGGAATCTAGTATTTGGAATTAGAATTTCTGGGACCCAGGAAGCATTTAGGAGGCTAGAGCATTTAACATTGGCATTGTTCAGCACACCCAGGATGTATGGGCTATGTGATAAGCCCGTGGGACTGAACCAGGACTGCTGTTAAGATGTCTCTGCTTACAAAAAATTTTAAGAAATTACTATGAGCAACTGTATGCCAACAAATTTGACAACCTGGAAGAAATGGACAATTTCCTAGATGCATACAACCTTCCAAGGCTAACTCAAGAAGAGACAGAAAACCTGAATAGACTGATTACCACCAAGGAAATTGAATCAGTAATCAACAATCTCCCAACAAACAAAAGCCCTGGACCAGATGGCTTTACAGGTGAATTTTACAGAACGTTCAAAAAAGAATTGTCACCTATTCTCCTCAAACTCTTCCAAAAAATCCAGAGGGAAGGAAGACTCCCAAACACTTTTTACGAAGCCACTATCACCCTGATCCCAAAATCAGACAAAGACACCACAAAAAAAGAAAACTACAGGCCGATATCGCTAATGAACATAGATGCAAAAATCCTCAACAAAATACTAGCAAACAGAAATCAGCAATACATTAAAAAGATCATACACCATGATCAAGTGGGATTCATCCCTGGTATGCAAGGGTGGTTCAACATCTGCAAATCAATTAATGTGATACACCACATTAACAAAATGAAAAATAAAAATCATATGATCATATCAATTGATGCGGAGAAAAGCATTTGATAAAATTCAGCAGCCATTCATGATAAAAACCCTTAAGAAAGTGGGAATAGAGGATCATATCTCAACATAATAAAGGCCATATATGATAGACCCACAGCTAACATCATACTCAATGGGGAAAAGCTAAAACCATTCCCTTAAAATCAGGAACAAGGCAAGGTTGCCCACTTTCTCCACTTCTATTCAACATAGTGCTGGAAGTTCTAGCCACAGCAATCAGACAAGAAAAAGAAATAAAAGGCATCCAAATCGGTAAGGAGGAAGTAAAACTGTCATTATATGCAGATGATATGATACTATATTTAGAGAACCCTAAAGACTCCACCAAGAAACTATTAGAGCTGATAGATGAATTTAGTAAAGTAGCAGGATACAAAATTAATATTCAGAAATCAGTTGCATTTGTATATACCAATAATAAAACATCAGAAGGAGAAATTAAAAAGCAATTCCATTTACAATTGCTCCAAAGACTATAAAATACCTGGGAATAAATTTAACCAAAGAAGTAAAAGATCTGTACTCAGAAAATTATAAGACACTGAAGAAAGAAATGAAAGAAGATACAAATAGATGGAAACACATACCATGTTCATGGATAGGAAGAATTAATATAGTTAAAATGTCCATACTGCCTAAGGCAATATACATATTCAACGCAATTCCTATCAAACTACCAACGACATTTTTCACAGAAATAGAACATATAATCCTAAAATTTATATGGGATAACAAAAGACCCCGGATATCTTCAACAATCTTGAGAAATAAGAACAAAGTGGGAGGTATAACAATACCTGACTTCAAATTATACTACAAGGCTACAGTAATCAAAACAGCATGGTACTGGCATAAAAACAGACCCATAGATCAATGGAACAGAATAGAGAGTCCAGAAATAAATCCATGCCTATATGGCCATTTAATCTATGACAATGGAAGCAAGAATGTACGGTGGGGTAAAGACAGTCTATTCAATAAATGGTGCTGGGAAACTTGGACAGACACATGCAAAAAGATGAAGCTGGATCACCTCCTTACACCACATACAAAAATAAATTCAAAATGGCTTAAAGATTTAAATGTAAGATCTGAAACCATAAAATTCCTAGAAGAAAATATAGGAAGAAACTTCACAGACATTACCCGGAGTAAGATTTTTACTGATATATCCCCTCGCGCGAGGGAAGTAAGAGAAAAAATAAACATGTGGGATTACATCAAACTAAAAAGCTTTTTCACAGCAAAGGAAACCATCAATAAAACAAAAAGGGATCCTACTGATTGGGAAAAGATATTTGCCAATGATATATCTGATAAGGGGTTAATATCACAAATTTATAAAAAACTCACTCAACTCCAAAAAAACAAACAACCCAATTAAAAAATGGGCAGAGGACATGAAGAGACATTTTTCTAAAAAGGACACACAGATGGCAAACAGACATATGAAGAAATGTTCAACCTCACTAACCATTAGAGAAATGCAAATAAAAACCACAATGAGATACCACCTCACCCCAGTCAGGATGGCTATCATCAATAAATCAACAAACAACAAGTGCTGGCGTGGATGTGGAGAAAAGGGAACGCTGGTGCACTGTTGGTGGGAATGCAGATTGGTGCAGCCACTATGGAAAACAGTTTGGAGGTATCTCAAAAATCTGAAAATGGAACTACCTTATGATCCAGCAATCCCACTCCTAGGTATCTATCCGGAGAAATCCAAAACTCCAATTCAAAAATCTTTATGCACTCCTATGTTTATTGCAGCACTATACACAATAGCCAAGACCTGGAAACAACCGAAATGCCCATCAGTAGATGACTGGATTAAGAAACTGTGGTACATTTATACAATGGAGTATTACGCAGCCATAAAGAAGAAAGAAATCTTACCATTTGCAACAACATGGATGGACCTAGAGAACATTATGTTAAGTGAAATAAGTCAGAAAGAGAAAGACAAATACCATATGATCTCACTTATATGCGGAATCTAAAGAAAAGAATAAGTGAATGAACTAATCAGAGACAGTTTTGGAAACATGGAGGAAAAACAGAGGGTTGCTAGAGGGGCGGGGGGTGGGGATAAGGGGAAGGTGAGAGGTTTTGAAAAATAGTCGGTAACCACAAGATGGTCATGGGGGTTTGGAAATTAATTTGGGGATTGTACAGAGGGATAGTGGATGGGGGGAGGGGGGTTCACACAGTGTGAGGGATATAAATGATAAACGTCTAAGTTTTGCTTTGTCTTGTGCACCTGAAACTAATAAAATAAAATAAAAATGTCTCTGCTAAAGATTTGTTCTTGACTTTTGGCCTTGCCAACCATGTAACTTCTGAGCCCTAGTGTCCTCATCTTTAAACCTGAGTGGACAAAATGAAGTTTAAAGTACTTTTCACATGTAAAATTTTGTTTCCATAAAACTATGATGCTCCATTCTGTGTTATAAACTACTTAGTATTGGATAAAAATTTTGTAAAGGAAAGGAAAAAAAAGTTTATTACTCTTCAGTCTGGAATTTTGAAGTGAACAATGGGAACTTTTTATACTTAATTTTGGCCTGCAGTGATAATGAGTTTGAAGATTCCTTAAAAACAAAACAAAACAGCTATCTGTGTGTGTGTACTTAAATAAATATAGGTATTCCTGTTCAAGTCTGTCAAGGTCAGCATCTGCAAATGAACTCCATTGCCTTAGAGGACAGGATTTTTCTCATTCCAAAGTTGGTTTAGCCATTACTCATACTTTAAAGTAAAAGAATAAAACAGGATAGAGCCATGCAGGCAACAGGAAACACCCTGGTCTTTGAGAGGGATGCAGTCATGTGACCATTGTTCTTTATTCCCAAATTTTTCATGACGCTAAACTCGCAAAGATCCTTTTTATTGGGGGGGGGGGGCATTTCAGACAACCTGGGGTCACACCTTTCCATACTCTCCTAATTATTTTAATGTCCATCTTCTCTTAAAAAGCTTCTAAGTAACACTGTCTAACTGTATTCACCAACTCCGGAGGTGTCTAGTGAAGTAAGCCAGCTACATCTTTTTTCAAATCAGAACAAAGGTTAAAAAAATAATAGCCCTCGAGGTTAAAACTGTGTCATTATTCCCAATGTTGTGTCACTCTGCATTCCAGAACTTTTTATCCTGGAATCTCTGTACTCATTAAACAATAACCTTCCCCTCTCTGCCCCCAGACTCTGGTGACTGATATTCTACTTTCTGTTTCTATGAATTTGATTACTCTAGGTACCTCATATCAGTGGAATCATACAGTGTTTGTGTTTTTGTGACTGGTTTATTTCACTTGGCATAATGCTTTCAGTTTATCTGTGTTATAGCATGTATCAGAATTTCATTCCTTTTTAAGGCTAAATAATCCATTGCATATGTATATCACTTAATTCTGATATTTCAGTACAATCTTGGGCATTCTTTTGACTTTCAAGGGAGTGTATAAAACTGGTAGGGGTAAATTCATATATATATTTCTAGCACTACATTTTATTTTAAAGGGAAGGTGGCTGAAGGATATTGAAAAAGCACTAATGCTAATAGTAGAGAGACAGTGGGACTTTTATCTTGTTGTGGAAAACACAAATATTAAGTTTTAAGGACACATGATCATAGAATCCTGTTTGAGCTGAGCTGCTCTAGCCCTGCATTTCTTCGTTTCCATCTTTGCCTTAATACTGAGCTGGAGCCAGTGTCTTCAAGCCCTGCTTCTTCAGTCACAGGCCCCACTGGTGGTCAAAGGACACAGACAACTTGATGGAACAGAGAGATGGTCCTGGGAAAGGGAGGCCCTCAGCAAGTTCATTCTAATGCTTCGTGTCTGGCCCTGCTGATGACCTCATCCCATTTTCTTCTTTTCTTTTTTGAGTCTATTAATATATTATCTCTGGGTTCTTGGGAAAAGGACTAACCCAGACCAGTTATCCAGTTATTGGGTCTTCTTTCACCCTTTCAAGCAATCATTGGATATTTCAAAAAAGATCAAGATGAAGAATGAAGAACATGGGTCTTTAGGCTCAAACATTCAAAGTGTGGTGTGTGTGTGTGTGTGTGTGTGTGTGTGTGTGTGTGTGAAGGGTGGATAAGGAAAAGGCATTCAGAGGTCAAACAACAAATGAAGCCTAGTCTCTGTGGTCTCCTGTACTTACTGTTTGCCTTATATCTGCAAAGGAAATTTCTAAAACAGTGTCTTGGTTTTCCCCAGTTTCCTTTCTGGGGAAGGTCTGGGCATTTTCATTATTACTAAGCAAAGCTTATTTTATTAATGAGGGGCCATCCCAGGGGAGGACAGAGTTGACCCTAGAGCCAGGCCACAACCACTGCTGCTTCTGTGCAGAACTTTTCTACAGCCTATCAGGCGATTTCTCAGATGGGCTCTTTATTATGAGTGAGCATTTTAATCATTTGTTATGTGTGTGTCCCATGCTTATCATCTCTCTTCTGATTTCTTTTTCTGAAATCTTGCCCTTGTTTCCACAGATGTGCTTAGAAATTTATTCATTGTGGTAGTTTGACATTTTGAGAAATAGACTTTGTGCCATAATACAATGGGGAAGGAGGTCTTTAGGGTGATGGAAACTGAGTGGCAAATATTATCTGTAATTATGTCTTACTCGCCTTCCCCTTTTTAAAACTGCTTTTCTTTGCACATCACAATTTCTTCGTTTCAGGCTTCCTTTGCTTCAGGCTTCCACTTCCTAAGCAAGTATAAAAGGAGAGGATTCATTTCTCTCCTGTTTCCTAGTATCCAGATCCTACCACTTTTAAAAGAATCTGGTCAGTTGTGACTGAAGAAGGCTTCTTAGATCCTTTCTTTTCCTCTGGATGGACTTTCAGCCTTCCACTCTGTGGTATAAAATGGGGAATATTTTGTATTTGATCTCTTCTGCCAAATCTGTAGGCAGAAGTAGTAGGTTTCAGTGTCTTTCTCAGGCTATAAGCTGCTTGTGTCTCTGGTTGTGTGTCAAGGGAAGAAAGTGTCAGGAACAGAAAAAAATAAATACGATGTCCAGTAATGAATGAAATGCGAGAGGTAATTATGTAAGTGACAATTTGTCCCAAAGTAGTATAATGAATAAATGAAAAAAACTTGTATAGAAGTTTTCATGCCATTTAATTCAGACATGCAGACTTTCCCCTTTTTTCTTTGTATATGATAACACAGATGAAATTTCGTTTTACTTAATTTCATCTAACTTAAAAAATTAGGTACAGAGTATTAAAGAAACATATAAAATTAACTTTAATATTATATTTAACCCAGTATATTCAAAATTTTGTAATACAGTATACAGCATAAACAGTATAAAAACAGTATTGAGGTATTAAAATGACACCTGTGTACCAATACATGTAAACAACATTAATATCTAACCCAGTGCAGCCATTAAAGTAACATGGACTCCTATCAAAAGAATAAAGTTGTGTTTACTATAAAGACCTTTACACTGCTTCAATTTTTAAAATTTAATTTAAATTCATTAAAATAAAACTTAAAAAACCCATTTCCTGAGTCAGGCTACCTACATTTCAAGTGTGCAATAGCCACATATGACTGGTGGCTACCACACTGAATCGCATATCCCTAGAACAACCATTTACAAGTTTTTACAGATTTCTTTGAGTGTGTATGTCCATATTTCTAAATAACATGCTTATACGGTTCCTAGATTTTTCAGTTTTAGATTCTTCCTATTGACTTTCTACTATTAAAGAGGATTTAATTCTCTTTTATCTCCAAACCCCTTCCCCCATGTACTCACTTCCCAGTCTTTTTCCCATTCCCACAGTCATTGGTTCTGAAAATTTTGTTTTCAGCATCCTTTACAATCTTAAAGATTATTGAAGCTCATAAAGAGCTTTGGTTTATGTGGGATATATTGATCAGTATTTATCCTGTTAGAAGTCAAACAGAAAAGAAGTAAATGTTGTTTATGTGAAAACAACTATAAGTTTTTACATATTAACATAATATTTTTTTAATGAAAAACACTTTCATAGAAATTAGTGAGAAAGGTAGCAATGGTTTGTATTGCAAATCTCTTTAATGTTTGGCTTAACAGAAAACAGCTTACTAGAAAAGACTTGCTTCTGCACTCATTCTGTTGAGAAATCACAGATCATGTAACTCTGGAAAAGTACATTGTATACTTGTAAGAAAATGGGAGTGAAAAAGGTCAATGATATCCTAATATTATGAACATAGTCTTGAGAGCCTCTGTATATTATCATAAGGTTTGTTAGACCACAACTCAATGTTTATATTTTTATGACCATGTAGAAGCTGAACTATAATAGGATACTATGGTTTCTTTTGTTGTACTTTTTTTGTTTTCTCTGGAGATGATGTCTTATTTTCATATTTTTTGCTTATTGTGTATATTTTACTAATTCAACTCTGACCTCTACCGTAGATATTAAAACCTCTTCCTTTACCACAGGGGTTCTGTCGATTTTGTCTTAAAGAAATATCTTCTATAGTCATTTGACTTGGTTCAGTTAAGACTGGTTTCTTCCTAAGACCCGTACATATCCTGGGATCTCTTTTCCTCATAATCCTGGGGATTTCTATTGCCTCTCTTTTACAATAATCTCTTGATTATTTGTTCTTGTCTTTTTCTTGATAGATAGAGCGTCAGCACAAACATGGGAGCTGGATTGTGTAGGTTTGAATATTAGCTCTTCCACTTACGAGCTATGTGACCTTGGTAGTTATTTAACCTTCTTATGCCTCCATTTCCTTATCTGGAGAAATAGTACCTTTTGTGTAGAGTTATCATGAATATTCTGTGAGTTAATTTATGTAAATCACTTATAAGAGTTCCTAGAGCTTACTGAGCATTCCAAAATGGTGTTGTTGTTGTTACTGCTTTTTACAGTTACTGGTGTACTTCATTTTTTGGAACCATGCTTCTTTCAGTTGTTTGCTGAGAAAAGATGCATGTGATTTCACATGTATGAGTCTTTATTTTATATCACATTTGACCAGTAGCCTGGCAGGTAATTTAGAATTTTAGTTTGAAATAGTTTAGCCTTGAAATTTTAAACTCAATTTTGAATTCTTTGGCATTCAAAAGAGAAAGGGGATAAATGATAAACTTTATTCTATTTTATTGAACTATTTTATTCTAGCTTCCAGTGTTGCTCTTAAGAAGTCCAATGCCTTTTCAAATTCTTGATTCTTTGAATTTATTAACATTACCTCTTGAATGCTTGTAGGTTCTTCTTTTTCTCTGTGTTCTGAAACATCATGAGGTATCTCATTGGTTAGGGCTGTTTTTAATCTATTGTGATAGACACCGATAAGGATCTTTCAATCTGGTAAAACCTGTGTTCTTCATTTCCATCAAGTCTTTCTTTGAATTTCTCCCCTTCACTTTCTTCTTTCTCTGTAGAACCCCTTGTTATTTGCATATTGGGTCTCCTGTATTAATCCTCTAATTTTCCAATTTTCCATTATTTGCCTTGTTGCTCTCCTTTCTTGGAGCTTTTAACAACTTTAATTTCTAATTTTTCAATTGAGTTTTCTCATTTTAGTTATCATATTTTTGATCTTTAGAAGCTCATTTTTGTTCTTTATTCCTTTTTCATAGCCTATTCGTGTTTCGTGGCTGTAATAGTTTCTCTTACGTCTCTGCAGATAATATTAGGGTTCTGTTGTTGAAATTTTCATCTCTTTACATGACCTTAATTTCTCCATTTGATAGAAAATCTAATGGGTACAAATCTTCCCATTGTAGTATAAATGCACCTTCACAATATTTTGTAAAGATTTTGCTTCTCTTCCCATCCAGAGGTAGAACCTTAGTTCCTTTTGAATCATGGCAGGCCTGGTGACTTTCTCTAATAGAATGTGACAGAAGTGATGTGCATTTTCTAGAGCTTAGGCCTTCTAAGGCTTTGGAGCTGCTGCATTTGTTCTCTTGGAACTCTGCCCAAGGCTGTCATGTAAAGAAGCAAGTCTAGCCTATTGGACAATGAGAGACACCCAGCTGTCATCTAGTACCATGTGCAGACATGAGCAAGCCATACTGAACCTTTCAACTGACAGTCTTCCATGTAAATGCAGCTGCCTAGCTGAGCCTAGGGAAAACCAGAAGTACTCCCCAATCAACACTTAAAGTAGTGAGAAATCCATGTTGTTTTAAGTCACTAAGGATTGTGGTTGGTTATACAGAAATCGTTAACTGATACCCTAGTTTTTTATTTTCTGTTTGTTTTCATCTCTTTTGGGTCATGAGCTTTTCTTGGATATCAGGTAGTTCTCTGTTCTCTGAGGCATAAACCTGGAAGGTATACGCCTCCTACCAATATTCTGAAATAAGGAAGTTTGATTCAATTACCTTGTTTTCAGCCCAGTACTGCTACTCTCAACTGTGACTTGCGCTTTCCAGGCCATATACCCTCTGTTTTACATTTTCCAGAGTCTTCTACTGGGGCTAAGAAGGGTATACACTGGGTTATGATGAATACGGGGAGGGACCTGGTCATTTTAATTGCCTCTTAAATAGATTTTTCAAGCTGTCATTAATTGTTAACTTCATTTCACCATTGCTTCCAGAGGAATTGTGCTGCCAATTTCAGAGCCTTTGGAGAAAGGGTGGTGATTGCTGTTAAGGGGGAGGGGGTGGAAGCTGTACTTTGGGTTTGTAATTTTGTGCTATAAATTGGATTGTCTCAGCTGTCCCCACTGCTTGCTTTAAGATTTAGCTTTCTGAGATTGCCAAGGCAGTTCCCATTCACCCCTTCCACCTTTCAAATTTTTGATGCCATTTCTTCAATTATATTATTTGTGTTTCAGGGGCTTGGGCTTAAAAAAAAAAATCACTTATCATTTCATCTTTAAACAGATCATACTTTTAGATGTACTCTCTAAATAAGCTAGTCCTTGTTGTAAATATAGAGAACCGGAAACAGAAGTCTTCTCTAACATATAAAAGGGAGAGAGGATAGATGTTAAATGTTTAGCAGAGGAACATAGAAAGGGATTTTATCATTCAACAAACATAATTGAGTCATTATCTGTGCCACATTCAGTTCCTGGCTCTGGGATGTGGGGGTCTGGAGAAGGAAGATGTGATTTGGGCCCTCCTCTCCCTTCATCACATCATTTGGTTTAGTTATAATATCTTACGTCATGTAGGAAGTCCCCTTTTCGAAGGGGCACAGGAAACATGGTCTACAGCTGATTATAGAAGGTCCCCTATGGCCTATGTTTCCTTGGCTGGAGCTCAAGAAAACTCTGGGATGAGTTCTGGGAGATAACAGCCTACACTGTAGAGTCTGGTGCTTTTATTCATGATGCTAAGTTATGGGGACCCCAAGAACTTTTCCTGGCCAGTCTGGAGGGGCAGGCATGGTTGGGGTCTCAGGAGTTTATTTCAATGTGAGACCGCAGAAATGCTACATAGCTTACTGCAGTAAGTCACAGGCAGCAGCCAGGCTGCAGAGACCACCCTCCTGGTAGGGCAAGCCTGTGGGTGGGAGCAGAGACTAGGTACCCCCAGATCAGGTGAGGCCATGGAGACGCAGATGGTGGAAAGAATTCCACCCTGAATGAGAAGTGATTGCCTTGCATTTTAGCTGCTTCCTGCTCCTTCCCTTGGCCTGCTTTGGGTTGGCATTTGGGCACCCTTGCTTGAGTCACAATTTTCTGAGATAGTTGATGGCTTTGGCTTCAATCACAATAGTGGGTATTTCAATCCACTCATGGCAGCCTTTGGGCCACAGAAAAATAGTCCTTGGAGAGTCAGTGAAATTGAGCCCTGGAGGAGTATTTAGTGGGATGAGAGGCAATTGACCTAATGTAGACCATGCTTCCTACTACAGAAGGGCAATAGCTGATGGATCCCGATTCATCCATCAAGCTATTTGTTTATGCATACCTGTGCAGACAC
Organism: Rhinolophus sinicus; assembly: GCF_036562045.2. Taxonomy (NCBI): domain Eukaryota; kingdom Metazoa; phylum Chordata; class Mammalia; order Chiroptera; family Rhinolophidae; genus Rhinolophus; species Rhinolophus sinicus. The sequence continues at coordinate 147,260,906 of NC_133754.1, forward strand.
ACAGATGTGTACATATACTTGTGTGTGCATATGTACTTTTTTAAGAAAGAGTTTTGCCACTACTTCTAAAAATGGTAAAAGGCAATAGGTAGAATTATTCTTATCTCTAATATTTTTGTTTGGACTTAAACCAGAATAACTTTGGTGGAAATCGTTGCGAAGAAAAGAGTTTACTTTTTTGAATTCTCCTTTCTTTTAAGTTGACAGTATATCTGTCAGCTTTAAGCTTAACAAATAAGGTTAACAAAGCTAACCCATGCAGAGCCCTTCTTATCTTGCTTCTTGTCTAGGAGTCTCAGATGTAATTAGAGGCTGAACAGGACAATCCTGATTATTCTTAGAGGTATGCACGTATGTATGTGTATAGTCACGTAAATATGTTAGACCCTTTACTTCAAGTTCTGAATATGTTATGTCATACTAATTTATAATAAAATACATATTATTCCCCTCTGCCTCCCTTTTCCTCCTTTGCCTTTCTTTTTATTATTAAAAAAGGAATTAAGGAAAATATAACCCAAGCCACATGTAGCTCATTTCTTCAAATTTCTTTTTTCATTTTCTTCTTTATATAGTGATACTTCCTAAATTAACTTAAACTAGTAAGTGTGTGATTGGGATGAATATCATCTCTTAGAATTGGTTCACTTTAAAATACGGAGGCATGTGCTAGTCATATACAGTAGATTTTAATTTTGAAATACCACTACACTTATCTTTTACATTGTAAAGGCTTGTAATGTCTCTTACTTATTCCAAGCTGAAATCTAGATTTCATAATCAGTGGTTTTTGGATTTCTTTACATGTACCTCCTCATCTATTTAGCACTGAAACCAATCTTGCACTGAATTGTACCCTTTTCCTCCACTTTACATTTTCTGTCTGATCCTTACCATTTTGAGCTGTTGAAGATGAGACGTGGGGGACTAAAATTAGAAAGAGGCCTTTGGCGTGGAGCAGCAATGTAATTCCAAAGCCACAATGGTCAGTTATGTGATGCTGGGGAAAGTGTACAACCTCTTTCTTTGCACATCCATCTTTCCCATTGCTCTGTGCCCCTGATGTAGTTTATTGAATCTTGATTGGAAGAATAGTGTTTACATTATTAAGACTGATGTTCTTCAGAGCTAAGCCCCGCAGTATACTCTGATTGCTTTTTTTTTCTTCATTGCATGACTCATTTCTTTGGAGTCAATAATTATCTCTCCAACCCCCTTCATTTGCTTTGTTTTCAATGTAGTTATTATAAATTCCCCCCAGACTCTGCCAGTTGTTAAATCGGGTTTCCATATGTTTATTCCCATCAGTTATTCTATCAGTCTCATATTCTTGGAGACATCTCTCCCAGGACCTTCTGATCTGCCCCAGCCTGCTATGGTTGTCTGCTGGCCTGTTATACAGCCTAGGATGTTCCTTTACTGTTGTCCTGGGATTTCCTTTTCTTCCGACTTATGTTAGATACCCTTTTTGATTCTAAGGTTTTCCTCTCTCTTGGCTTATGCTTTAGTTTTGATGAAGCTCATCCTCTAGAGTGTCCTGAGAAAGGGTGCATAAAGGTAAATATTTTGAGATTTCACCTGTCTTAAAGTATAAAATGTTTTTATTTTACCCTGATTTATTTAGTAGTTCATCTGGTTCTAAGAATTCTTTTCTGAAATTCAGTTTCCTTCAGCACTTTGAAGGCACTGCCCAACAATCATCTGGCTTTTGTGGTTGGTTTTTATGAAACGTGAAGGCATTTTCTGCTTCCGCATACGTTTTATGTGGCTTATTTTTCCCCCTCTCTGGAATCCTTCTTTTTTCCAATGTTCGGACATTTCATGATTAATGAATGTGTCTTGCTGTGGGTCTGTTTTCATTCATTGTGCTAGTATTCCAAGGGACTGTTCAAGCTGAAAACCATTCCTTCATTTTGAGAAAGAGTCTTGAATTATTTAATTAATGACTTCCTTTCATTTTTTAATTTTCTTTTTCTGGAGGTCCTATTATCAGATGGTGGGTCTTCTAGTCTGGTTCTCTAAAATTTCTATATTTTTTTCTCTAATTTTTTCATCAGTTAGTTTGCCTATTTGCTTCACTCCCTGAAAGTTTTACTCAACTTTATGCTTCTATTGAGGTTTTCAATTTTTGCTATCATGGCATTCATTTTTAAGAGCTTTTTTATTTGCTAAGTATTCTGTTTTATGTGGTTTCCTGTTTGTTCTAGTCATTGCTATAAGGCAAACCGTCCCATATGTAGTGACATAAAGTTTTCTATTTTATTTTTAGCACACATTCTATGGGTCAGAAATTTCGTAAGATTGAGTGACTAGGGGCTAGATTCCTCTGGTGCCTTTTCACTTACATATCAGGCCCTTGGGCTGGGATGAATTGAAGAGTGGGTTCAACTCTTGACTTGGGTACCAATGCATAGTCTCTCCATGTAGCTTCTTACAACATGGAAGCTGATTCTTTACAACATGGATGCTTGTTTTTAAATGGAGTTTCTGAAGAGCACATTTTCAAGATAACCAGGTGGCAGCTGCATGGTTTTTACTTGATGTGGCCTTGGTGGCCACGTAGTGTCACTTCTGCCAGACTCTACTGTTGTCCAAATTCAAGGGGAAGGGAATTTTGCCTAGTTCTTGATTGGAGGTGGCAAGTTTACATTGCAGAAGAGTAGGTGGGATGGGAGTATTGTTTTTTCCATTTTCAGACAACATAATCTGCCTCACTTATTGATTGACTGGACGGAATATCTTTTCTTAACTCTCTGAGGATATTATTAGTTATCTTCACCCTGTGTACGATCTATTTGTTTCCTCTGAACATTTGGGAGAACTCCCAATGTAAGCAGCATGTTTAAGTCTTGGCCTGAGTGGATTCCCTAGTAAATAAACTCTCGTGTTGGCTTGGCTGTCTAAGTTCTGGGAGTTGATACCTGGAAATAGGGAATGAGATCTTAATATTCATTGTCCTTGGGTTCACATAGCCCCATCATTTCCTGGTTAGGAACCCTGCTTTCCAATATGCCTGGTGTGCCCCAGCCTAGAGCGCATCTGCAGACTAAATTTTGGGTCTCTGCCAGGTTTTGCAGTGGAGATCCTACTGTTTTGTAAATATATATATATTCAAGGGGAAGGGAATATTTATTTATTTATTTATTTATTTATTTATTTATTTATTTTTATTATTATTTTTTTTTAACACTCTCATCCCTTACTGGTATCTGTGCCACCATTTCCCTGAAACTTTTGGAGATCCTGTAGCATAAATAGAGCTGGTTCTTTCTTCCCCTACTGTCAGCCTGGGATTTTTTGGTCTACTTAACCGGTTACCTTTCCTCCATGTGCTTTTCAAATTTTACTTGCTGCCTCCTCTCTCACTCTGCCTGATGTCATTTTGTCTGTCCTCCCCCTCCACTAAGTACTCAACTGCAGCCTGATCTTGACCAGTTGAAGTTGTTCATTTTATGTTGGAACACTTCTAGTGCCCTCAGGTGCATTTGATACTTTCTTCTCATCCCCTTCCTTAATTATCTCTCCTTATTAGTAGCGTTATAAAAAAGCATCGTTTACCTTTGGTTTTTATAGAACTTAGTATTCTTGTGCTTCTTGGTTTTAATTTCAAAAAGACTTGTATTAAGAGCCATTGATTTTAGGTACTGGCTTTCCTTTTTTTCTTTATATGGTAGAATTATTTTCTTCCACCATATCTTCTTAGGTTGTGTTTTTCTACTTAAAAATGTTCATGGTGGAATCCACAGGGAATTCTCGTTTAGGAAAGGCATCAGTGAGGGACCTTTTCCAGGACACTTGCTAAGACTGTTGCCAAGTCCTGTAGTAGAGTCTGGGTGAAGAAGACTTAGTGTAGGGGAATTATATTTTTCTTACTCTCTCAGAATTCATGAGCTTTTGTTATTTAGAGTGGTTCTTACTGTTCAGTCGTTGGCCTCAATGACTATTCCCACTCCACATTCTTCAAGTGTTCTATGTTCTGTTTGAAATCTGAATGTGAAGGAATATGGAGCCCAGCAATATTAACCTCTGCCATGTTTTGTTATTCATTTTTTAATATTTTGAATATTATTTGTGTGTGTGCTTAAACTAAGTAATGTTTGATAACTGAAGTTCCATTAAAATAGTATAGTATGTGCACATTTTGCTTCCCATTTCCTCATAGAAATCCTTTCTCTATGAAATCTTATTTCCCTTTCAGCTTTCTCCTAACTCTTAGCCAAGTTTTAGTTAAGAGAATGTTCTATGTCTTGAAGTTAGGCTGATTAAATAAAATTTCTGTTAATAATTTATCTTCTTTATTCACCATAGTGATAAATACACGAAGCATTATTAATAAAATACACTTGTTACTTCACACACTTACTTACTTTAGACACTTATCCATCTTGTTAAAACCTAAGACTAGCGATTTTACATTTTAAAAAGCATTTTCAAAGCATGATGGATGTTTAGGATGTGGGTAAGAATGGTAAAGACCTAGGCCTTTTTTGAAGTGAGATCCTTTTTTGATTAAGAACTGTATATTCTGTAGGAATCTTGGGGTGATTTCCTATGTACTCACATTCTTAAAAAAATCTATTTAGGATAGTTCTACTTTTCTTGTTTAAAAAATCCCACCGGTGCCACAATTGTGTTATTTGTATTTTTTATTTTTGAATTGTAAGAATCCTTTATATATTCTGGATACTTATCTTTCTGTCCATTGAATATATTATCCACTACCTTCTGGTCTCTATTATTTCTATTTGAAGCTATTAATATTTAGGACCCTTTGTTTAATCACTCTTCTTTTGCCATTTTCAAGATTCTTTCTTAGTCTTTGTTTTTCAACAGTTTATGAAGTATCTAGATGTGGATTTCTTTGAGTTTATTATCCTTAGAAGTAATTGAGTTTCTTGAACGTGCAGATGAATTCTTTTAGATTTTAGTAGATTATTTTTGGAGCAGTTTTAAGCTTATGGAAAAATTGCACAGAAAGTACAGCATTCCCATATACCCCATAACACAACTGATGAAACAATATTGATATATCGTTATTAATTATAATTAAGAGGGGTCATTGTTTCTTTGTGTTGTACAGCTCTGTGGGTTTTGACAAATGCAAAACATCTTATAACCACCATTACAGCATCATACTGAATGGTTTCACTGCCCTAAAAATGCCCTGTTCTCTACCTATTCATCTGTTCCTTCTTGCCACCAAGGCAAACAATGATCTTTTTATTGTCTCTGTAGTTTTTCCTTTTCCAGAATATCATATAGTTGAATCATACAGTATGTAACCTTTTTAGATTGGCTTCATTCACTTAGCTATATGCATTTAAGTTTCCTCTAAATCTTGTTATGGCTTGATAACTTATTTCTTTTTATCACTGAATAATATTCCATGTTGTGAATGTACTACAATTTGTGGTACATTGAAGGACATCTTGATTCCTTCCAATTTTTTGGCAATTGTAAATAAAGCTATTATAAACATTCAGGTTTTTGTATAGACATATGTTTTCAATTTGGATAAGTACCTAGTAGGAGCATGATTACTGGACTTAATCAAAAAGCACACATTTAGCTTTGTAAGAACTGCCAAACTGTTTACCAAAGTTATTATACCATTTTGCATAATTGGAGCTCATTGAGCCTCCTGGATGTGCAGATTAATTTTTTAAAATCAATTTGGCGGGTGGTTGGTTAGCTCAGTTGGTTAGAGCATGGTGCTAATAACACCAAGGTTGCTGGTTTGTTCCCTGCGCCGGCCACTGTGAGCTGTGCTCTCCTTAAAAAAAAAAAAAAAAAAACAATTTGGAAAGTTTTCCGCCATTATATAAATATTTTTTCTACCCCTCTCCCCATATATGTTTATGCAGCCCTCCCCCTTTTCCTTCTCTTCCCCACCCCTCTCTTCCCCCATCCTTTTCTTCTATGACTCCTATTATGCATTTGTTGGTATCTCACAGGTCCCTGAGGCTTTGTTCATTTTCCTTAATTCTTTTTTCTTTTTTTCTTCAGACTTCATTTGAGCTGTCCTCAGTTCCACCGATTCTTTCTTCTGTCAGTTCGAATCTGCTGTTGAGCCCTTCTAGTCGGTTTTTCCAATTCAGTTATTGTACTTTCAATTCCAGATTTTTATTGGTTCTTTTTTATAATTTCTATCTTTTCATTGAAATTCTCAATTTGGTTACATATTATTCTTACACTTTTAACTCTTTGAACACAGTTATAACAGCTGACTTAAAGTCTTTGTTAAGTCCACTGCCTGGGCTTCCTCAGGGATAGCTTTTGTTGACTACTTTTTTCCTGTATATGAGCCAGACTTTCATGTTTCTTTATGTGCCTTGTAATTTTTTTGTTGAAAGTGGACATTTTATAATATGTCAGTTCTGGAAATCAGACCCCTGCTCCTGCTCAACCCAGGGTTTGTCATTGTTGCTATTTGCTTGTTTAGTGACTTTCTTGAGTTAATTTTCTAAAGTTTACATTCTTTGTTGTGTGAGGCCATGATTAGACAGATATTTTCTTAAATGCTTTGAACCAATAAGAGGCAGGGATTGCTTATTAAGGGCATAATTTTGTTTAAAAATCTGATGTTTTAATGGTTGAGATGGTTAAGCATTTTAGCAGAATTTCCCAGTCTTTGCTTTCTAGTAGAAGTTTAGAGTGGGGTGGCAAGAGAGTTGGAAGAAGATAAGCAGTTAATTCAATTGCAGGATTGTCTTCTAATGAACCATTCAGCACTGGGATGCTTCACAATGGGAACAGAATATATTGAATTTTCCAATCATATTGGACCATTGAACTGTTCCTTGGCACACACTTTGGAACATGCTACTAGAGTTTTCATTGAAAAAGCTTGATCTGACTTGTAGGGTGTTTTTAAACCTTTAGCAATCCACAACATAGCATTAGAAAAATAAGTGAGACTGGAGAGAAGGAAATTTTAAAAGAGAGAAATCAACATGCCATAATTTTGAGAAAAAAGTAGGATTAGATCACTAGCATGATTTCTGAGTATGTGTATAATTACGTGTGCATCACATCCCTTCACACTTTTCCCTCTTTGTTTCACAGATTTTTTAAAAAGCCTCATGAGGCATAACACCATTGCTGGATGCCTGGTAAAATCAAGAAATCTGGCTGCATGAGATGCAGTCTACACGGGCACAGGCTGTTACCTCGAATCAGAGAACTAAATGAGCCAGACTTTCCTTAATTCTAAAAGGTAAACAGTCTGAGTACTTTTTGTAACATTATTCAGTATTAATAATTGTCAACATTTACTTTTATTTGTATTATTAATATTCACAATTTATTTCCTAATTAAATACTTTAAAGTTCTAGTGCTAATTCTGGTGTTAAAAATAAGTTTTAAATCTCTAAAAATCTGGTACAGAGACAGTTGCTGGTATTTGACTTTCTTTGTTAGAACGTAGCATTTATTATTTATAGAACCAATTGCCAAGCTATAAAATTGATTTTTGAAAACAAAATGATATCTAAATATTTGTAAACATTTTATATAATAAAAGTCGTTTGGGTTCCTGATTTAAATAAGACTAAGTTCTGTCATAAATTATAATTTATATACAACTGTTGTTTTTCTGTAAGCCTTAATTATTATAACCTGTTATATAACCAATGCAAGAAATTCAGGCTGTGTCTCTATTTTGGATTGTGTATGTCGTAAGGTCAACCCAAAACAGTCACAAATCTGGCCTGGTTTCAACTGAGCCTTTCTGGTCCAATTTGAAAATTCAGTTGACCTGCTTTTCCTTCAAAGATTCTTAGAAGTTACAGCCATTTTTGAACTTGTCCTTAAGAGCACCCCTAAATTGGTGAAGGGCAGAATGGGTCTGATCTCTTCAAATATTTAAGGCTGTTGTTACCAACTGATAGGCATTAATGGATCTGTCAGGAGGAACCCAGATTATTAATGATTTCTAGTCAAGGGGTGCTAATTAGAACTGGCACAGGATCACAAACCCAAATATGGGGCGTTCAATAATCACAACCTAGGTCTTCAACTGTGTTTTGCACCTCAATATACCTGAGAGATAAAATATTTATTGGAGGATATTTTAGCAAATCCTTGTACTCAAATTTTTTTTAAACAATTTGACATTAATATTAGAGACTGAAGGTTTCCTATAACATTATCCCTTTTCCTCTGATTGATCCACTTTGTTTTTGTTTTAAACATCAGACCTTGCAGCAAAGAGGACAGTCTTTTAGCCTGAGAAGATGTCATGATAGATGGTATTTATATGTATCATTTCTATTTTTGTTTTAGTTCTCTTTTCCACTTCAAGATGCCTTTGTACTAATAAATGCAAACTGACAACTCTCAAGGCCACGACAGACAGAAAATCATTACTGCTGGAAGCCTAGAAGACCGCCCTTAATAAAGGAAAGTCCCTGATTGTTGTTTGAAATGCTGAGGAAGTTGCTACGAAGGAGACTTTTTTCTTATCCCACTAAATACTACTTCTTGCTTCTCGTTTTTTCCCTAGTTACTTTCTCTGTTTTAAGAATTTATCAAAAGCCTGAATTTGTCAGTGTTGAACATTTGGAGCTGGTAGGAGAGAATCCTAGTAGTAATATTAACTGCACCAAAGTTTTACAGGGTGATATAAATGAAATCGAAAAGGCAAAGCTTGAGATTCTAACAGTGAAATTTGGAAGGCGACCTCGGTGGACAAACTTTGACTATATAAACATGACTAGTGATTGTACTTCTTTCATCAAGAAGCGCAAGTATATTGTAGAACCCCTTAGTAAAGAAGAGGAAAAGTTTCCAATAGCATATTCCATAGTGGTTCATCACAAAATTGAAATGCTTGACAGGCTCTTGAGGGCCATCTATATGCCTCAGAATTTCTATTGCATTCATGTGGACAAAAAATCAGAGGATTCCTTTTTGGCTGCGGTACTTGGCATTGCATCCTGTTTCAGCAACGTCTTTGTGGCCAGTCAGCTGGAGACTGTGGTGTACGCATCGTGGAGTCGGGTTCAGGCCGATCTCAACTGTATGCAGGACCTCTACCGAATGAGTGCAGACTGGAAGTACTTGATAAATCTTTGTGGTATGGATTTTCCTATTAAAACCAACCTGGAAATTGTTGGGAAACTCAAGTCGTTAAAGGGAGAAAACAACCTAGAAACTGAGAAAATGCCATCCAATAAAAAAGAAAGGTGGAAAAAGCACTATACCATTGTTAATGGAAAACTGACAAACACAGGGACTGACAAACTACAGCCTCCTCTTGAAACACCTCTGTTTTCAGGCAGTGCCTATTTTGTGGTCAGTAGGAATTATGTGGAGTATGTGCTAGAGAATGAAAAAATCCAAAAGTTTATGGAGTGGGCAAAAGACACATACAGCCCAGATGAGTATCTCTGGGCCACTATTCAGAGGATCCCTGAAGTTCCAGGCTCACTGTCCCTAAGCCATAAGTATGACATGTCCGACATGCATGCAATTGCTAGGTTTGTCAAGTGGCAGTACTTTGAAGGTGATGTTTCCAAGGGCGCCCCCTACCCGCCTTGCAACGGTGTCCACATACGCTCTGTGTGTGTTTTTGGAGCAGGTGACTTGAACTGGATGTTGCGCAAGCACCACTTGTTTGCTAATAAGTTTGACACAGACATCGACCTCTTTGCCATCCAGTGTTTGGATGAGCATCTGAGGCATAAAGCCCTGGAGACGTTAAAACACTGACCATTCATTGTACGCAATTTTAGATAATAATAAGGCTACATGAGATGTACCCTCATCTGATTCTTCTGCTCTGTTAATAAATACCAGAAAAACAGTAGGGGCGCTCTTTGGACCATGGACTCCAACTCTGCATGTCAGAGAAGCTACATGGTGTCTGCAGAGCACATTCCCTTAGAAAGCTTATAGCGTTAAACATTGGCTTGGAGTTAACATGAGGCCAGGACAGGATGTGAGGCATTGTGGGGAGAGGTGGCCCAGGTGTCCGGGAAAGAGGCCGAATGCAAAAACCAGCCTGTTAAAAGAGCTCAGGGACTTAACAAAATGTTGATTTGACCTGTGCCAAAATTACTTTGAGAGGTTTAAATATGACTGTTTTCCTGATTTGAATGAATTTATAGTAGCAACCAATCATAAGGATATAATTTATATTGTAGGTTATATTTGTTGAATTAGAAATTTGCCTTTACTATAAAGGATTCTTACGGATAATTTACTTTTCTGCTGTAACATTGCATTGTGTAGTGTATCAGTGTATGTCATCTCAGGGAACTTGAGAAAATGGGCTTGACTGAATGTAAATATTTCTGACATTTTTGCTTCTACCAATGTACATATGTTTTTAAAAACAAAAAAGGGCAATTTCTAGTTTAGTTGATTCTATGAATCATCTTAGATTATTAGAAAAGATATCTTAGGTTATTAAAAGAGTTAAGATATCTTTATTATTATAATTTCTACAGAGTAACACTCAATTTTCCAAACATTTGTCTCTACTCCTCCCCCCAAACCTTGCTATCAAGCTGTGTAAGAACTTGTTTTCATGGTACCCCAGTTTCATGATTGCTTCAGTTCTCTTCTATGATTGGATTGACAGTAATTAGTGTAGAGAACTAAAACAGAAAACAGAAAGAATGAAATAGGTATGGAGTGGGGAATAGAAGGAGTCATATTTAGACAACTGCTGAGGCCTGTGTTGAGTGTTAAAAACCAGCATTTGGCACTATCCGCAGATATTAAGGCTGTTGCTCTTTGCTTGTGTCTAACCTCCCAGAGTCTTGTATCCTAATGTCACTCGTGTCTCCCTTTGAAAGGAACTGGCTTCCACTGTCCTTGCTTCTTCATGTTATCTGCCCATTGGTTGCTCCTTAGCCCTTGGGTTGTAAGTTTTCTTCTCTCTCAGAATCTATGAGGAGGGAAGAGGTGTCCCATTGTTCCACAAGGTGTATTTGAAGGCCTGGGAATCCAAAAGGGACCATGAAGTTTGGGGCAGATTGTTACAATATTGGTATTATTCACACCATATGGTTTTTACTTTACTTTTTCACCAGAAGAGATGAATTGAGGTTGCTTTTGTGCTGTCTCCTCTCAAAGTAAATGAAGATTTAAAAAAAAGAAAAAAATCCTGTTCTTTTGCTAAACTGATACTGTTCAGCCAAAGATCTAACAGGAAACGTGAAGCTTTACCATTTAGCCAAGACTTTAAACAAGAATCAAAACCATGTACTTTACTTTTTAAAGCCTAGCCAACTTAAATAGCACATGAGAAATTCATAATATCAGACGGTTTTCAGGACTTCAACCAAGAAAACATTTTTATTCCTCAGAGTTAGAAAGTATTTTCATTTTCTGGAGAGCTTTGTTATACTGATCCTCCTGAAAGTTTCACATTTTTCAAACCTTTATCATCATTTGTAAGCATGCAAGTCAGTGGATTGCCATGTTTTGTGTGGTTTGATATGGCAGCTTTGAAAACTCTAGAGATGACGGCCGTGAGGGTGCTATGTGCATAGTGTTCCACCTCTAATGCTTTCTAATCCAGTTTGTTCTTTTAATGCATGTCAAATGTTTCTCCCATTCTCTCTTTTAGCAGAAAGATTTTACCTATAAGATAGGGCTTTTGTGGGGGGTTTTTGGTACTCTAAAACCAGTGATATTCAGTAACACATACTTTGTGTCTATGTCTTATATTTTTACTTCATTCTTGGTGTCTTGTTTTATGGACGTCTTTATTTTGAAATTTTGCAAATCAATAGGAAAGTTAACAGCGATAGTACAGGGAACACCATATAAGCTTCACCTGGAGTCACTGGTTGTCAACATTGTGCTCCCTTTGCTTTGAATTGTATGGATTTTTGACTTTAGCAAAATCAAAAATTAAAAAAAAAATTTATTTACAAATATCCAAAGTTATCATTCATTTCAACACTTATAGTATTATTGCATCTAATTTACATTTGAATTGGCAAGTTTTGAGGGATTTTTTTTTCCAACACAGATAAATAATTACAACTTTAGAGTCCATTGCCCCAAACCCCATATTAAAACTTGGACCCCATCATCTTTTATGGAGCCGTGGTACCTCATTTTTCTAGAACGGCACTTGTTGAAATGTTGCTGAACATTACCGTATTGCTAATGCCTGTTATTGGGACTATACAGAATTTGTTTATCAGGACTCTTATTTGTATACTTTTCAGCTTGACTTAAAACAAATGAAATTTATACCCCCAGGACAAGCAATTTGAAGAATCAAAAAGTTGGTTTCAAAAGGACACCCATAATACATTCAGGAGGGGCAAAACACAAATTCTTTGGGAAAGGTAAAGAAATTATTTAAATTGTTTCATACACATCGGTTATTAAACACAAATTTTACTCTCATTTAAGATCTTTTGTAGGAAATTATTAGAAATCATTCAAAAATAAATCCTTAAACATACATAGACTGCAATTTTCTGATAGAAGGATTATTCTAGTTAATGAAGTACTGCAAAAAGAGTCAATATGACTTTTTAAGGACAAGTTAATAAAAATGGTTCTTTTTTATAGGCAATTACCTAGGCTCTTCCCAGACTATGGTAGACAGCTGCTCAGCCTTGCAAATGTGAAGCATTACTGTCTCTAAAAATATATTTGTATCATTTGTCAAATACAATTCATTTAAATGAAATGTAAGTGAGTTTTCTTTTGTAGTTATTAGGGGAGGCAAAAGCCTCCCCTAAGTCATTTGTAGGATCAATTAAACTGCTCTTTAGTTTAATTCATTTGTAGGCTCAATTGAACTGGACTTTTCCAGTTGCTTAGAAAAATAAAAATCATTTCTCATTATGTTAAATATAAAATAAATACAACATTGTTTCATGGTAAACATGGTTATACTCTTGAATGTGGGCATGACTGAATGCATTTGGAACTTATATACCATCATTAAAATCAGCCATTCAGAAACCAATGCTTTGTCTCCACAAATTATTCTTTTTTTGTTAGCTATCAGCGCTCAGATACTAAATTTAGTAGTTGATGTGGTACTTTGTAACCATCTAGTGTTGTGTGTCAGTAGTCATTAAAAATATAAGATTAATTCTCCAGGCAGAAATGTCTGTGAGGAAGAGGGTATGGCAAGGGCAGAAAATTTAACACAGATTGTGCAAAAGATTTAGAAGAATGTAATTTAATAGCCAGTATTGCTTTCTAGGGCATTACTAGCTCCAGCTTGTCTGCTGAGGGTGCAGAGCAGTTTTCCACTAAGGTTTTCTACTGACTGACCCTAAACAGGATCTGGTACTTGCTGTGGTTTGCAATGTGTAAGGCACAGCTGATGGAAAGGGGAAGCCCCTTCTCACCAAATATTGAGTGTCAGCTCCAAATGTCCTCTCTCCTCACCAGTTAAGCCATTTTGGGTACACTTTAGCCCAGCCCCATTTTAGATGAAACAGACTAGAAAGTGGAAAAATTGATTGACCTCAGACCTTTCTCAAAAGCTTTAAAGCTTTATATATCCTTTATAAGTCTGCTCGTCAAATAATTTTTAATGTGTGCTTAAAGTGTTCAGGGCTTTTCATCAGAATATTGATTTAAATTTTTTGATGCAATAAGACCCAAACTAGAGTTATAACTATGGGGAAAGAAAAGACTTTATTACTGCAGGTGACATGGTTGTCCAAGTAAAAAGCTCAGGAATCTTGTCTTAGAATTAACATGAAATAAGCAAATACTTCCAGATATCTAAAAATTAATAGTTTTTCTATAGTTATGCAAAAAAAAAAAGTTTTAAGACATAACGGGACTGCATTACCTTTTATCATGGGAACAAACTCTGTAAAATATGTCAGCGACCAAGGCAGGCTGCCCCTACATACCCCACAATGGCATATTTAATTTGGTTACTTTGAATTAAAGTTACTTGACAAGCAGCTCGTGCCAGAAGAGCACCTTGACCCTCCCTCATTACCGTCAGTGCAGGAAATAAATCTCCCAGGTGAAAGGTTTCCTCCCCGCATCTGGGTGTTAAACAACTCAGAGCTGAAAAGTTTGTGTAATCAAATGACTATAGATACAAACCAGGAATTAATCCTGTAATAGACTCCCTCTTAAAACAGGGTATATTAATTTTTACTTCCTCACCCTGTATCAGTCTAATCTTGCCAGTAAAAAAAGAAGGCAAATTTGATTCAGGTGGGAATCAAAGTTATTGATTTGTATAGGACCTAAGAACCATAAATGCTTGTAATGCCTTGGCACCCTGTAGTCCCAAATCTGGCTACTTAGTCTCGTCTCCATTCCTGCTAATGCAGTCTGGTTTACAGTAGTTGACCTCTGCTCAGCTTTCTTTTCAATCCTTTTGTACCCCAGCTCGCAATTTCTTTTTCTCATTTACATTTAAAGGGAGACAATTAACATGGGCTTGTATACCTCTGGTATATTGTGAGTCTTCCTCAATATTTTCCCAAGTCCTTAAGGCCAACTTAGATTCTGTACCCTTTACCCAAAGCTTCACACTACTGCAATATATAGACCTTTTGCTCTGTAATAAAACTGAGCAGGGAACTCTTATAGATTCCCTCAGTCTCATAAAGGCACTAGCTGAACGAGGTCATAAAGCCACCAGATCTAAACTTCAATGGGAACAAACAACTTATTATTTACTTAGGACATGAGATATCTCATGTCCTAAGAGAAGCTAGCTATTGCCACCTGTGGATTCCTACTGTTTCCCCAAAAATAAGACATTGCCGGACCATAAGCTCTAATGCATCTTTTGAAACAAAAATTAATGTAAGACCCAGTCTTATTTTACTATAACATAAGACCCAGTCTTTAATATAATATAATATAATATAATATAATATAATATAATATAATATAATATAATACCAAGTCCTATATTAATTTTTGCTCCAAAAGATGCATTAGAGCTCATGGTCCAGCTATGCCTTATTTTCGAGGAAACACCGTAGTTTCGCAGCCCTTCCTAAACCTCTGTATGCCCTTCTCCCAGAGCCCATTTCCTAGCCTTCAGAGGTATTAACCACCTTTGGATCCTTGAAATTAGCTCTGTACACAGCCCCCAGCTCTTATTTTACCTAATTTAGACAAACCATTTATATTGCCATGAAAATAATGGGATTGCTGCAGGCATTCTAGGACGATATTGCCTCTCAGATATGTCCTAGAGCATATTTCTCACACCAAATCGACCCTATAGCACTGGGCATGCCCCCTTCTTTACCTATGGTAACCACAGCTGCCACATCTTGACAGAGCTAGTACTCTCACATTAGGCTCCTCCATTTATCTCTGTTGTCCATGCTGTGTCTACTATTCTGCACGTTTATAGGATGTAACAACCACTCTCCACACTGGGACAGTCAACCTGTAAACAGGTACTTTTAACTAACCCCGCCACCATTTTATTTTATTGTAATACTTTAAATCCAGCTATTTTACTACCCCCTTCTACGTGATTGCCTTTGTAAGGTAGAAAAATAATTTTCTTTCTACTCTTAGAAGTCCTTCTGGCTGGTCTAATACTCAAATTGATATGAGATGGGTTAATAGGATAAAATAACCAAATTTATTACATATGTACATACTGAGCTTCCCTAAGAATATGGGACCTGAGGACAAATCTGGCAGTTGAGGCTTATGTGCCATTTTGGACTAAGAAGGCGGGGCAGAGGCCTGGGACTTCAAAGGGAAAGGAGGCCATTCACAGGTAGATGACAAAGCACAAACGTTTGATAAACAATTCTTGCCAGACCACTCAGCCCAACTGGCTAAACTCATAGTTCTTAGTAGAGCTTGCACATTAGCAAAAGGACAAACTGCCATTACTTCCAGACTCTAAATATGCCCTTGAAATCTGTCATGCTGCTGGCACAATTCAGAAATCCCATGGATTCTTAACTTCTGCAGGTACTGCTATTGCTAATGGGCATACCGTGTTTCCCCGAAAATAAGACCTAGCCGGACCATCAGCTCTAATGCATCTTTTGGAGCAAAAATTAATATAAGACCCGGTCTTATATTATATTATGTTAGATAAGACCGGGTCTTACATTATAGTAAAATAAGACTGGGTCTTATATTAATTTTTGCTCCAAAAGATGCATTAGAGCTGATAGTCTGGCTAGGTCTTATTTTCGGGGAAACACGGTTTAATTGCTTCCCTCTTACAAGCTATTCACCTCCCTTCTAAAATTGCTGTTGTTCATTCTCCAGCCCATACTGAGGAAACTGATACTATATCTTTAGAAAATAAATGGGCTGATCGAACTGCTAAATATGCAGCTCAAAATGGACCCTCTTATTTTTTCCCTATCCAATTTTTAAACCTTCCTTAATCCCTCAGTGGTCTTCTTAGCTAGCAGGCCAATACTTCACAATCTGAAAAAGACGAATGGATACAAAAGTGTGCTGGGCAATTATCATATGGATTCTATGTCAGGCCTAACAGACATACTTATGTAGCTCCTTTTCTTTTGGCTTTTTGGCTTGCACTTATATTCCACCAAATGGGACATACTATGTGTAGACACGGGATAATTACGGAACTAAAAGACATCTGGTTTTGCCCTGGGATCCACAAAATTTCTGACCAAATTATTTCCCAGTGTACAACTTGTAAATCTCACCAAACTTCTGGAAGAAATCAGTATATTTCAGGAAGTCCTCCTAAGACCTCAGTGTGCTTTGCAGCCCTCCAAATGGGTTTTTATAGACTTGCCTCCAGCTGTAGGCTATTTTCAGTCCTTGGTTATTGTCTGTGATTAGTGGATGAACTGAATGTCATCCAACTAGATGTGCTCATGCCACAACAGTGGTGAAGAAATTAATTACTGAGACTATTCCTCACTTTGGCATTTCTTTATGAACTGAATCAGACCAAGGAACTCATTTTACAGCAGAGATAAACCACCTGCTTGCAAAAACTCTGGGGTAGTCATTAAAATTTCATACCCCATACCATTCTTAATCATTAGGGTGAATAGAACATAAAAATCTAGACATAAAAAGGACTATAAGAAAGATGTCAAGAAACCGTACTTGAATGGCCAGAAGCTTTGCGCTTGGCCCTCATAAAGGTCCGGAATATTCCAAATAGGAGATATGAATTAACCCCTTTTGAAATAGTATGTGGACACCCAATGGTATCTTTAAACCTTCCATTCCTGGAATAAACTAACATTATGGAAACATAAGTGAACAATTTGATGCTATGACTAGCTATGTACAGGAACTAAGTAGTATGCTTGAAGCATATCACCAATGGGTAAAAGAGGCATGGGTTCCACCAACAGACAAGGCTTGCCAGGAGGTCACGTATGTCAAGTTTTTAGAACACACACTGTCACCTCACTGGGAGGGACCTTACTGTAGGCACTTACACTGCCATCAAAGTGAAAGAAAAATCCTCTGGATTCATGCAAGCCATGCCAAAACAGACCGAGACCATCACTTTCACAACTGGGAGACAATCATTAAAGGGGACTTTAATCTAAGGTTTTCCAAGGCTAATCCCCACACCCTGGAAGCAGATGGCACCATGTTGTACACCTACTTTCCCAAGATCGCACATCAAGAAACTTTGCTTTTATCTATTCCTCTCCCTTTTAGCACCCCCAAACAAAACCCCAAAACAACATAAAAAATCCTCTCATTAATGAACACATTTTCCTTTATTTATTTATTTATTTATTTATTTATTTATTTATTTATTTAAATTTATTGGGGAGACATTGGTTAATAAAATTATCTAAGTTTGAACTGTACAATTCTATAATACATCATCTGTATGTTGCATTGTGTGTTTATCACCCAAAGTCAAATCTCCTTCCATCAACATTTATTTATCCCCTTTATCCTCTTCTACCTCCCCCCATCCCCTTTCCCTCTGGTAACCACCATACTATTGTCTGTGTCTATGAATGTTTTGTTTGCTTGTTGCTTTCAGTTTTATACCCCACATATGTGTGAAATTGTATTATTTTCGACTTTTTCTGTCTGACTTATTTTGCTTATATGATATTCTTAAGATCCGTGCATGTTGTTGCAAATGCAGTATTTCATCTTTTCTTATGGTTGAGTAGTATTCCACTGTATATATGTACCACATCTTCTATATCCAATCATCTATTTAAGGATACTTTGGAAGTTTCCATGTCTTGGTTACTGTGAATAATGCTGCAGTGAACATAGGGGTACATATATCTTTATGGATAAATGTTTTCAAATTTTTCAGGTAGATACCCAGAAGAGGGATTGCTGGGTCATATGGTAATTCTCTTCTTAATTTTTTTGAGGAACCTCCATACTGTTTTCCATAGTGGCTGTACCAATTTACATGCCCACCAGCAGAGTATGAGGGTTCTTTTTCCCCCACACTTGTTATTACTCTCCAACACTTATTATTACTTGTCTTGTTGATAATAGCCATTCTAAAGGTGTAAGGTAGTATCTCATTGTGGTTTTGATTTGCACTTCCCTAACAGAGAAGGTGAGCATCTTTTCATGTATCTATTGGCAGTCTGTATGTCTTCTTGGGAGAAGCGTCTGTTCAGGTCCTCTGTCCATTTTTCAATTAGATTGTTTGGTTTGTTGTTGTTGAGGTATATGAGTTCATTACATATTTTGGATATTAGTCTGTTATTGGAGGTGTTGTTTGCAAATACCTTCTCCCATTTGATTGGTTGACTTTGTTTTGTTGTGGTTTCTTTTGCTGTGCAAAAGCTTTTTAGTTTGATTCATTTATTTTTGCTTTTAGTTCCCTTGCCTTTGAGGTCAAATTCATAAAGTCCTCTCTAAGACCAAGGTCCATAAGTTTAACACCTATGTTTTCTTCTATGTATTTTATTATTTCATATCTTACATTTAGGTCTTTGACCCATTTTGAGTAAATTTTTGTATATGGTGACAAATAGCAGTGTAGTTTCATTTTTTTTGCATGTGGCTTTCCAATTTTCCCAGCACCATTTATTAAAAAGGCCTTCGTTTCTTCATTATATGTTTTTGGCTCCTTTGTCAAAAGTTATTTGCCCATATGTATATGTGGCTTTATTTCTGAGCTCTCACTTATGTTACATTGGTCTGTGTGTCCGTTTTTCTGCCAATACCTATCTGTTTTCATTATTGTCTCTTTGTAGTGTAACTTGAAGTGAGAGAGTGTGATACCTCTGGCTTTATCATTTTTTTCTCAGGATTGCATTGGCTATTCAGGGTCTTTTGTGGTTCCATACAAATCTGATGACTTTTTTTTGTTGTTGTTCTATTTCTTTAAAAAATGCCTTTGGGATTTTAATAGGGATTGCATTAATTCTGTATATTGCTTTGGGTAGCATGGCCGTTTTAACTATGTTGATTCTTCCAATCTATGAACATGGAATATCTTTCCATTTCTTTGTCTTCCTCAATTTCTTTTAATAATGTCTAATAGTTTTCAGTGTATAGGTTCTTTACATCCTTTGTTAAGTTTATTCTTGGTATTTTTGTTGTTGTTGCAATTGCAAAAGGAATTGTTTTGTTCATTTCTTTTACTGAAATTTCATTGTTAGTATATAGGAACACAATGGATTTTTGTATATTGATTTTGTATCCTGCAACTTTACTGTATTTGTTTATTTTTTAATAGTTTTCTGGGGGAGTCTTTGGGCTTTTCTATATAAAGAATCATGGGGTCTGCAAAAAGTGACAATTTTATTTCTTCGTTTACAATTTGGAGGCCTTTTATTTCTTTCTCTTGCCTGATTGCTCTGGTTAGGATTTCCCCACATTTATTAATGATTTATTAGAAGGCTGATTGGAGAGTGCTGGTCTCTATCCTACTTCCTCTCTCTAAGTGTCCACTTTGGGTTCTTCTTCAACCTTTGTGCTGCTCTTATTAACAATCTTTTTTTCAACATGGTAAGCAAAGACTAAACAGCACTTTATGCCAGTTTACTAAACCCTGGCCACAATAACTAATCAATTTGATCACTGTGTGTCAACATCTCAATAGTGCAAAAGAACCTGAACTAGTTAGTCTTTGTTGCTGCTGATGTGAACACCTGGTAGGCTAAGTACACAAGATAGACGAACAACGTATAGTATCTATGACAAGACAAACGTCATTCTGCATCCTTTCCTAGTGAGTCATTTGGGTTTGGGGAAAGCTGTAGAAGCTCAAGGAATGTCTCTTACCCAGATAAAGTCTATAGGCTAAAAAAATTTCCTGTGCATTGAAAGCAAGCATATCACTGGACTTTTCCTGGCTGACATACTAAGACAACATTGCAAACTTTGGTTTGATTCCACAGGTGGCATCTTCAATCCTGCCAAGGAGATTGTAAGTGACTAGCACTACCCTTTTGGACAGAGACTCCTGCCAAATCACCAAATGCCTCCGATGATTCACAAGCCACTCTTGTGTAACTTGATGGTATTGCAGCTGCTCTCCTGATTAAGCTGCCCAATACCACAGACTATATATTGGTACACTAAAAATCTGGACATTTTGGCCAGGTGACAGAATCCAGGTTTATAGCTGCCAAAACCAGACTTCTATGCCAGCTATTTCACAGTCTGTTCTGCTCTCACAGATTGGCAGGAGCATGTGGAGATTGGAGATATACGGATAGTGACACACATCATGAAATATTTCAGATCCTGGGAATTACAGATTCTACTTTAACCTTGTCTATAAACCACATTGGTCTCTTTATTTTATGTGGCAATAAACTACATAAATGGTCAGGAAGATATAGACTTGGATACTTGGCTCCTCCTGTCACTAAATACTCTACTCCAAATGCCAGCCAAATTACAAATTTGGGCTCCTTTGTTCATAAAGTTGTGCCACATAAATGTGCCAGTTGAGAAATCATAGAAAATCCACTGGCATATCACAACTCCAAGTCCTTTACAGATTGAGAGTCTTATTCCCCAGCTTTGGAGATTATGAATTGGAAAAAAGTGATCTTAAGTCTCTCCATGGTAACAGAACAAGAGTTTAACACCACTATGAGAACTTTGGGAACAGTCCCTTCAGAAGTTAACAGCTGAGCCTCTATTTGATTCTAAAATCATCATGCTCTAGATACACCGACTGCTCAGCAAGGATGAGCTTATGCAATCATTGCTGAAAAACATCGCTTCTGTGTAAACCTTTTAATATATGAAACTTCCAAGGAAGTTTCAGAGGAGGGAACTGTCAGGGTCCAAGACAGGCTGCCCCCAAATATCCCACAATGGCATACTGAGTACTTTGAATTAAAGTTACTTGGTGCCAGAAGGATACTTTGACATTTGTCTCCTTGAATGCAGGAAATAAATCTCCCATGTGAAATAATCTCCCCACACCTAGAAGACACCCCTTATTGTTAAAGTTAAACATTCAAAAAGTCTGTACAATCAAATTCTTTGCCTCTTTTCTAATGTATCGTTTTGTTTAAATTCTTCACAAACAAATACCCAAACCTCACTTACATTCTTTTCTAATGATCACTAACTTTTTTTGGTTGTGTCAATTTCTTAGAAAGTTATTGTTTCTTTGTCTAAGTAATATGAAAAATGCCTAGTTCAATCATTTCTTTGAGCCTCATTTTATGATCTGAGCATCAGACTGCGATTCTCCTGTGCACATGTATGAAATAGGGTTTTCTCCTGTTAATCTAGTCTTGTTTCAATTTTATTTTATTACTAGTCCAGCTATAAGATCTAAAGAAGGGTAAAGGAAGTGGGAATTCGCCCTCTCCACCCTGACAAAAGTGTAGACAAACGTAAAATGTGTGTGGGACCTCTATGAAGAAAACAGAAGACCTGTATAGATGGAAAAATACATTGTGCTCCTAGTTGATAAGTATTTTAAACATGTCCCTTCTTCTAAAATCAGTATATCAGTTAAATGTTAGCCTAGTTATATTCTCAAAGTGTCTATAAAATTGTTCTAAATTTGACCTGAAAGAATGTGCAAGAATAGCTAGGAATGCTTTGAAAGAGGAAAGTAATGCAGTCTTGCAATACTAGATATGAAGACATATTTCAAAGCTTAAAAATATTAAAAGTGTACTGCTAATTTATATTTGAACTCTCAGACCTATAATAACTTAGAAATACATGTTGGTATGTGTAAATTATTGTAAAGGAATCATCAGAACATAGTGAGGAAGGAAAGGGTAAACTTACTCAATGAGTACCTATTTGGAGAACATTTAGATTACAGCCTCATATTTTATATCAAATTCCAGATGGATTAGGAAACAAAATAAACTAGAAGAACATATCAGTGACTATCTCTGCATGTGATGTAATTTTCCAAATAAAAGCAATGGGAAGATTCATTCAGGAACAGATTATAGATTGAACTACAAGTATCTGTCTTCTGAATATGAAAAAGCAAAAGGCAATTAGAATAGGAAAATTTACCAAACAAACTTTGAGAGAGGCTGACTACCTTAATATGGAAATTATTTATGCTAATATTTAAAAAGTAGCATTATTGAGGTATAACTCATATGCTATATCATCCACCCATTTGAAGTTTACAATGCAATGATTTTTTTAGTACAACCATCACAGTCAGGTTTAGAACATTTCATCGCCCCCCAAAAAAATCCTGTGCCCTTTAGTGGTCATGCGCTATTACCCCTCAATTCCCTTACATTTTTAAAAAGAATTAAGACTCCAAGAGTAAAGTGAACAAAGGATGTAACAATTCACAGAATAGAAAAGTACAAATGGCTAATATAAAAAATTGAAATTCGAAAAGAATAATCCAAATTAAAACAACACAATTTTTATACACCAAATTAGCAGGGTCTTTTTTTATTATTTTTAAATTCATCCTCAATTTATGAGATTATGTTAAGAAATGCATGCTCATGTTGCACGGAGGAGTGTTTAAACCTCCTGAAAAAGCAGTTTGACCTTATGAAGAGCCTTTAAAACATCCAAATTCTTTGATCAATAATTCACTTCTTGGAAAATATCCTAAGGGAGAATCAGAGAACTGAATCCACATTTACATCCAATGTTTGTCATATTCTATTTATGAGGAAATGTAAAAATACATAAATGTCCAGTGACAGAGGAATAATTACGCACTTTTTAAAAAATATTCATGATGTGCTATTATGAAATATTCTTATAGTATGCCTAATGCTATGGAAAATTACTATAGATTAAGTGAAGTAAGCAAAATGGAAGAAATCACATGTAATGTGTAATGTGATTTCTGTAAAGAAAAAAAAAATGATATTGAACACAAAGGAGAATTCAGAATTTCCCTGAAATCTCACATCTTGATATTTTGAGAGTGATTCCTTCCAGCTCCAAAAAATTGTTGCATACCAAATATTTATTTGGCACATTTTCCACATATGGTTTGCCTTCGAGAGTCCTACTAAGATTCCTCACCCTGAGCCTTTACTTGGGGGAGGAATGAGGACAGCTTTCTCTCCATTCCTCTTTCACCCACACCAATGTTTTTAGGTTCGAGCTTTGGTGCTTAGCAATATGTCCCCAGGCCTTATTCTCTGAATAACCTGTAAGATATTCTGATTGTATAACCTCGATGGAGAGAATTCTGTAGCTCTAACCAGAAAAATGATTTAACTATTCCTACAAGGAACTGTCAACCTGGCTTCAAGATCTCAAGATGCTTAGATTGGCAGCGGGTCTGCCTCTAGCTCCTTAGAATCTATGTATGGAATTTCATTTTCTGATACCAAATACCTGTTAATTTAATTGCTTGTTAGGTGAAAATAGTCTGGTTCTTTCAGCTACATGCCAATGCAAAACAGATGTGCCCTTCAGCAAGAGGACTTGAAAATATTCAGTTTCTGCTAGCATCCATCCAGAATATATGATCCTGGGAGTAACTTTGATGACCAATGTTGGTGCAATAGGGGGATCTTGTTTAACTCGAGGATTCTGTGCATTTCACATGAAGGCTTTTTAAGATTAGCCTTTAAGAAGGCCTTGCTAGGAAGGCCTTTAAAATTCGCTAAGAAACAGAAACTGATGCTTTCTTAAAAAACAATTTTTTTTTCTTAAAAAAAGGATTTATTTCTGCAGAACTAGTTACTAGCTTAAATGGTACTCGGTATTTTAATTTATTTTCTTTGTCATCAGACTTATTAATAAACTCTGCCTGGCCCAGCCAGAATTGCTTTATTTAACTTGATTCAAAGGAGAAATGTTTCTTTATGGAGAAGATTCCTTACCCCTACACTCAGAGAAAAATACCCTTTAAAATATGTCCTCTAAAGCCCACTGAGGTAATAATAATAACAGTGAACATTTGTTGAGCATTTCCTTACTGCACATTTTAAGCATTTTACACAACCATCGTTGTTTTTATCCCTTTTCTTTCTCAGTAAGAATTCTCTCCATCAAGGTTATACAATCAGAGTATCTTACAGGTTATTCAGAGAGTAAGGCCTCGGGACACATTGCTAAGCACCAAAACTCAAACCTAAAAACATTGGTGTGGGTGAAAGAGGAATGGAGAGAAAGCTGTCCTCATCCATCGTTTCACAACAACCTTCAGAGTGGGTGCTGCTATTTGCTCAATTTACAAAGGGGACAAAGAAGTATATGAATCTGAGAAGTATAATAATCTGTAACAAACGGCATCTTTAAAAATATTTTTTCCTCTGATCTGTTCATCTCCAGTCTACCATCTCAACTATCCATCTCTTTTCCCAGACCCTCCCCTACTTTGAGTATAGCATTTCTTTCTTTTTAAATAAACAAATGCTTACTGAGAAAGAAAAGGGATGAAAACAAAAAGAATTAATGCTTATTCTTGAGTTTTACTGATATCACCCCCAAAAGAGTGTGGAGGGAGAGAGGAAAGAAAGAGTGGAAGCCGGGTGAGCGTCCGTCAGTCGTGAGGGTGTTCCTGAGGAGAGGCTGGGGAGAATTCCTGAGACATACTGTAATAGTCTTAAAAAGTAGGAGGAAAAGCCAGAGAGAGGAGTTGAGAAGCCAGAAAGGGGAATAGTTTTGAGAAGGCCTGTCAATCTTAACACTTGAGAAAAGCATGGAAGGTTTGAGAGGGAAATGTTTTGGCATAAAATACATGGCAAGTATCAACCTCCAACCTCCAGCCATACTCCCCATTTAAGTATACTTTCCTGTAGTTGCTCATTGTTTCTCTCACAAATGTAATAAATATATTCTCACATACACAAAGAAGAGTGGCCTTAGGGAATGTGAGGAATCATAGGTAATCTTTGGCTGAGCCATATTGGACTGGCTTTGTCTTGCTGAGGGAATTACGCAAGCTGAAGGATTTTGCTAAGGAATGTGAGGGGAAGAGGTACCAGCTCAAAAGATCATATAGGACTGTTCAGGGTATGGAGGTGTTTGTGGGGGGCAGCAGCCTAAGGAAAGAACTTGAGGGCAAGAGGAGATTGTGAAGGGAGTCTTAACCTTTTCCTTGATCTCAGCTGACCAATCATTCTGATTTGCCCAGGACTAGAGAAGTTCCTAGGGCCCTGGACTTAAAGTGCTACAACCAGGACAAGTGGTCACCCTGATTTTATCATTCCCCTCATATCTTCAGAAAACCTCAATCAGTGTTTTGAGAGTGGAATGTATGCTTTCTGGGAAGTCACAATTCAGAAATTGGCCTGTAGGCAGGGAGAAGAAAGAGTAGGGAGCCACAAATAGGTCCAGACACATACAGGAGAAATATCTGATTTAGGAGAGAAGCATAACCCATCAGGGCATGACAATGGCCTCATCTTATGGTACCTGAGAAGCCTAACCCAAACTGAGCCCAGGCCTGTTCATTCATAGGATCCAATAAATTCTGCCTTTAATTGCTTAAGAGAGATCTAGCTGAATTTATTTAAAGGACATACATCAGAAAAGGTTCTCATTCACAATATACACTCTGCCAGAACACATTTCTCTAGGAGTTCAGGCTAGAATGTCCTCACCTGTCAACACTCAACTCAGGCATCATCTCCTCTATGAGGTCTTTCCTGACCATCCCTCCACCACACGCACCAGCCCTATATAAATAACCATTCTGATTTGTGGCTTCCACAGTACCATGTGTGGAGTTTATTGCCACCATGTAAAAGAGGCCTTTGAACTTACTTGTATACCTATACGTAGTTGGGTGTGATTTTTTAAAAAATAGACTATTTTTTAGATCCATTTTTGGTTCACAGAAGTTACAGACTTCCTCTTTATCCCCTGCTTCCTACCATACACACAGTCTCCCCCGCTATCAATATCCCACACCAGAGCGGTCCATTTGTTATAATAGATGAACCTACATTGGCACATCATTATCACCCCAAATTCATAGTTTATATTAGGATTCCTTCTTGGTATCCGTTCTGTGGGTTTGGACAAATGTATAATGACATATATCCACCACTGTAGTTTCACGGCTCTAAAAATCCTCTGTTCTTCATTTATTCATCTTTCCCCTCCCTGCCCCTAGCAACCACTGATCTTTTTACTGTCTTCATAGTTTTGCCTTTACCAGTTGTCATATAGTTGGAATCACACAATATGTAGCCTTTTCACATTGGCTTCTTTCACTTAGTAATATGCATTTAAGATTCCTTCATGTCTTTCCATGGTTTGAGAGCATATTTCTTTTTAGTGCTGAATAATGTTCCATCGCCTGGATGTATCACATTTTATTTATCATTCACCTACTGAAGGACATCATGGTTGCTTCCAGGTTTTGGCAATTAGGAATAAAGTTGCTATGAACATCTGTGTACAGGTTTTAGGATAGACATAATTTCAACTTCTTTGGGTAAACCAAGGGGCATGACTCCTAGATCATATACTAAGAGTATGTTTAGTTTTATAATAAATCACCAAACTGTTTTTCAAAGTGGCTGTACTATTTTGCATTCTTACCGGCAATGAATGAGAATTCCTGTTGCTCCACATCTTCACCAGCATTTGGTGTTATCGGTGTTCCGGATTTTGATCATATAGGTGTGTAGTAGTATCTCATTGTTTTAATTTGCAATTCCCTGGTAACATATTATGTTGAGCATCTTTTCACATGCTTATTTGCCATCTGTGGTGAGGTGTCTGTTAAGGTCTTTTGTCCATTTTTAAATTGGATTGCTCATTTTCTTGTTGAATTTTAAGAATTCCTCATATATTTTGGATAACAGTCTTTTCTCAGGTTTGTGTTTTGCAAATATTTCCTCTCAGTCTGTGACTGTATTATTGTTAATAGAAAAATGCATGTTAAAATGTTAAATTAAGAGGCAATATTGCTCCTTGGGGCAGGGACAGTGTCCCCTTCATTTTTCTGTCTCCAGGCCTGGCACAGGGCATCATATACAGTAAATGCTCATTAAATATGTGACAAAGGGGTAAAGACAATTAATTTGCTCAATCTTAATTCACCTCTCTTAAGGAAAAAAATATCTCCTCTTAGGTATATTATTTTACTCTCAAATAGACAGAAATCATAACAATAGAGGGGGAAAATATATAGATTTCCTCACAACCATTTAACATTTGGCTACATTCAGCTTGTCTTTATTGTCTCTGTGAAACCACAGCTTACTGAAAACTAAATGCTGCACCTGAATTAAAGTGTCCAGTCATTCTTTTCCCCTGCTCACACATATTTCTGTTTAGGAAATTGGATCTTTAGGAATCTGGTATTCTTTCCTCACTGCCTGAGCATGTGACTAAGGTAACTGGAGGGCAATCCAGCATATATGCAGTTGCAGTTTGCGTCTCTGGTAGGTCGAGGTTCCTTTCATTCACCAGGGGAAGGCAAGGGAGGAGGAGAAGGAGAAGGCAATGCATGTTCGTGGGCCCCTGAATGCATTTTTTCACCAAGCCATTTATAGAAACTCCATAGAGGGGGTCAAGGTACACCTGTTTCCTCTGAAGCTGGACTGTATTTTGTGTGAGGTGCAAGCAAGGAAATAGGGATGGGTAATAAAAATAGGGAAGATGTGTGTTTATAAAAACTTGGGGAGAAAAGTATACGCATTCTTGGCTTAGGATGAACACCAACAAACCAATGGAACAGGAGAAAGCAAAGCCTTCCCCAGGTCTCTCTCCATGTAACTGCTGCATGGAAGAGAGGTGGGCTGTTGGGGGGAACATGATTCAGTGCTGCTGTGTTATTCCAACAGTCTCTGGCAGGAGGGCAGTGTCAGAGGATGAGAAATGGCCAACTGTGGTTGTTATATCCATTGCGGCGGTTTTCCTCAACCAGGGCGCTATGAACACTTTGGGTCAGATAATTCTTCATTATGGGAGCAGAGGCTGTTCTGTACACTGTAGGATGTTTAGCGGCCTCCTTGGCCCCTATACACTCAATATCTTTAGCACCCCCACCCCCAGCTCCAGTGACAACCAAAGATACCTCTAGATATTGCCAGACGTGCTCTGGGACGCAAAATTATCCCTGCTTGAGAACCAATGATTTAATAGGAAGAATTTAATTCCTATCACAATGCCTGGGGAGAGTGTCTATCAAGGGAAAATCACTGAGAAGGTATTAGATTTACCCAGATAAACCAAATATTCATGGTTGCTGCCCACATGCATCTTAAATCTGATGGGTGAGAAGATGAATAGATGGATGTAGGATGTCTCAATAGTTAGATGTGATTTCTCTTAGGAATCATGAGCCAGTATTTGAAAAAACAAAAAAAGGTACACAAGCAACTTCCTCTCTAGCCAATCACAGGAGGTTAAAAAGAATCCTTGTGTGATCACAGACCAAGTTGTCCACCATAAGATCCTATTAAAGATCAGAAAACAAAGATACCTCTGAAAGATATGATAGGCTTTCAGAAGTATGTGGATACTATTTGTATCAATGACCCTCAAATTCTAGACTGCTTCAGAAGCAAACGAAAGGGTTGATAAAAAAACAGATATGTGGGTCCTTCCTCATGTTTCAAAATTTATGAGGGTGGAACAGGTAGTCGATTCTTGTGCTCTGTGGCAGTTATGTTCTATAAAATCAAGGCAAACACTAAGTTAGCCAATACTGAACTATTGCTCCTAGAGGAAATGCAGGGTTCCCAGGAAACTCCACTCACAATATTTTCGTCAACCAAAATACTATTGGCCTTACATAGATTTGTCTGCCAACTTTTTGTACAACAAATGTCTCAGCAGCATTAAAAATCTGCTCATCCACCTAACCCTTTGCTGTAAAACACTTAGCAGATATTTAATAAATTGTTTTTGAAGCTTTCTTATCTGCAGAACCACCCTCTCCTGAAAATTTGACGTATTTTGTGCCTTATCGTCTTTTGAACATGTGAGGCAGGCAGCACCAGCCGTAAAAAGCTTAACATTTCTTGACTCTAGATAACATGACCACAAATTTCCTTGGCTTAAAAAGAGAAAAACAAAACCTGTCAGCATCTCATGAACCCACACATTTAGCTGCTTTTCCGTGACTTCATCATGCACTATAAGTGTTAATTTAGCACCTTCAGGAGGGGCCTCACACACAAATTGGCAAATTTCCTTTCCCTTTCCTGGATGTATGACATTGGGCATTCATTAACATTGAACTCACGGCCACTAGCACTAAAACTCTTGCCCGACTGAAGTTTCTCTCACACATGCGCTTTCTCCGTAAGGCTCATCCCAGGCTTCTTTGCACTTAGGAACACTGGACAACACGTTAGCACTGCACTTGGGACCATTTTAAACAATGAAATTACCAAGAAAAAGCACAAAAATGAGAAAAACATAGTAGTAAATAGACTGTGAAAAACGCACATCACAGTATGAAAGCTGAAGTGAGAAGGCAAAGCTTGCCTTATTCCACCTTAGCTCAGAATGTGCAAAAATTAATCAGGCTATATTGAGGGTATGCATACTTTATTATATGTACATTGTACCTCAAAAAAACTTTTTAGTGTACTTTCCAGGCAACAAAATTTTAAGGGAAAAATTTTGGAGCTAAACAAGGAGCACCTGATGTGTTGCATGTTTTCAGTAACTTTTCTTATCAATCTAAATTAAATGTCTCTTGTTTTATAATTTCTCTCTCAATTTACATTGTTAATTTATAAAATGACATGGAAGTATAAATAATGGCATGGCCCCCGAAGATGTCTTCATCCTAATCTCCAGAACCTGTGACTATGTTACATTTCTGGGTAAGAGACTGCAGATGTGATTAAATCAAGGGGCTTACATAGAGATTACCTTGGATTATACTGGGTGGGCTTGACATACTCACAGGGTCCTTATGAGGGGGATGCAGGACAAGTCAGTCAGAGAGAAAGTCATGTGATGACAGAAGCAGAGACTGGAATATGCTATTCTGCTGGTTTTGAAGATGGAGGAAGGGACCCTGAGCCAAAGAATGCAATGAATGCAGTCTAGGCAGAAAAGGTGAGGAAACGAATTCTCCTCTAGAGACTCAGAAGGAAATAGCACTAATGGACACCTTGACCTTAGCTCAATAAAATTGATTTCAAACTTCTGTCTTCCAGAAACATAAGGGAATACATTCATATTGTTTTAAGCCACTAAATTTCTGGTAATTTGTTACAACAGCAATAGGAAACTAATACAAAGGGGAAAGACGATGAAGTTTGAATATTTTTATTCTTTTGAATTCTTTGGTTTGCTTATCATGGAGACATGGAACACCCTTTCACTGTAGCCACTTTTTATGTCAAAAATGATCTCCATGTCAATACATCTCCATATCAAATTTCATTACCTCTTGCTTAAATGATACAGGCATTTCAGTGAAGAAGAAACAAACACTTTCAAACTAACACACCTTATTTTAAATGAATATCCGTTTTCCAATTATCAAATTTATGTATGATCCTTGTATGAAGTACATAAAGAAACCAAACTCTCCTTTAACAACTCTGAGCATCTGCTACTGAAATTATCTTTGGGCTGCTATGAGCAATGCTTGGCTGAGAATTGTTACATCATTTTTGGGCTGATACACCCAGGTGAAAACTGAACTAAGCACTTTTAGTTTCCAGAACATCACTATTCACAGTACTATTTACTAGTTTGCGGAAACAAGGAAGAGAAGGTAGGGGTACTTTCTTCCCTTCCTTGCTTCTCTTGCATTTGGCACAAGGACAGGCCAGCTAGAGGATCAATGTCTGCTGGGACTTGTGTTGTATCAGGCTCTTCATCTGATTCTGATGCATGCTCAAGTTTGAGAAAATGGAGTTAGACAAACATGTATTGACATGAAAAGAGGTCCATAATATAATGAGTTACATAAAATCAGACTGCAAAAGAGTATATACAGTGTGATCCTACTTTTGAATATTCATACATACATATGAATGTGTAGAAACAGATCTGTAAAGATACACATTAAAATGTTGACAGTTTTATATCAACTGAGTGGGGAGGTTATAAATGATTTCATATTTTAAAACATGTTACTTACACTTTCAAACGTTTCTACAGTGAATAAAGTTGTGTAATTTTAAGAAAGAGCAAGACAAATATTCTCCATTTCAAAAGATGTGGCAAATGAGAAGGACCCATCTGTGCCTCTAAGTTCCACTCCCGACTTGGGGAATCTTCTTGTCACTGCTGCCATCAACAAACCAGTACCTGGAGAGCACAATTTCCCTTCTAAGTTTCTCAAGCAGACAGAAACAAAATTGCTTTTCTTGGCTTCCCTTAGTATGGCTAAAATTTTCCAAAACACCTTGCCAAACATGTTAAGGAGATAATTGCATGTCAGTCAGGAAATACGAGAAACATAAATTTCAGAAGCTGGTTTCAGATCGTAACACAGCTATCTGCTCTGCTTTCCATTTCATATTTGCCATGAGATGTTTCTATATCCTGTCTATCAGGGCCAGATCACTCCATAAGCATCAACTCATACAGATTTCTTCTGAAACCACAGTCCTAGATTCACATCCAAAGGCTGTGTTTTCGCCCAAGTTGTTGGTGGGACTCGTGTCAGACTTGATAGATGAAATCATTCCTCATGCATGACTCCTACTTTCAGGGAGTTTGAGCCTGTGTGTAGACACTATATGTTTAAACCTGCCATCACTTTGTAACAGGTATAATTTCATACTCGCATCAGTACACAAAATTCAGGGGTGAAAAATATAATTTTAATTTGAAATAACTTTATTTGGAAGATCATGGCTCCTATTTCTATCTGAAAGAAGCATTTAATTATATTAATTCTATTCAATTTTTAATTTATTAATTCTGTGAATAAATCTTAATTCTATTAACAGTCCAAGTTATTAATTTTTTTGATTCTTCGGAGTTAAATGGCTATCCCATGAGGAGTATGCCTTTTTCGAGAGCTTTTCTTCCTAATCTCTTTCCCTCTTCATTGGTTGTAAATTCCTGGATTCTTATGCCACTGCCAGTAATTGAGAGTGAGAAAGGAGTTACCTTGCTTCAGGGTTTTTCTTTCTTAGTTCTCTGCTACCAGTTGATTTTTGCCTTGGTTTCTTTGACCATTTCTTTGTTGTTATCTGGACCTGCTATACCAATTGAGATTCAACATTCAGTATGATATTCTTCCTTTACCTCTTTGCTGTAGGCCTAGAACTGTCATTTGTACATCTTTTGTTAGGTGTCATAGATCAAAATTATTCACCAGAACTTAAAATAAATGTTAAAAAGAGAAAATATTAGAGTAGTTATATACCGTATTAACAATCTTGGTAAAGGTTTGTTTCATGTGTGTGTTTGCTTTTGAAATACTTGAAAGTTTATATTTATTTTTGAAATATTTGGCTGTAATTATATATATATATATATATATATATATATATATATATATATATATATATATATATATATATATTATATCAATGCATGGGCAGCACCCAAGGTGCTATGTGTATATTTTCCTAAAAGGATGGATCTTTCAGAGATGCTTGGGACAAGAGACAGGAGCCAATGGGAAAGGGGCAGACAGGGCGCTGCTTGTTCCCTAGTGTAGGCACAGAGACCAGGAACTAACAGGAGCTGCTAATTTACACAAGGGACTTGTGGAGGCTCCAGTGATAAGCAGTGCTGTTCCAGGACTTCTTCAGTGAGTTCCTGCCATTCAGATCTGTGGGCTGAGGAGTCGCTGTGTTCCTGGATGTACGCAGCTCAGCTGTAACACTGGATTTGGTTGGAAGGCACTATGGTGCCATTTGACCCCTCGAGGAGATGGAATTTGGGAAACAGCACCTAGATAGAAAAGCTGAAGTAGATGACAGTTAAAGTACCATTCATTGGTGGGGCATCTCCTGATGTGGCTTCTTGGCAGAGGATGTTAATAAAGGGGTGGCACGGATGAATCTGATTGTTCCTGTCACTGAGCCTGTGGAAGTAGTCTTCAGAAACAGCTGGGAAAATTTGGCGAGGTGAGCTGAGATCCTGTAGCTCTGTGGATGGGGCCGCACAGCCCATGAAATGTGAGCATTACCAATGTTAATATAACTGAAGACATTAGGGTTATGTTGTCTTAGGCCTTTGAGCCATCATCCATAGTAACCCCCAGAGCCACATTAGGTCTTTCATGGCCCTAAGCACTTTTCTTTCATGGGCTCCTTCCTCCATTAAAAAATATGAAAAACTACATTTTACAACTGTAATAGCATAAAGCCTTATATAATCCACCTTGGAGTCATTATAATACACTCATTTTTTTCTTCTAATTAAAAAAAATGGAAATCATTTTTGTGGGCCTCTAAAAGTATCATGGGCCCCAGGTACTATGCCTACAGTGACTAGTGGATATGTTGTTCCTGGTAACCGCTTTCCTCTGTTTCCACCCCCACCCTCCCCGCAGTTTCTTCTTTCTTCCATCACTTATGTCCCCTCTGGATTACTTCATTGAGTTCCATCCAAATCAGCCTTTTTACTAACACTGGAAATTTACCTGTAAGTTTAATCATTTGCCAGATAGTTCATATGCATTAAGTTATCAAATTGTTTTCTAAAATGGATTTACTATTTTGAAAAAACTGTATCTACCAACTATGCATTCAAAATGATTTTTCTTAAAAGAAAGAAGCTATCATTTTTTTATGGGTACATATGCATCAACCCTAACTTCTTTACATTTTTTTTTCTAAAAAATACCATGTTGTTTGTGCTGGCTCCAGAACTAAGGAGTACAGTTCTGTGGGCTCTAATATTCTGAAAATACAAATCAACTGAGTAAATGTACTTAACTTTCCTTCCAACCTTCCCTTGAGTAACACCTTGAACAAATTACTCATTGATGGAAAGGTATTGCCAGAAACTTTATCTCAGATTCAAAACAAAACAAAACAAAAAACATACTATGTTCTCAGAAAAGAACTCTTTCCTTAAATTTCTGTAGTTGTCCTCTCCTCTCTTCATGTTGCTCACATTATACTGGAAAGAGGTTGCTGGACTGGATTGATTTCTTTAAGAGAGGCGAACATCAAGTTACCCCCAGTCCTCATCCAGGCTGAATGAAGAAAACCAAAAATAGAAGAGCATTCTTATAATCAGCTGAAAATATCAAACATGAACCTGAGAAAAACCAATAACTAACGTTAAGATATGCAGTGCTATGTAGAAAGCTTGATTTCAGTATGTATGAGCCTCCTAAGAACTTTTAAACTCATCAACATGCATTTTCTAGGGTCAAAGTGTTAATTAGGACAAAGTAGAAGTCATTTGGCCCTAACATGCCTCTCCAGTCACATGTTTTACATGTTATTTCCTATGTTCCAGCCATCTTGAATTTTTCATTATTTCTTGAGCATATGTTCTTTTCAAGTCAGCAGTACGTGTCACTACTTCTGCCTCAAATATGCTCTCTTCCTTGACACTTACTACCTTTTCTGAACACCGCCTTCTCATCCTTCCAGACACAGCTCACGGGACGCTGCAGCCTCTGTGGTCCTATGGCAATTAGCTCACTCTTCTATTGTGGCACTTACTGAAGAAGATGACAATTTATCTTTTTATATGTGTGTCTTTTTTTTTCCCCCACCCCACCAGACTAGAATTTCTTTGAGGGCAGTGATCCTATTTTATATGTTTTTACATTTCTAAAGAACACCTGGCATAATATTTAACATGTAGTAGGTGTTCAATAAAGGAGCAAAATAAATGATTTAAGTAATAGGAACAGAAAGAAGTCACTTCAACATTTCCTTATTGTTCAAAGTTTCAAGGAGCACAAATCAAATTTAATGGAGTAGTATATACAAGAGCAGTGTGCTTGGTAGGTTTTCACAATCGGGATGATGGAGTAAATAGTAAATGTTATGTGGGGGAGGAAAAATAATTTTTCTCCTACCCTTCAAAGTTCTTCCTGGCTGGTCTTATAATCAAACTGACATAAGACAGAATAGGAAAAATTACCAAATTTATTATGTAAGTACATACAGAGCTCCCTTAAGTATATGAGACCTGAGAATACATTGGGCAGTTAAGGGTTATTTGCCAGGACTAAGATGAAGGAGGTAGGGATAGTGGTTTGGGACTTCACAGGGCAGGAAGGCAACTCACATGGAGTGGGAAAAGCAAATTTTGGTAAATAAATGTTTCCTGGGCCATCTTTAACAATGGGACACAGAGAGGACTTTGATCAAATGGGCCTTGCTAGGTTCCTCCCTGTCTGTCACACACTAGTTCACATAAAACTATAGTTATCTATGGCTTCCTGGGAGAGATCCTCTATCTAAGTTCTTTCTTTCTTTCTTTCTTTCTTTCTTTCTTTCTTTCTTTCTTTCTTTCTTTCTTTCTTTCTTTCCTTCTTTCTTTCTTTTTAAAAAATTTTTTATCGGGGAAGGGGAACAGGACTTTATTGGGGGAACAGTGTGTACTTCCAGGCCTTTTTTTTCCCAAGTCAAGTTGGTGTCCTTTCAATCTTAGTTGTGGAGGGTGCCATTCAGCTTCAAGTTGTTGTCCTTTCAATGTTAGTTATGGAGGGTGCTGTTCAGCTTCAAGTTGTTGTCCTTTCAGTCTTAGTTGTGGAGGGCACAGCTAAGCTCCAGGTCGAGTTGCCATTGTTAGTTGCAGGGGGCGCAGCCCACCATCCCTTGTGGGAGTCGAGGAGTTGAACCGGCAACCTTGTGGTTGAGAGCCCACTGGCCCACGTGGGAATCAAACCGGCAGCCTTCGGAGTTAGGAGCACGGAGCTCCAACCGCCTGAGCCACCGCCCGGCCCTCTAAATTCTTTTAATCAGTAAGGGAGAAGATCAAAGTCCCCCCCACTCCAATCTTTCATTTCTTGAAAATAACCAGCTGAAGATAATCAATATCTTAAAAAAGGCTTATATTTTGAGGTGTCAAACTCTGCTCTCCCTCAGTTACTAATGTCATGGCCCTCATGAAGTCTAACAGATGATGGGGAAACATTGCATGGGACAGAATTGAGAAAGCATGGTAGGACCCAGGAATTCACTCAAAAGGAAGCACAGAAAAATAAAGAGAGGGGGAAAAAAAAAAAAAAATATATATAATATATATATATATCTGGAATTCCTGGAGATGAGAAAAGAATGAAATGGAACATAAAAAAAATGATGATGTAAAACAAGAACAGATCTTGCTTGAAATAATGACAGAGTTTAAGCTCCATAATGATAGAGTATATCCTGTCTTCAGAAAAAAACTAAGAAAAGTTACTGAATGTCAAAACTAAAGAAAGAATCTGATGGGCTTCAAGGCTGCAAAGACAGGACTTTCAGTGCTAAAACCCAACAGTCCCAGATAGAAGATGATGGTTAGTCACTGTGTACATAGCACTCATGAATTTTTCATGAAAAAGTAAAAGATTCATTGACAAAATCTAGCCAACCAAGAGAAGAATCAAAATTAAGAGGTCAGAAATATAGGTTTGGTAAAAGAAATGGTAATACACACTGAATATATTTATGTATAAAATTAAAATGAAACAACTGTGGAATTTCTAATTCACCACATAATGTAAGTTTTATAAACCTTAACAATGTAAAACAAACATAGTTTATAAATACAAATGAATATTGGAAACTAGAGAGAGGGGGCAGTCAGGAGGTTGTATACTGTGGTAATTTCTTTACCTTCCCTAATAGAAAGGAGATTCTGTCTAAAATTGAAACGAGAGAGAGAGAGAGAGAGAGAGAGAGAGAGAGAGAGAGAGAGAGAGAGAAATACTCCAGCTTCTTAATGTCTTTACATCATGTGTTTACTGAGTCGCAGAAGGATCTTTTGGGAATGAACATATTATATCTATAGCAAAGAAATAGTTATTTGAATTTTCATTTTAATTCTTTTTTCTCCTTTCAAAGAAATATTAAATTATAAACTTTTATCTTAAAAATAGAAATATTGAGAACATTGGTTACTAAATATTGAGATTTCTTGTTCCTATGTGTTTGGATTTGGGGTAGAATTGAATAAAAATGCTTCTTTGTGTTTTTTCAATGTTTTTAAATTTGAAAAGCACTGTGATGATTCATTTTATGTGTCAACTTGGCTAAGCAACAGTACCCAGATATTTGGTCCAACATTATTCTAGATCTTTCTGTGAAAGTATTTTATAGATGAGATTAACATTTAAATCAGTAGGTGTTGAGTAAAACAGATTATCCTCTAAAATGTGGGTAGGCTTCATCCAATCAGTTAAAAGTATTAATACAAAAAGACTGATCTCCCCAGAAAAAGAGGGAATTCTTCCAGCAGACTGCCTTTGAATTTGAACTGGGTTTCTAGTCTGCCAGCCTACCCTGCAGATTTTGGACTTGTGTGCCTCCACAATTGTGTGAGCCAATTTCATAAAATAAATCTCTCATATATTATATTTACATATGTGTATATATACATATTCTATATGATATATGTCATACATATATGTAACACATGATATATGATATACATGTATATATCATATGATATATATCATGTATATATCACATGACATATATGTATATGATATACATTGCTCATGGGCATACATTCTTATGGGTGTATAAGGAAACCTTACCTGCATCTCCAGGAAGAAAAAGCAATCATGCTTCCAAAATCTAAGCCCCCTTATATCTGAAGAGTAAGTGAATACGTTTGTGTTACTAAAAAGTGATGGTCCATTAAAATATTTTGGGCAGGCTTCACAAGAAAATGCTAACAGCATTTTGTGGGAGCATAAGGTGAGAGATATTTTTTCTTTCTTCTTTCTTTCTTTCTCTCTCTCTCTCTCTCTCTCTCTCTCTCTCTTTCTTTCTTTCTTTTAAATTTGTCTGCTTCCAGTGTTTGCAATTTTTAATCATATGCATGAATTACTTTTTATAATAATAATTCTAAAAGCTAGTTTAAATTAAAAAGGAAAGGGTACTTAATGCCACTGAATTGTACACTTGAAATAGTTAAAAAGACAAGTTCTATGCTATGTATATTTTACCACAAAAGGAAGGAAGGAAGGAAGGAAGGAAGGGAGGGAGGGAGGGAGGGAGGGAGGGAGGAAAGGAAGTAAAAGAAGGAAGGAAGGAAGGAAGGAAGGAAGGAAGGAAGGAAGGAAGGAAGGAAGAGACAGGGCAGGAGAAAGGGAGAGAAGGGAAAAGGAGTGGGTAAGAAGAGGGAAGAAAGTCTTAGACTGATAAATAAAGGACGAAAAACAAATGTGTAAATATTGTTCTACTTTTCCCCAAATTGTTCAAGTGTCTATGTGATGAGCTAAAAAGAAAAAATGTACTACCTGGACGACTGTAACGAGCCCCCTAAGCAATGAATAACAACAAGAGCAACCTTTGGTGACAGTATAATTTGCCACATTCCCACCTCCAAGTTCGTTCCATGGTTGGGCAACCATGGAAGGCCAGGACTGCCGAACCTACTCTTTGCAGAAACCATCGCTGGACTTGCACCTCAGCAGGCTGCTTCCAGGAGCTGCCAAACCAGCAGCATGATACATCTGGAGCTTTGCCCATATTGTTATTTCCTCACTTTTCCATGAAAAAATCGAGACACAATAAAAACATCCCAGACTCCTGGGTTCCCTGCATTACAGCTGGCTCCAGCAAACTTGACCTGGCCAGGTTCCCACCTGAGTGGAGAGGAAAGAGGAAAGGGGCAGGGTCTACACCTAGGTCATGGAGGAGACGGATGCCTGGGCTGTAGCAGCTTGCCCTGCAGCCAGGCTGGAATCATCTATTATAGAAAAGCTGGGTCCTGATCCTGTTAGTCAGCTGCCTTAAGCTTCTAATGGCTTCACAATATGTTGGGGAGGCTCTGTCTCTCTTGCCTCCCTCTATGTCCTCATTTCCTGGTCCCTCCTCATGTCAGTGAGATAGGACTTCTTCACCCAATGGCCTTTACCCTCACTGCTTCTCCTGCATGGCGGAGGAGACAAGACGTGATGCAGACATTTTGACATAGCATTTGTTTTAAATTGTGGTAAAATATATATAACATATAATTTACCACTTTAGCCATTTTTAAGTGTACAATTCAGTGGCATTAAGTATATTCACAATGTTGTGCTTGACATAGCCTTTTGATGCAGGGGACATTTTGAGGCAGCCCATTTGATTTTTCCCCAATTTTTTTCTTTTCAAAAATTTCAAAAGAACAGGGCAATGAATAGCCATTCACCTAAATTCTCCATTTGTTAACATTTTCCTTCATTTTTCTCATACTCTCTTTTCTCACTGTATATAGTTCGTTCTTGCTGGGGCATTTGAGATTCAGTTTCAGGCATCGTGATGACACAGACATCAAGCCACTGTTAAATGCTTCTCCATGTATCACTTAAACACAAGGACACGCTTTTCAAAGCACACAAGCTCTTGTTTGTTTTTTATAGTTCAGGATCCAAAGTTCACATCATATTTAATGGTGATGTTTCCATAGCATCTTTGAATCTAGAACACATACCCAGTCTTTGTGTGTGTGTTTATGTCTTTCTTTAGATTACTATTTCTGAAGAGTTCAGGACAGTTATTTTGAAGAATATTCCTTGGTATTTTTCGTTTGTTTGCTTGTGTTTGGATTCAAGTTGTTGCCAGAAAACGCATTCTCGGAATCACAGGAAAGAATTCAAGGAGGCACTGAATACACCAAGCAAGCAAAGCCAAGTAAGCAGTGGATTTATTAAATGAAAGGAAGAGAGTACACTCCAAAAGCAGTGGGAGTGGGCAGGCCAGGAGAAGAGCAACTGCCCTGAGGAACAAAGAGGCTTATAATTTTATTAGATGGGGGCACAAAATATTCAAGTTTTAGAGACGGCATTATAGGCTTTCTTAGGCGGGTCCGCACTGACCACACCTTCCCCTTGGAAAGTGGGATTTTTGTCCTTATTTGGCTCTAGTCAGAAATGTCATGGTGACACAGGGGGTGGAGATTTTTCCTGCTCATAATGCTAATAATATTATGATCTATTATAATTAGCTAAAGTTCACCTTGAGGGGCAAGATGTTGTCCTGCATCTGTCCTTGGCCACCGAAATCTAGTTCTGGTTGACCTGGTGGCTGCAGCTGTTCTTAAGAACAATCCAATCTCTTTCCATATCTCCCCTTACTTCCTCTTTCCTTTTCTCATCCCTCTCTCCCCATGGCCCTATTCCTTCTGCCTATAGTAACAAAGTTAAGTATTATTGGTACAAAGCCTATTATTTTGATATCAACTGGTGTACTGCAATTCAATTCTGGTACTAGCCACCTGGATTTAAGCACAGACCCCACAAGTAGAGGGCACAGTCCACAAAAAGGCTGCCTTAACTTGAGATGCCAGGTGTAAATTCAGAGGAACCCTAGGCCACAACACTATGACCAACTAGCTCAAACTCAGGGTTTTTTTGGGACCACCTTGAGTTCAATAATTTGCTAGAATGACTCACAGAATTCAGAAAAATGCTGTTGTAGGGGAGGAAAAATAATTTTCCCTCTATCCTTCTAGGTTCTTGGTCAAGACCCCCTTGTAATAAAAGTCAGGGTAACAGGAGGAAAACAAACAGAAGTTAAATAACATACACGCCTCCTGTATACATGGCAGATACCAGGAAAACTGAGTAATTCCCTGAAATGGCCCAAACTACCACTTTAAATATGGTCTCCAGCTAAAGACAAAAGAAAATGTTGGGAGTGGGAGGAGCCAGTTTTGAGAGACTATCAGGCAAAGCACAGTGAACAATGGTAAAGTTGTTATGCAGAGTTAAGTAGGCACCTTCTTCACGGATAAAAGTTTCTAGGTATTTAGCCATCTTTTTCTTCCTGGTACAGAGAGGGAGACACCATTATAAATGAAGATTCCCCTTATAAATGTAAATGTCTCTTACAAAAGGGTAATTCTACTT
Organism: Rhinolophus sinicus; assembly: GCF_036562045.2. Classification (NCBI taxonomy): domain Eukaryota; kingdom Metazoa; phylum Chordata; class Mammalia; order Chiroptera; family Rhinolophidae; genus Rhinolophus; species Rhinolophus sinicus. Next base: position 147,302,125 of record NC_133754.1, read on the forward strand.
GGTTTTCAGAGCTTCTCCCATGTATGCTGTTTTTTTTAAAAAAAAAAAACACAACCCAGCTCAAGATAATTCTTATGCCAAAGAATCATACTTTGAGGTGGCAAATTCTGCTCCCCTTCATTATATAAATTATTATAAAGGCTACAACCCAGGAATAACCAAATGAAGAGATTTATTGGGCGAGACCTGAGAGAGCCTTGAACATAGAGCTTCTGTGCCCTGTCCCTGTGGAATCAGGACATGTCACCTTCCTGGGACATGAATATGTTCAATAACCAGGAAGGTCCACTGAGCTTTCATGTCCAGACGTTTTATTCCAGTTCCATCATGTAGGCATGATTGAATCATTGACCACATGATTGAACTCAGTCTCCAGGTCTCTTCCCCTCTCCAGAAGATGGGCTAGTTCAAAGTCTTGACCTTCTAATCATGTGGTTGATCTTTCTGGTAAGATCTATCCTGAAGCTATCTAGAGGCCCACGATGAGTCACTTTGTTAGCATAATAAACTCAGGTGTGACCCAAGGCTCATTAGTAACAAAGACACTTCTATCACTAAGAACCTTCAAACATTTTAGAAGCTCTGTGCCAGGAACCAGGAACAAAGACCAGACAAATTATTTACTATATAACAACTACAATATGTAGGTCATTTGGTTTACTTTTTAATTTACTATATCAGGAGGCCCCTAATGTTAGTTTGTCCTATCTTTGCTGATATAAAATTTGATAATTGCCATATTTCTCCATTGTAAAGTTATTAGCCTTTTTAACTAACAGGTAATATTTTGTGTGATATTTTGGATATCCAATTTCCCAAAGTGTTCTCACTCAAAAGTTTTACCATTCATTGATAATTATTGACTAAATCAGCTATTGCAAAATGATTACTTTCTAATTCAATAATTTCTTCTACATTTATTAGTTGGCAGTTTTCTGTAAAGAACTTTCTCTTTGCCCTCTCACCCTGTTTAAATTTTTAAGTCAAGTATCATTATGAATGAATGCTGTTACTTTTATTTTTATGTTCAAATTATCCTATATTCCGCCAGTGAGAGTCCCTTCAAGCTGGCTCCTGTGTCCCATTTTGAGCACTCACTCTCTGGCCCAACATGATGTTGATGAGATTGTTATAATATTGAACCATTTGATGCAGCCTAATAAACAGTAAAATAACCATTAATTATCAAATAGTAAGTGAGAGAGTGTCCCTCTTTCATCTAGATGTTCTCCATCACTGATCCCATCCTTTGTGGAAGAGATTCCCACATGAAGTGGCTGTCTGGCCTGGGGTGAAGGATGGGTGGGCTTTAGATACCAACAGAGTGATTGCAAATAGAGGAAATCAGGATCACCACACTTGATCATCCAGAAAGGGCTATCAAACTCAGTGATGACTCTGATAATTCATTTTAGCTTTATGGAATGCACATCAGTTAAACAATTACAATTGCATCCCTAATCATGGTAATTCACTTTCCATTAGAAAAGCTTAAAAATGCATCTTTTATTGTAGCTTTCCTTATTTGATGTATAGCAGATGAATAGCAGGGGAATGTTTCAAGGGTTTAAAGGAGAGAAGGAAATTTTGGCTAAAAATGACTCCTTATTCTGCGAAGAATGGTCAGGTAAACCTCTAATGATTTTCTTTTAGCTAAGTAATACATACACATTTGTTTATAAATTTTATAATGGATTTTTTGAAGGACAAATGACATGCTTTTAGAAGCTGAATTAGTTCTAAAAGATTTTTAGAAAATTCTAGCTATCCTTTTAAAGTACTACATACAATGTATTCATTCACAAATAATTCAGACAACATAGAATATAATAAAGTTGAAAATAAGTCTCCAATAATTTCAATTCATAGGTAGAAACTTATACAAGGGAAGGCATTTAGAGATGGGGTTGAGCAGGGTTTCTCAACCTCAGCAACAATGACAATTGGGGTTGGATAATTCTTGGTTGTGGGAGGCTGTGTTCTCAATTATGGGATATTGAGCAATATCCCTGGCCTCCACCCACTAGTTGCCAGTAGCACTGCCCCTTTCTGTTGTGGCAACCAAAAATGTCTCCAGATTTTGCCAAATGTCTCCTGAGGGGCACAATTGCCCTCAACTGAGAACCACAGGGTTAGGGGAAGTAAGCTCTATTGCACACATAACTGGTACTAAAAATAATTTTTAAATCAACATATTAATGTCAAAACTTCAGTGTTAAAAATGACCCTTAAATGAAAAGAGACATATCAAGGTAGCTATCTCAAAATGTCTTAGTTTCAGTCTAGTCACTCGTATTGTGGGTCACTCATACCAAAACAGCCTTTCCTCTTCTTTCCCTCTTCCAGTCCATTTAAATTTTCAAATAAAGTAGTATGAACTCATGAACCCCTTAACTTGATGACTCCTGCCTTGGATCTCAGCCTAAACATCACTTCCTGGGGTATTCCTGGGACATTTAATCTGATTTCCATACTCCTGCTATATGTTCCCACAACATCCTGTCTTTTCTTTTGTTTATAACATGCATAACATTTGGAATCACCTGTTCAATATCTATCTACCCTACCGTGTTTCCTCGAAAATAAGACCTAGCTGGACAATCAGCTCTAATGCATCTTTTGGAGCAAAAATTAATATAAGACCTGGTCTATATAACATAACATAACATAACATAGCATAGCATAACAGAACAGAACAGAACAGAACAGAACAGAACAGAACAGAACAGAACAGAACAGAACAGAACAGAACAGAACAGAACACTGGATCTTACATTAATTTTTGCTCCAAAAGACGCATTAGAGCTGATTGTCTGGCTAGCTCTTATTTTCTGAGAAACACGGTACTTGACTGAAAGCTCAGTAAGGACAGGGGCACTGCTGGTGTTGATTACTACATCTCATAAAGTCTGACATTAAGTATATGCCAAAGACATTATTTTGAAATTCAATTTCCCTTTGGTTCCAAAATTATTCAAATTTAAGAACATGTATGACATCACTCTTTTTTATTATGATGAATGCACTTTGGTAAAAAAGAGATAAGAAGATACCTTAAGAGGAATAGATAACTGTGAGTTGGGTTTGACTATCTTTTTCCAGTTTGTGGTACCTGTCAATCCAACACATATTTCACTCACATTGCATTTTAAAAGTCACAGGATAATTTTTTATATAAAGCTAAATAAACATACTATTTGAAAATGCTTAACATAAGTTGAAGGGATCTGTGAAATCTCATGTATTTTTTTTTCTTGTAGAAATGGTACTATGTTTGTCCTGAACATAGTCTCAAAGTATTCAAAAATCTCCTGAGCTCTATTGATAGGAATGAAACAATTTCTGAAACAAAGTCACTGAGGCTTTCTGTACAGGATACTTTTGGCTACAAATAACAGAAAACCCAATTAAAATAGCTTAAACAAAAAGAAAATTATCATTATTTTATATAATAATATTCAAAGATGACTGGTTTTCAGATTTGAATAACCAATTAGATCAATATCATCTTTGAATACCCAAGTTCTTTCACATTTTCTATGCTGTCACCTGCATAGAATGGCTGCCATTCTATGTGACAAAAAGGCTGCCCTACTTTCAGAAGTCACATGCAGCCTATCACTGAGCAGAAAGATGAACCATCTCATCCTTTGTGTTTCTTTAAAAACTTTTAAATGTACATAAAATTCATTTTTCATTGTGGTTTTTTGGGGGGATTTTGTAAGTGGGTTTTTCCAGGACCCATCAGCTCCAAGTCAAGTAGTTGTTTCAGTCTAGTTGTGGAGGGCTCACCTCACAGTGGCCCATGTGGGGATCGAACCAGCAACCATGTTTGTTATGAGCACCGTACTCTAACCAGCTGAGATAACCGGCCACCCCTGTGCAGTTGAGTTTTGACAAATACGTAGTCATGTAATCACCTCCACAGTCAAGACACAGAACAGTTCCATTAATCCCTAAATACCTTTGTGCTGCTCCTTTGTAGTCAACCCTTCCCCCTAGCCCTAACTCTGACAACCACTGATCTCATATGTGTGTAGTGGTGTATCATTGTGGTTTTAATTTGTATTTCCCCAATGCATAATGATTTTAGCATATTTCATATGCTTATTTGCCATGTATATAACTCCTTTGGTGGAGATTTTGTTTAAATCTTTTGCCCATTTTTTTTTCTTACTATTGAGTTTTGACAGTTCTTTGTATAGTCTAGGTATAAGTTATTTGTTCATGTGTGTTTTGCGAATATATCCTCCAAAGCCTGTGGATTATATTTTCATTCTTCTAATGCTATCTTTTATGAAACAAATGATTTTAATTTTGATGAAGTACAATTTATCATTTTTTTTCTTTCATCAACTGTACTTTTGGTATCCTATCTAAGAAGTCTTTGCCTACTCAAATTCACAAAGATTTTCTTCCAGGTTTTCTTCTAAAAGTTTTAAACTTGTCCATTTAAGTCTGGGATCCATTTTAAGTTAGTTTTTGTCTAAAGTATGAGGCATAGATTGAGGTGTGTGTTTTTTTTTAATTTAATTGTCTTTGTCTCTTGGTAAAATCAGTAGATTTCATTTGTGTGGGTGTATTTCTAGACTCTATTCTGTTCCCATGGGTCCATTCTCTCACCAATACCAATCCATTTTGATTACTATAGCTTTCTCCTAGTAAATTTGAAGTCAGGCAGTATGAGTTCATTACCTTTATATATTTTTTCAAAATTGTTTTGACTATTCTACTTCCTTTGACTTTCCATAAAACTCTTAGAATCAGTTTCTCAATAAATAAAAAGTAATCTTCCTGGGATTTTGATCAATACTATGTTGAATCTATAGATCAATTCAGGGAGAACTGGCATAGTAACAATACTGAGGTTTTCTAATCCATGAACTCAATATAATGCACCCTTTCAATTCTCTTTAAAGAGTGACAAAAATAATTTCAAGTAAAATCCATGGCAGACTTCCTTCATATCTCATTAACTTGAATGGGTCACTAAGCCCAAAGCCATTCATTGTCAAGAGGAGTACAATTGACATGGCAGTCTCAGAGCAGTGTTTTGAAACTTTGCCTCATAACCTATTAGTGGATTAGGAAATCAATTTAATGGGTCAGAATCATCAGTAAAAAAAGGAGTAGAATAAACATATCAAAGCATAATGCAAAATAAAAAGGTAGCTATTGTTTTATTAAGCTTTCTTTTCAATTTTCAATAAAAATTAAATAGAATGCATGTGTGTACTAGGTTGCTATGTGAAATGTATTTCTTACTTTGAGTTACATTCTAGAAAGTTAGTAGTCTTAGATTTAATTCTGAACTGGGGATACAATCACCCTCTCTGATGAATAGAGGCCTGAACAGAATATGCATCTGTTAGAAAGAGAGAAAGAGTAGATATTGAATACTCAAGCAGCAGAGATTGCTATATCCCCTAACGTTTTTTTTCTTTCCTTCATGGTGAATTCTGTCTTTCTGTGCTTTTAGACTCCAGTTCATGAAAACATGCCATTTTGCCCAAGTTGAAGGCTCACAGATAATTACACAAACATAAATCTTCTATTGCTGCTCAATTAGAGGAAACAAAAATTAAAAAGAAAAACTGTTGGTTCTCTTTTGGAGACAGGCTGCAGAAATAGGAACAGTGATCTCTGACAATAACTGCTATACTTAGAAAAAAGTTCTATATTTCAGATGGACATGAACAGGTAATTAGTCTGACAAAACAGAGAATGCTTATATCAACAGTATAATATCACTGCACTGACATTATTTAAAAATTTAAATATACTATATTAGATCCCAGTTAATTGGTTATGCAAACCGTAAGTCAAAGGTCTATGAATGTAGTTTGGTAGAATCTCAGAGTCAAAACCTTTGACGATAAGAAAGGAATTTTGTTGCCAAATGCAGTTTCTTGGAACTTGCCCTCTTACAACAAGTTCTTAAAACTCCAAAGCAATTTATGTACTCAGTTTCTGTTAACTTACAATTCACAACTTTAGTAATCAGTTCTAAATGTCAGAAAATGAAGGAAGGTATTTCACAAACCTTGGAAGCAAAAATTGCCTTTAAAAAAGTTTACAACTAAACATCGAGGAAAATTTCTTAGTTCAAAGAGCCTGGCATGTGGGGTTATGTGATCCCTTGACACATGAAGAAAGTCTTGCATTTTTGCCTCTTGTTCTCTTTAGTACAAGGATGTCCTATGTGATCTATCTCACAGCTCCACCAGGAATAGGAATAGACTGGATTTGACTAGACAATTCCCCAGATAAATGCAATATCAAATCTGTTTCAAATTTGGCCAGTGGTTTCTGCAACAAAAGTTTATTTTTCCCTTGGTTCCTGGGACATACACAACCACTCCATTGACTGGTGTATGTATAGAATAACCTTTCAGGTACTTTCTTTGCATCACACCTGGTTATTAGGAGCCAGTTACATTTTTTTGGCTAAAGATCAGATTACTCCATCGGTAGACATAAAGGCATGTTTGTTTCACATCTGTACCAAAAAGTGTTGAAAGTGGTTGAGTGGGGGGCAAGAGTAGTAACCCCAAACAAAACAACCAACTCCAGGATCTATTTTTTTCCCCAGGATCTATTTTTTAGCTTAAAATAAAAATCCCCTTCTTCTCCTTCCAGATTGATTTCTATGCCATCTAAGGTTTCGAAACTAACACATAAACATTTTTAAACTAAAGGTCATTCCACAAGTTAGTAGAAACTGGGAAATCACATCTTTGATGGATACAACTATTAACTAAGTATTTGCTGGACTTCATAGTAAATCGAAGAGGTTTATCATTTCAAACATCTTAAAACACTGCAAGAGAATATTATAGAAGTATATAGTTTCCCCGAAAATAAGACCTAGCCAGACAATCAGCTCTAATGCATCTTTTGGAGCAAAAATTAATATAAGACCGAGTATTTATATTATATTATATTATATTATATTATATTATATTATATTATATTATACCAGGTCTTATAGTAAAATAAGACCAGGTCTTATATTAATTTTTGCTCCAAAAGATGGGTTATAGCTGATTGTCTGGCTACGTCTTATTTTAGGGGAAACAGGGTAGTGCCTCTCTTCCAGATTGTCCTCTATGTCTGAGGCATTTGAGTAACTTTGCATTACCTTGGTTAAATTTTATATCTTCTCCCCAAACAATTTAAACACCATCCAAATATTCTTCACTCCACTGTTGTTTTTCCATCCTGGTAGGACATTTGAAGCATGGGCTCAGGTGTTAAGAGACCTGCCTACCCACTTCCAGTAAATGCCCATGCCTTTAAAATCACAGGATCACAAACAACAAATCTGGAATGCCACTGCTTGTCAAAGCTAATGACATTTTTAGGGGTGTTTGCCTTAACTGAGGGAGGAACTTGGGAGCTAGGGGAATGGGGTGAGGGTAAATATGTAGTAATAATGGCTAAAATTTACTCCTTGTTTAGCATGTCCATGGCACCATACAACATTTTACATATATTAGGTTACTTTAATCTTTACCTGTGAGCTAGTTACTATTTATCCTTCAAGTATTTTAGAAGTTAAGTAACTTGACCAACAGCATATGTCAAGTATACTCTTAATCTTAGCCTTCTTGAGGGTGCAGATATTTTATTCCTCATTATATCTGCAAAATTTAGAACACTTGAAACATAGTAGTTCCTCCATAAATATTTATTAAATAAATGAATAAATGAAAGAATGTGTTAATCAAAGTGAGAGAGCTAGGTATAAAACGTGGGTCTTTCAGACCTTGCTGTCTATTCTCTTACTCTCTTTCAACCACATTCCATAGCATCCTCACAGGGTAAGACTGACGGTTCTGGAATGTTGGTTTCCATGGTTAGTATTCCTATTGGCTCCTCTTCCCATCGGTGAGGCTGTATAGCCTAATGGGCAGTAGCTTGGACCTACTAACTCTGGCTTTTGATTTTGTTTAGGGCATCTTCCAGCTGTTTCCTCCTAGACAGTCCTGAATTTTGCCACCTTTATACCTTCTATTGTAGAGAAAATAGTAAATCGGGCACTGAAGCACAGGGAAACAAGTTGGTGGTGACAAAAGAAAATAAAATCTCAGTCCCAAACCTAGGGAGTCCACAAGATGACACAAACTTTTGAAATAGCATGAACATGTGGGTTTCCTTTTTCTTGTGCAACTGCTATTTATCAGCAATTCTTTTAACTTGTTGAGAATTAGGGGATGGGAAGGGAGGGGCAAATCACACAGTACAAATGAAGACATAATTCAGATGAGGGGAATCAAACTTTTGTCAAAGCAGAAGATCAGGCCCCAAGTGGGCAGAAATAATAACAAAAAGAATAGCAATCCTGGTGGTTGAAAGAGATAATATTATTTGTGTTGTTGATCATAGGGGTTGGGGAAGGAAAAGACTCTGGTGTCTACTTCCTGTCCAAGATTTCTCTATGGAGTGGAATGTGGACATTTCTGGGAATTGACTGAGTTCTTTGTTTGCTTGTTTTTTTCCAAGACAAAACAAGAGTGTGGCAGAAAAGGAGAAAATGCCACGGCTTGCACCAGAGCACAAAGAGGTGTGGGATTCTGGCTCGGGAAATGCTAGCACCTCTATAAAGGGAGAAACAAAGCTCTGGGTGTGAGTTGTGTAAAGGAAGCAAGAGGCTGCCTGTTAGGATGGAAAGTGAATAAGCTTTGGTGCTAGAGAGAGCTGTGTTGAATTTCTGTTCCACCAAGTGATGGTTTTGTGCTTTAGAGTCACTCCATTAGTATTCCTGAGCAGAACCCATAAGTGCCAATTTGGTGTTTGAGAGAAACAGAATAAAAAATGCCCTCAAACTGCCCTTGTCATTCATGTGTGGCTCACAGGTGGATTTTACTAAAAATGCGCACTGATGGTAAGCTTCCTATTTGAGTTATTCTTACTAAATATATGTTCTTCTCTTTTGTTTTCCTGCTATTAAAGCAATGTATATGTCAAGAAGCATACAAACAAGGTGTTTTTATTTTTTTGTTGTTTTACAATTAAATAAATCATTATTTAAAATAGTTCTCCTTCTAATTTTGGTTGCTCTGAGGACACTGCTTTAGTCACTCATCTTGACAGCACAATTTTTCCACTGATACCCAGTTTCCTCTTCTGTATAATGGGAGATAAATCATCTCTAACTTGCTTAGTATGTATTGGGTTCTAAATAAACAGTAGCTGTGATAATGAGGATGATGATAACAGGAGTTCTGTGAGGTTGAAGTCTTTCAAAAGCGGAACATACTAACCTACTCACAGAATGGACGGCCTTCTGCTTTCTGTACAACAGAGAGAGCTTCCCCTTGGACAGCAAAATAGAAAACAGTTACCTTCCATCAGCACTGTCCTGTTAATGACTTTTCAGCACAAGGGGTTGTAAAGTTTTACCACTTTGGACGATTCCATTTTTGTTTGATACAACAAGTTTTCACCCCCAAACAAACTATATACTCTGTAAGAACTGCTATTTTGACACTGGTTTTTTGCACAAAGACACACTCACCAATTCACTTGACACAATTTCTAATCAGATAACATCATTACATGCCCAGATCTTTCTGCTTTGCATACATGAGCCAGGCAAGAAGAATTAATGGGTAGCATTTTCTAGGATTCTTTAGTCCGACTATGCATTTACAGACAGTCCCCGACTTATGACGGTTTGACTTTACAATTATGACATCACGATGGTGTGAAAGTGATAAGTACTCAGTAGAAACTATACTTCAAATTTTAAATTTTGATCTTTTCCCAGGTTAACAATGTATGGTACGATACTCTCTCATGATGTTGGACATCAGCTGCTCCCACCAGCAACGTGGCCATGAGGACAAACAACCAATATCTACAGTGCACTGTCGTGCCAGTGTTTTGGCATATTGTGTTCTGAGCATATTTAAGGTAGGCTAGCCTAAGCTATGATGTTCACTGGATTAGCTGTATTAAATGCATTTTCAACTTAATGTTATTTTCAACTTAAAATGGGTTGATCAGCACATAACCCCATCATGAGTCCAGGAGCGTCAGCATATTATAATATTACCATATGTTTCAAAGTAGTCTTGTGTTTAGATTTTAGCTCTGTGTTTTTCTATGCTATAACTTTATTTTTAAATGCATTTTGGTGTAAGATAACTATGAGCTATAGAAGTTGGAAGAAAAAGTGTGAAAAATGATTTAAAAAAGAAGACACACACTAAACTATTTCCCACTTACCTTCTTCTATCACCCACCACGCACTCTCATGACTTGTCTTTCTCAATGACTAAAGTAAGCTTTCTCTAATATACATTTTACATAGTCTCTATTTACATTCAATTTATCCTCTATTATTTGAAATTGCTTTCAATGATTTATTTTTCTATTTGTGAAAATCACTTGGGATCTTGCTTAGGTTGAGGTAGAACACATCATAATTTTTCCCATTATAATCCATGCAAATATTTTTTCATATAATGGCTTCTCAGAGCATCAGGGTTTACATGAATGAGTTAAAGTCATTATGTGAAGGATAGATTGGAAAGTTAAACAAAGAGATTTATGTTCTGTGTATGATATGTTTCATCAACTTTAAGTGCTGAAAGCCTTTGTGAAGGGAGAAACAAGAAAGACCATATCATCTCTTGACTTTTGGACAAGACATGGAAAAACACGAGGACAAGAACACTACATTGTTTTGGTAGTCTTCCTCCCTCCATCATGGTCTAGTCCTTCTCAGTCTCTTATACTGTTTCTGCCTGCTTTTCCTGACCTCTAAATGTAAGAGTTCGAGGCAGTGGTGTGCTGGTAAATGTCTAACATCTGGCTCTACAGGGGAAAGAATGCTGTTGTGGGGGGTTTGCCAGTGTTCATGGCACCAGCATTTCCACTGTGGCTGAATTCAATTCAAGCTGTCGGTATGCCATTACTGACTGGGAGCTGGGGAGAGACGCGCTCCGTCAGCTCTCACTAGCAGTTTAGAGCTAGTCCCAGCTCACCATTGGCCCTAAGGCTTAGTAATCAGCCTTTTCTTTATTTGGACTTATTTTCTAGGTGATCTCACAAATTCCATGGCTTTAAACACCATCCATATGTCAATAAATTCCAAATTAGATCTTACGCCCAATCTATTTGCACATGTTCATATACAGTGTTAACTTGACATCTTCATGTGGAGGTCTAACAGACATGTAAAATTTAACAAGTACAAAACAGAACTCATGATTTCACTCGTTTGCCTCCAAAGTCTTCCACCATTTTAGTAGATGGTATCACCATTCACGCAGTCACTCATTTCTAAATCCTCAGAATCATACTTGACTCTTTCTTTCTCTCATATCCCACATCCAACTCATTAGCAGGTCTTATTAGTTGTGCCTTTAAATTCATCTCAAATTATAATGATGTGCACCCAACCACCTCTGGTTCTTGCCATGTAATAACGCAATTTCTCTCCTGTGGTGGCATCCCTACCCCCTCACAGTTAACTCTACATGGCAGTCAGAGTGAGCCTTTAGATTGGAAATCATATCCTCATGACTCCTTTGTTTAACCACTCCACCCCCACCAAATGCAGTATCATTTACAATAGTCAACATATGGAAGCAATCTGGCTGTATGTTCATCGATAGATGAATTGTTAAATAAGATATGGTACATATATACACAATGGAATCTTACTCAGCAATAAAAAGGAATGAAATCTTGCCATTTGTGATAACATGGGTGGAAGTAGAGGGTATTATACTAAGTGAATTAAGTCAGAAAGAAAAGGACAAACACCATATCATTTCACTTATATGTGGAATCTAAAAAACAAAAAAATCCAAATAAATGAATAAACAAAACAAGATGGAAACAGATCCATAGATACAGAGAACAAGCTAATGGCTGCCAAACAGGAGGGGTTTAGGGGAATGGGTTAAAAAATATATGGAAGCAGAAAATAAAAGGTTGAAAAACAAATGCCATGCATATGTGGCTATATTAATATTGAACAAAGTAGACATCAAGACAAGGAATGTTATCAGAGATAAAGATGGTTATTTCTAAATGATAAAGAGTCATTTCATCAAGAAGACATAATAACCCTAAATTATATGCTCCTGATGACAGAGCTTCCAAATACATGAAGTAAAATTGGCAGAACTAAAGGAAGAAATAACAAATCCACAATCATGGTTGGAGATTTTAACAGCCCTGTGTCAGTAAATTGATAGAACCAAATAAAACTCAACAAGAATTTAAAAGATCAGAACAACTATATCAAACCCCCAACAACTGCAGAATACACATTCTTTTCAAGTGCACATAGAACATTCACCAAGTTAGACCATATTCTTGAACATAAAACACATTTTTTAAAAAATTAAAAATATACAGAATATATTATTTAAGCAAACACTGATCACTTTAAATTAGAAAACAATGACCAAAACACATAGGTAGAGAATCTCCCAGCTTAATTTGTAAATTAAGCAGCACACTTCTAAATAATCCATGGGCTCAAAAAAAGAAATCACAAATGATATCAGAAACTATTTCTAACTGAAAGATAAAAATAAATAAATTAAAAAGCAGCTAGTGGCAAAGCTTTAGGTAGTGCTATTGTTTTTCAGTATCATGGATTGCCTACTAAAAACCAAGGAGTGGAAAATAAAGAAATAAATAAGCAAATATGCCCCTCCCTCCACTGCCCACCGCCAAATTAGCTTTCTATTACATTCAGAATACGATTCAAAACCTGCCACCTCCCATGAGTCTCTACTACTTCATCTGGGCCTGGCTACCTCTTCAATTTCAACTCTTTCCATTCTGCCTTCTGCTTACCCAGCTCTAGCTGCACTGGTCTGCTTGCTGTTAGCAACACACCAAGCTTGTTCCAGCTCGGATCTTTGCATTTCTGTACCCTCTTCATGGAAATCTCCTCCCAGAGCCCTATCCCATATCTTCACATAGTCAGCTCACCTCATGCAGGTTAACTCAAATGTTACCTCTTAAGAGAAGCCTTCTTTCACCAACATCCCAAGAGAATCCCCTTCAACCCCCTCTACCAACTCTATCCCTCTCTATCTTCTTTCCAAGCTAAATTTTTCTTTAGAGCACTCCTCACTGATTTATACTATTTATTGATTTGTTCCCACGAAGGTAGGCATTTGTCTTGTTGAGTGTTATATTTCCAGCACCTATAAAGGTGCCTTGCACACAGTAAGTGCCTAATCAATATTTGATATGAATGAATGAATATAATGAGAAATGAAACCATCTATTCCCACACAGTTTACTGTCTGTGTCAAGGATCGCAAACTTTTTTCTGTGAAGTAATTATTTGTGGTCATACAGTCTGTATCACAAGTATTTAGCTCTGTATTTGTAGAATAAGAGCAGCCACAGACGATACTTAAGAGACTGAACTTGGCCATGTTGCAATAAAACATTGTTTTCAAAAACAGGCCATAGAACAGATTTGGCTTTTGGACTGAAATTTACAGACTCTGGTCTGGATGACCATGGCTGGACTATTCTGTTACCTTCGTTAACATGATCTTGCTATTCCATTGTCTTTATCACCATGGCTTTCCTATTCCAGAAAATTCTTTCTCAAGCTAATAAAAGTTGCAAATCACTTTGGAAAACCCAGTTGAATGAACATCAGACTGTTCAACTTTTCATTAAATAGCATCAAGTCACAGTTTTCTCTCCAAGACTCTTCAAAACATATTGTCAAACCCTCACTTTGCTGTGTCCACCAATCCCAAGCAATCCTGCATTGAAAGACCTGACTTCAGCCAGACCCCAAAACCTCATAAACACCATAGTCTGGTTCTCCCTCCTCAGTGATGCTACTAAGATTCTCTCAAGGTGATGATGACCCTGAGTGCAATAAGCAATAACCTGAGTTATTTGCTGGTGTTTCTAAGGAGTCAGTTATAATAAAAGACAAACCCAGGGAAGGTTATCCTATTGTTTCCATTGCTTCTGTTATAATAATTTTTCGGCCCCAAATTAAAGGATATATTCACTCATTCAACAAATATGTACTAAGATCTTGTTACACATCTGTTCTAATACCAGTCTTGATATGAGGGTGTAAGTACAAATCAAACAACTTGCTTTATGTAAATATAATAGAAAAAGGCATTTTTTTTTCTCCCCACTGATTAATGACTTTCGTGTCTACTTTTTTGAACTTTAAAAAATTGTGTCCCCAGAGATTTTGACAGGAAAAGAAAAATATACCCTAAAAACAAAGACTTCTTGGTTTGCCCTAAGCTTTTTATATCTTTTCCTCCAGTCTCTGAAATTCACTGATCCGGGAGTCTGCAAGTCATAGTGCATATGGCCAAGATTTTTCTGGAGGAATGCCAGGCACGGCTGAAACATCAACTTTCTGACCACTTGGGGGGAAAAGCAGCCCTCACTGCCGTCATCTTTCATAAAAACTCTGGAATTTATTTGCACAAAGAGCTCATTGAGAGCTGACGGGTCTGCTACAGCCATCCTTTATTCCCACAGAGGAAGCGTCAGAAAAACCAGTCGTCCTGCTTGTGCCATTTCTGCAAACACAGTGTTTGAAAGACCGTGCCTTGTGGGTAATCCCCAGGCCTAGCTTTCCACAAGGACGGAGGCAACAGAGCAGGTCTGGGGAGAGAGCCCAAGACTATAGTCAGGGACGAACTCTGCCAACTGAGGCATGTCACTGAGCCACCCAGGGCCTTTATGCCCTCAGCTTGGAAATGAGATGGGAAAAAAGCAGCATCTCCCCTACAGGAAAGTTGTGTTAATCCGCTGAGAAAATGGAGATGACATTGTTATGTAAATCTGGAATCTTTTCACAAATGCCAGTCATTAGTTTTTCATTAAGGCAGTGGTTGGAGTTGTCATTTTAGCAGTTCTGCAAAAGATCTCCCCCCAAGCCTTCTTCACATTGCCCAGATTTCTGTTAATAGAAGAGCAATCTTTATTTGCTCCCTTCTCATTCGAACTCTTAAAATGCAGATACCTTCTAGGTGGCATAATACATCAAAGCAATCCACAGTAAAACACATGGGACTGCGCAAATGCTTTCTTTTTCTCAGGTGGGATCAGGTGGGTAAGGATGGATAATGACAAGATTACAAAAAAGTTGGAAGAAGTCATTTTAAAAGGAGGAATGCCCAGTGAATAACAGAATTGTAATAGCCTTGCAGATGGTAAGGATCCAGGTTTTTGAAGTGAAATCTTAAGCAGGTTCCTTTTATATAAAACATAAAAAGGAAAGTTTCTCACTCACCATCACAGCCTCACGCTGATGTCTCCACAGCCTACAGCCCTCTGTGGACTCCCAGGCTCTGAGGAACAAAGATTGGAAACCTCTGTGAAGAAATCTCTACCTTATATAGTGAAGGCCATTTGACCCTTGAACAACACAGGTTTCAAGTGTGCGGCTCCTCTTCTATGCGGTTTTTTCCAACAACTATTTGTATCCTCGGGTTTTGCACCTGCAGATGCAATGAGTCGTAGATAGAAAACAGAATTTTCTCATTCCCAAATGCTGATTTCCAACAGCTGATTCCCAACCGCTAATTGAAAATACTGTTTTCCTCCATGGTTGGTTGCATCTGCGCATGCCAAGGGGTGACTGTAGTTAAGTTTGGGGGAAGTCAAAAGTTATATGCATTTTTTCCACTGGCGGTGTCAGCACCACTAGCCCCCAAATTGTTCAAGGGTCAAATGTACAGCCACTCTCCTCGTCTAGTGTTCATGGGTGTACATAAGAACAAAATAATAATAATAAACATTTGAAATCTAACTACATGCCAGGCTCTTGGCTCAGTTTGTGCATGATCTGATTGAATCTCCAAAACAACTCTATGAAGCAGATACTATTTCCCTTCCCATTCTACAGACAAGGAAACTGAGGCTTAGCAAGGATAAAAAAACTTGGAAAGAGACTCAAACTGAGACCTGTGTGGCTCTTGGGCTAATATTCTTAATTCCATCCTCTATTTCATAGCTCCCAACATAGTGTTTCCCTGAAGAAAACTTTGTCTCTTTCTGACTCTTATCACCACAAATGTCATGTAGAATTTCTGTCAATTCTAGATTTGGATTTCAGTCGAGATTTGTCTGCAGCATACACTGTCTTCAGTCTGGATTTATATTTTAGAAGGAGAAAGAGTTTGAATTAAAATAGAAAGTTCTTTCATGGGTGTAATAAGCAAGTGAGCATATACAGTCTTAGGCACAAGATGAGGTTCTATTTTCCTCCTATGTTGCCAACTCTGGGTCATTTTTTTTTTTTTCTTTTCAAATTTAGCATAGCTCACTGAATCAAAGAAGAGGGGAAAAGTTGACATACTGTAACAAACAAAATACCCCACTTTTAAATTTGAAATTCAAATAGGAGAATTACTCTGCAAAACAAAATAGTATTGGGTCTGTTAAAAAAAATCCCAAAACTTAGCTCATCATGGAAACTTCTAAGTGATCTCCAACAGAAAGAGACGAGAAAAAAACCAAATGAATAAAGACGTTCTTCTTTTTTCAGTTAAAATAACATCAGAGGTAGAAATGAAAAATATTTGATTCTCTAACTGGCAGGAACAGATAACCATTTTCACGTTAGTCACCGAAAAAGTCATCACTCATTTGGTTCAGACAGCTATGGAATTATAAAACTAATAGTATTTTAGAGCTCTAAAAATTTTGCCCAAGTATGAGCCAGCCTCCCTTAGAGATAGCAGGATGGAAAAATGGAGCAACTGTCAGACAGGCGGTTCATGCTGGTTTTAATTGGTTGTTTGTCTCATTCCTGTCCATTTGCAAGAGTTCTTTGTATGATAGAGATACTAACACTTACTTGGCTTTGGCATTACAAAAATTTTTGAACTATACTGTTCTGTCAGTTGACTTTTACCCAGCACATTTTCCAGATATGGGGTTTTCATGTATTTGTGTTCAGATACGTCTTTTTAAAAATAGCTTTTGGAATTCCAGTCTCAGTTAAGAAGATATTCCTTGTCTCTACATTGTACATGCCCTACATTTTCTTACACTATTTTTTGTTTAATTTGCATTTGAGCCTTCATTATTTTTTGCCATTTATACCATTTTGTATTTTGTAGATACAAGTCTACTTTTCTTTTCTTTTTGTAACTTGATAGTTAATGATAGCATCTCTTATTAAATAATTAATTCTTATCTCCTTGAGTTGAAATAACACTTTGTCAAGTGTTAAATTTCCACATATACTGAGATATATTTCTAGATTCTTTATTCTGTTACACTAATTTATTTATGTCTCTACAATACTATATTGGTTTTATTATACGTAATGCTTTTTAATGTGTCCCCCCTTACTATTTTTCTTTTTCATACATTCTTGGCTATTCTTGGCCATTTATTCTCCCATAACAATTTTAGTAATCTTATTTGATGGTAGACTGAATAATATTCTCCTCTCACCCCCACCAATGTGTTCATTTCTTAGTCCCTGGAACCTGTAAGTGTTATCTTATATGGCAAAAAGGTCTTTATAGATGTGGTTAATGATTTTGAGATGGGGAGTTTATCCTGAATTATGCCATGGGTACAATGTCATCACAAAAAACTTTATAAGTGGGACACAAGTGGAGTCTGAGTTGGAAGAAAAGGTATTGTGGTTTGTGATTACAGAAGCAGAGACTGGAGTGATGTGCTTTGAAGATGGAGGAAAGGGCCACCATAGCCAAAGAATATAGGCAACCATGAGAAGATAAAAAAAGCAAGAAAACAGATTTTCTCCTGAAAGCCTCCAGAAAAAAACAGCCCTGCTGACACTTTTCTTTAGCTCTATAAAACTAATTTTGGACTTTTGACCTGCAGAACGGTAAGAGAATAATTTTGTTTTAAGATACGAAATTTGTGGTAATTTGTTATAGCAGCAATAGGAAACTAAAATGGTGTTGCAGTAGAAATCACATTAAATTTATATATTAATTGTGTGAAAACTGACATTTCTATGGAATTAGTTTTCCCATTCTAGAACATAGTCTCTTTTTTCATTTATTCAAATTATATTTTATTTTCTTCAATAAAAATATATATATATGTTTTATATATGTATATAATTGTAATATGTAAATATAATAATATATTACAAATATCATATATTTTTTTCATGTGGGATTTGTTACTTTTTTGCTAACCTTATTCTGAAATATTTTGTATTTTGCCATTGTTGTGAATGAAATACTTTTCCATGTTTCTACTTCTTTGTAATTAGTCTTAAGGTACAGAAAAAGCTATAGATTTTTAAACGTTGTTTGTCCATTGATATTACCAAATTCTCTTCTTACCTGTACTTGAGTCTTTTGTGTTTCTTTTGTTTGCTTTTTGCCGTTTCCCCTTGGAAAACAATCATCAGTTTTACAAATACAGAGTCAACAAATTGAAATAAAACGTTAACAAGTGGAATCCAATCATGTATCATAAAAACAGACCATGACTTCTTCCACGAAGTCAAGGGTGGTTCAGTACAAGGAAGTCTAGCAACACAATCTTATTTTCAAATGTTAGGTCAATTATTTAATTTTGTTGTGCTAATGAGTTTGGGATTTCTTTCAAGTTAATGTTTAGTCATAGTGATGATGGTGAGCATTCCTGTGTAATTTCCATTTAATTAAAATGGCTATAGCATTTTGTATTTAGGATACTATCTGACATTGTTTTGGTCTTTAATTTTTATTTTCCTCATTAGGAATGGCTGCCATTTTACGAAAGAATTTTAAAACACTAAAGGATACGATCTATGGTTGTTTTCTTTCAAAGGTCTGATGTAATAGATTGTGTTGCTAGACTTCCTTGTACTGAACCACACTTGACTGTATGGAAGAAGTCATGGTCTGTTTTTTTGATGCATGACTGGATTCTACTTGTTAATGTTTTATTTCAATTTGTTGAATCTGTATTTGTAAAACTGTTTATAGTTTTAAATTTTTATCATCTTTGATTAAGTTTGTTTTTATTTTATAAAATGAATTGCGGGCTTTTCATCTTTTTCTATGGCTTGTAATGGTTTAAATAAAAGTACAGTAGTCCCCCACTTATCCAAGGTTTTGCGTTCTGCAGTTTCAGTTATCCGCGGTCAACTGTGGTCTGAATATATTGAGTGGAAAATTTCAGAAATAAACAATTCGTAAGTTTTGAATTGTACACCATTCTGAGTAGCATGATGAAATCTCTCACCTTCCAGCTTTATCCCTCCTGGGATGTGGATCGTCCTTTTATCCAGCGTCTCCAAGCTATAGACACCCCTTAGTCACTTAGTAACCTTCTCTGGTATCAGATCAACTGTTCTTGTGTTCAAGTACCCCTCATTTTACTTAATAATGGCCCCAAAGCCATTCACATACTTTTGTTACAGTATATTGTTATAACTGTCCTAGTTTATTATTAGTTCTTGTAGTTAATCTCTTACTATTCCTAATTTATAAATTAAACTTTACCATAGGCATGTATGTATAGAAAAAAGCATAATATACATGTAGGTTTGGTACTATCTGCAGTTTTAGGCATCCACGGGGGCATCTTGGAACATATCCTTTGTCAATAAGTGAGTGACTACTACAGTATGGTCAGTCCTTTAAAGTTTAGAAAAAATTCAGCTAGAATTTCATGCCTAGTGAGCTTTCAAACATTTCTATTTCCCTCCTCTTTCCCACCCAAATTTCAATGCCTAGATTTTTCTGATATCATTTAGTGTTCTAATTTTAGATTGTCATTTGAATTATTCTTATAATATAAATCTTTCTTTCAAGAGTCTTCATTTCACAGACCTTATCTATCTCTAGTCAGAATTTTTCTGTGCAATATATATGTACATGTATAAAGACTTATTGCTTATCGATCACTCTTCTTTTTTTAAATTTTTTCCCATATTGAGATTTATATTCTAATTTATTCAATGTTTTGTTTGTCTTTTCCTGAATATTTTCCTCAAAAGGAGTACATCACAGATACACTCTCTGAAATCTTACATATCTTCCCTCATAAATATCTTCTTTTGCTCTTACAAACTAATGAAATAATGCCTGGGTATGGAATTTCTCTTGGTATTATGTAATGATGTTTCACTGCTTTCTGGCTTCCAGTATTGCGGTCCGATGTGATGTCTGTCTGATCCTTTTCCCATTGTAGATAACTTGTTCATTCTTTCTGGAAGCTTGTAAGAGCTTCTCCTTATTCTTAGAGTTCAAAACTTTTATTGGAATATGGCTAAATATGTGTTTTTCTCAACAGTACTGCTTTTTTCCTGATAACTAATGACGTTGAACATGTCTTCATGTGTGTATTGGTATTTATCTATTTTATTTGGAGAAATGTTCATTCAAATGGTCTGACTATTCTTTAATTGGGTTGTTTGCCTTTTTATTGTGGCAATTGATTGTTATATGCTTTTGTTGCTCATTTGAATCCATGGCTTTCCAACCTTTTCTGGATTTCTTTTTTCATCAATGATCGCAGCATGTGTATAGGGAGTGCACAGCAAACAATGAGGCTTCGCCTAGGTCATAGTTAATGATGACCACAAAAGGAACATGTTCTTTATGTTTTATCGGAAGTTAGGAAAATGAATGATTGTTGTATTGAAGGGAAGGGATCTGAGGTTGAGAAATGAAGATGAAAAAGCAAAGGGGCCTGAGAGAAGGAAGACTGTGAGACAGAAGGAGAACCGAGAGAGTGATGACCTAAAGTCCAGTGAAGATAGCACCTCAAGAAGGAGGGAATGATCGGTTAGGTCAGAGGCAGCAGAAAGGTGGAGTAAGTTGTGTAGGAGAAAAAATTGTTGGATTTGACAATATGAAAGTCATTGGTAGAGTTGACAAAAATTGTTTGACTGCAGTGGTGTTGATGAAAGCCTACTTGGAGTAGGTTCAAGAGAGAAGAGATTATATATTTTTAAATTATTATTTTCATTTCCAATAAAAATTTTAAGTTGTATTTCTTAATATAAAAACATGGTAATATCTTGGTAGGTAACCTCTGCTAATTTGAATTAACACTAATTATTAAAAAAAAACACTTAAATAAATCAACTATTTGAAGACACCACAAGCACACTTCACAGAACCAAGTACGTGACATATTGTGATCCTCTGGGATTTATTTTGCAACATTTGTGTAGAAACTGAGCAGTTTTATTTTGAAGAGCACCAGAGAAATGGGACAGTGATAGGAGGGGATAAATGGAGAATCTTTCTTTTAAAGATGGGAAATATTGCAGCATGTGCAGTGGAGAGATAAAAATTGATGTCACAGCAGCAACATGGGGACAATTGCTGGAGCCATGCTTCTGTGTAGATGAGCAGGTATCTAACCACAGGTGGCAAGGTTGGTCTAAGATAAGAACCCATGTTTTCTCCAGAGTAAGTTGAAGCAATGAAGTGTGTAGAGAGGCAGGGTGATTGTGCATGTCAGCGTAGGGGTGTGTTACTGCACTTTATCTCCTTGTTTGGGTTCAACAGTGTCCTTCAGTTCGTTTACCAAATTTCTTTTGTTCAGAATTTATGTTATTTTGCTCTAGAGAGCACTTTGCTACACTTGAATCTAAGGTCTCTTATTCTTTTCATATTCAACATATGGTCTTCCTCCTATAGCACTGCTCTTTCTCTAGGCAGTGTTCTATTGTTCATATGTTCTATTTACTCACATTGATCTTCCCTTCTCTGAATGTTGGCCCCTTCAGATGAGCTGTATTTTTCTTTGCTGGTTCTTGGAGATGATTTAGTAGCTTAAGCATATGGTGGCACATGCAGGATACTTTACCTCTGTCCATACATTCTTTAAAGGCGGCCAGGTGCCAGTTCCTGCTGAGGAACTCAGAAAAAAACTTCCTTGCTCTCCCTCTCATATTGAATTTGCTCAGACTTGGGGCAGGGAAAACCCAGCTCACCTATTCCCAGCTTTCAACGTCTTGGACTTCAAGATGAGATGGCACATTCATGTGCTTACGTTTAAATACTTGGCCAGACTCTGGTCTGGTCCTCACCTGGTGATCATGCCCAGTAGCCCAGGCACTTGCCAAACCCATGGCCATGGAGGATCTGCAGAGGAGGTCTCACAATTAAGTCCGCGAACTTGTTGCTAAACTTTTCTGATATCAGAGGGATTATTCATTATGAATTTGTACCAACTGGACAAATAATTTACCAAGTTTACTATTTGGAAGTGCTGAAAAGGCTGCATGAAAAAGTTAGACGAGCTGAACTTTTCACCCACAATTCATGGCTCTTGCATCACGACAATGTACCAGCTCACATGGCACTGTCTGTGAGGGAGTTTTTAGCCAGTAAACAAAAAACTGCATTGGAACACCCTCCCTACTCACCTCATCTGGCCCCCAATGACTTCTTTCTTTACCCAAAGATAAAGGAAATATTGAAAGGAAGACATTTTGATGACGTTCAGGACATCAAGGGTAATATGACGACAGCTCTGATGGCCATTCCAGAAAAATAGTTCCAAAATTGCTTTGAAGGGAGGACTAGGCGCTGGCATTGATCCACAACTTCCCAAGGGGAGTACTTTGAAGGTGACTATATTCAGCTATAAGGTATGTAGCACTTTTCCTAGGATGAGTTTTGAACTTAATTGTCAGACCTCATATATTTCTTCTCCCAAACTCTATAAGTTGCCAGGGCCTTGCTTGCTTGCACTCAGTACCCTGTAGGTACCAGCAGACATTTTATTCAGGAAGGTCAGGAGGCAGGAAGAAAAGGAAACCAATTTCACTGAATGGCTAGCAGATTTTGGCACACCAACCACTGAAAAAGATACCTACCAAAGCTTTCCTGAAGCATTTCTTTAGGAGCAGCCAATAATAATTATGAAGAAGATTTGAAAACATGGAAAAGGGCTTATGATTCACTAATAGGTATTTGCTGAATATATAAAATGTAAAATGTACTGTGCTAAATGCTTTACATCTATTATCTTATTTAATCCTCTCATAAACCCTAAGACAAGGGGATATATTGACCCTATTTGGTACAGGAGAAAACTGAGGCTTATAGCAATTTAGGACATAACTCAGTCACATAGAGTGGCAGAGGCTGGATGTAGAACTAGGTTGGTCAACTTCAAAGCCTGTGTGTAACCTCTGTGCTATACTCAGAAAACAATTGCATGCTAGGATTACAGCTGTTTAAAAAGGAGGCACATATAAAACTCAAAGGAGCACACAAAGAGTATAATAGTCATTGTGGGTGGAGGGTGATGCAATTTTTACTTTCCTCTGTTTTCCAAAACTGTGCTTGAAGAAACTTTTTTCTAGTTCATGAAAGGAGGAAACTAGTTTATCAATTAAAAAGTGGTATTTATAAAAACAAGAAAAACACCTTCTTGATAATAATGGGATAGGGAACATGATTCTTTTTTTTTTCCTGGAACTCACTTTTGCATATTCTCTCTGGGGCTTGTCTGTGGTTATGGGATAAGAAAAGCTTGTTGGTTGCCTTTTTGAAATGAGTATGGCTTTACCTTGTTCTCCACCTGAGCTGATAACTTACTGCAAAGGGCATTCTGTGTGTTAGGAAAGGGATCCACGTGGGACTTATACCACTTAATATTTTTCTGCTGCCATTGCATTGCATCTCCTGATATGATGTCATCTTTTAATCTTTTCTGTTACTGCTGTCCTCTTTAAAATTGTCAACAAATTTTGTTTTTCAATGAATTTATTTTGAACAATCTCAAACTTACAGAAACTGCAAGAACAGTACAAATTATTTTCCCTTGCACCACTAGATAGTCAGTTGATTCCATGATACAATGTCCACGCCAGCACCCATACATCAGTGGGTATTTCCTAAAAACAAGGACATCCTTTTTCAAAAGGTACACTCACTATAATCTGCAAACTAACATCGTTACATTACAACTGTCTACTCCCCAGACCCCCATTCAAGTTTTATCAATTGTCCAATGAGTCCGTTATAGCAAAAGCATCCACTTTAGAATCCTTTGTTGTACTTAATCATCAATCACTTTAGTCTCCCCCAGTCTGTAATAATAGGCTCCTCAGTCTTTCCTTGACTTTTCTGACTTCGATGCTTTGAAGACTACAGGCCTGTTATTTTATAGACATCTCTCAGTTTGGATTTATCTGACATAAGATTTAATTCATGCATCTTTAGCAGGAAGTGATGCTTTATTCTTCTCATTGCATTCTATTGAGAACACATGACTTCAATTTTCCCCGTTATTGATGATTTTCTCTTTGATCACTTGATTAGGGTAGTATCTGTCACCCTTTCCACTAAGAAGTTACTCTTTTCCCTGCTGTAACTAATACACATTTTGTGGGGGAAGTTCTATGTAAATATCCCATTCTTTATTAAACTTTCAATTTACCCATATATTTATGTTGCTAAGGACTCATAGTTTTCAATTGTATTCAAGAAGTTGTAATCCATTATAAAGATAATTTATTCTGATGTTGAAGCTGGCCCCTATGTCCTTTGTTATGTCCCTTTCATTTCCTTGCTTTCTGGCACAAAGTCCATCATGTAAGTTCCCTGCCTTGACCCTGTAATCAGCCACTTTCCCAAGAAGTGGAGAATGGTAACAAGACTATGAAATCTGGGTTGTGTTGATTGCTATCAGAGTTCCTCGTGGCAGACAACACTGTAGGACATATGTAAGTATATAGCTACATGCAAATTTATGTAGGTATATACATATATAAATCTATATACATACTCATATTTTCATCTATATTTATTGTTGTATTTATCGAACTATATTGAAAACCCAACATATCCAATTCTTATCCAACACCAAGAAAGTTATTCTAGTTTTCTCCATTTCCACGTTTGTAACTCCCAACTCCAACAGTAAGAAATTGGGCTCCCAGTGTCTTTAAATCTCCTTATTTGCTTAATCCCCCAGAATGTAGCCAATCTCTGGTCATGGCCACTGCCCCTTTGTCCCTACCTATGCCCTCCTCACTCTGCCTTTGCAAAGACCTGGCATCACCACCACCATGTGGAAGGCATTCTCACCCTGCTTAGAGTCTGCCACCAACCTCTGCATGGTTCCCTCTTCATCCCACTGGGGTATGGATTCTCCACATAGGACCAGGCACCTGTGCCGTTGCCCTTCATGTGCTCTTGGTCTGTGACTCCCACACAAGGTAGCCCCTGCTATGGCAATGCTGTCCTCACCCAGCAGTGTCTCTGAGTCCCCACAGCAGCTCCAGGGCACCCTTCTCAACGCACTCAGCCCAACTCTCCACATTAATGCCAAGCTCACTTTTTTGTGTGTTCCCTGAAGGGGAGCAGAATTTGCCACCCTAAAATGTGTCTCTTTGGCATAAAGATTATTTTAGGCTGGTTAGGCAGCCCCAAATCATCACCACGACAAATCCTGAATCAACTCTTAAAGCTTTGTGCTTCTGATCAAGTTTGTTTCGGAGACTACCTCTGGGCACAGAGTTGAAGGTCTGAGAGATCAAGAGCTTTAGCAGACAGGGCGCCAGGCTAGTAGTCAAGAGACCTGGCATCTTGTCCCGCCCTGCACTTTGTCAGCGGTGTGAAGCCTGCTGTTCCAGCTCTAGTCCTTTGTTTAAATGGGGTGATAAATAAAATGATCAGTAAATAAGATGCTCAATAAAAGTCCCTTTCTCTGCATATATAAAATAAAGATAGCTGTTATGAAGATGAGATGAGGTAAGGCATTCTAAAATGTTTTGAAAACTATAAAAACTTATGCAAATGTGACATTTTTATAAGAAAAATATTTCGTCAGAAAATATTAATGTAATGCAAATTTTTAGTAGGGGTATCCTATTTTCTTTATGACTTACAAAATTGATGTGATTAGAATATAGCCCAATATGCAGAGCTGAAAATGTGTCCTGGGAAATAAAACATGGATGCTTGGGTGTGGGGTTGGGGCAGCACACGCTGGATCTTGCTGAAACCAGAACCCTATAAGTTTATGGGAAATGCTTTGAAGAACTTCCAGTTTAATTCAATTTGTATACTTATTGATCATTTTACAACAAACTTTGCAAGAGCAAGATTCTTCCTTCAAAGAAAACCCCATTACCAAATTTACTTCTTTGTATCTCCTCTGTGGAAATTTCCTCTGTGTACTGACACCACCATAGCAGCTTCTAGAACTTCCCTTTTCGTTATTGTCTACTGTCCAGATAAGTGTCGTATCTAATTGAACTATCTCGTACTTCAACAAAAGAAACCAACTAAATAGAACCTTTGAGTCTAAACATTCCTTGATTCCCAAGACTTCCATGTATACAAAAGAAATAAATTTAAGAAGCTTTCCCATATATTTTGAATAAAATCTCATCGTTGGCATTTTCATAAGAGATTGTAATACATATTTAAATTGCTTTGCAAGCAGAAAAGGACCCTGGGGCCACTAGCCCTACATGGACTACACATAGAGACTGGGCTCTAATGTTGTTCTATGTTACAGGGACTTAAGCTTCATTTTTAAGAAGATTTCAGAAAAACCACAGAAAGAAATTCAGCACCTTTCAAAAGAAAAGAGTGAGGTTAGAGGTTGGAGAAGGCAGAGTTAAGTAATCCTTACACTAGAGAAAGCTAAAGGCAATGTGAATATTGCAAGGAAGTGGTCAGTTCTAGCAGACAGTGGGGCAATGAGGTTGAAAGGAGTTGTAAACAACTGACTCATGGCTCCCTCTTTCATTTGGTTTACTGTAAGTGACTACGAATTCTTAGTTACTTTTGGGGACATGGGATTGCAAGGGCTTTCTTAGCTCAGTGATACCTGGAGGTGTGAGGCAGATAATTGAGCTGGGTTAATGAGTGGGAGGAAGAACAGGCTCCCCACAGGGTGACCTAGAAGGCGTCACTGTGTGGCATTTGTTTCAACTGAAGATTAAGTTATTCTCACATACAGCTCTTCATTCACTCATTCATTCACCTAATCACCCAAATATAGGGTTGAGAGGTGGTTTAAACCAAAAATACCAGAAACACAATAAAAATGTGTAGAACAAATTTTAAAAAAACCTTCAAATTCCAATGATATGAATAATGTATTGCTTATTGGTTAACGATGGTGACTTGAACATGTATCTTTATTTCAGCTCTCTCTGAAGACTCCACTAAAATGACACTGAAGGAATTATTTTAAAGCACAAATCGATTAGGACAAAAGACAGTGGAAGAAACAGCAGGGGAAAGTGGAAGATGGAAAGGCAATAGATGAGTGGGACCTAACCTAGCTGACTCAAAAAAGCTAAGTCCTAAGTTGGCAGGGGTGGAAAGATAGTCTTCCATTCAATTTGCACCACACAACCTTAGAAATGCTCAAGAATTGGAAATATGGGGTAGCTCTAAAGTGGAGGTGAATGGAAAAAGATGTTGAAAGTCTTTTAAAGAAGCAATTAGACTTCCAGCTCCCTTCACAAAGCCTGATAGCAGAGGAGCTGTCCCTTCATCATCCTTGCACAGGACTAGGTTAGTCTCTAGAGCAGCACCACCCAATACAGTCGTCACCAGGCAAGTGTGGTTTTCAGCACTTAAAATGTGGCTATTCTGAATTGAGATGTGCTGTAATGTGAAATAAACATCCGAGGCAGAGACTTAGCACAATAAAAAGAATGTACAATACCTTTTGATATGTTTGAAATATTGGACTTCATGTTGAAATGATAATGTTTTTGATATATTGGGTTAAATTAAACATTATTGTTATTATTATTATTGTTTTCTTTCTTTCTATCTTATTGGAATTCATTTCTCTGCTTACTTTTTTGTTACGTATCTGAGGGAAAATTTTAAATTACTTCCGTGGCTCCTATGATATTTCTATTGGACAGTGCTGCTCTAGAGAGTGTGAACAATAGTGACTCAGGGACAGAAGCATGGCTGGGTCTTTAATTGAAAATGGGTGACCAAGTGAAAGCTATTTGAAATAGTGAGACTCCAACTCCCTCTATCACTCAGATCCTGGAATGCTGGTAGCTGGTCTCCTAACCTTCAGGAAGGAGAGAGCAACACTCACCTCAGGAGAAGCTGATCAGCTTCGGATAAGACCTACAGATTCTGAAGAAGCCCCCGCAGCCCCTGCTCATAACCCCACAACAGTTATTTCTGCACATGAAGCCACTTCCTGCAACTTTCTGTGGAAGGACGGTCCTCTCAGCCTGCACATACCAGCCAGAAAGGCCAGAGTAAATGTCTCTGCAGTTGTTGGATAAAGAGACTAACTAGCTCCCTTGCTCTTCCATCAGGTAGACAACCCTGAGCTGTGTGTTCTACACTGACTCCAGCTGTGCACAGCATTGAGCTCCCATTGCCCACCCTCCTTCCTTCTCTGTCTCACTTCTCCTCCTCTGACCAGGTTTCCCTGGGATCACCTCTGAAATAAATGACCTGAACTGGGCTGCTTCTTTCTGGTTATACTTTGGGGAACCTAAACCAAGACAAATTCTGATAGTGGATGTTCTGCAGGAAAACAGCCCAGCTGTGTTGCCCGAGGCTAAGCCACCGTGGATATGCCTCACCCGTACTCACAGCACTTGCGAGAGCCTACCTGTAAATATGAGCTGTGGGCCCAAACCACCTAGCAGACATTCAAGGGAATCATCTGATTCAGAGAGCAAAACAAAGTTTTTGTTTTATTAAATGATAATCTATATTTTGGTTAATTTTTTATGCTCTTCTATATCGAAGTAGTATTGTGCCATTAGAATAATACTAAATACACAAAAAAGATGCATGAATGTCTATGTTTGTTTCACTAAACAGAAAACTAAAATACTGGGCTGTCTGTGTCAAAGTTAAGAATGGACAGCTTTTGGAGGAGATCCAAGATTGTGGAACAGATAAACACTGTGCTTGCCGCACCCCGTGAACACATCAAAATTACAACTAAATTGTAGAACAATCAGCCTGGAGAACTATCTGAAATGTAGCTGAACAGAAGTTTTATAACAAGGATATTAAGAAGAAGCCACATTGAGACTGGTAGGAGGGGCAGAGATGCAAAATGGGCTGGTCCCACACCCACATGTGGTGGTTGAAAATCACGAGAGATATCTCAGCCACAGAGGTTCCCCATGAAGGAGTAAGGGACTCCAGCCCCCCACACCAGACTCCCCAGTCTGGAGCACTGGTGCTTGAAGAGGAGCCCCAGGAGCCCCCACAACATATGGCTCTGAAAAACAGTGGGGATTCTGACTATTTGGATGGGACAGAAGATTGCTGGAAATCCAGACATCATCTTAAAGGGCCCGCACACAGACTTACTCGCTTGCAGGCACTCACCTTGGGCTCCGGTGGAGGGATGGTGACTCTCGGGGCATCAGAGACATATGGGAAGAGACTGAGTTGTGTAACTTCAGGGCAAGGACTGGAGAGACAGTCCCCATTTTCCCTGTGTGGGACCTTCATCCTGTGCAAACAGCAGGCGGGCACCATCTTTACTGTGTTGAGCTCGCCCCCACAGGCCAAATCTGAATCTGATTGGTCTGGTGAGGTCTGCTGCTCCATCCTGCTGACTCACCGATACCCAGCCTCACTCAACTCCATACCGCAGGAGGTTTTATCAGCAGCTGAACCTTATGGGAACCAGCAGGTGGCAGAAAGCCTTGGAGTCTCCTGGCTTTTTGCAGAGCTACCCCAGACCTGGTAATGGTGGTAGCCATCCTCAGTTCACAGCATGGCCTCTCCCATGTGTTACACATCAAGTGTAACAACATTCGCATCATAGAGGTACCAGAAGAAGAGAGAACGTAAGGGATTGAGAATCTATTTGAAGAAATAATGACTGAAAACTTTCCTAACCTGGCAAAAGAAATAAACATACAAGCCCAGGAAGTGCAGAGAGTTTCAAACAAGATAAACCCAAAGAGGCCCACACCAAGACACATTATAATTAAAATGGCAAAGGTTAAAGACAAAGAAAAGCAGTTAGTTACCTATAAAGGAACTCCCATAAGACTGTCAGCTGATTTCTCAACAGAAACTTTTCAGGCCAGAAGGGATTGGCACAAAATATTCAAAATGATGAAAAAAAAGGATATAACCAAGGGTACTCTACCCAGCAAGGTTATACTTTAAAATCGAAGGACAGATGAAGAGATTCCCAGACAAGAAAAAGCATTCCTACCAAACCAATATTACAAGAAATGTTAGAAAGAATTCTTTAAGACGAAAAACAAAGAAATCAAAGGTAAAAATTATGAATAATAAAATGGCAATAGCTACATATCTATCAACAATTGCTTTCAATAAAAGTGGATTAATGTTTCAATCAAAAACATAGGGTGGCTAAATAGATAAGAAAACAAACCCCTTACATATGCTACCTACAAGAGACTCATTTCAAATTGAAAGACACACGAGACTTAAAGGGAAGGAAAATTTCATTAAAACAGAAAAAACAAAAACAAAACTGGGGTAGTAATACTTATACCAGATGGAATAGACTTTAAAACAAAGCCTGTATATAACAAGAGCCAAAGAAGGACCCATTAATCCCACTTCCTGGTGGTATTTATCTGAAGAAACCCAAAATACTACTTCAAGGGGACGAGTACATCCATATGTTCATTTCAGCATTGTTTACAATAGCCAAGATGTGGTGGCAGCCTGTGTGTCCATCAACAGAAGAACGGCTAAAGAGGAGGTGGTACATATATACAGTAGAATATTACTTGGCCATGGAAGGTAATGGGTTCTTGTCATCTGTAGCCACATGAATGATCCTGGAGGGTATTGTGCTGAGTGAAGTATGTCAGAAAGTGAAAGACAGATGCAATGTGATTTCACTTATGTGTGGAATCTAAAGAACAAAATAAACAAAACAGAAACAGACTCATAGACACAACAACATTTTGATGGTTACCAGATGGGAGGGGTTTTGGGTGTTGGGTGAAAAGGGGGAAGAAGTACAAATTGGTTGTTACAAAGAAGCCATGGGGATGTAAAGTACAGCATAGGGAATATAGCCAATGATATGGCAATAACTATGTGTAGTGCCAGGTGGGTACTAGACTAGTCAGGGGGATCCGTTCTTAAATTATATAAACGTCTACCCACTATGCTCTACACCTGAAATTCGTATAAAATAATATTGAATGTCAACTGTAATTGAAAAATTAAAAAGTACATTAAAAGGTGAAGGGCAATAAGTGGTCCAAATTTCCAGGAATAAAACTAATAAGTCATGGGGATGTAATGTACAGCATGGGGAATATAGTCAATAATACTGTGATAGCATGGTATAGTGTCAGATGGTTGCTGGACTTATCATGGTGATCACTTCTTTAGGTATATAAATGTTGAATAACTATTGTTTACACCTGAAAGTAATATAATATTGTATGCTAACTATATTTTTAATGAAAATCTTAAAAAAAAAAAAAAAAAGATTGGCAATCCTGTGAGCACACAGACGGCATTCACTGAGTCAGGTGCTGGCATACAGAGATTACAGCCAGCCTCTGCCGTCTGTACAGGCTAAGGGAGAAGTCAGATAAGAGGGAAAACACTTATTGTGCAGTGGAAAAGAGCAGGATAGAGTCTGCACAGCAGGCTAAGGGTGCCCAAGTGACCCTATAACCAAATAGCTGGGAAGTAGGACGAGAGGAAATATTTGCAGAGGGCCAGTAGAGTGCAGCTGAAGGAAGGGCATTGCCAGAAGAAAGATTGGAGAAGGGGCCACATGCAGGAAACCGAAAATATCCTGAGATGGTGGCAGTGAAGGGTGTGAAGGGGAAAGTGTCCAGGAATGAGGCTGGAGGAAAGCTGGGGTCTGGATTAAGGAGCTGGAATGATTTTCCACAGGAGCCAGGGTGTCTTTGAAGGGCTCAGGGTGACTTTACCTAAAGAGGGAATGTCTATAATGGTCTCCATAGTCTTTCTTTAGTAAAAAGGTGCCCCCTTCTTCTAGTCTGTAGAAGGAATGGAAACAACCACTACCTCTGTATCTTTTGAAAGGGAAAATGCCAGGGGGGAGATGGGCAGGTGCCTGGTGAGGCTGTGAAACATGCTTTTGGTGCTTTAAGTGCCTCCCACACCCAAACACACCCACCATGAGAGACACCTGTTTTTAAGCACCTTTCACTCAGCACCTCCATTTGGCCCAAGGCCTCTTGCCAAGGAACTGAGCTGCAGACCTTCTCCTCTTGAGACCCATTCTGGGTCCAACTTCCAGTGAGGACTCAGTGGGTGTCAGATGCTCTGATCCTAGCCAATGTGGAATTCTTCCTAAGTTATGTAATGTCTTAGACCGGTTACATCAGAAAGGTTTCTAGAAAGCATTAAGAGTAAATCTAAGAGTAGAGCATCAGTCTCTTCACAGAGTGACAATGAAGAGATCTGCTGGCAAAAGTCTTCATGGCACCCACAAATCACCACACAGACATGGGGATCTGGAGAGGCACATGGGGCAAAGGAAGTGAGCTGTCTTAGGTAGCGGAGAGGGGTGTGCCAGGCAGCACTTAAAACCATCTACAGGCTACATGGTAGGGCTTTCTGCCATTATTGAGCAAAAGAATGAGTGTGGCTGTTAGAGTAAAACTTAATTTACAAAACTAGGTGATGGTGGGCAAAATATGGCCTACGGGCTACAGTTTGCCAATCCTGGTGTAGAGGTTAAAAAGGTGTGTGTGTGGGGGGCGGGGCTTTGCACAGAGAACATAGTCATAATATTGTATTAACTTTGTATGGTGATAGATGGTTACCAGACTTATCTTGGTGATCACATCGTAATGTATATAAATGTTGAATCACTATTTTATACACCTGAAACTAATATAATATTATATGTCAACTATACTTTAATAAATTTTTAAATGGGCTGTGGAGACAGACAGACAGATAAATCCTAAATCTAATAACCAGTACCAGATATATTGTCTTATGAAGGTTTGTTGACCTCTCTAATCCTCATTTCTCTCAAATGTAAAGTGGGATAGTAATACCTACCTTCAGTATAGTGACAAGGCTGAGATTAGATTCTAAATGTAAGACCTTAACACTATGCCTGGCACATATATGCACCCAACAAATATTAGTCCCTCTTACCTACTTTTACTTTTTATTGAGTCAGCATTGTTTAACATATGTGGGTATCAATAAATACTTGCTGAACACTTGATTGATTAATCAAATGGCAGATCCCAAAGATGTAAGGTATGAGCCAGGGTATTTCTGGGGATCCATGTTTCTTAGAGTAACGGAAGGGGGATATACTTGGGATGTTGTGTGAAGTTTGGAACTTACAAAAGGGATTTGAAGATTTTTCTGTTTGAGTTAGAACACCTTTGCTGTACGCAACAGAAACTGGCTGGCTAATTGGAGCAAAAATGTTATTTACTAGAAGAGTAGGTGCAGTTCAGAACATCCAAAAGAAGGTGGAGAATTAGAACTGATGAGACAACTAAAGGAAACTCAGAAGCAGGAATTTCACATCAGTCTTGCCCTGGCTGCTAGAAAACTCTGTTTCTTCTCTATTGAAACATTTAGCTCAACATGGAAAGACTCATGAATAATTTGGATTGGATGAGCCCTTCACTCTTTGAGAGCAGGTAAAGGAAGAATCTTGGGCAAAG
Source organism: Rhinolophus sinicus (assembly GCF_036562045.2). Classification (NCBI taxonomy): domain Eukaryota; kingdom Metazoa; phylum Chordata; class Mammalia; order Chiroptera; family Rhinolophidae; genus Rhinolophus; species Rhinolophus sinicus. Next base: position 147,335,696 of record NC_133754.1, read on the forward strand.
GTCCTCCAGAGACCCATTGACTTCCTAAGTGAAAGAGTGAGTACCTGGTTGAGTAAAACTAGATTATGGCTATAGACAGCACTTACGAAGAGAAAGTTCTCAGATTCAGGGAAAAGTATCAGGATTATTGGGCTTGAAATGCTCCTTGTCCATCTGCTAAGAATTTCTCAATCTTGGTGCTATTGACAATTAAAGTACGGCAATTTTTTTGTTGTGGGAGGCTGTCCTATGCATTATAGGATATTTAGCAGCATCCTGGTCTTTACTAAGTAGATGCCAGTAACAGTGCTCCCTCTCCCTTCCCCATATTTCTGGAATGGGGGGGGGGGGACAAAATCACCCCGGGTTGAGAACTTAAGGCTGGCTCATATCTGGGCATCCTCTGAGTGCCCAGGATGTCCGGTTTGGTCTTATGTAACCATTCCCGCAAGAACTTGCCTGGCCTTGAGGTGGACTCAATTCAGTGCTTGGGATCCATTCTACTGCCTGAGTAGATCCTATATTATTCTTTTTTTTTTTTTTTTTTTTTTTTTTTTTTTTTTCTCATTTTTTTTTTTTTTTTTTATTAAATTTATTGAGGTGACAGTTGTTAGTAAAATTACATAGATTTCAGGTGTACAATTCTGTATTACATCATCTATAAATCCCGTTGTGTGTTCATCACCCAGAGTCAGTTCTCCTTCCATCACCATATATTCGATCCCCTTGTGACAACATGGATGGATCTTGAGAGTGTAATGCTGAGCGAAATAAGTCAGACAGAAAAAGCAGAGAACCATGTGATTTCACTGATATGTGGTATATAAACCAAAACAACAAAAGATCCTATATTATTCTTACCACAAAACATATTAACAAATACTTTAATATGACAATTTCTAAACATCCTCAAGTTCAGGTAAGACTTGCCTCTCCAGTGGTCTAGATACTCAAAGGTGAATACATGAATCATGAATGAATAAATATATGAATGGAAAGGACAGAAAGATAGATATAATTTTATTCTGTCTGCCCAGTGGCTGTAATAATTCTTTCTTTTTGCTCCACCCCAACTATAATACTCATTCTTCCTTTGTGATTTCTTTTGAGGAATTCCCTCCTCCTCTTCCACAAATCATGTAGTCATAGTAGGACTATAAAACCAGGCCCTGCTGTCCTACTAAGGAAGCCAAAGATCCCTGGATTTCTTTTTTCTTCCTTTTACATTGCAATACCTCCTAGCAGCATGTCACCCAAGCTCAACCAGTTAGAATTTTTCCCTAGGAGTTTGAATGCCAGGGTGTTAAAGAAGGAGGAAGAAGATGAATGAATATTGTGGAACATTGGCTTCCAAGGGGGTAGAAAGCATCTGCTAATTGTCTTTATCACCTTGAAGAGGCAGATGGAGCTCAGCATTCATGAGGTGACTTTCCTAAAAATTGTTCTATAAGGAAAGGGGGTAGTATTTTGAATTTGAATTTGTGTGCTGATGGGGACTTTGGAGAGGAAAAGAGAGAGAAAAAGAGATAGAGTTGGGCAGAAGAGGGAGAAGGAAACCAGACAAGAAGGAAGAGAAAGTGTTGCTCATGAAAGGCAGAGGTGTAGATCCACCCACTCATGACCCAGGTCTGTAGCTTGCCCACCAGATCTCTGGGCTCTGTAGGAAGTGAGTCACTTGGGGCCTCTCCCTCCAACTCACTGATGATTCTTTTGTTATGTCCTTTGGAAATATGTGAGGCTGGACTTCTGGGCAATAACTTTCCTTTTAAAACAACAACTACCATTATGGTTACTGCTACATGTTATTAAGCTCTACATGCCCTGAACTGTTGGGCTGTCACATATATTTTCTCATTTATTGAATCTTCCCAGAAAGCCAATCAGATAGGTGATAGTATTGTCCCCGTTTTATAGATGAAAATATTGAAGTTCAATGATATTATCTTGCCCATGGGCAGAAGCAGTATTTGAACCAAGATTTGACTAACTGCAAGGCCTGTGACTGCAGACAGTGGGGGCTTTCCAGCCTAGAACCTTCTAGATCCAGGCCCTGGAGAAATGGAGGAGAGGAAGTGAGGTTGCCCCACATCCAAGTCCAACTCAGACCCACTTACATCTCTACGCCTTCAGCTTTTTCAGCAGGACTTAAGTTTTTGAACCTGCTTTTGATCCAGCTTTGGAAATGCAGCTGTCTCTTGGTGAAACTGTTCCACTCTCCATCTGCTGAATTAACTTGCTTTACATCTCTTCCTCCCTCCTTGGCCTATGGGTCAGCAGGCTACTCGATAGCACCTTGGCCAGAGAATCAATGGATAAGAAAAGGAAAAGGAGGAAAACTTAGCTCAACTCTTGTTACCTGAGGCGGTAGCTGAAACCAATGCCCACAAAGGGGGTTTTGTGTTTCCCATGAATTTAAAATGTCCCTGTCACTCATGCTACCAAATGTCCTGAGTTAGTGATCCATAAGAGAATGCAATCATTGTGCAAGCAGAACAATTTATAAGGAAATACTTCATAGCACAGTTATGTAGTAAAAACTCACTCCCAAGGAGCTACCTACTCAGCTGTTTCTTTGTTGTTCTTGCCTTGTTTTGGAGTAGCGTGGAAAGGAGTTCCTGAAAAGCCCAAGACATTCAAGAGGTCCCAGTCATACCCCCCCCCCATTCTCTCTGTGGATCCAAGTCATGCCGCCCATTGTCTTTGTGAGTACAAAGAATGACCCCCACTAACTCTGTGTTGCTTTGCTTTGATATTCCCCACCCTATGCTGTTCTTTTTGTAAGCCATTTTCTAGTCCTGGTCAGGAAACATACAAGCTTGGTTTTCAAATTTAGATGTCTGTATGTCAGAAAAATACTGGTAACTTATAAACAGCTACTGAGTTAATATTGGCTTCTGGCAAGCTTGGCTGTTGGAGGATGTTTTCTGGTGGGCTTGACCATGAAGTGTTGGAGAAAAAGGAGGTTATTTCAAACAAAAAAGTAAGCAGTGTCTTTTGAAAACGCATTTCTTTTCTTTTTCTCTCTTCTCCTTTTTTCTTTCCTTGCCTTTTCCTTTTTTTTATGCCTCCCACACAGAAGGAGGGAGACCACTGTTGTGTAAGAAAATACACTAGTGTCTTGCAATGTTGAGCTGTAGTGAACCTCTGCTCACAAGCTGAGGGGCGATTCTATTTTAGTTGAGGAATGATTCTATTTTATTTCTGAGGTTGAAAGTGAAACAAAAAAAGGTGAAGTTTCTTAATTCTGATTTAACTTCTTTTCATAAGTTATTATTTTAGTAACTTCTTCAATGTAAAAAAAAATTACATTTGCCACTCTATTCTCTCCTCCTCCTCTGTTTCCTCATATTCTTCCTTTTTAAAAGATATTCTGAGGGTTATTATTATTTTCCAACCTTTAATCTTGAAAAATCTCAAACAAATGGTGAGAAAAGAGTATAGTGAATTCTCATACATGCTGGGAAAATTTAAAGCTAGCAAAAGAAGGGAAATAAATGAATTTAAATAGCAAACATGGAGGAAAACAGGATTGTCACTTTTGAATTCTCAATAATAAAGACATCTCAGTTACACATTGATATGTAAATTAACAAGACCTTCATCTTTTGGGGGCTCCGCCTCTGGCACAGCCCCTAAAATCTGCCTCTGTGGTTTCTTTCTTGCCATGGGGATTCATGAATAAACAAAGGCATTGAATGGAAGGCAGATGAAACCTGAGATTTCAGCAAAGCCTTATAAATAGGTTTTTGGAAAAGCCAGCAGGGCCATTGGATTGGTGACATCCTGGGAGAGCTGTAGTTAGGCCCCCAGAAGGAAAGATAGAGGGATGGGGAAGACCGGGGAAAATACTTGCGTTTACCCAGCCAGGACATACAGTTAGCATCAAGCTAGAGAGACCGAGAATCTTTAGTGGTCTAGACTAGACCAGAGCTTCCCAAACTTTCACATGCCCACAAACCACCTAGGGCGCTTATTAAGGCACAGATTCTGAGTCAGCTGGGGTAGAGGGGAATGCTGAGAACCAGCATTGCTAACAGGCTCCCAGGCAGAGCCAGCTTCAACGTGGGCTACAGTCTGTGCAGTCCCACAAGGCTCTGCCCTCAGAAGGGACCTGAGTTTGGTTTAATGCTTTACTATCACCTCCTTGAAATTCTTAATAATTTTACATTTGAACTTGTGTTTTGTGGGTAAAGTCTGACTGGACAATATAGCCTGCATAAGAGCAGAGCAGCAGGTGTTGTGCAGTATGGGTGTCCCTTGTCTCGCCGTTCATTTGCATATAGTGCTTAAAAGGAGTACAAAATTCCACTGGGAGTTCAGCAGGTCTTAAAGCAAGTACAGGGTAATATGCTATGTCTATGACTTAGGAAGGTTGTGGACACTGACAGCCTTGGAACCAGAACTTTCTATGAACACAGAAAGAGGGAAATGATGTTCTAATAAAAGTGAATGAACAAGGAACCCTCTGATATCCTTTCCGTATTACTTCTCTCTATTAGCCAACCACTTACACTGAAAATGATGCCAGAGAAACAAAGGGAAATGTTCTATTTTATTTTAGTCCTTCTTTATTCATCAGGAAACAGAAGGTGGAGATTGTTGGTAGATTGTGTGTCTATTAAGAAGTAAAATAAAAACAGTCGAGTTCTTTTGTTCAGTGTTTCTACTGTTCTGGTAAGAACAAACTACATGTGTGAATACAAGTGACAAAGTAAGTACAAATGTGAAATTTGGTGATTCCACATATGAGTTAAGTTTACATTATGCTGAAAATGATGCCAACCACTTACGCTGAAAATGATGCCAGAGAAACAAAGGGAAATGTTCTATTTTATTTTAGTCCTTCTTTATTCATCAGGAAACAGAAGGTAGAGATTGTTGGTAGATTGTGTGTCCATTAAGAAGTAAAATAAAAACAGTCGAGTTCTTTCATTCAGTGTTTCTTCTGTTCTGGTAAGAACAAACTACATATGGGTATACAAGTGACAAAGTAAGTACAAATGTGAAATTTGGTGATTCCACATATGAGTTAAGTTTACATTTCTATTTAAAATTGACATTACATGATAAAAAGATGAATGGTAAATCCATGCAAGTAATGTAAAAGTGTATTTATTTATGTATGTGTTTATTTATTTATTGCTTAGAATGATGTTAAATAGCAAATATGAAACACCACAACAAGTGGCTATAGAGGAAAGGAAAAAGCTTTATATTTAGTACCTTCAGTGTTACTTTTTTTCTGCTTTTTTAAACAAGGGACCAACATTTTTATTTTGTACAGGGCTGTACAAATTATAGAGCTGGCCCTGCTTCCTGGTCCACAGACCACATTTTGAGACATAAGAGTTTCGAAGCCAGACAGACCTGGGTTCAGTTGTAGACTCTACCACCTGCTAGTTATTTCTGTGATCTTAGGTATTCCTTAAAGGAATTTGTAAAGGAAAGGCAAAACATTAGTGTTATGGCTTATCAACAATTGTCTAACTTGCTATGTGATATGGTATTTTGCTCACATACTTTAGTTTCCTTATCTACACAATGTGGGTGATAATTCCTCCCAGCCAGGAATTCAAAAGACTACCCCCTTCTCTGAACTCTTCTTGCCCTCCACAGACCCTGGGGCTGAACGAGGGGCCCATCCCTCCTCTACTGCAGTTAGTAGTTGACCTTTTGGTCCCTCTGCTCAGATGTAAGCTCTTTAAGAACTGGGTCATGTCATGCTTTTATCCCAAAGGCATGCCTACACAGCCAACCTCTAGCACAGTATCAATTTTATAATAATGTAGATGCTTGATATTGAATGAATACAAATTCTCTGCTTTAACCAAGGGAAGGAAAACAGATGAAAAATAATTAGACATGCCATTGTTGAGATACTACACATTCTCTCCAGACTCCTGCCATTTGTCCAACTGTTAATATCTCCCTTATCCTTCTTCCTATTCAAATCATACTTATCCTTTAAGGATTGGCTACATGATTTCTGTGGGCTTCTAGATGATTTCATCCTGGGCTGTTCAAAATCATCCTCCTGTGGAGAGTTGCCAGTTATCTTATACTTACATTATTAGCCTTATGCATTTCTAATTAGTTGTACTTTTAGGCTACAAAAGCAACTGAGCAGCCTGGGTGGGGTGAGGACATGGTGAGGGAGTGCCCTTGTGCTGGGTATCAAAGGCTGCACAGGCTGAGGAGCGCAGCATTGGTTTCAGCCCAGCATAGGATGAGAGGTCCCAAGCAAGGTGAGGACCACATCTATGCAGGAAGATGGACAGTACACTGTCAGAGCCTGAAAGGAGTGAGAAGGTAGATGGTACAGGGTGAGAGGCAGGGTATCTACGGATGATTGGGTACAACTAAGAAATATGTTGAGGATAATGGGAACCAGATTTTTCACCATTGGAGAAGAAATTTATAAATATGAAAAGAGAAATAGAATGGATCTTGTACTTTTGGATTGGAATGGGAAATATCAATGTGAACTCATGGATCTCAATATATATAGATAGATAAAGAAATATAGATGTAAATAAGTGTGTGTGTGTGTGTGTGTGTGTGTGTGTATTTTCCCTACCTCTGTCCATAAGAGGTCCTGGGAGTAATGGCACCCTAGTTAGTAGTGAGCCTACTTAGCTGTCAGATCTTGGCTTCCAAATACCATTCTCCACTAAGAAGGACTAGGGTTCCTTGAAGAAATGTGTGATTTCAAAGGCTGAGGCAGAGAAAATACAAGATGAGCCTGGAACCCTGGAATATCTTCTTGTGCCAGTGAGTAAAAAAAGTGCTCAAAGATTTATGGGAATATGTCAAAGAACACAAAAGCCAGATTGAAGGGTTTCCCAATGGCCAGATTTGGGGCAATTTCAGGATCAAAATAAATAATCATTCTAACAGATTATAACCTATTGAATATCATAGGATTCCATGAGTTCATTTGGTATTAATTATAATAATTAATTAAAGTTTGATGAGGAACAGTATATTCACATACATTCAAAATACTCATTAATTACAAAGGGGAAAACGTACTTTTACAGTGGAAAATCTTTGTAGACACCATTTTAATCAAATGTTCAAAGTGAACACCAGGATGCAATGAAAGTAACACAAAACAGTTCTGAAATACTGTTGCCAAAGATAGATAAACTGAACCCAACAAGCAAACCCAAATCGAGGGACATTCTATAAAATAACTGTGAGTGATCTTCATAAATGTCAGTATTATGAAAGTACGAAAGACTGAAGAATTGTTCCAGATTGCAGGAAACTAAAGAGACATGACAACTAAATGCCTTGTGTGATTCTGAACTAGATCCTTTTGTTATATAGGACACTTATTGAAACAACAGGTGAAACTTGAATGGCATCAGTGGATTAGTTGGTAGTAATGTTTCAATGTGAATTTTCTGGTAGATGTACTGGATTATGAGAAGAATGTCCATATTCGTAGGAAATACACTAAACATTCAGGAAGATGAGGCATCCTGTAGACAACTTACTCTGAAGTGTTTCAGGAAAAATAATTTCTCCTACTGTTCTTGCAAGTTTGAGAGTGTTTCCAAATAAAAAGTAAAAACCAGAGGCAAACTGAACAAAGGTAAGAAATGGAAAACTTGGAAGAAAGCAGGGGAGGAGTAAGGCAAAGGATGAAGTCCAGTAACTATAACTGAGAGAAGAGGAGAAAGGATTAAAGAGAATTTTGTCTGTTTACAAGAGGGGCGAGAGAGGAAATGAGATGCTGGCATAGCTGACAGAAACTAAAGGTGGGCTTGGCAATGGATTTGGAGAAGATGGCAAGAGAACGAAGAAAAGACTTGGTGAGTGAGAAGATAAAGTAAAGAAGAGAGTAGAGAAGAGAACTAATAGTTATTGAAGGCCTTCTATATATGAAGTACTAGGCTGGGCATTTAAATCCCATTTAACTCTTATGTAAATATGTAAGAGGAGAGTTTTATCCACATTTAAAAATGAACTAAGGCTCAAAGAAGTAATGAGCTCAAATATAGCTGGTAAGCAGAACCAGGATTTAAATCCCAGGGTCTGTGATTTCAGTGGCAGTGGGATAGCAAAGAAATGGTCTTATCAGGTCAGGGAAGAGAGAGAATTTAATTTCCCCCCAGAGATTGGAAGGGGCACAGAGATTGAGTGAGAAAATGATGGTGGGGGTTCAGAGGTTGGGATTGAAATTAGGATTTGAATAATCTGAAGAGATGTGTTGAAGTCATGGGGAAATGGCAGAAAAAGCAAAGAGAGAAACACCATCACTTTAAGGTGAGAGAAAGTCCAAAAGGAATGGGCAAGGGGCTTAGTGGAGTATGGTAGGCCGACTTCTAAGATGGCATACAATGCCATCCTAGTGTTCACACTCGTGTAATCCTCTCCCCTTGTGTGTGGGCTGGGTCTAGTGACTTGCTTCTAACCAAAAGAATACAGCACAAATAATAGGATGTCACTTCTGTGATTAGGTTACAAAAAAAATTGTAATTTCCATCTTGCTAGTAGACTCTGTCTTGTTGGTTTCAGTAAAACAAGCTGCCATGTTGGAGAGGCCCATGAGTCAAAGAACTGAGGACAGCCTCCAGCTAACAGCCAGCAGGAAATGAGGCGCTCAGTCCAACAACCTTCGAGAAACTGAATCTTGCCAACAACCATGTGAATGAATTTGGAAGCAGATTCTGTCCCAGTTGAACCTTGATGGAGTCTTGAAAGAGACTGTCGGCCAATACTGTAATTGCAGCCCGTGGGAGACTTTTAAGTAGAGGACCCAGCTAAGATGTACCTGGATTTGTAACTCACAGAGACTGGAGAATTAATGTGTTGTTTTAGATGACTAAGTTCTGGGACACAGTTCATCTTCATTATTCAAGGATTACACACTTACAAATTCACCTGCTCACTACAATTTATTTGTAACCCCCAAATCAATAGTCACCACACTTTCGTGGTCACCAGGGACATGTACAGAGCAGTGAACAATTTGAGTTGCCTGATGCACGTGTTCCCAGCTGACGGGGAACCAGGCAACATTCTGATTTCTTGTCTTAATTTTCATATTGTACATAAGTGTCCTTTTCACAGTCTATTTAGTGCCATGCTTTTTGCATTTTTGTTGGTCACTTCACTGGTTAGAATGGTCCCCAAGCACAAAGCTGATGTGCTGTCTAGTGTTCCTAAGAACGAGAAAGCTGTGATGTGCCTTATGGAGAAAATTTGTGTTTTAGATAAGCTTCGTTCAGGCATGAGTTATATTCAGGATGTTGGCTGTGAATTCAATGCAAATGAATCAACAGTATATATTAAATAAAGTGTATCTGAACAGCAACACACATAAAACAAGATTGTATACTGATCAGTTCATGAAAATGATGTATTTCCTCTAGGAGCAATGATTCAGCATTTGCTAATTCAGTGTCCTCAGTGACTTATAGGACATAACTACCTCAAATAATGAGAATTGACTGGGAAGAATATGTGGGAAACAAGGTAATTCAATTCACAATTCTAAGGGGGAAAAGTGTCACAAGGAGGGCATGATCAAGTGTTAAGAGCGCAGTCTCCCACTAGGGGTAAGGTTAGAGAGGTCGTGGATGATAGTTCTTAGTGGCTGCCATCTAACTATCATTAAAATGGTTATATAGAAAAAATAATTTTGCCGGGAGGAACAGAGTTATTTTGAATGAATGTGAGTGAAACTCTAGGAAAATCAGCCTCACAAAGCAGTCTCTTTGCTCTAGAAAGCCCACAGCTGTGTGAGGATTGATGTGTCAAAAGGCACCAGCTTACTGAAAAGCTCCATGACTATACAGGGTGATGTAACCCAAGGCCAGCCTCTGGCAGCCGCAGCACAGATGCTGCCAGTGCAGGGAAACGGACTGGCTACAGAAGAAGCTGTGGAAGGGAATAGCTCCCTGGGGACCCAATGTGCCTTAACACAGCTTTTCTGTAATCTACGGCTGAAAGTGTTAGCATCTACGGCTGAAAGTTTAAGGTCTCTTCACTTTATTTACTTTTATCTTTAGCCCATAAATGGTTCTATTTGATTTTTTTTCTAGTTAACATCTGTCACTATACATAATTACCATTTTTTTCTTCTGATGAGAACTTTTAAGAACTATACCCTCAGCAACTTTCAAATATGCGATACAGTATTAACTATAGTCACTATGCTGTACATTACATCCTTATGACATTTATTTTGTAACTGGAAGTTTGTACCTGATTTTTTTTTTTAATTAGGCTTCCAACTTCACCTGGGATTCCAACTCTCTGCTCTCACTCTAATGAGTGTGCTAAGTTCTTAAACATCCGTGGATTTTGTATAATATGTAGCACTGTTTTTGTGTGTGTGTGGTTTTAAAGTTATATAAATCACACTATGCTAAAAATATAGAGTTCTTTCTTATACTTTTCCCGCTCTACCCTACGATTTAAGTCTGGCTCTATGAATGTATAATTTGTTGCTTCTAACAGCTGGGTAATATACCATAGTGCGTATCACCACATCTCACCCTCCTTTCTTCTAGTGCTGGACACCCAGCCTGCCTCCATTGCCCACTACCACAGTGAGGTAAAAAGAGCAGAATGAACAGAGCAGACCACCTCCTAGTTCTGCGCCCTTCATTTACCCATAATTACCTCTCATTCGTCTCTTGTCCTTCTTGCCTTTGTTGGGTAGAGGGCAAAATCCACCAGAACTCATTCCTTCATCATGAGAACATGCAATGTCTCACTTTTTGTAGAGCAACTTTTAATTTGGTTACTCCAACAACTTTCTGAGAGGCAGAGGGACAGATTTAATTATTAGTTAAAAAGAAAAAGCACAGTGGTAATTCCCAACTCTGGTTTTGCCCAAAGGTTGTAAAAGTAAAAAAGAAAACAAAACATAATCTAAAAATAAAATACCATTTAATGGATTTAAAAATAAATATGTGCCATGAAAAGGTAAGGGAAAGAGAAAGGAAAAGTTGACAAAATCAAGTAACTACGAAGCATGGAGACACTTTCAAATGCTTACCCAGGTGGTAAACAATACATTTTGAAAATTTAGATCACTGAGGCATGGAAGGCAAAAATGGAAAGAATAAAATCTGGGTAATTAGAAAGCCCAAATGTATACTGACCTCAGGTATCAAGTGCCAAGCTAGACTGATATCCAGATCAGACTGCTGCAGAATGAAGCTAGAGAAAGATTCTTGCTGACTCAAAGAAAGAAAGCCATAGCTTGTGGAATCAATTTTTATTTTTAAATCATACAGAGAGGCTATATATATATATATCTATATATTTTTTAATATATTATTAATCCACATTATTTAAGGAGAATTTATTTATTTGTTTATCCAAACAAAATCTAATAGACACTTTATTCTGAGCAATCCAATACATAGTAGAAAACCCTTTAAATATATAAAAGATTATTTTGTGCACATCTAAATGTATCTAAGGGAGCAAACTACTGAGACATTGTGATTAGATGAGAATTGCAAACATAGTACCATAACGGAATTCTTAAAATGAGATTTTAATAACACAAAGGCTTGAAGTAGTGACTTCCTCACACATCTTGGAGTACGTCTTAGAAGATAACCCCATAAAACATTGTATGGCTTCAATACGAACTTCAGGGTTTTCTTCCACACCCAGCTATTGCCTTCACTCCTTGATAGTATCTTCTGGACATATTTTTGTTCTTTCTCTTAATCAAGGAGCTAAACGAAGAGCAGTTGCCACTTTGGGAAAAATATACTTTTGCCCCAATGACCCCTTGGTTTCCTTAACTACAAATTCACAGAAAGTGCAAAACAGTTCCCAGAAGTCAGAACCAAAGCAAGAATGCTCAGAATGCAAGAGCTAGATAGCTAAAGATGTGTATGTTTACATCTGCCTACCTATTTGCTTAGGGATTATTTTTTTCTGGATTCTTCTAGGATTCTATTCACTTGGATTGAATTTACATGGTGGCTTTTCTCTAGCACATGCAATTAAATTAATTTTTCTTTTTAAGATAATAAAATAGCAAATGCCTAAGTATCAGAATGGTTATGCAGCCCATGGAACAGCCCAAACAAAATCATTGATTGGGAAAGATGCCTGTAGGAAGATTAACCTTCAAACAGAATACCACCTGAGTAGCCTCCCATGAGAAGGCTGGACAAGTTAAAAAAAACGTGAATGGTGAGATTGTTGCCATGTCTGGTTGAATATAACAAGAGCCCACTATCAACAGCTCTATGTCCTCAGGCTTGCACCATTAAGCTGAACACTGGATTTTTCATTACTTCCTGTGGCTAGGGGACCGTGTAATTCATCTTCCAAACTGGGACATGACTGAATAAAGGGAAGCATTGTTAATAATTATGCCAGGGCAACAGGCTATAAACGGGTGAACAAACTGGACTATTGAGTCACTATACTTATGTCAACACTAAGTTCTGGGAGAGGCATAATTTGGGCTTTCAAAGGTGGACATGGACTGTGAGAGAAGGTATGCTCTAGGGTTTTTCTATAAGACAAGCCAGATGTTATGAGGGAGGAGACCAAAAGAACACAATTCAATAAAATATTCAACTGAAAGGGACCAAGAGGGGAACACAGATCATGGAGACTTATGGCGGAAAGAGAGTTGACCTGTATATATGAGAGCATGTCTGGAAAGTGGTGAGAAATGGACATGAACCAAATGAGGTCAGTGAAATTCAGTCACCTGCACAAAAATGTCTCCTTTGAAGCATTTCAAAGCTCATGATACCCAGGGCTCAGAGCATCTTGGACAGCTCTCTTGATGGTTATGACCATCCTAAGATTATGGTGGAACCCCATTCTCCACTACATTTTTATGTTTGCTGGCTAATTAGTAATAGGTGATACTGGAGAATAAGAATGGTTCCCAGAGTAAGGTCAGGACCTCAGCAACACCTGTAAACAGCCAAAAACCTTCTTAGCAGGCTCCACTGTGGGTCATATAAACATGATTTGAGCTATCTTTTTCAGCAGGTCATGTATTTTTCTGACAATGGATGCCAAGTTTTATTTTTAAAGAATAAATTAGTTTGCCGCCTTGCTTGTGCATTCTGTTAGAGAAACGAGTATCTACATACAAATGGAGGTTGGGAACAAAGCATGAATGTGCTGGAGCAGAGCTCAGCAAACTTTTTCTATAAAGATAGTTAATGTTGTAGGCTTTGTAAGCTACACGTGATCTGTTGCAACTACTCAAATCTGTGGCTGTAGTGAGGAAGTAGCCAAGAGAGTTCTAAACAAATTTGTGAGGACATGTTTCCATAAAACTTCATTTATAGATGCTGAAAATTGAATAATTTTCATGTGTAATGAAATACTTAAAAAAAATGTCCTCAACCCAAACTGTGAAAACCATTCTTAATATTAACTAAAAGGCCAGATGAGAACAGGCAGTGCAATATAATTGGCTGTAGTTTGCCAACTTCTCTGCAAGAGGCCCATAGATTCAAAATTACATTGGTGTTTTAAAGGGCATATGAAAACTACAAAGGAAATTTTTGCAAATGATAGTATATACTCATATTTAATTTTAAACCTGTAATCAGATTAGAGAGTTTTAAAGCAGATTGCTTTTTATAATGCATTTGAGAGAGAAATTCAGATAACTGAATGTTACCAAATAATGAATTTCTGAGTGGGCCACCTTACCCTTGAGTCCTTGGCACTTAGAGTATAATATCTTGAACTAAGTTTACAGCCCGAAGCACAGCTGCCAAAAATGCAGACACTGATCTTTAAGTTTCTCAATGTGGTGGTCTTCAACATTCATTGGAGAAATGGTGATTTTTTTTTAAGCCATTTCACAGAAAACATGACATCCAACTAAAATAAAATTGATGTGAATTAGAAAGCCTGACTTCCCTTTGAGAAATTAGATGTGATTCGTGTGCATAAGAGCCAAGTGGGCACTTAGCTGATGGTGGTTTCACCTGCGTCTGGTTTATGGCTGTCTTAAGCAAGTTTAGGATTTTAAAGGTGGAGTTACGTGGGAGAGTTGAGCCCTGTGTATTTTAAACCTAAAATGACCATCAAGGAGAAATCCAGCTAATTTACGGAAACAATTCACACATAATTAATAGTGGATTGAAGCTACCTTCAATACCAGTTTAAGAGACAAAATATCACTGCGCCAAGGGTTAAAGAAATATGGAAATGGAACGTCATCCTACCTTCTTGCTAAGGTTCAACTGAAAGCTTTGAGGCACATAATTGGCAAAATAGGAAAATACACAGAATTTCATAAAACATGTTAAGAGTAAACAAATTCCCTTACTGTTTTTCCCCTTAGAAATTTAGAATGGCACCAGGTAGTGCAAAGTGGAAAAAAGTACCATCAGCCCTATCTCTTCCAGGTAGATGTGTTTCAACAGAACCATGAAGAAACAAAGCATCCTCTTCTGCCAGCCATGGCCAACTAGGGCTTTTCTTTCAGCTTCAGGTCAATGCTTGAAAAAAAGGAAGAGAAAAATGAGAAACTGAGTAAGGAACATTTAGTAAGTGATTTGGGGTGGCGTGTGTTTGCCTTTTTTTTCCTCAAAGGACTTATTGAAAATAAATCATGCAAGTTTCTTATAACAGAAACATTTGGTAAAACACAGTCCTCCCCTAGTTGGCAAGGCTTCATCTAAAACATGAAATCTGTTAATTCTTACAAAACTGTTTCTGGAAGCATTTTACACCTTTTGAAATGATCAAGGTAGGCAAAGACTCGTGTTAAGCCTTGTTTCTAAAGTAAATTACGGTAAGGGACATTATTATTGCATTTTAGCAATAAGGGACTGACTTTTTTGGTAAATGTTCTTTCCTTATGGGGCAAATAAATGATCTCCCTGAAATAAGTAATCTCTGATAGGTGCTCAATAGTAAGAAAGTGATAAACAATACAAAACAATGGCATCCCCCTCCACCCCTAACATTTTCTATTACTAAAGGATTTGCCTGAGTGTGGTTAGTCTATCTTAATGAGATGGATTCTTATAACCTAAGAATGTTTTAAAGAATGTCTAGTGGGTTCCCAAATATCTACGGAATAAGTCTAAAATGTCCTTGGGCCACTTGTGTCTCTTCTTTGCCTCTTAGTGATCATATCATGACTTCGGGTGTCTATCAGAGAAGAGGGCTATAGCCAGCGAACACTCAGAGGCAGAATTTCAGCCATGAAAAAAGAAAAAACACATTGTTTGAAAAACACATTACAATTGGGAAGCATCTGAGGATTTCACTTAGCTTTGCCCTCCTGAGCCAGAAATCTGTATGTTTGCTTGTGGAATTTGCAGTAGCGGAGCACTGTTCATTGTAGGTTGGTGCAAAAGTAATTGTGGTTTTTGCACTTATTTTAAACCTTTTAAACCGCAATTACTTTTGCATCAACCTAATAATAGCTGTGCAAATAAAGCCGCTGGTAACCCACACGCACTGCCTGCTCATCCAGTTTATAGCAGTACCTTTCCTCTGAAATATCTTTAGCAATTCCACAACTTATTAGCTCTGGGGCCTTGGGCAAGTTACCTACCTTCTCTAAGTTTCCATTTCTGCATCTGTAAAATAGAACAATCGTCTCTCTCTGTCATATCTTGCTAAGGATTAAGTCTAAGTGTTTTCAACTGTACATAGTAAACACAGAGTAAATGTCTATTGGTAGTAGTAGTACTAGCAGTAGAGTAGTGCCTTGATGTCTTTTTGAAATGGGAAAAATCATCTGTCTGCTTAATTACTCTACTTATAATAATCTTGTCTCCTTTGGGAGTTTTCAGACCTAGACATGCTGACGGCCAGAGCAGGCCAGGTGGTCATGGATATTAATCGTTTTTTAATGCCCTTAAGGATCTGACTTGTTTTCTTATCTGCAGAGTTTTACTATGGAGGTGTCCTCTTTTTATTCACTGTGACCCCTAGATCTTTTTCTATTATGCTTTTACAAAACAAGTCCTTCTTGGTCTTGTTTTTGCTTCTAAATTACACTTCCCAGCTGTAGTTATTCCCAGCAGTCTGTAATAAGTGTGATTTGATGATTGGAATTTTATTCTTTCTCACGTGGTGATGACTCAGTTCCTCTCACAGACCCAGAGACTTATTTGTTAAACTAAAATTTGGGGCACACTGTCTGAAGAGTGTGAGTGTGGGTCAGAATTTTTGAAATTGTCTTGGACAATTTAAAGTGCATGGTCACTTTGTTTCACCATCTAGGTCCCTGACAAAAATCTGAAAAAACACTTCTGCCATGATGCCCATTTTCAAACACCTAATTTTTCATACTGACTTTTCCGTAAACGTTCTAGGGTTTAATTTATCCCTTCAGCTTTTGGTAAACCAAAAACTGAAAGATTGAAACCTAGTTACTCAGTTTATGGAAGAAGCAAGAGAGAATGATTTATATTGCTGTACACCTGAAACTAATATAAATTAATATTGAACGTCAACTGCAATTGCAAAAAACGTGAATGATTTTTAAAAAGTGACAGTTATCTTGTGGAGCTAATGAAGCTACAGACAATACTATTAATTTAAGTCTCCCCAAATAGAAACATGCCCCTGGGTCATATATGCTTTTCATGTATGTAAAAATATAAAAAAGGCATGTTGCAATTTTTAGGACATGCATGAACAAATAAAATCCAAACCTAAAAGTGAAAGAGACAAGTAACTAGGGGTACTTTGAAAAACAGTATACTTTTTAGAACAAAACATACTTTTAATTATAATTGAAATATGAAGTATGGGCAACTGGGCTTAGTTTTCTACAACCAACTTTCCAGTGAGACATAGCAAGCTTCTGTCAATTTTACTATAGGCCATTTTGGCTTCTAATATGTGTTAAATGAGGTTCCTTACAATATGGCTGACAATATTACTTAATGATGAATAAAAACACACTGTTTTAGGTAGGGAGAAGGGGGAGAATTTCCCTTCTCTCTTTGAGGAAAATGAGAGGCCACTACAATATCAGCACACATTTCATTTTATTCTTGGCCTGAGTGAGCTCCTTGGAAGAGCCTTTGCCCGTTTTGCAGTTTCAATACTAGATTCAATACTAGAAAGTGTGAAATGCTTCCATACAGGAATGAGAAGAAAGAAAACAAAGCCCCTTATTCTAATACTACAGAAAGCCAGAAATCCAGGGCTGGAAGTCAGCAGAAAATATTCTTTGCCATTCTTGTCCCTCATCCTGGATCTCATTTTCTGCACTGGGATCATGTGCCTGGTATGGCTTAGGAGAGAGAGGGCTGAAGAAAAGGGAAGTGTAGAGAAGAGTATGTCCTTAGAAGTGGGAAGTAACAATTTGTAGCGTCCCTTCCTTCCCCAAGTCCAGCCCTGGAATGAACCCAAAAAAGAAGCAGCGTTTTGCCCTCTCCTCAGCCCAAACCACCCTACATACAAATGAGGAACAAACAGACAAGACAGACAAAGAAGTGGGTAAGCCTCGCAGATGTAGCAGCCACAGGCCAGTGGGTGACACTGTCCCACAGCTTCTTAACTGCAGGTACAGGACTCTGCTCTCGGGGGCGCTGTTTTGCTGAGAAAGGAAAGATTTGCTAAAAGAATTATGGTGGGCTAAGGGACTGAGATATTTTTGCTTTGCAGAATTTTTGGGTAGCAATTGGTTTGAAGCAATTGTTGTCTTTATCTCAAAGAGGTGGGACAAGTGTAACTTTCAGAAAAATAGTTGCATAATTTCAAAGGTCTCCTTCCAGGCTTCATTCTTTGTGTCCTTTTTCAGTTGGGACCATTTCTCTGGAGTTTTTGTGTATAAACTTCCTTAAACTGTAAGGTATCCGTAGCAACTGCAAAGATATTGCACTGTGATTTTCCAACTTCCCTTCGGACCTCGAGGGAAAGGAGTTCCCAAAAGAACAAAACAATAGCTGACACATTTAAATTCGATGTTTGTCCCTCCTTCTGGATTCCTGGGAAGAAGGACAATGTTAAATTCTCCACATCTCAAACCAGATTAGAAGCCCCTAACTGGATGGCCAAGTTCCCTCTGAGAGCATATTGGTGACCACAATTTATTCCCTGAAACTGACTTGACCAATAATTAACTGTTTTCTTAGGCGACTAATTTTGTCTTCTTCTAGTCTTTGGTTAGACCAGAGGTTGCACACGTGTTCCAGCACTAAGACACCTCCCTTTGATTTCAAATCCACTGTCACTGGAACTACTTTACACATTCATATCCCAGCTCTGCGCTATTTTCACAAGTGTGAAATGTTGGACTGGTCAGATAATCTCTCTATGTCACTTCCCTTATCTATGAAATGTATCTATAGCCTTAGTCTGAGGATAAAAATCAGTGTGTGTGTGAAGCTTTTTACATAGAGCCTGCCACGCAGTGAGCACCAAATACATTTTTGATTTCTATTTCTTACAGCATGGGACTTGATGGACTAGATCATTCTACAAGCCCCATCCAAACTCAACTGCTTCTTGGAATTTTCAAAACAAGGACGTTTTCTCTCCCATTCACCAAAATATTAAGTTCAAATGGAAGTCCCAACTTTCACTAATTAAAATAGATGATGTAACTCAGAGAGCAGACTTGAACTTCTCTTACCTAAATGCTCTTACATCTGGCTCTAATATTCATTTTCTCCTCATTTTTGGATTGGAAAAATAGACAGCCAAGTACAGACTTAGGTTGTCTGTAAGGGATTTAATGGTGATCATGAAGGAGATGGGGTTAAGCTGGCACTTTTTAAGTTTCTAAGTTCAGGGATAGAGAACATAAAAGCTGAACATCTGAACGGGGTTTACCCAATCCTCAATGCATTTGTTTCTCTCAGAGCTCAGCCATACCGTACTGCAAGTAACCACATAGCAGTATTGATGGTGAATTCTTACTCTTTCTCCGTAGAAGACAGTTCTGGATCATTGTAAAGGCAGCTAGTTCTGAGTGCAACGGAAAAAAGGAAACAGTAAACATTCATTCCACTGTTACCACTTCGTGAGCACAACAGATTGGGCATTTTAAACTGTTTAGTGTTGTCCCATTGCTAACATTGAAAAAATCTACACCAGAAGTGATGTTGAGTTTAAGCTGTGATTCTTTTGCCATCAGTTTTGAAATATAGTAATTGCCCATGATTGAGAAACATAAAAGGAAGATCAAAAACTCCAATTACCTCCAGTGGTCTCTTCTGTCCTTGTCGTTTCCCCCCCTGATTTTTCATTCTATCTTATTCAGGGAATATAATATTGCAAATTTTTATTTATAATTCCTAAAATATAGTATTTTATATGCAAAGAACAATCCCTCTCAAGCAACATAATTTCATTTACAGATAAACCTAGTTAACTTTCTGTTTTCACAAGAATGAGGATTTTGCAAGACACTAAAAGAAAAAATGTCAATGTCAGCTTTCCTTGTGGTTGTTACAGAAAAATAATGACTACCATACAGTTTAGCTATGTTCAAGTAATACAAATGAATCCTGACATTAACCTGAACTGAATGTGTCCAGAAAGAAAAATGTAACCATATAAAATCATGAAATAAAAGTTGTGTTATGGCGTATGAATGTGTTTATGCTATTTTTGTGTAATGTGGTGCGATTCCTGTGAGCAAATTTCAAATTTGCTTTATATTAATTTCCGATTAATACGTAGCACACTTCACCTTTTACTTTTTGTCTTCTGTTAAATATTTTATTGCTGGCAAACAAACACTATTTAAAGGGATTCTATGAGGCTTTTTACATGCGAGTGTTCCTTTTGTCATGTGAGTAATTTCACACGCTAATATATCTGTTTGCACATAAGAGGTACAGTTATTAATGTTAGGCATTTTGTTGAAAATAACAGAATGCCATTTCTCCCTGGAAGGGCAGAGGGTTTTTTTCCCCTTCTCTTCCCACCCGTTCGCTGGTGGTCTGGTATTTTTATGGAGTGTGTTTGGTAACTAGTGAAAAAGGACAGTCAGGTAAGTGTTGACAGTGTGCTACAAAAACCGAGCAAAGCTGGACTGGAATCAGGAAAGGGCAATCTTCCAAACCTAGCTTTTCTGCTTTTTTACTTTGCATAATCCTTCCAAAGAAAACAGCAATTTGCAATCCATAGAATACTGTCACTACAAAGGCAGCAGATAGCTTCTTCACCATTTTCAACATAAGAATGACTCTCTATATAAAATTTATCCTTCCAAAGTATTTTCTTTTCTGTATAGATCTAAAGTTTTAAAGAAAAATTTGAACTGCAAAGATGAAAACACTATAAAAGAAACATGAAATAATAAAACCATTACATAAAGGGTGACATACATTTTAGAAACAATTAAAATGTTGAGCATGAATTTTGGAGAATTTGAACTGTAAAGAAAAGACCAAAAAAAAAAAAGTATAAAAGAAAAATGAAATAAAGTTTCAAAGAAAAAATCAGGCAGGCTGAGGAAATCACCTTCTGAAAGTCTATTAGAGGTGGTGGTGGTGTATGTGTATGTGGGGACAATGGTGAATGTTTAAAAACACTGATGGGAATAAAGCAAAACAACAGACAGGTAGGTTTTGTTTCCTGACAAGGTATATTGCTTCCCTTTGGTTAGAATGAGCCTGATGCTTTTTAATAAAGGTCATGTGAAAAGTCAGGGTGTATCTGTTAATAGAAAGAATCGGGGTTATCTTGCTTTTAGAATCTGACCATAGATGTGCAGTGATTGTGCTTCCTGAACCCCAAATCATCATATATAGTCTGTCCAAGGATTTGGGGACCACTTCAGAGGTATTTTAATCATCTGTGGGGTCAACAGAGTAAAATTCTTTCTCGTTACACATTTTCAGATGTGGAAGTATATTTCAATTCCTCATACATGTAATGTCACTGTCAAAAGAAATAGGATCAACTGGAGGAGAATTCAGACAGGTCGCTTACCCACTGAATCCAAAGGAGGAGCATAGACCCTTAAGAGAGGTCTAATTATTTTTATTCAGCCAATTATTTTTCCCCCATGTTTAAAAATCAGTTTTATTTCCTTTCCTAAATATGTCTTCATTTTTTTGAGCCAATTACTTTAAGGCAGTGATTCTCAAAGCATGGTCCTGATGATCCGCATTGGCTTTGCCGGGCGTTTGTTAGATATACAGATTCTGAAGCCTGCTGAGCCAGGAACTTTGCAGGTAAGGCCCAGGATGCTGTTTTAACAAGTGTTCCAGGTGATTCTGATACACTATAACACTTGAGAACCACTGCTCTACAGCAGCAGTCTTAATCTTAAGCACATTTGTCAATATATGCAGCAGAAATTTAGTGAGCAACTACATCTACAGTACTAGGTGTGAGGTTTGTGTTTCCTTTAGAAAAGAGATCAAGACTTCTCAAGGTCACCTGAGACCATTTAGATTCCTGGGGAGAGGGGCTGCGAGGGTAGGGAAGAAAACCAAATGAAAGATTTGAGAGAAAAAAAGAGAAAGCTACACAACAAAACCAAATATGATAACTGTTTCACTATGGTAACTATGCAGTAAGAGTACACATATGAGGGGAAAAAATCTATTGAAGGAGGCAACATTGCCTGGTACTAATGAGGCAACATGGCAATATGACTTTATAACTGGTTTGGCTGGAAAATTATTGATATCACCTCCTCCCAACTTTTGTCTTGAAAACAGCGTCTTAATTTCATAAACACGTTATCCTTAAAAAAAAAAAAAACTGAAAGACAAACTCATTGATGTTTCTCTCTCTGGGCAATCTCATGACATTATGTAATTTTAGTACAGATAAATGCTAAATGGGTACATTACACCAACAGTTTGTTCCTTGATTTCTAATATCTTCCTTGTTTCCATAACTTCTTGTTTTTAATTGTTGAGTTAGAGACTAAGAGGATTCTGTTAGAGTAAAAATTTGTATAATATAACTTTGAGTATTGTTAGTCTAAATGGGTGTCAGTCATCTTGAAAGAAAACTAGAGGATAGGAATACTGTAATAGTAAACTACCCTAACGCTAAACTTTCTAAAGCAAAAACCTTTCCTTGAATTTTTAACCCAAAAGATCCACACTATAGGCACATAATTCTACAGATTACCTGCAATAAAAATGGGTCATAGGAAAAAAAATATCTAAATGGATTGTTTTCATAAGGAATTGGCATTTACACCTTTTCAAAAAAAAAACCTTTACTAAGTAAGATCTTACTTATTCAAAATTTGTAGCTCTGCATACTGTCCAGACTTTCTGCTTTTGCAACATCTATTAAAATTTGAAGTGGCTATAAAAATTGAAGTGTAAGCAACATTTGAAACGGAAAGAAAGCTCAATACAGCAAACTTTCAAAATAGTACTTGTCTACTTTTAACATAGTGTCAGAAAATTATTTGTAACTTGGAAATAAAAGGAAATTACTGGATATTTTTTCAAAACAGTGCTGAATTGACTTTCTACTGATGGCCTATTTTATAACTCTGTAGGGCCAGAGGTTAACTTTCAGATTTTTGTTGAACAGAGACAAATAATTTCTGTCCAGTGAAAAAAATAACCTAAGGTTACAGTTTATTGCCCTCCTGAACATTAATCAATTTTGTATCTAAACCAACAATCTTATCCTAACATTTCTTTATAAATTGCCAATTGATATTTAGTTTTACAAATGCCCTTTGAACTGGTTTTAACACCTTACTGGTTCCTTCATTAAATAATTAGTTGAATAAAACCATGGCCATGTATTCATTTTATATTTGCATTAAAGTTATGATTTTGCCTTTTTGAAAATTATACTTTAATAATAGCGAACAATCATTTTTTTTATTCATCCAAATAGCTCAGAAGCTATTAGTTAAGTAATATTTCCAAGTCACTCAATAAGGTGTTTTTAAAAAAATCTTAGAAAGTCATGAAATTGATTCTACAAAATATTCCAAATTTCATCTTGCCATCATTTCTCTCCATTAATATGAATTAATGAAGTTTTGTTGCCTCAATATAGCTAATGATCATCTGGATGTTATATGTGTGTGAGTGTGTGTGTGTGTGTGTGTGTGTGTGTGTGTGTGACAGAGAGAGAGAGAGAGTGAGAGAGAGAGAGAGAGAACCTGTGATGTGTTCTTTTGTTGTGGTGCCTAAAATTACATGTACAGGTTTTTAAAAAATTAAACAACAGTATCAAATACATTCTTCAAGATAACCAAGATCGTGGGAGAAAATAGGCTGTAGTACAAATAACTGAGATTGTATCTATCATGTGACATGGGGAACTTTTAAAGTGCAGCATCAGTATCAGGATGCAAGAATACAACACCAGGCATGCAGGTTCTGTCAATTCATTCCTGAAACGCAAGCCAACATCACGCCAGCTGCTGAATGAAAACCAAGTCTTACTTAGCTGCTTCTGATGCTTCCCTCAGTTCTTCATCCAGTCTGCATGAGCAAAAATTATCAGTGTAGGAAAAAAAAAAAAAGAAGAAGAAGCAAGCAGAGCATGAGAGAGTCACCCAGCAAAGCAGAGCCAAACATATGTGGAGTATATGTGCTTTTAAAAACTATCTTCTGGAGCACTGAGACACACTCCTTCAATTAAATATGGTGTTATTTCCTCTCATTCAGGGATTATGCCTGTTTACTTTGCAAGTTCCTTCATAAAGCTAGATACAAAAGTTGCAAGGACATCAGAAACATGCGGGCTCAATAAAGCTGGAAACATCACATGAGTCTGTTGACTACAGTTGAAGTTAGCTTGCAGCCTGGGCCAAGTCAGGGATGTATCGGGCTTAGTAGGTTTCAGTTGCAAATTAGGTTGACCTCAACAGCTTTACACACAAGACAAAGACGGGGAATGGCATACACAAGGGACTGACACAAGGACCTCTTGCCCTGGAAGCATGTTGAGGTCACCCACAAGAAAGACACTGGTGTACACACACAGAGGGTCCAGTGTGAATTGTAGGTTAGGAGATTTTACCTCACACTTCTCTTATAAGATCTCTCTTCATCGTACCTTACGAGATAAAAAACGAATGCAGTGAGGAACACAAACCAACAGATGAAAGAAATGACAAGTAAATGTTTTAAAGAACAGTCAAAACATGACAGAAAAAGCCTGCCCAAATATTAAATCAAATTGCCTTTTGGAAGAAATCTTATTTTCTTTAGACATAATCAATGATTTAGAATTTAGAATTCTATACAGCCAATCCTCATTATTTGCAGATTCCATGTTTGCAAATTCGCCTACTTGCTATACTTTATTTGTAACCTGAAATCAATAATTGCAAACATTCATAGTGGCAAAAAAAATTGAGTCACCTTATGAGCACATTTCCAGCTGAGCTTAAACTAAGCAAGGCTGTATCTTCTCGCTTCAGCTCTCATACTGTAAACAATGTCCTTTCTACAGTCTATTTAGTGCCATAAATACATGTTTTTATTTTTTTTTGTATTTTGCCATTTAAAATAGGCCCCAAGCATAGCGCTGAAGTGCTCTCTAGTCATGCTGAGCACAAGAGCGCTGGGATGTGCCTCACAGAGAATATATGGTGTTAGATAAGCTTTGTTTAGGCACGAGTTAGAGTGTGGTTGGCCATGAGTTCAATATTAATGAATCAACAGTATGTATCAAATAAGGAATCTTTAACACAGAAAAACACATAAAACACGATTAGATATTAATTGGGTGACAAAAATGTGACCAGAGGCTCGCAGGAACCGAACCCTGCTTTTCCCCTATAAACAACAGTTCAGTAGTCAATATTTGGTGGTCTAAAAATCACTGCTACAAATAACAAGAATCAACTGTAATCAGTGATTAAAAATTTGACCCTAGATTGGTCAAGTTTTTCTTCCATTAAAGCCCTTTTATGACAGGTTCCATCCTGTCTTGGGATTGGCTGAGATCAGATCCTCTGAATGTTATTCAGTAATAAGAAGGAGCTATGGCTTTTATCAATTTGAAAATGGCATAACATGAAAATGAGGCAATGAGGGCTAGTAGTAACAGAAATGGTGGGAAGATGACCACAGGAGGTGGATTTCGAAAGATGGGAGATAACATGGATACATGAGGAGGACATGCATGGTTGTAAATTTCTTCCTCCAGAAGAAAATCTTTCCAAATGGAACCCTTCCTCCCCAAGTAACTTTTCGCAAATGGAGCCCTTGAAAACCGGTGGGTGTGGATGAATGAAAAGTGCCTTGGGCACATTTAACTTTTCAGTTAGACTTTCCTATATGACAGTGGGTCTCTAAAAGCAACATGCTTATGATAAATAACATTCTAGATTACCAACTTTGTACCAGTGGGCTTTCTGAATACTTTATGTACCTTGTTCTCATTCGGTCCTCAGGACCACTCCATGAATTGCGCCTTATTTTCTCATTATACTTGATGCTGAAGCTGAGACTCAGAGAATTTTAATAAGTTACCTGAAGTCTCAGAGACATTGAAAGGAAGGCAGAAAAGTTTAAGTCTAATGTCAAGCCTGCAAAGCCCATTCTCTTTTTTTTTACAACAGCCAAACCACAGAAGCATTTCCGTGTTTACCTAGAGTGTGGACAATGCTCATTTCTACTGGAAAAGGAATGTCCCTGTCACCTTTTGCAGAGAGAGACAGTATCGTCGGAGGTGGGTGCTCCAGTACTTTTTTTATTTAAAGAGTTGGAGTGTTTTGAAGATGGATGCATCTTTTTGAAACAGCAGGCCAGAGCTGTGAGGTATGCTGGCTACTATAGGAACCCTGTGAAGCTAATGAGGATGCAAGCCATTGCTAGGACCTTCTGCACACTCTGCTTGAGCCAAATCAGTATCCTGGGTTCAGGCCTGATATTGGGATGTAGAAAAACCAAATACATCTACTCCTGAGCTTTAACTTTATGTAAATACTTTAAAAGAGGTGAAGGAAACTACTAGAAAAGGGCATGGGAATTTTGGTGCCAGGCTGACTCAGAATTGAATTCTAGGTTCATCTTTTCCTTGCTCCTCCTTATAGTTCACATAATCAACTTCTCTTTACTAAGTCCTCCTCCCGTAGCTGTAAATGATATACAGAGAACACTTCTGTGCCCGGCACAGCATAGATACACACTAAGTGGGAGTCCTTTTCTTCCCGTTTTTGTGCCTTTTTCTTTTTAAGTGAGGGCTCTTTTTCCGGGGTGCCCACACTGGGAAGTCCCTTTTGTTATCGAACATCTGGAGGAAGACTAGGTATCCTTGTTTATGTTCTTTGAACTGATGGTTACCTTCCTTTCAATGTTAATCAAATAAAAAACTAGTGAATCAGACATAGAGAAAGAAAAACACAATCCACAGAACACAATGGTTCTTTGCAACAATGAACCACATAGGAGCGTTCACTCTCCAGAATCTGTGGTTTTAAGTTCCAGCTCTAAGTGGTTGTTCAGTTAGCTTTTACTCTTATTTTTGTAGGGTAATCATCCGACCTTCAGTATCAATGCCGGTGCATTATTACCCTGTGCTGAGTAAGGAAACGTTCCTATGTCTTATTTTTCACCTGAAGGGAGCTAGGAAGAAAAGGGATTTAGAAGAAAACAGAGGAAGGGTCATTTTTTTCTCTTTTTCTAGGGTCATGCAGATAAATTACTTTACATAAGGCAAGAAAGCAATCCAAGCGCTCTCACACCCTATTGTGTCTGTGTAGAGTGAGAGGCCAAGTAACAGATGTACTGATTAAGGTTAAATTTATGCTTTCTCCAAAATGGTAGTAAAATCCAAAGTGAAAATGAGCACTAATCAATAATTCCAAGAGAAGATTATGTGACAATGTAAAAGAAGTTGTAAAAGAACAGAAGAGTTATCTATGAATTATAAGAAAAATATATATATTTATTGGAGAAAATTTAACGTTTGTCTTAAATATTTAAGAAATTAGTTATTTTCCAATCTCCTTCTCCAAACATGCAATATTTCTTACCACGTCTTTGAAACCATCAGGACTTACTTGATGATGCTCTCTGGAATATGGATGCAATCCATGGGGATCAGCTCGCTGAGTTCTGATAAGGTACTGACATATTTAATTTTACTGCTGAATTTGGAACTAAAAAAAGAAAAAAGAAGAAAAAAATATTATTATTCCTTGCTCTTTCATCCCTCCTCAGGCCACTGCATCTTTCTGAAAATCCTGTTCTCCACGTACTTATCACCTTGGCCCAGCACTCTTAGTAAGAAAGAAAGGCCACCTTATTTGAGTAGTATGGGCCAACCACTCTTTTAAGTGATTTATATATATTAACTCATTTATTTCTTATTATAGTCGAGTGAGGTAGGCAGTATAATTATCCTTTTTAAAGATTAGGAAACAGAGACACAGGGAGGTAAGTACTCACCATCAGTAAGTGGCAGAGCCAGGATTTAAACCTGGGCAGAGTCCACACTCTTGATCACACATCCTGTGGCCTCCCAGTGGTTCCTGCCACTCTGCATTACCATTGGTTTATGGTTTATTTGGTCGCTTATTTGTTTTTAATGAACAAAAATGTTGTCATTTGTTCTTTTGGAATCTCCCACAAGGTTAATATATTTTTAAAGTATATGTAAAGTCATTTTCCTTGTTTTAGTTTTATTTTAAGTATTTTAAAACTTTTTTGTAACGTGCTAGTTTGAGAGTTCATTCCAGATGAACCAACATTCAAAAACTGTTCCAGTGACTGGATTTGAATCACAAACAGCTTTCATCTAAATGTTATTTTAGATGTGTGTAAATGCATAGAAAATAACTTGGAAGGAGACCACTGAAACTGATTAGGAAATTTGCCTCTGGGAAAGGTTAGTTAGAAACAGGAATTGGTAATTGTTGGTCTTATCAGTAATGATTGGATATTTTATCAGAACACATTTCTCTATTACTAGTGTAATTGCAAACTAATTTTAAATATGTATCATTCCACTTGAATGGGAACTTGGTCAAGCATCAGATTTCCTTGGATGGTTTCAAATTAAAAGACAACTCTCCCACCCCCCTACCCCAGTCTACTGGGATAGAGCTGAGCGGCATGCCTGCCAACTGTGTAGCCTTCTGTTCAACTACTATGCATTCTAGCAGGAAGCTTTTTCAAGGTCATGTCTCTATACATTTATCTTTCACATTTACTTAACAGTTTTGACTCTGAGTCGCTGACTGTGACTTGTAACAACTACTCTCCAGTCACTTCTAGCCCTCCTGTTAAGTCTTGAGTAAACACACACTACCAATGAGAGGCTACATTAGACCTCTTCCTTCCTCCAGAGTTTTTGAGCTAAATTCAGGCTTTGATAAAAGAAGAGTGGATGGAATGAGAGGGAAGAAGTAGTCATGCAAGGGGGTACCTCCATCTCCAGTGTTACATTCACAGGAATGTAGTTCTCTAAACATGTTCTCTCCTTGGTGTATTTGTACCTGATGTTTCCTCTACCTGGTTTTAGCTAGCCAGTCCTATTAGCTCTTGAAAACTCGCCTTGAAGGCTCATTCTTCTGGAAAGCCTCTATTGACACAGATTCTCAGTCTCCACTCTCCACCTGTTACCCTAAAACTCACCTCACGTTGAGTTATCACCCTTCACAGTGCTTCAGTTGTACCCTGTATTATAATTGTGTATTGTCTGCCTATGTCTGCTTCGTGCTCCTTTAGGACAGCAATTTAGCTATTTAATTTCTCAATCTCCAGCACCTAATCCAATGCTTGGCACAAACAATTCATTTTTAAAAAGGAATCTGCCATATACCTCTCTCATACGTGCTACCTTGTAGCAATTTACTTGCAGTTTCGACCCTGGCTGTGTCCTGTGAACAACCTTCCTCTTCATATAGTTACTTTTTGCTCTCCTGATAAGTCTTGGGTGAACACATACTACCAGCAACCTACAAAACAGACCTACAATACATTTTGGTAGCTTCTTCTGTCAGGTGTAAAAGTTGGTTACCCTGATGTAAATAGACTTAGAAAGGGGATCTTTAAAGAGGGTCTTAACATGATGAAACAGTAAATATAATGTGTAAGTACTTGAAACGTGTGTTCTTTAGAAATAGGCAGAAAATTGGGTTCAAAGCCTGAGTCTATCATTTATTGGCTGTGTTACCGTAGACCTGGGGTTGGCAAACTCTAGCCCGCAGGCTAAAACCAGCTTGTTGACTGTTTTTTGCAGTCCTTGAGGTAAGAATCATTTCTGTGTATTTTAAATGGTTGAAAAAATATCAAAACAAGAATATTTTGTGACACAAACATTTTTTTAAAATTCAGTATTCATAAATCAAGTTTTACTAGAACACAGCCATATTTATTGTCTACATATTGTCTATGGCTGCTTCTACTCTGTAATGGCAGAGTTGGGTAGCTGTGATTGAGACCATATGGCCCACAAAACCTAAAATATTTACTATTTGATCTTTTACAGAGTGGTTTTCCTGGCTCTTGCTATAGGCAATTTATTTGACCTTACTGAACCTCAGGGTTTTTCCTATATAATGGAAATAGTAAACAGTACCTCCTTCAGACAACTGTTATGGGGTTAAATGAAATAATGCATGTAAGCACTCAATAAATGTAAACCATAACACTATTTGCTATAATTTTATTATTTTAATTATTATTATCATCTTGAAACTCCCTTCAATAAAGTTGAATTATAACCATTTTCAATATTCTTACAGTAACAAATATTTTGTTACTTATTAAGAAGAAACATTTGTTTTATAAGTATAAAAACTGAACTATTAAACAAACATCAATATCAATTCTAATGTTTACTTTTTACAAATTAAACTTTTTATAAGCTCTTCAGTATATATTGATTTCTATTCCTTTGTCAAAGTATTTGCTGCTTTTATTCAAATAAAATTTGTAATACCTTAAATAATATTTCATATTATTTTTGAAGGCAATTTAACATGGCATGTAAATAGCTAACCTTTGCCAAAGGAAAATTAAATTGAATTGTGCTACTCAATTGTTGAAAGTAGAAAACAGGAATGCTAAATAATTATAAGTGAACACTGAAAAAAATACGGTAGAATCTGGAAGGCACAGTAAAGTTTATGTAAAAATGAAAAGGGGGATTTTAACCTATAAATTTTTTCTCCAGTAGTGAAGTTACTAGAAATTTTCTTAGGGATTCATCAATAACTTTGAGGCAGAAAAATTTCAATTTATCTAATTTGTATCCTGATGTTAGGCAAGACTTTATTTTATGGTATTTTTAAAGTACTCTAGAAAAGATATAGACTGCCTCATGCATTTAGCTGTTTCAAGTCTTTCTATGTTATGACGCATATCTGACTTTTATTTGCATCCGCAAAATGTAATGTTATATAGCATCTAGCACAACACACTGAACTGAACTGAATTGAAACCAAGAATCCTCATGGAAGATCAAAACAAAGCTCTCGAAATGGCTGCCGCGACTTTTTACCTAACCTTGGTGACCTATATGGTATATGAGTATGTTCAGCAGAAATAGAACAATTAAGACATGGCTCCTGTTTCTGTCGTTGGCTTGTCTTTGTATTCTCTTGTCATGTTACTCTACCTTTTCTAGTCTCTAAAAAATACCATGTATCACTTTAACAGCATTTTCTATTCCTTTTTGTAATGTGACATGGAAACCCATTACTTCATCTTTTATGTTACAGCAACCAACATAGAGATCATGATTTATAATAAGGAGGGGAATATAGTTATGAAATAATGCTCACTCTTAATTAGAGTCTCTTGGTGGATAGTCCAAAGTATCTTTCCAGGAAAGGCAGAGATAAATATGTCTTCCTAAATAGCCTCTTAGTTTATGAATTCTTGTTTATAGAAAATGAATATATATATATATATATATATATATATATATATATATATATATATATGATTTTAAAACTACTAATAGCACTTTTGCTACAACAATACTTTACAACAATTCCATACCTTATAAAAGGTCGTGTCACTGTAAGGATTGTTCTGATGAACCAAGATGGATGAACTATAATGAATGATTTCAAATTCTTCCGCAACCTATTTTGAAAAACAGAAATTACTCATAACCCATTTTTAGAGGGAATTATAACAGAAAGTATATCCCCAAATAAATATATATATAATATTAGAGAGTTCTAGACAAGTTACTATAATCAATAGGGAACGTATAGAAAAGTCACGATTCCTAAAATAAATGCTTTTTGATACATAATTTGAAACATATGATTCAAGTCTCATTTTCTGAGAATAAATGTAAAACAGAATGGTTGTATTCTTGGAGTCCATAAATCTATAACCATTGTGGCATATTTCTGTTTAACAATGCGTTTCATTTTTGTCAGCATTATCTTTACTATTTTGAAAAGAACAGTAACTTAATAGTAACAAGTAACACTCTTATTAGCAACTTAAACAATTTATATGCTCTCACTGAGCATTGGTGTCTTCTTACATTTAATGAAAGTAGTAACCATATATCATGTGGTTGCTTGGCTTTCATATTACTATTTTAATGCTCTTGGTTTTCAGGCATGATTTTCAGTATCAGTAACGTTATGAATGTTTGGACCATTACAAATTTTAGTTACTATAACAGGTTATTTGTGTGTTGTTATGTAAGGAGCCACATCTAAGGGGATGCCACACCTATCACAGACATCATAAACTTTTATGTTTATTATGACAATTTTCCTGTAGATGGCAATAACATGTTTTGTTCTATTAAAACCAGTATGGATAAAAGTAAAGTAGCTTAACAAAGGGGTACCCAAAGGCACCATATGAGCTAGTAGTTAACTTGAATTAATAATAAATGTCAAAATAAGAGCACAACAGTTCTCCAAATCACAATAGGGCCAGTCACACAAACAGCATCAAAATCACGTGACACCAGTAAAGAATCGTGGGTATTTGTTTTATCAGCCCAAATTGCACCTCCATGTGGCAATACCATATGCATAGTTTAAAATAGACCTCGTCACCAGGTTCAAGATAACAACATTTAACAAAATCTGGGGAGAATTTGCTTTAACTCAGATTTGGGACACCAAGTAACTCTTCCAATATTTTTATAATTTACTATCTCAGCTGTGCATAATTCAATGCTTCTAAAATGTGATTGCATTTTTGGTAGGTTAAAAGGGAATTAGAAAAAGTCAAAATAGGGATTAAATAGTGGAGTTCACCTACCGTCTGTCAATCATCTGGTAGCATTTCTTCATCCAGCCCAGCCCTGGCATCTTCCGTCTTGGGGTTGCACCATTCAAGTACACAATCATATAATCTTCAGCTACCATCAACTCTAAAGTGCTTATTACATATCTGATCATAGGAAGGAAGAGGTCTGTTTTCAGTTCCTACACGAAGCACTTCATCGTATTTATACCATAATTATATAACAGTTAAATAACAGGGTATATGGCATTTAAGAATGGTTATGCATATTACCTCTTCACCTTGAGAAGAATGCGCTTACCTAAGATAATTTCTCTGAGAGTACTGTTCATTTATCTGTCCATTTATCTTTTTTTAAAAATGCAGGGACACTTGAAAAATGTGTGGGTAAGAAATCTGACTTTCAAAAATGTCAACAATGTTATCAGATACTAAGGGCAACTCAAATAAAATAAGAGCAGATATAAATGAAGTCAGGTTATCATTAGTTGACTAAGAACATGTTATCGGGGAACAAATATAACACTTCACCCAAAGGAAATGTTACAGAATTTTAAAATGCAGGCTAAACTATGTTTTGTTTTCAATCCATTTTGCTGAAAAAAAAGAGCAACCTTAAAGGTTTTAGTTTCTTGAGCAATGTTCCTTGACAGAGATTTCACTGACTTTTTATCAGAGGCTTAGAATATTCTACATCATTTATTTCCTTTTATTAAAGATGCTTATCTGCCACACATGCCCACAAACATGAACTCAAAGCACTTTGTCATAAGTATCACTCACAGGAAAAGATTTTCCATGACATAGTGGTAATCCGCCCGACTGCTGTCTGGCAGAAAACAGGCGGCAAACACAATGATGGCATTTAGGCCATCCCCATAGTATCCTGGGGGACAAACAAAAAGACATTTGTAATCAATTGAAAACTTTTAACAAAACAATATTTAACCTATTAACCAAGGACAAATCTGGAAGCCTTGGCAAGGGTGTGGATGGGGATGTAATAGATACAGCTTTAAGGGAGTTTTATACAGACTATACTTAACTACATATGCATCTAATTATCTTCCGGTGGTTAACATGTATGTTATATAGTGTTTTAAATATAGAGTGTGAATATATTTGCATATATAGAGTATCTATATATTATGGATGATTACATATATGTTGTACATAGTCGTGAATGGGATGTATAATTGTTTAAGTTATCAAAGGATGCGGGGGCAATACTTTTTGACTTAAGGGTTGCTAATTTATATATTACAAAAACTAATTTACATAATACTTTTTTAATAGCTAAGAAAGAGGTTCTGATTAATCCTTTTTAGCTCTTTTTAGTTTTAGTTTGAAGGGAAAGGGAAAGTTTAGTCACTGAACTACAATATAATCTCAGACACACACACTCCAGTGATCAGATACTGTGGAGTAGACAAGTAAACCACCTTTATTTTGATTTAGATAACTGTGTACTTGCTTGTAGTGTCCCTGGGATCTCCGGATTCAACAGACAGTGCAGGGAAACATGGAAAGTTCTGCCCAGGCACAGAATAATTGAACACAGAATTCAGAGGTTAGTCTCTTAGAGAAAGGGGCAAACTCAAGAAAGGTTGGTCTGGTTCAAGCCTGCCTCTCTTTGAGTTTTAGGAAAATATGTGCTTTTGGGAAAACCTGAGAATTACTTCCTGGTTACATAGTGAGGGTGGGGTGGGAGGGTGGAACTGCTATTTGCAAGTGGTGGTGAGAAAATAGGAAGTGGAAGGTGCAGACAAGTGTGGTCATTGAACCTCCAAGGGTCAAGGAAATTGTAGAGGTATCAGGACATTTAATCCACTTTTGAAAGTTCTGCTCCATCCTTTAACCAAGCGCTGTGTTCCCTTAGAGTTCATCTTTGAAATTCATGGCAGTGGTTGATCAGATCCCCAGTTTTGTGTATGGAATCTCATGTGTCTTCCAGACTTAAAAACGGAAACAATGTACTGTATTTTCATTTTTTTATATCCCCTTTCAAACACTTACAATTTTTGCCATATAACATCGTTCTAGATTTCAGAGTCATTAAGTAGAGATTTCCTCAACACTTCGTGTAGGAGGGCAGGACACACCCTCAAAGCCTGACCCAGCCATGTCAGAACTCAGTGTGTTTCATTCTTTCAGAACTCTAACTACCCCTCTGATGATGACAGGGCAGTAAAATACTGGCTGGATATAGATTTGGATAGCCTTAACTCTTGAAAAGCAGTTTAATAAGATGTTCTCTACAAAGCGAAAGTATGACTCTACCACAAAAGAGGTGGGGGATGACAGTGATACCAACTAAAAATATACCAAATTATGGGTTCGTGTGTATTACTGATTTGAGGTTCTTGTAGACAGTGTTTCCACTACATATCCTAGAAGATGCTACCTATGTAAATATACATCTGATGCAACACATGTGTGTGACACAGGATTGCAGTAGCTTCCCTCTGGACTTTCTGCTTTAATTCCATATTTTCCAATATGTTGGTATTTACCAACTTCTTTTTAGAATGCAATATGAAGGAAAATGACAGAAGAAATATATTTTAATACAGGAAGTATTTGTTCCTCTGAACAATTTCATTGAAGAAGCTTTATAACGAAATGGAAATCCATAAAGGATAAGGTGGCTTAGCTCCACTAATACTACACCAGAAAGGTATGCAGTTCAGACTCAGCACCATGGAAAAGACTGAGTTCACTAAAAGAGACAATAGACATAATGGATCCAACTTAAACACAAGTCAGAAAACAGCTTTGCAAAAGCATCTTGCTAAATGTAGCTTTCTAAATGTCTGGCTCCAGGGTGTCAGAACAGTTTTAAGATCCCGACTGCTCAGTTACTCCGATTTCTTTTTCTGTTTCTGAAAATTTCCTAAGAAATTTTTTAAAAAGGACAGCCTGAGGTTTAGAAACAGTACCTCAGACATCTTCTTCAATGGCAAGTCAGCTCTGTGTGTCAGTACTATCTGTCCTTGGAATGCTGGAGTGTCCCGTTCACTCCAGGTCATTTAGCCAAATGAATACTTAAGGATCAGCTTACCACTTTTCAATCATTGTCAAACTCAGGAATGTCTTTTTACATAAAAACTACTGAAATGTACAAACGCAAAGATGGCTTTTTGTACTTTGGAGCAGAGGAACTGTAGGATGGGAAGAAAAGAGAGAGGAAGACAACAGGAGAGGAGGAGATGTAAGTAAGGAACTGGACGTCAAAGATTTCCTCATGAAAGTTTTCCTGCTAAATCAAGAGCTGGTGCCATCATTGTCAGGCTTTGGAAATAGTTCACGTAGCAATTGCTGACCAAGTGCAATAACCAGAACGAGTCAGGTCATTCACTTCTTGTCCCTTGAAGATGCCCTCACGGGGGTCAGCTAACCTAATTTCTATTCTAAATATGCAGCCTCCTGAAATGAAGTTGCCTGTTGGCAACTGCACGATTCGTTTCAAGTCTGGTTTTCCAAAAACGTGCATTTTATTAGACTCTCTTCTCAATAACTGTGAGGTGAATTCATGGCATGTGTGCTTGAGCAACCCACTGCCTCCGGAGCCCCTTGGAAGCAGTGATGCAGACCTTACCTGAGGCAGGACAAACAGACATGAAAGGGACGTAACACAAGTTTGCTGGCCAGCAAATGGAATGGAGACAGAAGGAAAGATGTCACAGGCGCAACCAAAACATACACACACACATACACCGGCCTGCAACTCTTCTCCTCATTCTTTCCCGGATAATTTGTCCAGCAACACTGCAGAGGTTACCTGAATCTCCTATAATGAAATAAGAGAAGTAAAAAAAAAAAAAAAGAAAGACAGAAAGAAAGGAAACTCCTCATTACATATTACAATGCTTTGGAGTGACTGTCCTTGGTCATTTAAATGTGATCTCTGCTTCAAGTTCAAAAAAGCCAGTTCTGGTTTCAGATGGATCCCATACTATTGGCTGATTTAAACAACCAAGACCTCTCTTTACTTTTTTATTTTAGCAGATGGCAGGAATAGTGCTCAGGGGCTCATGGGAGGTGACAGTGATTTTGAGATCACCCTCTTATGACTGATAAAGTCATTGAAGCCCAGATAAATTAAGTGATATACCAAAGTCATAGACTATTTAGTGACAAAGATGGTCTTCAACCCTGTTTTGTACACTGTGTACAGGGCTGTTGACAATAACTCATATAAAGTTCACCAAAGCTGAAGACTGAATTATTTGTCCAAATACTGCTCTCACACACTGATATTCCCAACTGGTATGGACACTTGGTAGGCCTTGTTTTTCAGTTAATTTATGCAGCTCTTTTAGTCATGCCCACACTCTCCCCCATCTTGAAGTTGTGCTGCACAGAGCACTATACCGTCGGTATTTTCCTATTGGCCCAGATGGGAAAACTTCCTTATAGCAAAACGTAAGACACCAAAACAAGATCTGCTTGTTCACTACAGTGTGCTGCTTTTTAAATGCTCATCAGAAGCCAGGATGACAAATTCAATAGATTGGTAACCAAGGAGCATTGTTTTAGCATCACTAAGGTCTAAGAAAGCGGTGTGAGCTTCCAATACAGAAGACAAAGCTTTGACAAATTTAGAAGTAACATCTGAACAATCTTTACTTACAGAGCACAGAAACTGTTCAGGGTGTAGGAAGAGGTGGCATCTTGCTAACGTTCCAGATGGGTACAGCCAGAGGCACACGCATGCAGGCCAGCGCCTGGGGGAGGCTGAGGCAGAGCTGGGTGAGGAAAGGGGGCCTTCTCTTCCAAACAAACTGGACAGTCACACAGACAAAAACTGAGCTCACAACACAGAACGCAGAGGAGTAAATGCCAAGGGGTGTTAGGTGGCAGGGATGAAGGGCACAGCAAACCAGGTTATCCCCGAGGTGTCAGCTCCGTTTTCACAAGGAATGTGACAGGCAGAAGCAGGGGCTTTTTCTGACCCTAGTATGCTGCTGATAACACACCCTCGTGGCAACAGTGGATTCGGGCAACAGACCCACCTGCTCAGCCCATCTAACTTCCCTGTGGTGGAAAGAACACACAGGTGAGTCTGCTGGAGTCATGGGAGGCCTTAGGAGAACAGTGAGGCAGTGTGCCTGCTTTCTTCACAACAAAGGGGTTCTTAATTTAAGATCGGAGGGGTAAAATTTTATAGGGATTATCTGTTCTACATTTTTTGTACTTTCTAGAATGAGCACAGGCTAGTTTAATAGTCGGCCTTTGTTTGGTTTTCATTTCCCAAAAGCAAACAAATGAAAAATACCTGACGGGAGGTGCAAAGGAGGTGTGACCTGGGAAGATGTGAATGATGCTCAGGTTGTGGTTTTCATCACAACAAAAGGGTTGACTCTGGCCAGTTGTCTGTCACCTTCAGCAAGATTAGGCCAGCTCTCATCCTGAAGGGCTATGGGAAAAGTTTCCCACAGAGGAAGCTGTCCCCATGCCACAACAGCTATCACTGGGCCATGTTACCATTTCAGGTCAAATAGTGAGACAGGAAAACGGAAGGTCATGGATGAGGACACATATTGGCATGTGCCTTCACTGTCATGGTCGGACTCCCTGGGTGTCCGGATACTTACGTGGAGGTAGCAATGCATGGCATGGAAAGTATAAAATCTGCTGGTGGAAGGAAATTTGATTGTAAAAACAAAATGTCCTTCTGCTAGTTAGAAAACAAAAGCTACGCGTTTAATGTCATGCCCAGACGCTTATTTCTCTGTCCTTGTTAAGGAAGAGAGAACAACGATTGCCTTGTCAGCTTACACTTTTCTGGAACAGCTGAGTGGTTAGGGTGGTGCCTCAGGACTGCAGGAAAGGAGTGCATGCAGCAGAAAAATTAAAAAGCCGTTTATATTTTCTGAAGTTGACAACACTAAATGTGTTGCTTGTGCTCATCTGACTTTTTTGTGAATCCCAAATTAGTCAAGGCTCTGGAGCTCCAAGAAAGCATTGGAAATACAAAACACAGCTTTTCTCCCTCCGTTCTTCCCCATTAAGCAAATGGAGGGTGTCACTGGAACTGGCTTTTGTCAGGCATAGATGTCATGGAATTTACAGAAAAGCCAATTTCAGGTAGGTAAAAAATGACAAGCCTCAGTCTAAGAAGATTTCCTAAAACTTCTGAAGAGGATTCAAAAGACTGTTTTATAATTAGAAGCACCTCCAGTTCAGTTACCTTACTACAGGCTGTGGTGGTACGGACTCAAAAGCTATTTAGTTAAACCCTAAACCGACCTAAGTGAATTCTGAACAGAAATTATTAAATTAGACAACTATGGATTTCAAGAAATTTATGCAGAAAATCATAGCTATCCGATACGCAATGTGGAAAGCATTTCACATTGGAAAGTTATTTTTCCATAGAAGGCTTTCCAGTGTTAACTGAATCGAGTATGAGGTAATATACGTAGCTTTACAGTCCCCTGAACATTGATTGCCCAATAGAGTCTTTGGGATGTCATGCTGCAGAAAACCCTAGTTTCGTTTTCTAATAAAAAAAAAATATGGCTGCCCATTCCCCACTTCCCAGATTCACACCGAGCTTGACTACCTCCGTGAGAGATGACTCTCCTGTAGGGCTCAATGACCTTCATGTCAATCCGCTGCTCTTGTTCTCCAATCACCACTGTCCTCCACAACCGGTTGTCTTCGCGCTCCTCTTCTGCTGTATATTCTGGAATAGACTCTGACTCTTGGCCAGAATCTTTGTTGGCTGTAGGATCCTCTGGAAATGAAGCACAGAGCAGGGCTGAAGGAGCAAGACCTTTACAGTTCAAGAAGTTCAACAACCAGCTGTTTCCTGGCAGAGTGAACTTGATGAATTCCCTGTTTTGTATAACTCTTATAGAGCTTAACACCATCCTGACCACATAAAAGACACTCAGTGAAGTCTATTACTGACAGAACAACCAAATCCATTGCTAAGGCCAAGCTGAGGGTGGGGATAGACACCGGGCTAGAGCTGCTTTGTGTCAGTAGTGGTCCAAGAGGGTATAGTCTGGTACCAATTCATCCTTGATCATACAGGTTGAAGACCGCAGGCCTGTCTAATGGGCTGAAAGGCTATTTATCAGACCTAGATAATCTGGTTTTCCTTGCACTACATTTCCTGGCTTATCCTGAGTGCCCAGAGTATTTTGGGGGCCCATAGCTTAATATCTTGATGATATTGCTAGCCTAGATTCCTGCTCTAAGTCTCTTACAATGGAGCTGACCACCTTTCCCTAATGGGAGCACATTGGGCATAAATTTGATATTACTTCCTGTGGATTTTTCAAAAATATGCTACAGAAAGATTTTATAATAAACAAGAAACAAATAACTTTGTAGACCAGAAACATTCCAAGGCTAAGAATTCTCAAGACTCCTATCTGTGGGTACATAAGGCAATAAAAAAGCCCACTGAGCACCTTGGGGAGAAATTTACTTATCACTCTGGTGCATCCAGAAAAAGCAACCATGTTAAGACTTTTAAAGAATAAGTAGCAATTGTTTCCATTTTTCACTTCAAGTACTAGCAGAGTTTAACAACATTTAAGTAATTTGAAGGAAAAGAGTATTTATAACTTTCAAAATAATTTTGTGAGATAATATCATTCTTATCTTTTCATTCATGGGAAATGACCTTTGACTTACACTGTACTGTACTTGTATTATTTTTATGGGACTTTGATATAATAATAATAGCAATACTCTATGAAGTAGCTACCATGTATCAGATGCCGTAGTAGGTATTATAATAGCTATGACACAGAGACAAAAACTAGCTCTGAAGTAATTACTTCAGGTCACAGAGTTAGTAAGCAAACTCTTACCTTTTCTGCCCTTCTAAGCTATCACATTACACTTTGAATTTTACTATGAGACTGTGAAAGGAACTTGGGCTAAGAAAGTATACCTGAATTACTTTTAATATCCACCTCCACTCCACACTTAGCTTGGAAACCACCACAGAGTACTCAATAAAAATTTGGAGGATGAGTGGGTAAGTAAAGCTTGGACAAGCTCCTGGAAATACTGGTAATCTGTAAGGGAGCCACAACAAAGCCATTATGTTCCGGAAGATTCCACAAGGACGGAAAGCAGCAACCTTTGGCTTCAGATCAAGAACTGCAGTCAGGTGCAAATCCATCCATCTGCCTATGGAATCCCTTCCTGCTTCTCCCGTTCTACTTGGGTTAGGGCCCTTGAATGCTCATCTTAGCTCACTTCCCAGGACCCTATTTTCCATCTGGTCTGTGTGCCCTCAAAACTCTGGGCTCTGATGTGGGTTTGTCATTTGTTGTCCCTGTACACACATGCTCTCCCCTGCAATGAACTTAACATCCACAAACCCCTCTTCATCCTGCTTGGGACTCTGGCCTGCTCTAACTTGGCTCCGGTGATCTGTGTGGGTTTGTTTTGTCTTGTTTTTTGCATGCCTTTTAATGAGGCTACTTTGTTTTTTAAAAAAAGTGTTTGTACACTGTATTCTGTTGTTTCAGGTTTGTTTGTTTTCTTGGATTATAAAAGTAAAACACACTAATAAAAGTGCAAACAATACAGAAATTGTTCATGAAAACAGCAAAAATTGCCAATGCCACTCTCACCCATTGTTTGATGTGTATTCTTTCTATGTGCATGTACACACATACTTTTTCCCAAAATGTATGCTTATTCCATATATTCTGCATGTTCTACACATACTGTTCAATAATGTGCTCTTGCCTAATAATATAGTCTTCTTTGCAGTTCAACGAATATAAA
The DNA here is from genome assembly GCF_036562045.2 of Rhinolophus sinicus. Lineage (NCBI taxonomy): Eukaryota > Metazoa > Chordata > Mammalia > Chiroptera > Rhinolophidae > Rhinolophus > Rhinolophus sinicus. The sequence goes on from NC_133754.1 coordinate 147,376,513, forward strand.
CCCTGCTCGTTTTAAAAATAGACCTACAGAATTCCATTTTATTGATGTCTTTTAGTTTATCAATCCCATAGTGATGGAAAACTACTTTAATTCCATTTTGCTGTTGTTGTTCCTTAGAAATATTTTGCTTCAATAATTTGCTTCAATAATTCTCTTGTACAGCCTATGGATATAGGCTAAATTTCTAGCAGTAGAATGCTGGATCAGAAGGTATAGGCACTTAAGGGTTTTACGGACATTTTTGCATTGAATATATCGCACCATAATACATGAGAGTTACTGTTTCCTCACACTGGCAGAAACACTGGAGGTTATCAAAGTTTTTAATCCGTGACAATTTAGGGTGAAACCGTCTCTTTTTTGTTTTAATTTGTATTTCTTTAATAATTACAGCAGGTAATACTTTTTTTTTTTTTTTTTAAGATTTTATTGGGGAAGGGGAACAGGAATTTATTGGGGAACAGTGTGTACTTCCAGGCCTTTTTTCCAAGTCAAGTTGTTGTCCTTTCAATCTTAGTTGTGGAGGGCGCAGCTCAGCTTCAGGTCCAGTTGCTGTTGCTAGTTGCAGGGGGTGCAGCCCACCATCCCTTGCGGGAGTTGAAACCGGCAACCTTGTGGTTGGTTGAGAGGATGCACTCCAACCAACTGAGCCATCCGGGAGCTCAGCGGCAGCTCAGCTCAAGGTGCCATGTTCAATCTTAGTTGCAGGGGGCGGAGCCCACCATCCCTTGCGGGACTAGAGGAATTGAACCAGCAACCTTGTGGTTGAGAGCCCACTGGCCCATGTGGGAATCAAACCAGCAGCCTTCGGAGTTAGGAGCATGGAGCTCTAACCACCTGAGCCACCAGGCCAGCCCGCAGGTGATACTTTTTAAGTGTTTATTGGCTATTTACATTTATTTCTCTTACTGAGGGAGCACCTATTAGGTCCCTTTTCTATTGTCCTTCTTCATTTTTTAGAGCTCTTTACATAGCACTTTGTCATGTATTACAATTATTTTCCTGTCTCATGCTTACTTTTTACATTTGTACTTTTTTCAAATAGAAATATATTTTATATCATTGACTGTTCACTTTTGTCTATGTTTTTTGATTATTGTATCACAGTAAGAAAGGACACCTCTACTTAAAAGTATGTATGTGCACACACACAAAAACACTTTCCTAAACTTTATTTCTAAAAACAGCATTATTGTTCATTTTAGCATAAAAGTTTGTGGCTGGACCTTTTTAATGACATGTTAATGTCATTATGCTAATGTTTCAGATGGTGGGCGCTGGCCAGTTGCTGGAGCTCCTGCTCCTTCCCCACCTTTGATGGGCGCCATAAATGGGGAAAAGAAATTATTTAAGGGCTAGAGGTACAGTAAATTCTCTTATGGTGCTCATGTCTAGAAGTCAACAATAGGTCAGTTAATAAAAAGTAAAGATAGCTTTATTTCATTCCTTGAATTAGCAATATCCTCCCAATCTTAATAATTCTTCTGCTATAACTATAAATTACGATCCTCCCCCTAGCCATCATTTTGTCACTATTTTGAAAAATTTCAGGTCTCATTTAACTCTCTATCCCCCAGGCCCTCCAGATTTAATTTTTGGTTTCACGCCTTCTTCACTAAGAAATGCTTGATTTTCTCTGTCTCCTTTTCTCAATAGCAAATTTTTCTCCGTGGCAACTGTTGAAGTCAATTAAGCTCTGTTACACAGGGGAGAAAGCAACTTGAACATTTTTCTCTTGTCGTTTGTGAAATGATTTAGTACATGAGCTCTTGAATGTCCTGTGCTATATGAACCACCGTGGGGAATCCACTGTTGGTGTCATTAGGGACTAACTAGAGATGACCATGTTCCAGCAGAGGAACACACATCGGTGATAGGTGACTAGCTTCTGTGATCTTGCACTGATCATGTACATAACCTTACAAGACATGATGTTTGAACTTTTCCTTATTAGAGGAAGACAGTTAAGAAGTCTTTAAAAAAAATTTTTGTGTGTGTGACAAAGAGCAGTCAGGCAATAAATTTAAATATAAACACTAAGCATACAAAAGTACCAAAAAAAAAATCATCCTTTTAGACCACACCATTATGGTTGCTTGTGGGTAAAATAAAATAAGCTTAACACTTGGTTAGTTTATATGCAGAGTTAAAACATAGAATTGATTTTATAAGCTGCTTTCCCGCAGGCTGTGAAAATAGTAGATTGTAGATAGGGAAGTTAAATAAAGTGACTCCCAGATTATCTGGCAAAAAATGTTGGGTACCTTATTACAGAGAAAACTCTGTCATTAGGAGCTAGTTTCAGAAAAGATAACTTAAATAAGGCCATTAAACATCACCTAAGAAGAAAAGAATATACAAGTGCACATGAGTATTTCTTATAACATTCTTATCAGAAATAGTCAGGCTAAAATTCTTTATCATTTTTCCATTTATCTTATTAAATGCCTTTGCTGAGATCTGAGTTATGGTAAAAATAACTTTGCAGTTGGTTTGGAAAACAGAATTCGTTCATTATCTTTTCTGACCTTTGGATATATTTAAGTTTCTAAGATTAGTATAATAAAGCATTAAAAAGAAAAATCTCAGATCTCCCTTAATAGAAAGACTGACCTCCTAAGTCCTTCACTATCTACATATTTCTGGTATCTTAGGCACTTGTATTTATCAAAAGAAATCAAGCCTTGATTATATTGGTACTTTGAATGATATTTTCCAACTATTTAAACACAATAATTAAAGAAAATTGCTTGGAAATAAAGACCAATTGAACATCTTTTGATGATAGTGAAATTCAAAAATTTTTCATAAGCAAAATCACATTGTGAGCATATAACCTGACAGTAATGTTTGGTTATCAACTACTGCGTGAAACAGGAAAATGGCATGAAATTCCTTTATTAGGCCTTGGTAAAGTAAGAGCCCTCAAGTCTTGCCAATGGCTGGATAAAGGGTGCATAAAGGTGAGTGGGGGAGCTATCAGGCTTGGCTTCAGGTACTTTAGCCTAATCTACTGAAAGACCTTCTGTTCATTGTCAGCATATTTATGAAGAAGCCGCATGATCCCTGAGTTGAGGACAACTCAGGCCTTGAGTGCTGGCTCAGACATTTACTAGCTATGTGACCTTAGGTAAATTACCTAAGATTTTGTGCCTCAGTGTTCTCATCTTAAAAGGGAGAAATATAATACCTATTCAGAGAGTTGATATAAGGATTCAAATAATTAATATTTTTAAAGCATTTAGCACAGATTCTGGCACATAGCAAGCACTATGAAAGTGTTCGTTAAATAAAACAGATTACTGACCAAATACTTTTGAAACACTGTGCTTTAAAAACTCCATTTTTTTAAATGTATATGCCTAATTCAAAATATTCACATAAAAAAACCAAAAAATATGCAGCTTTCAAACATTTATTTCATACATCGTATTCTATCCCTCTTTAACAGTTATTCATGTCTCCATGTTAATAAAATATAGCTGTTCAGATGTAGTTTGTGTTTTCAATGTTTAATGTTTTTGTTTAAAACAGTGTCTCAACATACATCTTTTGTTTGAAAATCAGGGTGGACTGTAAAATTCAACTTACATTAACATTTTGTCCTTTGAGTTTAAGACCTAAAAGTAGGGGTGTGGTGGCTGTTAAACTGGTTCTTTCGACATAACTGTATCGATGAAATAAAAAGAACTATGTCAGCAAGTGGCAGCTTTAATTACCAGTTTGCTCAGCCACTGCCACTTTGCTTGGCAGTTTTACTCTTTATAAAAATAAAGGTTCAGATGTGGTGTGATACAGCTCTCCAGAGCGACAGGAAAGTACAGGGGAGGAGAGGAAGGAACTAGCAGGGTCATGCCACAGCTGTCTTCTGTGGAATTGTAAATCAAAGCGTGATTCTTACATGTGAGAATATATTATATTAGCAGGAGAAAGGCTGGGGCAGCTGGGGGCAGCTGGGATGGATGGAGAGGCTGGGGAAGAGTCTCAGTGATGGTAGAAAAGAAATATGAATTAATTAAAGACCTTCTTTTGCCTCTTATTTGTGCATTTCAACCTACAGGGTCAAATATCCAAATAATTATAGAAATTCAAAAACATGACAAAAATGCAATATAAAATCTTCACTTAAAACACAATAAACTGTAGAGCAAGTAGTTTAGTCACTTCCATTTTTTCAGCTTGAGATAAAGCCTTACTAAACTTGGTGAAGGCAGGGTCTTAATCAGTGCTGATTTTGCTTGTGGCCTCAGTGGCTCAATGACCATTGGATGAATTAATTCACTAATTTGATGAATTTCCTAATTATATTCTCCTACGAACAACACTCCTGGAATTAGGATGGCTCTAAAAGTCAGGGCAGCATTCATTTATTGGTGATATTTCTTTTAAGCAATTTTAAAGATTTAAAAAAATTTTTGAAGAAAAATTTTAATTTTAAGAAGAATTTTTACAATGTATCAAAGCAATAGCTGTGGCCAGGATTCTCTTACTTCCAATTTCAAACATGATAAAGTCAGAGAATGTCACCCTGTAAAACAGAAACTACATGCCATTTTTAAAAAGTAAATGCTTTGTATTTATCCATATTTCTTAACAAATCCAATTTCACTGTGGAGCGACAGAAATAACTAAAATGAGATTGATATTCATATCAGGAGTGTCTGTATTTGATTCAGCAGCTTTTAGTTTTCTCCCTTTTTTTTCTTCCCCCACCACACCCCATTCCATCCTTCCTTCCTTCCTACTTTATCAGCAGTATAACAACAAACATAATCAAGTCCCTGCCCTCATGGAGCAGACATTCTAGTGGGAAAAGAAAGATAAACTTCAAACAAAGAGTGAAATGATACGATTTCAATTAGTGACACATAGAAAATAAAATGAATACAGAGCAGAGAGTGACTGGGTGATGGGGGTAAGGATGGGGAGAGCCTTTGATTATGGAGGTCAAGGAAGGCCTCAGTGATGAGGTGACATCTGATTAAGATCTGAATAAAGAGAAGGAAACAGCCAGGAAAGGATCTGGGGGGAAGACCATTCCAAACAGTGGGAGCTTGAACAAAGAAATTAGTAAACTCTGATTTCTCTGCTTCAAATTTAATCTTCCAGATTAAAATCTTCCAGATTAAATTCTCTTTGTCTGCAGATTCAGCTCCAATTTTCTTATAACAGAGCACGTAACAATTTTCCTTTAACACTAGCACCTAGCACAGGGCCTGCTGTAGAGTCGGGGTTTAAGAAAACAGCAATGGCTATGTGTCACCTCTGTGAATCATACCTGTTCTGCCAAGATCTAAACTGTCAGAGCCTCCTATGAGCTGAAATACAAACAAAAGCTTCTAGAAATCACAGAAAATTGCCACCGCAACAAAATGGGAGGTTTGTTATTAATGCCACTTAGATAATCTTTCACTTTTCACATAACTTTGGTCTTGCCAACTTGGCAACTTACCATGCCCAGTGTACTCAAAAGAATCTGCTTCATCGGGGGTATCAAGTTCATCCACATTGATATCAATTTCATCTGGACTGTCCAGGTTATCATCAGAGAGAACAGACCCTTCACTTTGGTCCAGAGAAAGACTGATATTTGGGGCTGTGAGCTTGATTCTCTGAGGATGAGTGCCATTAAGATCCAAAGAATTAGGAGGTTCTAAAGAAGATAAAGAATAACAACATTAAGAATTGACCATATGCATGGCTGTCAAGAATGCAAAAACATTTTTAAGGTCCTTTCAGCAAAGACCTGCTAACAATCCTCATATGGAATCGGGACCCTCTTCTTGATCAGGAGGCCTCAGTACTGGCTTGCCCCAGACCCATCAGCCCTGGTCATATAGAAATAGGAAATGGGAGCCATTGTTAAATAGGCACAGAACTAGCTTTTAGAACTGCCCTGTTCAGGTTTGAGAACTTGAAATTGATAGAATATTGAATTGAATTTTCACATTGCACATTGCATAAGAAAAACAGTTAAGCTTATATGTATCTTATAACAGCTCATGTAACCTTTACTTCTATGGAATAGAAGTTATGTTCACAGACACTCCCAAAATACTTTTCTTCAGTTTCTGACAACTCTGTGTATGGTGTGCAGTGACCTCTCTTTGCCTGGCATTCTTTCTGTATTTATTTTTAATGAAGCTGAGGTCGCCTCCCAGATTACATTGTTTAACCAAGGAGCCACTACCTTTTATGCCAATATTACTTCATGTTGGTTCCCATACCATAACTGACAATCTTATGTTAAGGCTCATGGAAGTAGTTCCTATACTTTCACTGTAATATGCATCTTGTCACTAATGTGACTTTCACTTAACAGAAGCAGAGCTGGAGAAGTCATTTATAACCAAGTTGATCCCAACTAAACAATGGCAGTGATAGCCTCAAAATAGAAATGTTCAATTCAGGGCATCATTGCAGGATACCTTGTCACAAAGTATTTTGAAGACCACCTGATATAGCTCTCAATTCTGGAATTCTAACTCTGGTCATGTCCGGATGAAAGTGACATTGTTTCTTTGTCACTAAGATTTTTTCCCCCCAGTATAGAACATAACCCAAACTGTGCTCCATGCAATGTTTTTATGTATTATCTGAAAACAGTTTCTATTGACCAGTAAGTTTGAAAAACAATGGATTTCTGTATTACAGGAATTCTCAAAGAAGTACTATCCAAAATAATTTTTTGCAGTGATAACAAATTTTGAGCACTTGACATGAAGATAGTGCAACTGAAGAATTGAACTTTCCAAATTTATTTTAAATTTTAATTAATTTAAATAGCCACAGGTGGCTAATTGCTATCATATAGGATACCCATAGCTTTGGTGCCTTTATTATTCAAAGTGTATTGTGAGCTTTGAAGAGCGGAGTAGACATACAGGGGCTACCATGCTTACTTCGCTAGAGAACATTTAAAAATAATTATGTCACATGACTAGTGCTTTGAACAACGCACTTTCAATGCTTGGACAGAAAAACATATTGACTCCCTTCTTCCTACTCCATTATAGAGTTCAGGATCTTGGTATGATCCTGAAGCTGGTACAGTGCAAAGGAGTGACCTTAGTACAAAGTCGGAGTCATGTAGATCGCAACAGAAATTTTAAAATTCCTTTTTGTATATGCCTTGGGTTGTAAACCCTTGGAGTATAGGGTTCTTTTTCTTTCCTTTTTTTTTTTTTTAAATAATCAGGATACTGAGCCTTCTTGATATCACATTTCTAATTGTAAACATTCTCACACTTATGTATACATTGGGTGAACTTAGTTGTTAGTTAGAATTTGGTGTTCTGATATACAGCAGCCAGGTGTCACAGGAATCGAAAGCACCGGCAGATAAGGCTGTGGCACGGGATATAAACAGTGGCCCACACTAGTGAGCGTTCATATTCACGTCAACTCTGAAATGAACCAAATCGAGCTGAATGCCTTCCTTGCACATATTTTTTTTTTTTTCTCTCTCTCTCTTCACTTGTATCACTGAAATCACAAGTGAGATGCACAGGAAATGGTTCTCTCACTGAATAATGAAAGTATGTGAATATAGAATCCCGCTGAAGGAAATGACCAAATTCTCCTCTCACCAGGCCTCATGTCTGCAGCACTGGGACTCAGCATTCCCTCCTCAAAGGGGACATCCATTCCTACATCCTCTGACAGTAGTCTGGAAGAAAGCAAAGCAAAGAATGTAAAACACTGTGTGGGGGGTAATTTTCTTTGAAAAGGAAGCCCCGAGATTCCAGGATAATACTTTTAATTCATTTGAAACACACCAAGTATGTGTACTGAATCCGTTGTAAGTGGCCCCAAATTGGAATAAAGATTTCCTGCAGTTACTGTGAATGAGAACTGGGGACACCAGTTTTACTCTGTGCATGCAACAAGTCACTTCCACCAGCTCACATAAGTAAACACACCCCAAGTAAAAAACTCAGAAACAGGAAAAGCAAATAGCTAATACTATATACTTATGGGGGCATTTAATACGTATATATATTTTTCAACAAAAGAGGCAATATATGTGTTTTGGAGTAAAGACAGACCTGATTTTGTATAGATCTCTTCCTCTGTGTAAATTGGAGCATGTTACTTAAACTGCTATGGGCAGAGGAAAGCATACCTGGCTGGTCTCACTCTCTTTATTTGTAAAATAGGGACATACCACCTACCTCATTGAGTTGTTGAAAGGTTAAGCAATGACTGTAAAGTCCCTAACATTCCTGAGAAGGCACCAACTTACATTATTTTCCTTAATTCTTTGAAAATTTAAAAAATTATTGTATTCGGCTGTTAAATATTATTGTGAATTACACATTGATAAAGATGGTTCTGGTCATGAGTTACCATCTCTTCTCTCTAATCGGTGCCAAGCCCAAGCCCATTTATATTAGCCCACTGGGTAAGACAAGTGGCAGGGAATTGGAAAATACTGGAGAAAATTGTGACAAATCTATATGCCTTTGGAGGAAGCTGACCACCACTCACAGTCAACTCCCACTGACTTATTTTCATCTTCCATCCCTCATTTAGTAAATCCCCATTCATCATGATAATATATTTTTATTCTTGGTGACGTCACATAATTTCACTCATCTAGGATGAATCCTTGCGATGTTGGCACTAATCTAAACTTAAACGTGATAAACCTTTGTGTTAAAGTTCTAAATTTAGTCCCTCCTTTTCTCTCTTACTGAGACTTCTCTCCACTTCAATCTGGGTCTCCAAACGTTTAGAGTGTGCTCATGTGGATGATGAGTTTCTCCAGGATCCAAGTCAAACCCCTTATAATCAATAAAGCGCTCCTATGATAAAAACAAAATTCTATGTCTCTAGTGGTAATTGTACTTGCTGCCTTTATTCCACAAATATGTATTCTGTGTCTACTATGTGCTAAGGATACAGGGGAACACAATAGACCAACCTCATTCTTGTGGTGGAGATGGGACAATGGCGTTAAAATAATGACTGTCACCAATAACTCAGTGCTGCTCCCCTGAGAGAAGTAATGCCTGCTTCCTTACCCACCAACACTACAGACCCCTTCACAAACAACCTCAGGGAGTTTCTTTCTCCATACAGTTGCTGTGGCTTCTACCCTGCATGTTCTCTAAAATGAATCCACCCTAGAGGAAAAACAGTGAGCATAAGGTTGGTGTGCGAGTCGAAGGAAGTAATGCATCGGCAGGAACAGGATGACCTCTGCCTAGCAGAGATACAGCATACTGGGTGGCAACAAACCAAATTGTCCAGTAATAGAGGTGGGAGTAGTGAGCAAAGAGAAGGCCTTTGAAAGTCTTGGGATCCAGAGGGATGGACACCTGGGTTTTCCATGGTGCTGCAATTTTTCAGATTTCCTTGATCCCCTGTCATCTGAAATGATCTGTGTATGTTTTCCTTGATACCAACCCTGCAATACCTGTAAAGTGGCAAAACGCTGCTGTTAAGACCATCTGGATGCAAACCTTAATTCTATCACTTACTGTGTTAGAACTGTAATTTATGGCAAGTTATTCAGTTTCCTCACCAAAAAACGAGGGAGAATATGCAATGCCTGAAAATAACACTGAAAGAAAAAATTGTTATTTATTATTATTATAGTTCTTTTTGCCACCTATTATAATTGTCTTTTCCATTAGCCTTGAAACCATGAGGACAGGATCCATACCTGTCTGCTTTACTATTATGTCTCTAGCACCTGGTAGAAGTAAAAAACCTGATAAATAAGTGTTGGATTGAATTATCCAGCTTCAAATACCCTGAATGTCCATGTACATTATTTTTTCTAGTACTCTGTCTATGAGTCAACGGAAAAAAAAATGACATCATCATATCGCTTCCTGCCTGACAGAGCACATAAGGGTGATGGCCTTTAATTCAAAATAAAGATGAAGAGTTTTTAAATAGCTAGATAGTATCAGTCTTAAATTTTTGTAGGTTTTGTTAATGTTTGTAAGTTATGGGCAACATCATGGAATTATTGAAAGAGTCCTAGATATGAGGTTATACTTCTAGGTTATAGTTCCCCTGTTAGTACTGACAAACTGATTAACACTGAGAAAATTAGCTGACCATTTTTGGGATTTTTAAATGGAGATAAATATCTAACATCACAGTGACTGTGGAGAATAAATATAATGCATATGAATATAAAAATACTCTGTAAATTATAAAGCATTGAGTGAGTTTAAAGTATTACATTCCCTCATTTTACACATAATAAAGGATGTGATTTATTAATAATTCAAGTATGTGTCATGGTTGGACAAAACATGATTACAGTTACTATAATTTGGGTAGTAGCCCAAGTAAGGGAAAATTTCAGTACTGCACAAATCTCCATAGAGCCCGTAAGTGCCCCTGAACTCACTGAAGTTAGTGAATAGAGTCTTTGTCTCTCAATACTCCTTTGCAACACAGAGCAGACACCCTGTCAAGAAGGTGCTAGAAAGTCAGTGGTGGCATGCATGGGGGAAGGGAAAAGCTGATGGCTGTGATGGGGTGATTAGAGGAGAGGCACTTTCATAAACCCATGGATATTGCAGAAGGCCATCGGGATATTTTAGGAAACCCCAGGGACAGAGAGGTAAGCTGAACCAGAATAGCCCAGAGGCACACCTAAGAGAAACCCAAGTTGCACTGGTTATAAATACTTCAACCACATTCATACATTAGCTCCTTAAATATTTGTAGAAATGAAATGGTCAAACAGAGTACTCGGTGATTGAGCAGGATGGAGTTTTACAATCAGTAACGGAAGCCTCTCGGGATCTATTAGGTAACAAATCAATCCAGTGTAAAGGGAAGTATTTCACCTTATCTAGCCATAGCAACTAGTTAGTTTGGGGTTTCTGTGTAGGGATGGAGCTACCAAAGAGGCTGAAGGAGTTGTAAACACGAAACTGACTGTACTATGGCTGACCTCCCAAACAGACGCTCAGCTCCACGTCTCCATCTAGAGGACGGAATACAGAACTGTTTGTTTGTCCGATAATTTATAATCATAAACTAAATAGTTCATCAAATATTTCTGGATCTTGGCCTTTGGGTCACATGGTAAAATTATACTTTTCTGCTCTCCTTTGAAATTAGGGTGACTGCATGACTTGCTTTGACAAATGAAATGAGAGTGGGAGTGGCAGGGGTCACTTCTGGTCAGAAGAATTAGGAGCAAGTGCAATGCAGTCTTCCCAGCCTTTCTGGCTGTGGAAGGGCTCTGGTAGGCTGTGAGCGAGTTACTGTGAGGGGCAAAGGCCCTGACTAAAGCTTGTGGGATATGAGGTAGGACAATTAAGTTCGCGAACTCATCCTAGAAACAGTGCTACATTCCTCATAGCTGAATATCACTACGGTCACCTTTGAAGTACTCCCCTTGGGAAACTATGCACCAACACCAGCACCTAGTCCACCCTTCAAAGCAACTTTGGAACTCTTTTTCTGGAATGGCCATCAGAGCTGTCGTCATATTGCCCTTGATGTTCTGAATGTCATCAAAATGTCTTCCTTTCAATATTTCCTTTATCTTCGGGTAAAGAAAGAAGTCATTGGGGGCCAGATCAGGTGAGTAGGGAGGGTGTTCCAATACAGTTATTTGTTTACTGGCTAAAAACTCCATCACAGACAGTGTTGTGTGAACTGGTGTACTGTCGTGATGCAAGAGACATGAATTGTTGGCAAGAAGTTCAGGTCGTCTAACTTTTTCACACAGCGTTTTCAGCACTTCCAAATAGTAAACTTGGTTAACTGTTTGTCCAGTTAGTACAAATTCATAATGAATAATCCCTCTGATATCAAAAAAGGTTATCATCAGCATTGCTGCAAGTTGGCAAACTTGTCAGATCTCATATGTGAACAAGAAAGGGATTTTTGTTGTGGTTTGCTCTGAGATGTTGGGTTTCTTTGTTACCACATCCTAATCTAGCCCATTCTGACTAGTTCAGCTGCCCTTTATTGTTTTTTTTGACGGGAATATCTGACTCACACTGTGCCCTAATTTGGGTAACCCATTTCTCATATTCTCAACCCAGGCTTATGTTAATAATACACATCTTCTTGTTTGGGTTGCTAAAGCACAAAAGAACATTTTTAAAAATGGGGACAAGAGCTAGAAAGGGTATTAAATACTTTCAATTATTCCATAAAAATGAGTAGTAATATGTCACCTTTATGGTTTTTTCATAGGCATCTAGCACTTGCAAATTTGTCTAATGTTTTTCTTTAAATTGACTTATTTTAGTTAAGTAAATTTATTTTGAAAGGATGGTTTGTATTACCAGTATATAGGGAAACTTAGAATAACTTGCCTAAAAAAAATAGTCATATAAATGAAATATGATAAAAACAAAACAAAGCTGTTAAATTCAAGGTAGAACCCCCTGGGCTTTCACTCTGAGACTTTCTCTCTTTACTAAAGAAAAAAAAAGAGAGATTAGAAAGTGTCTGGCAAGGTATAATGCCATGTACCATTATAAACACAAAGAAATGATACATAAGATAGAACACCCCAAAAGTAATTAATATAAATTGAAAGAAGCCAAGGGAAATTGCCAAGTGCCGGAAGAGTTATTCTGCCCAAAGAGTTATTCTACACAGCTGAAGGGACGGTAGCCCACAGTGTTTACAGACTGGACGTAGGCCTTAGGACTCTACAGGAGAAGTGATCTCTAGGTACTAGAAGAAGTCCTAGACCTGAACTTTTTTTAAGGAGGGCGACACTCACAGTGGCCCATGAAGGGGTAGAACCGGCAATCTTGGTGCTACCAGCATCACACTCTAACCAAATGACATAACCAGCCACCCCTAGACCTGAACTTTTTAAATAAGGCCCTGAATCTTAAAGAATTGCCATCTTAGTGAAAACGGGATGAGAACCAGCTATCTTCTGGTCTTGGAAAGCATGGCCTGCCTGGAATCTTGGGTGGAAATCAAAAGCAACCTAGGAGAGTTAGAGACCCTAATTGTGTGTCAAGCATATCTCAATTTATATTACCTGAATAATGCAGGAAATCAAAGTCAATTTATATTACCTGAATGATGCAGGAAATCCAGGTTAGTCCAAGATTGGGAAATCCAATGGTTCATCTAAGACCATTGAAGACTTAGAGCTCTAGGGTTCCAGAAGAATCAAATGTGAAACTAATTGGTAGTGCTACTTTTGCAATCTAGGATTCACTGGAAATCTACTTAGGAAATAGAAAAAGACCCTCGGAAAGATGAGCTCACGCCAAAATACGCCCCCCCCAAAAAAAACAACAACAACAAACACTATAAACTACACTAGGGAAAAACCATCTGAGGAATTGCCAGCAGACACAGTAAACAGAAGAATTAGCAATAAAAGTACTAAAAAGCAGAACAATATGAAAGCGATTGTAATAATTAAAGTCTTATTTCTAAACCTTAGTTGTGTTAAAACACTGAGATTTGGGGTGTTTGTCCTAGCAGGTGGCGTTACTTACCCTGAGTAGCCATGCTGCTTAAAAAAGGAACATCTAAAAATAATAATGAGAAGTGTTCACACTAAAGTGATATAAAAAGATATGCCAGAAAAATACTAAACACAGGAAAGCAAGTACCAACAATGTTAATGTCAAACAAAAAAAGGCAGAAAAGCATTATTGAGACTTAAGAAAGTTATTATTTCATGATAAAAAGAATAATTGAAAAGATGGAATAATCCTAACCAATATGCTTTTTAACAACATAGCCTAAACATAAATAAAACAAAAATTGAAGATAAATTATAAGGAGAAATTAATTCCATGGGGAAAAATTTGATTATACTTCTCAATAATTTATAAATCAATATGAAAAAGTGTGAAAGAATATAGAAGACTTGAAGAATGTAATAATAGAGCTTGATCTAATGGACAAATCTGCATTCAATAAAAATACACATTTTTTTCAAACTCCCAAAAATTAACCTTATTGAATGTCTCATAAAATACAAAAAAAATCAATATTACATGTAGCATATTCGTGGACTTCAGGGCCACATATCTAGAAATAAGTCATAAAAAGACAGTTTAGAAACTGAAAAACACACTTATAAGAAACTGAACAATAAAGCCCTAACATATCAAAACTTGTGGAAGTAGCTAGAGAAATTTCTAGAGGAAACTAAATTCCTCTTAAATTCAGACATTAGAAAAAAAAAAAAAAAAGGACTGAATTAGCTAAGGGTTCAACTCAACCCAGGAAGTTGGAAGAACAATCACGCTCTTATGTGAGCCAATGCTATTTATCCCAAATCTCTGTGCCCCTCAAAGTGGGGAACTGTGACACACGTGGAATTCTCCAGTTTGAGACTGGATCCCAAGTGCATTAGTAGATTTTGTGTTTCTGGTACTTCTTCTTAGTAAAGAAGCCAGCATGTAGTAGCATGGCAGTGCTGACACCACAGCAAGAAGGACCACAAATGCAAAACTTTGGACATATTTAATGCACCATTTTGCCTTTAGACCAGGCACAAAGGGAAGCCCATTCTACATTTTACATCCTTTCAACATTTCTGAATCTGGAGGGATTTAATTGTTGTTGAAGGATTAGCCTTGTCTGAGAGATAAGGTTTTTTAAATAGGAAATGAGCAGTGAACCAAGACTTGGCACACACACACACACACACACACACACACACACACACACACACACACAAAGCATTTCTAGATGGTAATGTTTCCTGACAGGCATATACATCCAGCAGCCCTTTTTGGGAATAATCATTCTTATAAGATTAGCAACTGAAAAATACAGCTCTATACAAGCAGGAGAGCAGGTTAAAACGTTAATTGTTCTTTAGAAAAATACCAGATGGTTATGCTGATATGTTTTGGGAAAATTATTACAGAAAGAGAAAGTTCCTTAATGTCAGAGTTCCTAAAACTCTCCTGGCTTCCTTCTAGTCAAGTGAGATACAGGGAACTGATAAAGTTACTTTCTCCGAAAATGCAGAAAAAACAAAATCTTTCGGGAGGTGCTTGCCTTCCTTTGTTAAGTACATAAATTAGCCCATTAAAGCCCAGTGGTTGGAGGATTGCCATTTGAGGATTCTTGTCTGATAAAGTAGGCTGCCCAGCTTGAGGTAAGAGGACATGGCATTCCATGAGCTCTAGGGCACTTATCAAATTACTCAACTAGGAGGCAAGACTGGGTTTCACCCTCAGCTTCAGCAATCTGATACCAAGGAAAGCATGGGAGTTTAGGTCCCAAAACAGGAAGGTGGGTTTGAGCCCATGAAATGAAGCCTTTGGCAACAATTAGCTACCCAGTTGGTTTCACTCACCCTAGAACAGAGGCACTGTGGCCCCTAGATAAAGAAGGGGATGACAATAAGGAAAGTGGATGACAGCAAACAAAAGGAAGACAAGCAGTGGGCACTCGCCCAGCTCCCACATTCTCTGGAGATTTTGCAAAAGCCCACAAACCACAGCCATCTGTTCTTAGGTTCTCAGAGGAGCGGGACGCAATGCTGTCTCCTTACCCAGGGCTGGATTCTAAAACTCTGCAGGTAGTCAAAACCTCTTGTAGCACAAATGATCCCTAGATAAGTTCTTAACTTGTTCCCTGTATTAGAGCATATGTGGTTTTGTGTACAAAATTCCTTACAGTAAATCTTATGAACATGGAAGTTTAAGGAACACCGAGTAGGAATAGAAGGAAAGCCTGCATACCATTCAAACCACTTGCTTTTCAGATAATAATAAAATCGTCGGCTGTGAACGGGGGAGGCATGGAGGGTAGGCACGTCCAGTGCTTAGCGCAGGCCTGGCATGTGGTGGAGATGAATAAATACCTACTGAACCAACACTCTTACTTAGAGACGTGAAGATGCCCTGCTCTTCAGGTCAATGTGCCTTAGTCTCACCACATATTGGAACTTGATCATCAAAATTCTCTACCAACAAATTGTTTTTGATAATAAGTTAAGCTTCTGTGAAAACATAATTAGAAAAGTTAGGTGATGCTTACAGATGTGGATGCCAAAGAAATAACTGCTCCATACATAACTAGGTCCACCCAGTGCAGATTTTACTGTGTTGTCTCCCTTAACAATAAAAGCTCCTCTCTGACAATCTTCGGAGCAGCTGGGGACGGGCAAGGCTAAGCAAGGTCGAGGCTCTTAGGAAGGGAGGGACAAGAGAAGTGCACTATTATCTGTCTTCAGGATGGAAGGTAAGTCCTCGGCACCAGAGGCCGCAGTTTCTCTAGGATGGCCAAGTGGTGGGGGTCTCAGCACAGACTCCTGCAACCCTGCCGACCCCCACCTCAGCCGCTCAGCACCACCTGGAATTACTCCTGTGCGTAGACCAGTTTGTAGATGCCCCATTGCCTTCCTCTCCTACCTCAGGACACACATACTCACTCGCAAGGGTTCCTCTCCCCAATTCAGTGCAGTGGCTGCACTGCCTTAGTTTTACTTCCTTCCCCTCAATCGTTCAAGAGTGTGGACACTCTGGCACCAGAAATATGAACAACAGGAGCCTCCACAGAAACTCTTACAACTGCTGTTCAAGCAGTTATATCTGCTGATCCACAGGGCGTGGTGGGGAGAGGACTTAAGTCTTGAACTTCTCTAGAGCTGGAATCAGCAGTTTTTCTGTG
The DNA here is from genome assembly GCF_036562045.2 of Rhinolophus sinicus. Classification (NCBI taxonomy): domain Eukaryota; kingdom Metazoa; phylum Chordata; class Mammalia; order Chiroptera; family Rhinolophidae; genus Rhinolophus; species Rhinolophus sinicus. The sequence goes on from NC_133754.1 coordinate 147,393,115, forward strand.
AAGGGCCCGAAGTTAAATACGTTAGGCTTTGTAGGCCAGATAGTCTCTGTCACAACTACTCAACCATGTTGGACTACAAAAGTAGCCATAAACAACCTGGAAATGAATGGCTGGGGCTGTGTCCCAATAAAACTTTATGTACAAAAACAGGCGGCAGACTGGCTTGCACCTGGGGCCCTCGTTTGCTGCCCCCTGCTCTAGATTAAAACAACTTAAATAACATTCCATTTCTCAAGGTGGGACATACTTCTTAAAATTATGAAGCTTTAATATTTTGTACAAGTGGTACCCCCAAATGTGGTTGTGTGAGTATAAAGCATATAAGTTGAGGATGGTTTGCAGCTGTACTTATCAAAATTTTAAATGCAGATAGCCTATTACCAATTATTCCAGTTATAAGCACAGAATACTCATAGATATACACCAAGATATATGTAAAGATGTTTATTGTAAAAAAAAGAAAACTTTTATTTGAGCACTATGAATTTGATGATGACACAAACATGAAATAGTTTAAATTTTCTCTAATCACTGCTATCCCAACTGTACTATGTAGAATCTCCCTCTCCTACATCAAGTTATCTTGTCACTTTCAGTTATTAAAATCCAATTTAGTTTAGAACTGCTAATTTCTCTGGCGGTTACAAAACAGTCACAGGACTGTAAAGTACAGCACAGGGAATATAGTCAATAACATTGTAATAACTATGTACAATGTCAGGTGGGTACTAGACTTATCGGAGTGATCACTTTGTAAGTTATATAAATGTCTAATTACACCACTGACTACCTGACCTGATATAATATTGAATGTCAGTTGTAATTGAAAAATAAAAATAAACTTTCAAAATATTTTAAAAAGGTGAAAAAATAAAGCTGCTAATTTCTTATCTTAAAATCTTATCTCCTTCACTGTCCTACCTGATGGTGGCCAAAGGAGTGTCTCAGGAAACCTGGGACAGGAAGGGCTCTTCCATCCCTCCTCTTACTCCAGCATCTTAGATTCAGAGAACGGGCTGGGTGGATGGGGTGAGGTGGGGGCTTGCGGAGAGGCTGGACTGTTCTTTCCTTCTTCTTCCCAGTCTGAACTTTGGGAGGGGTTTGGCTCTCCCTAACCCTCTCCCTCTGTCCCACCCTTGTATGAGTTCCTGGAGGGCCCATGGGGCCTCCCTACCGCCCACTTCTCTGATACAGGAGAGCTGACTTGACTCCATTCCTTCGCCCTTTTCTCAGCTCCTGGTACTGCCCCTAACTGAGATCTTCTTATGTTAGGTGGTATATTAGCTTGCTAGGGCTGCCATAATAAAGTACCACAGACTGGGTAGCCTAAACAACAGACATTTACTTTCCCACAATTCTGGAAGCTAGAAGTCTGAGATCAAGGTGTCAGCAAGGTTCATTTCTTCTGAGACCTCTCTCCTTGGCTTGTAGATAGCCGTGTTCTCCCTGTGTCTTCACATGGTCTTCCCTTTGTGAATATCTGTGTCTTAATCTCCTCTTCTGAGAAGGATGCCAGTCATATCAGATTAGGACCCTATCTTTAATGACCTCCTTTAAACTTAATTACTTCATTAAGACCTCTAAACACCGGAAGTTAGAACTTTAACATATGAATTGTTTTTTTGGGGGGGTAGGGAAGTGGGGACATAATTCAGCCCACAACAGGTGAGATACTACTCAAGTCCACTACTGTGGCTCAAGTCCACTACTGTCTATGGGGACACTGCACACACAAGACACCCATGCCAGCCTGCCTCACCATACAGGGATAGTGCAGGTCACCCCACGGCCACCCTTTCTCTAATGTTCTTTTCATTGGCTCAGGAAGGATGCGGGCAGACCCACAAGTCTACTGCCTAAACTGACATCCAAGTGGGAGAGAGATGCCCGCTTCCCCTGTGGAAGGTGTTCCGAGTCTCTACCCATGACTCTCTCAGACAGCTCTCAGATGACTTTGGAGGGCCAGAAAGAGCCTCACCCCAGTTCTCCTAACCAGGTAATTCCTCCCCAATCTTCTACTCATATAGGATGGGGTGATGGTTGAGTTTAGCAAAGTTGGGTCATCTTTTAAAAGGCCGTGGGAGAAGCATCTGACCTTCAGAGTTTCGTGTCATCTGTCTCTCTCTGGGATACAGAGCACTTCGCACCGTTTTGCCCTTAGCCTGGGACCTAGTTATCCTTTCAGGGACTAACGGAAGTTTTCCATTCAAATAATTAATTGTTTTACAAAGATATAAGGGGCGATTTAAATGCTCATTAATAGGGAAGTAATTAAATATAGCATAAAATTCTTCATGGTGTATCAACATAAAAAAAACTTCTAAATGTATTGACATGGAATGACATCTAAGATATACTTAATAAACCAAAGTACAGGGTGGTATGTTTAGTATGATATAATTTGTATGAAGTTATGACATTTATACCTATTTTTAGGTATAGATACTATCTAGAAGAAATAGAAATATATTATTAATAGCAGTTACCTATAAGGAGCTGGTATGGGGAGAAAGGGATTTTTTACTTTTTATTCATTTACTTTTCTGTTGTTTTAATTTTTAAAACAGAGCTGTTGCTGCCCCTTCTGGCCACATGTCTATCATATTTATTTACCTTCACAAGTATTCTCTGAAGGTCTGATCTGTGCAAGCACTGGGGATATTAAACCAAACAAGACACAGCTATTACCTGCTCCTCACGGCAGTTCCTGATTCATCTTTTGCCAGAGGTTGTTTTAAATCTCTCTAATTGTACCCTTGTTTTTCAGTTTGTTTTTCAGTATCTTCACTCTATCTTTCAATAATTTCCCCCCCCCAATAGTCTATCCTTTACACTTTGGTCCCTTTTAGGATGTCTTTGTTTATTGTCTTAGATTTGTGGCTTTTGTTTTTCAGTTTGGGATTTTTTTTTTTTTTCTTTAAAAAAATGTTTTCCTTTCTTTTCTTTTCTTTTTTTCTTTTTGTTTCTGAAAATTGTAGTATTTTATTTATGTTTTTCTTTTCTTTAAAGAAAAAAAAAAACTTCCTTGATTTCGTGTGATATCTCTGACACCAAAAGTCTTTATACTTCTGAAATTAGCATGGTTTTTTCATAGCATCTCTTTAAGGCATGATTTTCTATTTCCCAAATGAAACAGAAAATGTTTCCCAACTGGAGCAGAGAATGGAAATATTTCCATCCGGATGGGCTGAGTGTGAGCTCCTAGGAGTGTGAGCCAGCTGGGACCATGCTCCTCACAGAATCCAGGGGGTGACAGTGCTGCCCAGCTGTGCACCTAAGTGAGCATTCGCTGAATAAATACATGATGAATGCTCCCGTGTTCCGTGCCTTTGCTAACATGACCCCATTTTTGTATTTCTTTCTGGTGGGTCAGTTGTTCCTTGCTTTCCCCTAGCATAACGTTCCTTTACATTTTCATTCCCAAACTGTGCCTATGATTTAAAACAGAGTCACATCTCAGACCCCAGTGAGTCCAGAAAGCAGGCCGTGGCGAGATACAGCATATTCCTGGAATCCACTCCCACAATCCGCTCCCTATGTGTTCAGGCCTGTGACCGATAGGGACACACACAGAAAGGGACACAGGAGGAGGATTTGTGTCTGAGTGTTCCAAACTGTCCCAGTGGCGAAAGAGACACAGAAGGGGCGCTTCCAGTCATTTAAACTAGCACTTCCCAAAGCCCGTGCTGGGAGTACAGATTCCACAGATCTAAGCAAAAGGGTTCTGTGCCAAGAGGGTTTGGAAAACACCATATATTATATCCTCCTGTTGGCACTTTATAACGCACACAAACATATCATAGACTCTAAATGTCCTATAGAATATCAATCTGTTTGATTGTGTTTACCTCCTTTTGACCAAGGAATCTTTTCTTTTTTTCTTTTTCCCTTCCTTCCTTTCTCCCTCTCACCCTCTCTTTCTTCCCCCTCCCTCCCTTCTTCCTTTCTTCTCTCCCTCCCTTCCTTCCATTCTTCCTCTCTCTCTCTCTCTCTCTCTCTCTCTCTCTCTCTCTCTCTCTCAGAATACCTCTGACACATAACCAAGTGAGATGCGTGTGCCTCTTTGTATATCTTGGTCTGTATCTACCAAGAGCCTAGCAAATAAATCCTGAATTGGTGTATGATATTTTTTTCTTCTTCCAGAAAGAGTACACAATAGCAGCTGAAGCCTCAACTCTGGAGTCAGACTGTCTGCACTTGAATCCTAGCTCTGACCTTTCAAAATGTGTAACCTTTAGAAAGTTGCAGAATTCCCATATGCCTCCATTTCATCATCTGTAAATGAGGAAGTTAACATTACCTACTTAAAGAGTTGTAAGGATTAAATGAGTTGATTTAGGTTAGGATAGAGAGCAATACCTGGCACATCATAGCTGATGCTACAGAAGGGTTAGATGTTGTTATTATTTCAATAATTTTTCTAAAAATTAGAATAGAAAAGTATTTTTCAAAATCAGGTGCCTTGGATCCCATGAGAATTTTTTTTGTAGAAATGGAAATATCCATCCTAAAATTCATTTGGAATTTCAAGTAACCAAATAGCCAAAACAATCTTGAGAAAAAAGAACAAAATTAGATGTCTCAGACTTCCTCACTTTAAAAACTTATTACAAAGCTATAGCAATCAAAACAGTGTGGTACCAGCATAAAGACAGAAGTATAGGCCAATGGAACAGACTAGAAAACCCCAAAATAAACCCATGCATATATGGTCAAATGATTTTTGACAAGGATACCAAGACCATTCAATGGGGTAAGGACAGTCTCTTCAACAAATGGTGGCTATCTGGTGGAAAACTGGCTATCCACATGCAAAAGAATGAAGTTGGACCCTTACCTTACACCATATACAAAAATTGACTCAAAATGGATTAAAAACCAAAATGTAAGACCTAAAACTATAAAATTCCTAAAAGAAAACATGGCGAAAGACTTCATGACATTGGATTTGGCAAAGATTTCTTAGATGTGATACCAAAAGCATAGGCAACAAAAGCACACCTAGATAAATGGACAACATAAAACTGAGGAGATGCTGCATAGTCAACTCCAGGGCACCTCCAGAATCCCTAATCCTCATTCCTGCCTCTTGTTCTCAATTCTTCCATCATGCCAATGGTTAGGGCATAACAGGTCTAGGTTAGTTGAACTCTTGGCAATGGTAATGTTCTGAATCACACAGGGTTTCAATGTTCTTTGGGAAATACGGACTCCCTCAGATCCCTAATTCAAAGCTGAAAAGAAGTTTTTTTATACCTCCATCCCCAAACTCATTTTCCTGTAAGGAGTTTCTCCTTAGATTTTCAGACTAGTTTAACTAAGAAAACCAATGTTCCCAAGTAGGGAGGCAATCTATTATGGTATAGTCAATGGGATCAACCCCACTTCTGCCTCTGATTAACCATGTAACTATGGTAAAGGTATTTAACTTCTCTATGACTTAGTTTCATCATCAGCAAAATGGGTATATGATAGAAAGGATCATGTAAGATTTCAAAAAGATAATGAGTAAAGTGTTTGGTGAAAGTTCTATTATATTATTTAATATTGCTCATATTATATTCTAATATTTAATATTATTCTTATAGTATTTAATATTACTCTTACTATTATTAGACTTTGGGCTAAACTAGTCCTCCCATATTCACTATGAGTTTCCAAGATGGTCATGGAACCCTTGAATCAACCCTTAGACTGAGAACTGAAGTGTGACCAATGAACTGTGGGGGCCAGTCACCAATCATGGAACCAATAGGAATTCTCAACACATCTACTGTCACATTCTTAAGGTAACTGTTATGGGCTGAATTTTGTCCCCAAAAAATTCATATGTTGAAATCCTAAACTTCAGTAGCTCAGAATGTGAGTATATTTGGAGATAAGTTCTGTAAAGAGATAATTATGTTAAAATGAGGTCATTAGGTGGTCCCTAATCCAATATAACTGGTGTCCTTATAAGGAGATTAGGACACAGACATACACAGAAGGAAGACCATGTGAAGACACAGAGAAAAGATGGCCATTGATAAACCAAGGAGAGAGGACTCAGAAGAAACCAACCTTGACAACACCTTGATCTCAGACTTCTAGCCTCCAGAATTGTGAGGAAATACATTTCTGTTATTTAAGCCACCCAGTCTGTGGTACTTTGTTTGGCAGCTCAAGCAAATGAATACAGTATCTGATCTGAATACAGTATCTGATCCGTTTCAAGAAGAATCTTAGCTCTGGAAGGGGCATATCAATCCTTCCCTTCATCCCTCCTACTACATAGCCCCTGCTACCTGACACATCTAGAGGGAGAGAAAGCAGCCCAAGTCAGGTCTCTTGAGACGGAGAGAAAGAATTCATCTCCTTTATTTACACATGCCCTACTGCATAGTATAATCACATTCTGTGAAACTAATTTATGAGACTTGATTAATTTCATACTCTCTTGGGGGATATGTTCAGTAACCACACAGCTATGCCAACTTCACAGGGAGATCTGATTCATTTAGCTATTTCTTTTACATTGGTACGCCTTCGTTATATAAGAGTAGACAGCTATTTAGGGGGGGAAATGTGCTTTTGCTTTTAAATAATTGTTGTTCACAGAATTATAGCATTACATGGAATTCCAAGAGTCTGTCTGGTATATCACTCACATTTTCTAATTACCAGATCCCTGCTGGAGAATAAAAGTTAGTAGCACCAGAAATAAAATTAACAGCCTAAGATCAGCCACCTAACCATCAAGCTGGTTAGAAACAAGCCTTCAGCCTATAAACTGGTAAATACATGAAAATGTGGGTGAGAAGCTTCTCATGGGAAATCTAGTCTCAGGGTTTATATCAAGAACTTAACGTCTGATCACCCCCAAACTTAGCCTGATGCACAAAGAAAACTTCCCCACGGCCAGCCCGGAGATGGGGCTTTACTGCATCCCATACTGCATCTTTCAGTTCTCAATACTGCCCTTTCCATACATCAGTCATCTCCAGCTCTCCTCTCATCTCCATTTTATGTGGCATCCTAACACGTCTCTTGCATAGCTGCTCTCTTGAGATCACACTATGTTGGTTTCACCCCTGTTTTATTTTAAGAAGGGCTATTTCTAGAACCTCCAGTTTCCTCAAACTTTTCTGGGAATTTCTGGAAGTTGGACATAGGAAAATGTAATTGTTAAGTGGTAACAATTTTTTTAATTCCTCTTGTAGTTCTCTTGCTTCATGGGCAATAGTGGCTTTATCAAAGGACTTCCATGTTGGTTTTGGACAACACTAAAGCTTGCTTTTTATGATGCTACAGAAAGCCTGGGTTCTTTCCTGAATTGGTAGATTGGAGAAGACTTTGAACGATCTCTGCCTGCAGGTAAAGCTACACCTAAACAATTCCAATTCTCCACCTAGGGCTTCCAAACCAGTTCCCCAAAAGCTTTGACAGATGTAGCTTCTCTGGTACTCACTGTTTTTTCCCAGTCTACTCTTTTGGGTAAAGGTTCAATAAACATTTCAGTTTTAGAACCATATGGAAAGCATTAACCTAATCTGGGGGAGGATGTGTTAATATTACAAAGAGAATGGTTCAGACATACATTCTGCCCTCAGAGAATTTAAAATCTAGGAGAATAAAGAGGAAAAGACACATGTAGGTTCACACAAAATAGCACAAGTGGGATAAGATGCCAGGAGAGCGAGCCATGGAATTTCAGAGGCAGGAGTACTTCCTCCAACTGCAGGAACAGAGCAGATGAAGTCTCCAGATAAGAGGAAACGTGGGCTGGACCTGGTGGGTAGGCTGGGGAGGGAGTGGGGATAGATTACATCTGAGTTCTCCTCTTCCCTTTCTTCTTGCTTTGTCCCCAGCCCCCATGCCCACATTCAAGACTCATTCTGTTCTTTTACTCTGAGTCAGAATCTTTTTGGAGCTTGCCAGGGGCACCATTTGGCCTCATCCCTGTTCTCAAAATGGGAGTTCTTCCTCTCCTTGTAAGATTAGAGTCAATAGCCACTGCTTAGGAGGGAAGAGGATGACTGGAGGAAAACGTCACCATCCTCTTCATACTTCACCCCAATAGGTCAACCTCAGTGGATATAGAGGCTTGCAGACCTGTGCTCTTTGTAACAATGGAAGTGTAGTCTTGGAAACCATGGTACAGCTTTGGGACAATGACCTAATGCTGACTAATCAGATGTGGGTTTAGGTTTCTAAACGTGTTTCTGCTGAAGTTGGTGTATCTTGTTCGTGCTTTCTCCCCAACTCTTTATATTAACATATATCAGGTGCAACAAGGCTGCAGCAGAGTCTCCATCATGAGGAATGAAATGATAATTTATCACAGGGTGTGCTGATTCTTCTTCAGGTACCTCCCCAGTGGATTCTCATCTCCCTCAGTTTTCAAGCACTATACCTTTTGTCCATCTCTGCAGGTCTGGAACTGGCCCCCTTCTTTACATCCTCTGCACAGTTCCATCCCCTGTTATAATTCAGATGGACTACCACCTCCCATTTTGCCTCCCATCTCTCCTGCACCATTGCCAGTACGGCCAATCACAACACCCAGCTCATGAAACACTGGCTTCCCACTGCCAACACATTTAATACAAACTTCCTTGTTTGACCCTCAGAGCTCTCCACCATTTAGATCAGTCCACTCTTAGTATCCCCAAATGCTCTACCTTTCAGACAAAAATGACCTCCTAGTTTCCTAAGCCTTGCTGATGACAGTTCTTCTGCCTCTATAGTTTGGTTTAAATTCCCTCCTGCTGAAATGCTCCTTCCCCCAACAACCGAATCTCCCTCATCCATGAACCTATCCTTGCTCCTGAAGAACAAAGTGAAGGAGCAAGGCTCTCCTACCTTTGAGGGCCCAGGGCCCCTCGGTTATGAAATTGACTTGACTCCACCCTTTGCAAGCCATTTGTTTTACCTCCTCATCCCCACTAGAGTAAGGTGAGAGACCGCATCTTAATTACATTTGTATCACACACAGTCCTTCGGAAGTATCTTGTTCATAGAAATGTACAAGCTCTCAGAGTGGCATTTAGTTTCATTTCCCCCAAATTTCTAAGAGTTGTAAGGAATTAGGAAATGCCATTTTATCTTTAAAATAGAAGAGTGAATAGATTTTTTTTTTTTAAGCCCCGAGAAATTTAAATGCATGGATCAGATTTTGCTAAGGGCTTCTCAAAGGCCCTGGGGTGGAAGGAAATAGCACAAAATCAAAAGCGAGGCCACCCTGGTTCTAACGCCAGCCCAGCCACTGACTGCTGTGATCTTGATCCAATCACTCACGCTAGTGTTAATTTTCTTGTCTGTAAGTTGAAGGAGTCAAAATGAATTCTAAGATTTATTTCAGTGTATATTACCTTAGCTATTGAAATTCAGGATGCAAGAACAATATAGAGAATTAGGCAACTATCAAAATTGCACTCAAATGGCTTGACAGAGTTCTCAAATGATAACAATACTCAGACAAGGAGCATCCAGTCCTGCCACCGCTCTTGCACACATATCCACCAGTACCCCACAATTCCTGCCATTATTAATCCAGAAGGCACTGTATCCAAATGTACTTTGTCAACTCTCATGCAAATAGGATACCAGGAACAGAATCTGTCTTTCACTACTTTTCCCTCTGCCACTTCTCACCCCCAAGTATCCTAGTAACTAGAATTGATAAGGAATTGAGAACCCATCCCAAATTAAAAACTACTCTAGCAGGAACTTGGTTTACGTAAAGCCTCTATCTGCAAAATCTTGGCATGCCAAAGGGCAAGTAATTCCCAGCTAGCTATAAAGAAAGAAAAAAAAGCTTTTTTTTTCTTTTTTTTTTTTTTCTGTAGTTGAATTCCAGCTTTCCCATCATAACCTATCCTGAGTACCTGCAACCCCCTCACTTCATCTTCTAGGTAGTTAGAAAGTATGAAGTCTAAAGGTCAAGGAAGTATTGTGATCCTTTAATAAGAAATAAATCCTTTCCCAGTACAAAACCATTCAAGAATGAAAAACCAACTGGGATGTAAATGGAAATTCACTGGGATGCATCAAACAGGGCCTTAACCATTGGGGGAAAATTAGCTTCACTTCCTGTTAATAGGAAGGAAATCTGGCTCATTATCCTTAAGCACCTATGAGACTTTAGATCTTATTTAGGACACAAGGGTAACTTTGCATTACAAAGCAGAACCACCTGGGGATGCTGACTGTGAATGACAACAGCCTCATCTTGTTCTTTATTTGTTTTTGAATTGCAGCACAAGGTCCAGACCAATTTCAAGTACAGAGTACTATCCTAAATATGTGTAATTTACTAATAGAGATACTTCCATAAAGGCAGTTTTTTTCCTCCCAGATAAGAAGTCTCTGTTATCACTTAAGAGAAATTTTGTGGGCCAATTTCTTTTAATCACCAGCAATTTTAATCTAATGATTACAGAATTTACATTCTGCGAATATTACCAATTATGATTTTAAGAAAACTTTCATCAAATGTACATTTTGAAATGGACTCCTTCAGTGGCAACTCCCATTTTTCTCTCTAAGATGGGTTTGAGGTGGCCATCTGGTTGGAAGTGAGCCAGGAACCTGTGCTCACATAGCAGTTTACATAAGATCCACCCCATGCCAAGAGTTCATATGAAAAGGGGGGGCAGTTTATAGAGATTATGTACCCCTCCCTTAAATCACCATGACCAGTACTCTAATCTGAAGCAGAATCATACTTTAAATCAATCACTCCTTCTAGGTGGGAGTCTAGTTTTGTTTTTGGTTTTTGGTTTCCACAGAGGAATGTAATTACCTATGTATTTCTTATTTGAAACTGACCAGGTGATTCTCTTTTTTTAGTTCCTCATGTAGCTTCGTTTCTCAGGAGAATATTGATATTGTATAAATAGCATATTCTGTCTCTTGATTTCGAAAAGGCAATAGAAAACAACATAAGCTCATTTTTGAGGATGACCTATTTCTGCAGCTTAGAATTTAGGTAAAATTTAAAGGTTATAAGATTCATTAGAAAAAAAGTGTAACTATTAGCAGTAATATACATATATAAAAAAAATTAAAATGCCACTGTACCTGGGTCGCTCTGCTTGTCAAAGAATCCAAACAGACATTGTAATACAATTAGGCAAGAGTGCTAAACAGTTTCCAAACTGTCACTTCCTTTGATTTCCCATCTCCGTTTTCATAGTAGACATAAAGGAATGAAAAATGTTTATAGCTGTGCAGAGTCTGTGTTCCCTAATTACCTGACCACAGAGGGAGGGATGGCGGATAGCATAAAGGACCACAAGCCTTTCCAGTATGAATTGACAGGAAGTGAAAAGCAGCTGCCAACTGTCACTTTCCAGGGGCTGGGCAGAGCTCCACATCCTCTCAGCCCCCTCCTTTCCCCCCCTCCAACTTCCCAGCAGCAACAGACCAGTTTGCGAGCACAACACTCTCCATTACAATCTGTCCTCCCCACACTCGATCCTCCTTAAGCCGCCCCAGGACCCACCTACCTCCTGAGCATTTGAGGAGGCTGGCCGCCAGGAGGGTGACAAGGATGCTCCGTCACAGCTCCTCACGTCTCCCTTCTGGAGCTGTTAACTGGAAATACAGATTCGCCTCCATTTTCTGGTCACATGACCACGGCACATCTAAATAAGGATGATCACCTGCCTCCCAGATCTTCTCATGTACCGGCCACCACCGCCACTGTGCCTGGGGTACGGAGCCGGGCTATGCAGTTTCACTCAGGAATATAAAATACTCTTTCACCCAGGTTGCGGAGTCAGAAATACCCCTTGATTTTTATGTTTGCTCAGAAATATTGCTGCCACTCCTGTTCCTGAGTGAGATTGGATGTGAATGGGCTCAAAGTGCTGATTGGAAGGAATTTAGTTCCCCTAAAATCTCTTAAAAAAAAAAAAAAAAATCCTATAGCTTCACAGCACACCCAATAAGAGAGCAGTGTAATTGTTTTCATGTCATGGGCTATGAATAACAATAGACGATATGGAAGCCTAGTGGGATACATTAAAAAGTCCAACTGGAGGTTCTAGAGAAAGTTAGGATATTTGCCCAAGATCCACACAGTTGCTGGGAGACAAAGGAGTGGCCGTTAAGCATGGGGACGCTGGAGTCAGAGGGCCCAAGTTTGAATCTGACTTCCACTACTTATTAGCAAATGTGGACCAGTTACTAACCTGCCTGATGACTCATAGTGCTGATTCACAAATAGATAATAATATAAAAGTTAGTTTAAAGTAAGATAATGGAGGTAGAGATCTTAGAGAGTCTGGGTTAAAATAAACTCACAATAACTGTTAGCTACAAATACTACTGTTAATTCTAAAAATGCCAGCAGAAGTATTTGATATAGTTAAGGCACATGAAATATGAATGAAAAGTTTGCATAATAGAAAGGCATGCATTCATTTGCTTGATCTTCAAAGAAAAAAGTACATTGTCAGACAAACCAAACAAAGACTTCTAGTCACAATCAGGCAAAATGTCAATGTGAAAAGTAACTATGGATACCATTCTCTGAACTAAGTTGTTAGAAATCCCATGCTATGTGATCCTTTTCTGTTTTTGGTGGGGTGGGTGGTGGGTGAGTTGGGGAGTGAGCTATGATAGAAGAGGGGAATAGGGCAGTTTGGGGTAACTTCCAATTGATCTAACTCTAATAAAATGGCGAAAGGAACTCCTCAGCAGGGGACCTGGCCACAGTAGGTACTTAAGAAATGTTGGCTCCTATTCTTGAAATGAAGGGGCATTCCTTGTGGTCCCCATGGCTATTGCGGATGGTAGGAGGGCAGTACAGAAGGGAGAGAGGAAGAAGCAAATGTTTATGTCTTTATTTAAACTAAAAGCTTACAAAATTCTTCAGAATTATGAGCAGTTATGAAATCATTTCTCATGTGCGATAGAGTTTTCAGCTCTGGAAGAGAGTAGGGGTGGGTTTATCAGGAGGGTGTGACTCTGAAGGGTCACTAACTTCCAGAGAGGTTCAGCAAAAACCGAGGTGTGTTTCCCAAAGCCAAGAAGAGCCCCAAATCGTCAAGGTAGAATAGATGGCGTCAGAACTGGTTGTACTCTGGGTGACCACAGTGACAGCTGAAAAATGGGGTCATGTCTTTGTGAAATGCTGGTTCATTAGGAGTTTCCCTTCCCAGGTGGAAAAAGGCAGCAGTTGGAGGCTGCAGAAAGAAGAGCTAATTGTGGGAAGAACAAACACTGTAACTACATCTCTTTTAAATAATAATACCTGTGTTTAAAGTCAACAATTGATATGGGAAATGATTAAGTTAATCATCAGGCCAGTCATAGATACCTTTACAAGGTTTAATACTTCATCAAATGGGGAAATATGAGACATCTGTTATCACCAACGATATTTCCTTTTGTCTTACAAGGATATTCTCTCAGATTGTACCAGGGCATAATAGTCTTAACTCTGAGTCAGCTGACCACTTGAGGAAACGTATTATTCTATTCATTACACGGAAAAGGTTACAATTATTTGAAAAATAAGAATTACTAAAAAAAAGAAAAAAAAAGGATTACTGCTTAAATGCAATAAGTAGTATCCTGATTATTATATAGATAAAAAGGACATGGTAGAAGTCAAATTCTCCAGTGGAATTTTACTTATTCTTTGAGAATCTGATACTTGAAAATTATTATTTAATGAATTGAGGTTTAAAAAAAGTCTTTGAAGATTATATATTATCAACTGCTACTTGAGTTAATGGTATAACAGATGACTAAGTAAGTAGAAAATGTTTTCCTCTCTGGACAATCAAACTGGCATAGGCAACAGATGATTGAGAATAAAAAAATGTACGGGCACACTATTTTTCTCCATGAGGCTGAGTGAAGGGGATAACAGTACTTTAAGAAAACTGAAAGGCTCTGAGAATCTTCGAGGAACTGTAACGAACAGGAAAAGCACAAGAACATTAAAAATAGGTAACTATAAGCTCAAATTTCAAAAGTAGGGGAAAGATGAACATTAGAAAAGAAACATACACATTCCTGTTGTGAATTGAATGCTTGTGTGCCCCCATATTCATATGTTGAAACCCTCCGTCCCACCCACTATATGATGGTATTAGGAGGTGGGGCCTTTGGGAAATAATCAGGATTAGATGAGCTCATGAGGGTGGAACCCTTATGAATGGAATTAGTACCCTTTAAAAAGAGACCCTAGAGAGTTCTCTCGCTTTTTCTGCCATGTGATGATACAATGAGAATTCAGCAGTCTGTAACTGGGAAGAGGGCCTTCACCGGAACCTGACCATCATGGCACCCTGATTTCACACTGCCAGCTTCCAGAACTGTGAGAAATAAATTTCTGTTGTTTATAAGCCGCCCAGTCTAGAGGAAATTTTTCGAGCAGCCCGAACTGACTCAGACACTCCCAAACTAAATTTCACACATCTACCTTGTAAAAGGAAGTAGCAAACACCAGAAATTATCACAGTTTCATTAAAAGCAAATTATGTTCGACAAATTTCACTTTCTTTTCCATTCCTTCAATCGGGCATATTTATGGGGTATCTATTATTATGTGGCAGGTGCTGTTCTAAGCACTATAAGTACAGTGATGAACAAGACAAATCAAACTTCTGCTTTCCTAGAGGGTACATTCTCATAGGTGGAGACAGATACAGCAAAATCAATTAAACAAATAAACAGAAGATCTTTTCACATAGAAAAGAAAGAGGTTGGAAGAAAATAAAGCAGGGTTTTTGGAAAGAGCTTGCTCTCAGTCTCAGCACTACTGACATTTAGGACTGGCTAACCCTCTGCTGTGGAGGGCTCTCTTGTGTATTGTAGGATATGTAGCAGCATCCATGGCCTCTACCCATTAGATGACAGTAGCATCTACCCCAGTTGTGACAACCAAAAATGTCTCCAGACATTGCAAATGTTCCCTAGGTAGGGAGGCAAAATCATCTTTGGTTAAGAACCACTGGGCTAGAATAACTTGGCAGTACAGTAACTGCTACTTTAGATGGAATAGTTATAAAAGCTAGGGAGCCATAAATAATGAGAATAAGCCAGCCATGTCGAGAGCATTCTAGATGGAGAATGCAGCTGGCACTAAATCACTGAATTGGAAATGAATCTGGCATGCAAAACTGAAGGCTGATGGAGAGTGGTCTTAGTGATCAGAGATGTAAGCAGTAACTGGGACACATAGGGCCTTCCTTATAGGCCACAGTAAAGAATTAGGATTTTATTCCAAAGTTGGAGGTTTTTAAAGAAGGTGGGTAGTGATAGAATAATATTTACATTTGAAAAGCTCACTCAAGCCCATGAGTGGAAAATGGATTATAGGGCCAGGTTGGTAGGATGGAGACAGGAGTCTAGTTGAAGGATCCATGTGGGACGACCAGGGCAAGGCTGGATGGATTGTGTGTGTGCTGGGCTGATAGCTTACAGATAAGAACCCGGGGCTCAGGTAGGTAATTATACTCAGCTGGGTCATTACAATAAAGCTGAGAAGGAGGCTATCTCCAATATGATTAGATGAAAGATCCAGTACCCAATTTCCCTCTTAAACTGGAATTGGAAGTTAGCAGTACTGGCATATCAGTATCAGGCACTCCATGAACTCATAGTTAAATTACGGAGATGTTGGCAGAAGTAAACAGTTATTGGTGCTCAGTGGCAAAAGCTGGGACCGCTGAGGAAAACAGAAAGAACATGACACATACTACCAAGAAGAAGCCAGTATCACAATATTAATATCAGGGGCAAAAAATAAAAGCAAAATTTCATAAAGTATAAAACAAGGAAACAATCGGAAAAAAAACCAACAAAACCAAATCTAGTTATTAGAAATGACTAATAAAATGAACTCATCTCTGGAAAGGTTGAACAAGTAAAAAGAGAGAAGATACAAATAAAACATATTAGAAATAAAAATATATATAACTACAGGTAAAGTAGAGATTTAAAAAATAATAAAAGAATTTACAAAGTTTATTCCAAAAATTTTGAAAATTTTGATGAATGGACAATTTTCTAGAAAAATATTAAGTAGCAAAGTTGATGCGGAATGAATTAGAAAAACCTGAACAGATCAGTAATAATTAAGAAATCAAATTACTAGTAAAAATATCTATCCACCCCAAATAAGCAACAAACACAGTTTTATAAATGAGTGTTACTTAACCCTTGATTAGATGACGCCCCTAGGATTATACAAGTTATTCCAAATAATAGAAAAAAGAGGGAAAGCTCCTTAGTTTGTTTTATTGTGCCAGTATAACTGATTCCCAAACCAGACAAGAGCGTATAATGAAGGAAAATCATAGGCCAATGTTATTTATGAAAATTTAAATGCTTTTATGTTGTGGAAGGAATCTAGATATCCATGAAAGCTTCTAAGATTCACTCATCTAAATGACTCTTTATCCTTCTTCAATTAATATTTGACTATAAGTCACAACATAATGAATATAAATGCTTTTTAAGGCAGTGTGGGATATAAAGATATATAAGCCAAATCACATTCTCAAGTGGCTTACATCCAGGTTAAGAGTTTCTATAGAGTTAATAAAAGAGTTTCTACAAATGTAACATGGAGTAGAATGTAAGGAAGACCACAAAATGGTTGTAACATATAGGGAGATTCAGGGGAGGGAGGAAGTCATTTGGTCTGGGTCTTCAGTGAAAAGTAGAATTTCAATATTCAGAAAAAAAGGAGCAGGGAGCAAGGAATTAAAAGAGGTGCTGAGATAAGAGCAATGAGGCAAAAAAAAAAAAAAAAGAAGTCTCTTCAGGGGAACCATGAACAGTTCTATGAAGAGGATATATGCACTTATTTATACTTCCACGTTAAAGCAATGTTCATAGATACATACACATCCATCACCATCACACGACTTATAAATACCTGCAAAGGACAAAGTGATAGGACCACAACATGGAGTTAGGACTTAAACTAATATAATACAATTCGTATTCCAGAATTCTAATCACTTGATACTGTTGAGTGATAGGTTTGGCTGTGAAATGTAAGCTTCCAAGGAGCTGTCTCAAAAGAATAAACATGATCAATTACATGAATGTTATTAATTAAAGAAGTTAGATTCCTTAACTAATAGTCAAGATGGAGATCGGATTGGATTTGGTCAGGAGAGCACAGGTATTCTGACTAGAAAATCGTGGTCTCCATAAGAGCCCTGGCACAGAGATGAGTTTCATTGGGTAGATCTAAAGTTTCCCATCAAGGTAAGCCAATGGTACACAACAAAAACAATACAGGATAAAGAAACTCTATGGTGTCCTCTGCAACTGGTACAGGTACGTAGTTCTCTGCTGGCTTGTGCTTAATCCAGGGCAGATTTTGGAACACATAAGGAAATATATGCATTACATATTTTTACTCAATCTTTCATAAATTTTGATTCTGAGTCGATCAACATTTTGAGGTAGTTTATGGGAGGGAATTAACAATTTTACTCCCTGGCCATTACCTATAACAAAACTCTCTTATGCTGACAGTTAAAAAAAACCATATCCCTTCACCTACAGTTCAAATGGAGGAAAGGTAGCATTCTAATTTCCTCCATTGGGATAGCTTGGATTTCCACAAAGGGTGATCCAGTCCAGGAGTGACAATTTTTCACAGCCTTTGTTCTATGAGAACTCTTAGGTGGATCTTGGAAACAGATCCTCCAATGCACTGGAGGAATAGTTAACGAATCCTGTATGTTAATACATCTCAGTATACTTTTCAGAAGCTGAGGTTCTACCACTCTCCAACTATACCAGCTGAATAACTTCCGCTGGCTTCTTCAGGTTCACTACTCTACTTACTCCACCTGCTCCTTGCCCCAGGAGGTTCCCTCACCCTCTAAATTGCACTTGGTGTTGACCTGATGGGAGTTCAGAGGGAAATCAAGGATATGCACTCACCTGGCATTCCTCCCGGTAAAAGTGCCTCAGGCTGGCTATATCCCTCATCAGGTCACTGCTCCTCTCAGTGTGGACCTTTTTACCCAAAATTCCTATTCTGGGTCCTGGTAACCACCCCTTCCCCTCGCCTCTGAGGCCTAAGAATAATAACAGCTGTATTGTTACTATTCCTGGGTTACTGCATTACTTCATGTGGGTTCCTAACACTTTGCCTCCATCTTTCCAAACACTTCTTTTATTAAATATTTCTCAGATTATCCTTATTTGAATTTGTCATCTCTTTCCTGCAGTGTCCCTGATACACAAATACATCCTGCTTTTAAAAGCCATGACTTCTTGTCTTTCTCAAATGCCTTCAATTTCCATGGAAGTCTATTATTCTGACATTAGTTTTGACATTTTGCCATTCTGAGAAGTAACGTGGATTTTTTCCTCAAACTAGAAGTCAACACAACACAAAAGGGTCCCTCTGTGGGTGTTCCTCCCACGAGACAGCTGAGCTGGTTCACCTCATCTTGGCACTTGTGGCTTTTTCTTGCTATAAAATCCATCACCACAAAATACCACATCTATAAATATTTGGAAAACTTAAATGTACATTGAGGGGCCTTGATTCTCTCACCTCCCTCTGGCCTCTGGCCACTGGGGTTGGCCCCATACACCACAGACAGGGAGTTGCCCACTGACACAACAGTAGCTGTCACATATTTGCTGTGGTGGTAAATACGTGTTCAGGAGTGAAAAGAGGTCAGAAGTTTGCATGACAGTATGAAGAGTCAGAGGCAAATTCTGACTCAGTTATTTTCAAAATATTGTATTGGGAACTTTGGCTATTAAACTTGATGTGCCTTTCAATGGGACCATGGGAGAGTAGGAATAAAGGCAGCAATCAACCTATAGAATAAGTTCAAAAAAATAATTGTCTTGCCCTCTGTGTATTATTGACAAGCACTGGGCTAGAAAGGAGAAGACTTAAATTCTAATCCCAACCTTACCACTTTCTCATTTCTGGATGACATTAAACAGCTCACTTATTGAGTCAGTTTGCTCATCTATAAAAAAAGGATAATAAAACTTGCCCTGTCTATCTCAAATGGAGATTGGGTAGCCCAAAGAAAATGACATTTTTGTCTGTCTGCAAGCATGTGCAATTCTGGGTAGGGTTGGCCAGAAGTGCAGATGTGGCAGGGGTGGGAGTAGGATGGGGGGGGGGGTGTGAAACACCCCCCAAAATTAATATTTTTTTAAAAGCAGACTAAGGCCAGAATTAAAGTGCACATTTAAAGACTTTCAATGATACTTAATTATCACCACCACCTGACCAAACACACCAAATGATCAAATATAATTAAAAAATAAATGAACAGAGTGAGTGCCAAGTTTGATCTTCCAGGTTTAGTTCAAAGCCAAAAAACAGTGAATAAACAAGGCAATGCTGTAGTTTATGGAGTATCAACTTATGTCGAGAAAGGGCAAATGTTTGGAGTTGGGATACAGCCCATCTACAGAGCAAGACCCTGAGAGTGGGTATAACATGATCAAAGAGCTTGATTCTTCTCCGAGTGCTCAAACATATCATCACTCAACATTGAGAGAAAGAGTCGATAGATTATTTCTTCACTTGTTTTTCATTTTCAACATTCACATTTGTATAAGATCCAATGTACTACTAATTCCTTAACCATAAATCATGGACAGAAAAAGCCTGATTTCAGAAGGTCTCATGAAAAACATAGAAAGAGCTAATGGTATCACAGGATGAAATATGAATTATTTTCCATAGTCTTGTCAGACAGAAATAAAGGCCAAAATTAGTAATTTCAAAAAAAAAAAAGCATGTACAGAGATCCTTATAAGAATCAGGTCGTGTGGAATATGAAATATATTGTGTTTGAAGGTCGTTTTTATTTTAGGGAATACCGAATAACTCAACTTACCTCTCATAGCTAGGAGATAACAGATAGCTCCACAAATATAGGACCAAGTTACTTCCAAATACTCTGTTTCAAAAGTACACGTGACAACAGCTCCCCCTGTTTTCCCCTCCCCTCTCTCCTCTCACTCCCCACCACCCACTGCTGCATGTATCTACAAAGGATTGGAAAAGTATTGTCAGTTTTCTTAGTCCTCTTGGAAATCATTTCCTTTCATCATCCTGCGTAGCTATCTCCTTGCCCCAAACCTATAGAAAGCCAATATATTTGTATATCAACTGTCCCATTTCTATATAATTCAGATGGTGAGTTTACACATATTAATGGTTTCATGCTCACTTAGAGTGTAGTTCAGGTTTTTGAATATAACCTATACCAATGGTATATGCCAACTGGCTAGGCTACGGTGCCATTATTTGGACAAGCACCACTCTAGATGTTGCTGTCAAAATATTTTTCAGATGTGATTAACACTGAAATCAGCAGACTTTGAGTAAGGCAGATGACTCTACAGCATGTGGGGGGGCTTCATCCAATCAGTTGAAGGCCTTAAGATCAAAGTCCGAAATTTCCCCTAAAAGGAGAAACTCTCCTCAAGTCTACAACACAGAGACTCTGCTACCCTGCAGAATTTGGACTCAAGACTGCACCAACTCTTGCCTGAGTTTCTAGCCCTGGCCTGTCCTACAGATTTCAGACTTGCCAATCCCTAAAATTGTGTGAGCCAATTCCAATTCCTTAAAACAGTTTCTATCTATCTATCTATCTATCTATCTATCTATCTATCTATCTATCTATCTATCTATCATCTACCTAATCTCCTCTAGCTCCTATTGACATCTTTGCAACCATGTTTTCTTTACTTGTAAACACGTAAATGGCTCTTTATTTTCAGAAGAGCGTGCATGCTGCAGATTACTCTGCGGACGTTCTCCGTGACCACACAGGAAAGATCAGGCCCATCCATCACTGTCTTGGGAATTAGTGTGCGATCCTGAGCTGGTGGGTGTATAGCTGGAGGATAACCAAGGTGTTGCAAAAGTCTGTGGGAAGATTGTTTCTAGGGAACGAGAACACAGCACTGAAAACCTCAAGAGAGAGAGTTTATCTTTCAGCACTCATAACAAGCTTTGTTAACAAAAGTCAGTAGGTGGAGGATGAGGAGAAAAGGCTTCTTTTAAATGCTTCCTTGGGTTTTGAAAATATAGCTTACCGCTCTCAAAACAATGTGAAAGCTGAAAGGGGGTGCGCCTGATGAGGGGAGGGCAAGAAGCCAGTTTGTAGATGGTAGGTGATATCACACAGACTATCAGCCCACTTCTGGTTTTAGAGACAAGGTGTTAACCTTTTTTTTTAGAACAGTGTTGATATTTGGTATTCTGTCCTATGATGAGATTTTGTGTCAGGATATGTTTCCAGGTTTTTGGTTAGGAAAATATGGCTATTTTATCATATTGCTCCTGTGATTACCTTCCTATTTCCACGATTTCCTTCATCCTATTTTTCCCAGTTAAATTGGCTGGCCTCTCACCCTCTTCTGTGCCTTTCCAGATCACGACCTTCATTTAATGCCCATCTCGAATTGCCCCTTGCAGGACGCAGTATGACTTTCATGGGCCTTAGGCACTTTTGCCTTCATGGGCTCCTTCCTTCATTAAAAAAAAAAAAAAATCTAAAAATGTATTTTACATTCTTGTTGGTAGAAAGAAATATAATGCACACAGGAGTACCCAGTAATTTTCCCCTTGGTTTTGAAAGAAATTCAAAGCTTCTCATGGGCCTCTTAAAGTATCATGGGCCCTAGGTCCTCTGCCTCCTGATCCTGCTGGATGATAAGCCGCCCCTGGTTTCTCCATAAAAGCACCTACACAGATGCCTCTCCCCTCACCTTACTAGCATTAACACACACTCTGGACACAGAGAGACTCAAATTCAAATCCCAGATTCTTCATTTTCTAACTATAAACCAGAGCAAGTGGGTCAACCTTTCTGCACATCAGTTTCCTGCCTTGAGTAATTCTTACCTCATACAGTTGCCATGGTGATGTGAGACTGTGCACATATAGTGCTTAGTACCTGGTCCATGGTAAATGCTTGTAATTGGGAGCTGTTTCTATTTAATCTGACGTTGGTTACGAACTATCTTGATTTCAGTATTACACTACTATTTACCTTTTCACTTATGTTTAACTCCCTTATTAACCTGTAAACTCCTAGAGGGCTGGGAGTAAGTTTCAGATCAGTGATTCTCAAACCTTAGCATGCAACACAATTACCTGGAGGTGTTGACACAAAAGTGGCTTGGCCCCATCCCAAGTTCTTGATTCAGGAGGTCTAGGGTGGGGCTGAAAATGTGCTTTTCTAAGCAGCACCCAGGTGATGGTACCTCAGGGCCGCTGATTTTGGACCCCCCTTATATACTCTCTGCTTTAGACAACTCTGCCCCCTCCTAAAATTTAGCAGAGGGAAGTTTTCAAATACTAATATTTTAATACTAGTATTAATACTAGTGATGATATTAGTATTTTATTAGCACAAATATTTCAGAGTAAATTATTTAGGTCAAAGATAATACAAAGGCCAGTGAAAATCTGTCCCCTCTCCCCCAACTGTGAGAAAACTTTCATTACTGCAGGGGCTGAGCAAAAAGAGATCGGCAAAGAAATCTTACTGAAAGAAAAGGGGCTCGTGGCACAATTGAACATTATCATCTGTTGGATTTCAGGGGCATGTGCACAATGCAGACAAAAAGCCAAACAATAGCTCAGCCAACCCCCCGAGTTCTGAGCTCCATCTATAACAACGCCAGCAGGGCTGCTGGGATCCATCTGCTGCTGTCTTTCTGATAACGGATCTGGGGTCTCGGGAAGGAAAGCTTGACAGGAAGAAAGAAAGATTAGGCCAACTGAATATTGGCTGCATGTATGAAGCCACACTTGAATATGGCACAGCGTTTCACTCTTTATGGCACTTTGCCAACCTCCACATACCCCTACTGTTCTTTCTGTGTTCCCTGTTCCTTTCCCGGAAAAATATAATTTGTGAATATCAAAGGCCTCCTGGATACACTGTATTTACAAATAAATTGAGTTCCCAGAATTTAATACTGAAGGAAGTCTTCAGATCCTCTGCCCAACACACTGGTTTTACAAATGAGGAACCTGAAACCTAGGGTTACCCTAAAATATATAACCATATATGACCCACAGTGGATATGTGGGGTGTATAGTCCTTTATGCTCCCGAAATGTGTAGGAAAAAGGTATCGTTTCTCCATTATATTTCAAGAGGGAAACATGATTTTCCCCTTTACTTAAGTTACTTTGCACAATTTGCCCTTTTGTCCCTGGAAGCAGGAGGGCTTTATCAGGGCAAACAAAGAGAAATGAACAACCCTAAACAGTGTCAGCAGGGCCTGGAAGCTTGCAGGCAGGGATGACATCCTGTTCCTTATTATATTTCCACTTGCTACCCAGCCACTCAGCACAGAGCAGATTCTCAAAAACCATACGGTGAATGAACGAATGAATGAATGAATGAATGACTCACTGGTTTGATGGTTGTTTGCCAATTTCCAGCCAATTAGGGAATGATGTTTCACACTAAGATTATGAGGCTGCTGTGGAGTCTCTGTATTCCTACATAAGTTAGGTGCTTGCATAAAACCAGAATTGCCTTTTCTGTATGATAGTGTGTCTGCTGGAAAAGTATAGGCTTTGAGGTTGAAACACTTTGAATACCAGACTCTTCACTCTGATTACTTAATTCTAGGCAAGTTACAGAAACTGTGTGAGCCTTAAGTCCCCTGTCCACATCAGTCTGTGTAAAATAAACATAATAATACCTACCACCTCCGGGGTGCTGCAAGGATTAAATGATATAATATGTGCAAACTGCCTTGTACCATGAATAAATGTTAGTGCCCCCCCTCTCCAGTTCCAACTGTCTATTTAAGAGTGATATTGGTATTGAGTAGCTGCAATCAGTATAAATATCAGGAGGGTAAGTATAAGATTCTGGATAGGAAGTGAAGGGGCTTTGGGGGCTGAAAACATACACAAATCATCATTATCATTATGGTTATCAGGCAGCTGCTTTTATTGATGATGTGCTTTGCAATAAACATAAGCAAAGCTCCTATTATGTAGGTATTCTTCATATTCCATCACCGCTCACCATTTCTCTGGTTTCTAATAAAATGGTTTTAAGGAAAAAAATAAATTTAGCTTTTTGCTTACCCATTTGGTGTTGGTTTCCTTGTTCTGGACTCAAGAAACTCTGTCTCCTCCTCTGTTTCCGTTCCAGGGATCGTGTTTTTCTGAGAAGGCTGTGGTGAAAGCATTTCCCATTCATTGTCATGGGTGACAGCTGGCAACATAACTGCCTCTGGGCCAGCCCTGCTTTGAATCTTGCTCTTCCATGACTGGCGGCCCAGACTAGAGGTTTCCTCTAGTGCTAAAGATTCTAGAGGGTTCGTTTCTCCCAGAACCTGCATTTGGGGACACTTGTCCAGGTCGTCATCAGAGGCTGCCTCCACAGCCTTGCCAGACCATCCAGGTCCTTTTTCCCTAGCTTCTGATGATGGACTGTCACCCTCACCATGGCCCAAGACCATCCAACTCTGGTCTTGCCCAGGGGTTTCAAGAGACGATCTCTTATCATCTTGGGAAGAAATTCTCCCTGCAGAATGATCTTTCCTTTCATTTAAGGAGGCAGGCTGACACGGGTCTGAGAAGCTGGCTAATTGAGTTCCTGGCAGCCTCATTTCTCCAGGACCTACGTGAAACTCTTCCAATTCGGATGTGCTTTCTCTTGTTTCACAGGCCTCTAGTTTTGGGGGTGATTTTTCTTCATGGTTTACAAGTATGTAATCCATGTGTTGTGCCTGAGGATCTTCACTCTTCTCTGTGTACCTTTCTTCCCGGTATTCAGGTTTTATCTGCTTGGGTTCTTCAGTAGGAATTATTTTTTCTTCTTCTGACTCCAATATTCCCTTGCTGGCACCTAAATGTGGAAGATGAAGGTGAGAAGGGGAGAACAAGGCTTAATTAACACAGCATGTAATTTGTGATCTTTGTAAATGATCCATCTAAAGAGAGATAATTTAAGAAATATTTCCTTTTGTAAAGCTGTTTAATTTGCTCATGCACTCTCAAGGACAGGTAATACACAAGCAGTAGACATTCCTGCTGTAATATAAGACATGGTTGAGCATGCATTACAAATATAGTTAGTTCCTCTGTACCCACATTGGTAGGAAGAGTGTGTTTTGCAAATGTATTAATTGAATGAAAGCAGCAGTGTCTGAGTGATGGAGAAAGGGGATGTTTCTTACCATTTGGTGGTCCTATGTCTCCACCTGCTGGTGAATCCGAACTATCTGTTTCTTCTTCCCAGTCAATGTTTGATGGAGACAACTCCATGTTGGAGTCGCCACCTACAGACAGAGAAACTGACTCAGGGTCTTCATGAATATGCAGTTCAACCAGCTGGTGTCCAGGCTGTGTGTTTTGGGTCTCAGTGTGGTTTTTCTTGCTTCTTTGATCAGGAAGGACAGGAAGCAATGTCTCTGCTGTTTCGCTTCCCAGAGATTCATCCCCAGCTTCCTCTGTCATCTCAACACCAGTAGTAGGTTCTGTGAGATAGGACAAATCAAAGGGAGGTGTGTAAGGTGCAAGAGATTGTTTCTGAGCATCTTCTTCCAAGAGATGGTCACCACCATAGAGAAAGTGTTCAGGATCTTTCATTAAATCTTCATCGATATTTTGGCCCATGACGTCATATTCAAAATCACCCCAAGAGGCTTCGGATGAACAGATATCTTGCTTCCCTACATCCCCGTCAACTGGCGTTTCAAGATTGCCTTCTGACAATGTCAATTTACTCATGTCATCTATCGTTCCCGTGGATGTGTTGAGACCTGAGGCATCACTGAGACTGTGGTCAAAGGCAGCTTCACTTACATCCAGACAAGTGTCTGAAGCTAGCAGAGCATCAGGAACTGAAGCAGGATTCTCAGCAGGGAAAGGTTGCTCAAGGACCAACACAGCTCCTGTATCTGTCTGACTTTCAGGACAAAAGCCCTCTGAAACCCAAGAGCCGTTGCCATCCATAGTTGGCTCTTGGTGAGTTACAAAAATACTGGTTCCCATATTTTTAATAACTGGGATTATTCTGTCATTGGGTTCCAAAATTGGTGCCATATCTGAATCTGGGTTAGCTTCTTTTTCTGATGCTTTTAAACCTGTTTTGTCTTCACCATTTAGTTCAGAAGATTCAGGAGAACCATTGTGAGAAGCAGCCAGCGGAGATGAGCCATTCGTGTTTGCTTGATCACTGACTGGAGGCAGTGGAATTAGGTTTTCGGAATATAGTTCTGAATTGTATGGGACAAAGTCCTGCCCAGGCTCTTGACTGGGTTCATCATCCAGCTTCGGCTCGGTGAGATATAACTCACTGGCTTCCCCTTCAGGTTCCATACTAGCACTGATGTGTTGCTCAGTCTCTTGCTTGGCTTCATAATCATGACATATATCAGGGCTGTCAGAAGCCTGAGAATTGCTGTCCTGGTCACAGTGAGTTAGTATATCAGGGTTCTCACCATCTGCTTTCAAACTGAAGAGCTGCTTAGCATCTATCCACAAGTCAGGCGAAGCTGACGCCAGTTGCCCACCATCTTGGAAGTTGCCATGTAAAATATCTGGAACAAACGTGCCTTGGGGTCCCTCACTAGGGGTAGAGCCATCCCATTCAGCACCTGACTTCTTTATCAACTGGATGGAAGAACTGACAGCAGGGAAATCTTCTGAGGCAATGTTTGAATTTGTCATTTCACTGGGGTATGATTTTTCTTCCTCCCACCAATTTGTTTCTTGACACTCAATAGTTGAAACATTAGCAGTAACACATTCATTTTCATCTGCTTGAGTCAATGTTGGATCTGGCTGATCCCAGATGGACAGCACTGTATTCTGACACTGCTCTTGGGTAGGTGTTTCAGAAGTGAGTCTGTCACCAGCAGAAGACACGAAGCTTTGCTCTCCGAGATCCTTTTCTCTAATTTGGTCCAATATTACAAGTTGGCTAAGCTGATCAGCTTCTGGGTCTGGCTCTCTTGGTTGAATGTTCCAAAGTTGCTTGTGGGAGTTCTCCCCATTACTATCCAGAAAAGGTGACTGACATTCATCACTGAAAGGGTTAGTATAATGTGTTTCCATGGACTCCATATCACCCTGAATGGGTTCTCCCCAAGGACCCACATTTTGGTATAATTCCCCTTCCACTGTACCCTCAATTGGTTGCCCTTCCTGTAGAGAGTCATTCCAGCACTGGGTGCTCTCAGTGGAAAAGCCAAGCCTTTTCAATTTAGAATAATTTTCATTCTTTGGTTCAGTTTTGGGAGATATTTGCCATATGATATCTTCTTCCTTCCCCATTTCTGGAGATCTCATCTCCCTATGCACTGCTGTAATCTGTACTTCGGTCTTCTTTATTGGTGAGAAATTCCAGTGATCAGGGGTGCTTTGTTGATTGTCACAGAATGGGTTTGATGTACTCTCAGTCTCTGCTGGTTCTGAACCACCTACACAGATGGATAATTCTTCAGACTTGGGATCCTCCTTGGCCAAGAACTCACTAGATTCATTCAATGAATCCCAAGCTCTGGGTTCGCTCTGAGGAACATGGCAAGTGGCCAAATGGATCTCTTTCTCCACTGACTCTCCATCACCTACACTATCATCATCAGAACCTGAGCTTGTTGAAATGAACTTGGCATCTTCCAGCTTCATAGAGTCAGGAATACCACGTGCATGTTTTTCCTGATGGCTAACCATTAGATTGCTTTCCTGATATGCACCTGAATATTCAGAATGTTTGCCTGTTTCAGGGCTGGATAAAGAGGAAAAGGAATCAACATCTATTGAGTCATTCCAAATCTCTACAAATTTATGAACCTTGTGATCTAAGCTCCTTTCAAACTCGTCCAGTCTGTTTTTCTCCAGGTCCTTCGTTTCAGTAATTACTTCTACTTGGCCATCAGTAGTAATTAGTTCAGATTCTTGGTGCTTCTGTGTATTCCAATCATCTTGATTCACCTTCTGATGCCTAGTATTGGGTCCATGGTCCCAGGAAAGGGGTGCAGCTGAAGAATCATTTAGGTCAGGACTGGATGCACTTGAATGTGTATACTCACTAGAAATACTATCTCTGTCAGAATTCCTTGATGGACTGGCTCCTGGAGGGCTGTTCTTAGTACTCTTAATGTCAAGATTCTCAGTTATCTCAGAACTTGCACAACTGATCTGCATATCACTGTCTACAGGGCCATCCCAATTGTCAAGGCTTTGGGGACATTCATGAGGTGGCTCTTGTTTCACTCCCTCTGGCTCCAGAATATTATATTCTTCAGTTTTCTCAAGATCCATTTCTGGTAAAGATACATTTTTGGTTGAATTCAGCCTACCTGAAATTTCAGTAGCTTCACCTGAATTGTTGTGATTCCTTAGGTGCTTTTCGCAGGTCTCTTTTGCCTGCAGGACATTTGTGGACGCCTCTGTTTGCACATCACAGGGGTCTGGATTGTAAGGTCCCTTCTCATGCACTAAGACCTCCTGGGGTTCCTCAGTCTGAGGACTGGAAGTGACCAAAAGAGAGCTGATTTTGACTGATTCATCACAGATTTCTTGATGTTCAGCTGCAACTGGGGAAGAGCATTCCAGGTCACCCTCCCCTTCTCCAGAAGTCCCCGAGGCTCTATCCATCACTTCCTCCTCATTGAGGTGCTTATCAGCAGCTCTGTGGGTTTCCTTCTCACTTTCACTTTGTCCATAGCTAAGACCCTCCCATGGATCTGAGCATACAAAGTGCCCTGGATTGTCAACCCCAGTCACCAATGACACTGTATCACTTGGCAGGTTTCCTCTGCATGTGTCTTGCTGGTCAGGATCAAGTGTTGCTGATTCACTGGCTCCAGAGGCTTCTAGCACGTCTGGGATGTGATGGTCCTGAAGTTTTTCTGAAGAGCTAGGAGTTTCAGGAGGCAATTTGCTTTGTTCTGAATCTGTAACATATGATGAGTCTGGTAACATTAATGATGACATGTCGTTCTCTCTCATGACGGAATCCCAAATATTATTCGCGATTAGCTGTCCGCTTTTTTCATTCAGTATGTGATACTCGTTGGGAGCAGTGTCCTTGCTGTGCTCAGAAGAAGCAGGGAGTCCCCAATCTGCCTGATTTGCTTCCTGATACTCCACGCCCCACGGTTCTAGCTGTTTCACTGAAAATCGGGTTTCAGGTTCGGTACTTTCCGCCATGTATCCTTGTGCTTGACCTTCACCAGGGACCGCCACACCCGCACTGCAATCATCCCAGTCCAAATCATTATCAGAGATGGTCGCAGTGGACTGAGTGTCCTCCAGAATCACTCTGTTCCACAAGTCAAGATTGTCAGGGGCCAACTGCCGGGAGTTGGTGCCGGTATGCAACAGTGTGAGCTGTCGGTTTGTTTCGTTGTACAGCTGCATCATGCTGGGGTCGTCGTAGCTGGACAGGCTGCTTTCCCCAGCGTCATCCTCTGTGAAGATGTCCTTATCATCTGTGGGCTCTGTCTTGAGTGAATCTTTATCTGGGTTGTGAGTGGCATTTATTTCAGAATTATCTGCAGGAGGTGAAGCCCACATTTCTAGGTTCCCAGGACCTGAACTCATTCTATTTCTCGGTGGCTGTTGCGGTGACTGAGGTGGGATTTCAGTCTCCTCTGTGGTCAAGTTAGCATCTTTTGACTCAAAACCTCCCTCTTTGGCCAATAGCTTGTTTTCGATTTCTTTCTCGTCTCCAGCAAATGTTGGTGATGTGTAAGAATCAGAGGTGGAATAGTTGGTGTCTAAGGGGGAAGGCACTGAATCTTCCCCTATGTTGGATGCACTGTAATCGGAACATTTATATGATAAGAAGGAATCTTCCCAAGGAGCTATGTCTGACCCTCCTTTCTTGATACTCTCCTCAAAAAGGTTCCAGGAATCTACCTTTTCATACACTTTCTCCCTAACTTTTGGGTCCACGACACCATCCTGATCACCCTTTGCGGGCTTAGAACTATTCCATGCGTGATCCAGATCAGATCCAGGTATAAGAGTATTAGCCCTGGATTCACGGCTCTTTTTGCCCCAGATTTCTGGAGCTGCTTCATTATTTGCCTCACTGGGTGAATTGTCCACTAGATCTGAAGGAAAAGAAAACCCACTTTTTGCCATGGCCCACTCATTTGGGTCCCTCACAGATGGTGTCTCACCACTCGTTGGGTGCAGATTCCAGGTATTTTTCAAAGCCCCGGTGTCATTTTCTTTACCAAATGCACTCCAGGCTGGGAATGATGCTGCAGCAGCTGGTGCACCATCATCTGTGGGCTTTCCCCAGGGCTCAGGCATCGCTGTGGGTGAGCGATCAGAACACCACAAAGCAGTGAAGTCTTCTATCAGGTGGTTTGTCCCCTGAGGAGAAGCGTCTGGCAAATGTGACTTCTCAGCGGGCAGCTTCTGAAACTGCAAGCTTTCCTCATTTTGGTCTTGAATATTATTGCTGCCCAGTCCTGGCTGCCCAAATTCTGACTCCCAGGGACCGGACTTTGGGAATTCGAGACTCTTTGGTTGAAATATAGAATCTGAGGCTCTCCTATCAGCTGGGCTTGGCTTATGATCTTTCCAGGATTCAGGGCTCTGGAAGACAGATTCCTGCTCGCTGGAACTCCATGCATCTGCAATATTTTTAGAGTCAACTTCCAAACCACCCCACCAGCTGCTGCACCTCACACGAGACTGAGGTGGCCCTGTGTGACCTGTGTCAACTGCTTTTGGGGCCATATCATCTTTATAGAGTAGAGCTGGTTCTTCAGTGGATGGCGAGCTTTCTACAAAGCTATTCACAGGTGCTGGTGGGACCCTCTTTCCAATATTTTTCAGCCTTTCTGGTGAAAGAGATTCATCTCCCACAAAACCTGTCAGGCTCAAATTTCTCTCAGTGTTATCCTTGGGACTTTCTTGTCTCTGAACAAACTCCTCATCAAATTCCACAAGGCTATCTTTGCCAGCCTCCGACAAAAGCGAACTAGATGAATAATTAGACATGTCCATCTCTATCCCACTGAGTCCTTTAGGCCCCGTGGGGAGCTGTCCTTCTGATGAATCACTGTTGGGGAAGAAATCATCTGCCGGGGAGTAGTCTGCAGAATGGGAAGATGGTTGGGACTGCCCAGAAACCATGGGTGCCGGGTCAAAGTTGAAGAGGTCAAAGTGTTCTCCATGTTCTCCGGACCGTGCATGCTCCTCCACTGCTGCTCCTTCAGGGATGGGACTGTAGGAGTCAAACCCCAGGAGGAGGCTGTGATGAGACCCTGCACCTTCGCCCACAGGACTATCATCACTGAGGAACACCGAGCTCTCCTTGGATGAACGGCTGCTCCTGATGGTGGCTAATCCACTATCTGGGCTAACAAGGTCTATGTTGACATCCACCTGGGCCTGGTTAGAATCGTTGAGATCTGGAGGGTTTTCTATGAAATTCACGGAGTTGGGCTGCGGCTCTATGTCAGAGCCATACAACTCCATGATCCCGGAAGATCCCTGGGAGAGTGGGGCACTGCCTGCCACGGCTTCTGTGGAGGATGTGCGGCTGTTGGAGACCATCTCTGGACACCTCCTATTGATGACCTCCTTGACAAGGAGAACCACCTGGTCACAAGTCACCGACGGGTTCTCCTGCTGGTACACCAGGATCTCGTCACAGCCACATTCAAAGGGCTCCAGCTCTAGGCAAGGGTTCTGGCACTCTTCCAGTTCACAGCAAATCTGTTGGGGAGACACAGGGGTTTGTGTGAGCACTCAGGAGCTCTTTGCTCTTTGCAATTTGTCTTTCTTGATTTTTCTTAACATGAATTAATCTGTGTTCATCTGTCTAAAAAGAAGAACTCAAACAACTGAAAACTGAATCATGTAAAACATGGAAAGTCCTACTTAATATACCACCAACTCTTTCTCCAATCCTATCGAATTAGTGTTTTGTTGAACTCAAAATCCAGCTGTTCAATATTGCTGGCTCTTGAAAATTATATATAAAGAGATTTAAAACCATTTAAATCCTTTCCTTAGTGTAACATCATACTGTCTTCTAAGAGGAAATGTGAAAACAGTGCAAACTTTTTTCAAGTTTGCAAAAAGCAGAAATAATGCCAGCTGCTGACAAGAACTAGGGGAAAGTATTGGAATAAAAGGAAATGAGGCAGGAGAAATGCTTTGTTTAGGAGCAGGCAGCCAGAGCCTGCTTTAACCTCTGATAGCCTCATAAGGCAAAGGAGAAAGTAGGAAAGAGAAAGCAGCTGCAGGAGGCAGAGCTTTCCAACCTCGCTCAGGCCCCAACTGTCCCTTCCTGCCCCAGGGAGCAGTGACATGGAGCCCAGAACAAACAGAGCTGCCTTGGGAGGCCAAGAGAATGTGTGACAGTCAGTGCAAGGCCAGAACTGGGCTGCAGCTCTATGATTTTTAGGAAATGATGGGGATATTTTGCACACTGGGCCTTTGAAATGGTCCCACAAGATTAGCGAAAGTAACATTATCAACAACACAACAACAACAATAGCTATAGAGCTCACATAGATAGTAATAAAATATTCAATAACAGTTATTGAATGTTTTCATATGCTAGGAACAGTTCCAAGGGTTTTATGTGCATTATCTCTTTTAATCCTCACAATAATCCTACACGGTACAGACTCTTTATCCCTATATTGCCAATGAGGAAACAGAGACACAGGAAGATTAACTATCATGGCCAACCACACGCAGCTAACAAGTGATGGAGCCACAACTCGGGCGGCTGAGCCGCAGACGCTGACCCTGACCAACTGTGACGACAGAGACAAAGAGGGACTCCTCTGGAGTAGCCTCAAGCCTGTGTTGCTCAAGATTCTGAGGAGCTGTCTCTTGGGTAACATGAGGGGAGGAAAGGCAGGGTGGAGTCCACTCAAGGGCTGCTAACCACTACCCTACATGTGCTTTCCTACTTGTGTCTATTTTAAATTAACCAATTTTAAAAATGATTTGCTACTACAAGAGATTTGAAAACCACTGTATGGAAGGAAGGCTTCCGAAACCTAAGTCCTATCCATGGGAAACCAGTGGCCAAAGATAAAATTCAGCTTTGAATCCCAATGCAGACCAAAGCACTGAGAATGTTCCAGGCAGGTGACACAATGCACAGATGTATGTGTGTCAGAAAGACGGTGCAAAATTCATCTGCTGCAGGAGCATGGGGGCACTTTCATACTTGGACATGAGAAAGCACAGAGGAGCCCGGGAGTACGTACAGTCCTATGTCAAGAGAGCAATGACGGATATCTTGGGGGACAGACAGTGAGCACGTAGAAAAGAAAGGAGTCGACACTGCTCCTTGGCACCTGTGGGTACAGAAGGTGTCTAATCTATTAGTGAGGAAAGATTTGTGATGAAACTGCTCTGTGCCCCTGCCGTCCATATTATAAATTATGTATCTTTTCATGTTACTTATTAAATACACCTGGTTTGGTATATCCAGTGCCTATTTTGATTAATTTTGTCTACATCTTATATCATTTCTATATCCTTAGGTTAAAAGATGCAGCTCACAACCGAAAGGATCTGACTGATTATCCAGTCGGAAATTTAGTGCCTGGAGACAAACTAACTTTGATTAAAGCATCAGATCACCGGGTACTCAACAGTGGGTACCAAACCGGTATTTAGACAAAGACTAAACTGTGTTAGTTATTAGCACGTAGCAAAGAAAACAGCACTCAAAGAAGGACTAGCTATGATCTTTTTGGGGCGGGGGTGGTGATGACGGTGAGACAGCTATGATCTTTTGGGTGAGAAATCTATCATCTTTCTCTCTATGGATTCAGGCTAGAAGAGAACTGATTATGAGGCTCTTAACACAGGCCTAATGTGCAAAATGCCCCCAACATTTCTTAAAACTCAAACTCTAGGACTTACTATCTTGGGCCAATTTCTTTATGCCACCGACCCCCTGCCATCTTCCACCACGTGTTCTGAGAGCCAGCAGGTTAGGATGCAGTGACACATGCCAGGGTGGGAGGAGGTCCTTACCTGACTGCACAGCTCTAGGTTCTCAGAGTACACTGCGACCTGTCGTCTGGGCTGCCACTCCTCCGACAGGTCGCTGGCCAAGAGGATGAGGACATCGAAACCGAACTTGTCTGTAAATGCTTTCAAATCACTGGTGATACTGCTGTGAAACACACAGTTCTGAAATGACAACAGGCAATTTGATATTAACGTCAGACTGCTGAGCTTTGAGGAGCTGTGTCACAAATCTGTCCAGTCTTAGGATGTATTACAACAGAGCTCTATTATTCAGTGCAAGTGAAATAAAACAGTTGGAGGAACTTTGGAAACTTTCATGTGATGCCTTAAGATATACCTTGTTTGTTCATTTTCCTAAACCAAGAAAGGAAGGCGTCTTTGCCATTATCACTAAGAATGGTTTAGACAAGAAGCAAATATCTTAACACTTTTTCCCTAAAATATTGATTCAACTATGGACTTTCCAAAGCATATTTTCCCTCTTATTGTTTGTAGGACATAGGAATGTCTGCTATTATTACAACCTATCACTGAAAAAATAGGAGGAAGTTAGTATTTTTTTTGTATAACTGCTTTCAATTGCTTATTATTAACCTCAAGCAGAATTCCAAAGATGAACCTAGCTGAGTTTACTGAGTGCTTTTCCTCCCAGTGTAGATGTCCAGGAGATTTGTATAAGGGCAGTGATGTCAGATGTGCTTGCTGGATATGGTAACTAAGGAGAAATGAATAATGGCAGAGAAGTCACCCACTCCCATGGAGGACCCAGACCCGTGACTCACATCATCCTCAGAAATGTACTGGCCTTTTCAAGTTTTATTAACTGCAGTGAGAAGCACTTTGTTGGCATGGTTGTCTCTCTTTCTTAAAGAAACAGTGAAAACCATATGTGAGCCCCTAGCATATACTAGCTGCTCAAGAAATGTCTGTTGAATGACTGGAAAGATACCCACATAAAATCAACCTGGGCTACATAATCTTCCATCACAGAATGTGTGTGTGTGTGTGTGTGTGTGTGTGTGTGTGTGTGTGTGTATCTATATCTATCTATCTACATATAGTCATCATATATAATCAATCGACAGTGTATTGCTACTTAATGAAAATCACCATGATATTCACTCAAGAGCTATAAAGAATTCTATTAATTTTTTCCCGATTACAGAAGTCATCAGAATTATGCATGCCACTGGTAAAATACTAGAGCAACACAGAAATGTACACCACAGGAAGTGGAAGTGCCGCA
Organism: Rhinolophus sinicus; assembly: GCF_036562045.2. Classification (NCBI taxonomy): domain Eukaryota; kingdom Metazoa; phylum Chordata; class Mammalia; order Chiroptera; family Rhinolophidae; genus Rhinolophus; species Rhinolophus sinicus. The sequence continues at coordinate 147,428,336 of NC_133754.1, forward strand.
TACCCCTTCCTCAGAGAACCACTGCGAAGAGCTCAGCAGTGCAGCACATTAGGTGTAGATTTTTTCCATGCCCAGATGAATGTTTGTATGTGCTAGCTCTTTGAAACTTGTAGATTTGTGGCTTAGACTATTTACCAGACTATTTAAAATATCCATATCGCATGTGCTCTAATTCTGCTGAGGTGAATCTCAAGGTCCATGAGGCCCCTGAGAAGGCACATGAGACACTTGGCAGATGCATGGGCCCAGCCCATCACCAGCTTCCACACCTCAAGGAGGCTTTGTTGTCTAATCCTGCAGCAGCCACTCTCATTGGGCATCTCACAAGGCTGCTTTCACATTCTGGTTACAAAGAATCACACATGGGAATTCACAGAGGTCTCAGAATATGTTGGGAATGAATACCAAGGGTCTATTGTACTGACTTGGTAATGAAATTTATGATGTTCAAATAAAATAGCTTTTGGAAGCATGTGTTCCAAAAGGCCTACTGTCAGCTTTCATGCTTTTTATTTATTGTCTAAGTGCCATAATAACAATCTTTAAATAGAGACTTCAAAAATTTAATTCACCTACAACAGAAGTAGATACTTACAATGAACTTTTTAAAAGTCTGACCTCATAGTGTACACAACATGCATTCAATAGATAAGATTATTTCAAATTATCATTGGTGTATTCCCTCAATATCCTCAATGCTGAGCTTTTTGCCATTATGAATCGTAAATGAAGATATGGTTCTGAAGAAAAACAAGAGTGGACAGCAACTACTTATATCTTACTTCCAATGACTGAAGGCTTTGGCACAAGAAGTCCTAGAATTTTCATTTCAAAATATTTTTCAATATGTACACAAAACACCTAAATACATTTATAACCCCCAGAAAGAAGATACAATACTTCTAAGAGAGTTTTACATATAATAATTCTCATGACACTGACAGCTGGGTCACTCAAGCAAGAGAAAAGCAGGTTTTACTGGTATCTGAGCACAAGATTAGGATTCAGTAGAATCAGCATTATTCAAAGCCAGAGTTGGGAAACATTTGCTATTCCAAAATGCTGGCTGAGCTCCAATCTCTTTGGATTCTTCTGTGTTAAAATGACATCTCTAGGATCTTTTTGGCTCAAGTCCAGGGGCACCTGGCAACACCAGGGGTCTTATTGGAAAGGCAGAGTCTCAGCCCGCACCCCAGACCTACTGAGGCAGAATCTGTGTTTTCCACAAATCCTGGATGATTTGAATACATATTGAATTCTGAAAAGCACTGCTCTAGAAAGGTACTGAGTTTCCCTAAATATAAGACCTAGCCGGACAATCAGCTCTAATGCGTCTTTTGCAGCAAAAATTAATATAAGACCCGGTCTTATTTTACTATAATATAACAGTGGGTATAATATAATATAATGTAATTAATATAATATAATATAATACCAGGTCTTATATTAATTTTTCCTCTAAAAGACACATTAGAGCTGATTGTCCGGCTAGGTCTTATTTTCAGGGAAACATGATATGTCCTATCTTCCCTAACAAAATTGCCCAAACCAGATTCAATCTTACTGGCTTTAAGAGAATGTCAAAAGTTTCATGTTTAAAACAGAATCAAACAAGGGAATGAGTGAGAATCTTCAGATATCCAGCAGGCAGAGACTGTTTGTTCTGCTTTTATGCTGGTGCTGTTTGCATAGGAGATAATTTATTATTGTCTTCTGGCTACGCAGGGAGTCATGTGCTGCGATGGCTCTTATGTTGCTGACAAGCTAGGCTGGCCCTGAATAAATAGCACTTCATCATCAACACAACCCAACTGTAGATACAGGTTGGCATTTTATTCCCCCCATCTGCCTTCTACCTGATAAATTACTGTTTTAGTTACATGTATGCAAATACTATTTGTTAATCTGCTCAAATGTTTCCAAAATGTTTCCCCACCTTAACTTAAAAGTATATACATACACATATATATCTTCCACTCAATTTGCCAAAGGTTTAGAAAATAAAGGGCTCTTACCTTAATTTACCACCCCTGTCCTGCTTCCACATTTGAAATATGACCCTAGCCTGAGATTGCTGCATGGACTTAGGAAGTTACTTTACTAATTATTACAGCTGGGAACTGACTGGCAGAAAACCAGACTATTCCCGTCAGTTAGGAAGAATGGGAATTGCTCCCTGTCACCGTCCTTTGTCACTCACAAGTCCAAAGATTCAATCACTGAACATTTTTAGAGGTCACGAGTCCTTTTGCCTGAGTAATTCCTAGTTTTGGAATGAGTAGGAAGGCCTGGTAATGTGAGGTGAAAAAGGCTTTGTTATTTTCTGATCCAAAGCTAAGTTAAAAATCTCACGTACCCTGGAAAAAGTTTGATGATCATGATGACAAAGGCCGGGGAAACAGAAATGATACGGCTCTACTGTAACCAATACAATGACCGAGAGAGTGACAGGGACAGTGTCCAACAGATTTACTGTTCCTGTGTTTGGAAGTGTGTGGACAAATGCACTGGAAATTTCCATTCTCTCACAAAATCCTATTTTAGTTCTCATTCCACTGCTCTGAAAAATCTAGTCTTGACGCTATGTGCTGATAGCGTCAGTGCATCACATGAAATAAAGGTGATCTAAACAACGTCTTGTGAACATTCGAGTACTGAAATGTGGATGTTCCTTACGAGAGACAAACCCACTCTTCTTACGTTGCTCATATATTCTTGTCTCCCATTGTCTCCTGAATCCCTCCCGCCAGGTTTCTGCCCCCAGCTTTCCAATAAAACTGCTGCTCTCAAAAGTGCCAATCACTTCCAGGTTGCCAAATCCCCAATCACTTCCCTGTTCTTATTCTATTTGATTTCTCTGAACAATTCCATGAGGTTGACACTCCCTCCTTCTTAAAATACTTAATTCCTTCACTTTCCTGACATCACATTCTCCTTGCTTTTCTCCCAACCCATTGGCTCCTCCTCAGTCACCTTTGCTGGTTCCTCTTCCTTAGTCAACCTCTAAACATTCACTGCCCCCCACTTTGTTTCCAAACCCATTTCTCTTCTTTATCTACACATTCTCCCTGGTGATCTCACCCAGTTACATTCATCGAATGCCAGTGACAAACCAAATCTACATCCACCTGAACGCTAACCTTTTCTATCCACGTGATATTTCCATATAAATGTCCAATAAGCATTTCAAATAAAATACAACCTAACTCTGCCCCAGGTATCTCCATATCATCAAATGGCACCACCATCCACCCAGATACTAAAGCCAAATATCTAGAAATTATTCTTGATTCTTTTCTTTCCTTATTCCTCATCCATCAGCAAATCCTGTTAACTGTACTTCTGAAAGAGCTCAAGTCCAAACATTTCTCTCACTTCTCTTCATCTCTATTATTGTCACAGCTGCAGTCACCATCATCTCTTGCTTGAAATTCGGTGACAGCCCCCTAACTGGTCTCCCTGCAGCTGCTCTCGTCTCCCTATTATCAGTTAGTTCTCCGCACAGCACCAGGAAAGCTTTTAAAAATGTACATAGAATCACGACACTCTACTGCTTAAACCCACTCAAAAGTGTCTCAATGTTATTTTTACCTGTTTTTTTGAACTGGGAGAAGAAAGGTTTAATGTCCTTGAGATTATATAATCTTTTATATCAAGATATAATCTTACATATCAAAGCGAAAAAGTAGACATAGCAATAGAAAAGCAGTTTGAGAACATAAAAGACAATTCAGAGTTCAAATACAAATGGACAGTAAATGTCTGAACTCAATGATAATCAAAGAAATCCTTTGATAATAGAATATTTCACCTTCTATTTTCCTATTATTGGTAAATGTTTCTAAATGGGCACTTTCACACACTGTCAAAAATATTCTAAAGAAATAATCAGATATGCACAAAAAGTGTTTGTGGACAAAGGTATCCACTGGATTATTACTTTAATAACTAAAACTTAGAAATAACCTAAATGTTCAACAATAAAGAAATGGTTAAATAAACTATGGAAGAGTCACACAAAAGACTTTTAACTTGCTGCTGTTAAAAATTATGCTATCAAAGAAAACTTAATGACACAGGAAAACACTCATGATGGTATTAAGTGGAAAATAGTTTCTATAATCATATAAAATAGAATGTCATTTCTATATGTATTCAAATAATATATAGTGAAATCTAATGTACAATGGACAGTAAGTACCCTGATATTAAAGTTGTCGTAATTTATCCAAATTGCTAATCTAAAATCTGATTGTGTTTCTCCATTATTTTAGAGCTCTCCCTCCAAGGTTTCTAGCAAAGACTTTGGCGTTGGCTGAACATGAGGTTAACCTTTGGCAATGCCATTCACCAGCTGGGTGACTTGAATGAGTTACTTCACCTTCTGATCCTTAATCTTCCTCATCTGTAAATCCCCACCATAGGACTGTTGTAAGAATTAAGAACGTATAAATAAATAAGCCATCCCAGTACCTAGCATATAGTAGACAATAAACATTAGATCCCTTTCCTTTCCTAATTCTTAAGCTAGCGAAAGACTAGTCTGAGGATTCATGGGATTCATCTGATTCACAGAAAGTATTTTACAAAATTTGCTATGGGAATTGGTTATTCATATTACAATTTTTTCCTTATATCCTTTATAATATACGTGAACTTCTACATGATAATCACACACATTTTTAAGTCAGGTAAGTGATTCACATTGCGAGATATGAGAGGACAGAGGAAGTTACACAAAGTTAAATATGAAGCAGTCATTTCAGAAATGACATAGGACACACAGACTCTGAGTAAGGCAATGTTTATCTCATTAACGGATTCTTTATCCTTAATTCCAAGTTAGACTCAATGAATGAGCTTCCATTTTCCACTACACATAGAACAGCTTTTAAAGCATAAAAAAAAAATGTGTAGTGATTTTTCCTTCAGCTTAAATCGTATGGTTTGAGCCTTTTTCATCATTTCCACCATTTCACTGCCAAGTGTCATACAACCTTCAGTGGATTTTACTCCGGAAGCTAATATGTTCCATTTAGGTCCAGCAATCTGGACCACACATATAATCCAAAACACTTTTCTCTCTTACAAATGAGATATATTGAGTAAGTCTTTTAGTAAATGAAACAAATTATTTTCTAATGTCATGGACAAGCAATTGCCAGATTTATTACGTCTAAAAATTCTTTCTTCTCGCAGAAAATATAAAAATCAAGTGAGGAGGTATCATCTATAGGATGCTTATAGATAAAAGTCATTACAAAGATTAAAACAAAAACTTGTACATTTTCATTTTTGAGAACAGTGAGTCTTAGAAACACAGTTTGACAATCCGTAACTACTTTGTAAGCACAGTGGCCAGCATGGATTGCTGAGTTACTGAAATTTAAGAGTATGGTTTGACATTTATACTCTGCATGGATTTATTTCTAGACTGAAGACTATTTTTTTAATCAAGATATAAGAAAAATGCTGAGGTATGTACGCAAATGTTCTAACTGAAAGACTTATGATTTATGCTACCAAAATTCCATTATGATGTTTAAAATATTCAGCAATAACAAAGTCTGATAATTTTGACAGGAAAATGATTTATGAGAACACAAAATGCATAAATTAAGAGATTTTATTTATTCTGTTTTTTTTGTATACCCTTTAATTGGTAAGCAAAGATATTTCCCATGTTTTTACCAGATGTCATTTTAAAAAAAATTCTATTGTTCTTATATTTATAAGCTAGCCAAGGTATTTTAGTAGTACAAATTGCACTGGCTCCATTAAAAATATATTATACATCATATTTTGAAAATAGAGTCAGATAGTATATGTTATCATTCTTATAGCTAAAGCAAAAGCCCTTTTGCGAAAAGATTTTGTGAAAATTAAAAACATTAAAATATAAATGAATATATAATGTATATATGAGTATACATATCAATATAATTTTCATTTAAACCAATAGTACATTGCCTAACAGTTTAATAAAGTACTGTTTATGCATTAAATACTTTGTTAAATGCTTTCTGTCAGCTCATTTAAGATGCCCTGATGAGGTGGGTAACATCATCTTCATGTTGCATTGAGAAAATGGAGGCTTTGGGTGGTTAAGTAACTGATGTCACACAGTTCATACGTGTGAAAAACAGGACTTGAACCCAGGTAAGTCTGACTTCAGAGCCCATGTTCTAAGCTCTGTGTTATTCTTGAACGGGAAAATTTTCATCACCAAAGATATTTCAAATTTATTCCATTTTTAATTTAATAAAAACAATTTTTTGCTACTCCATGTACTTTTGTTTAGTATTGTTCACCCTTGTCACTCTACACAAGCAAGCCCATCTTTGATTTTAACAAATTCTAAGAAGAATGTGCTGTTGAAAACTTTTGATGATCCAATATTATGTTTTATGATTAATTTCTACTTTCTTGTTTATTCTATCAAATATAAATATTGGCTGACCATTAACAATATGTATAAACCTACAATTGAAAACTTGCCCAAAGAAACTACTATAAAGAAGAAGGCTGTGATGTTCTTGCAGCATTATGTACTTTTAAAAAGTTAAGCATGCATGTACACACACAGTAAAAGGGAAAAAAAAGCAGAACTGGCATAAGCACCGGTTATCCGGAATTATTCTCATGTACCATAGTTTTTCTTGCTTTGGTAGCTTAGACACACAGAATGGAAAAATATCATTACCACTCAGTATGTAAAAATCTCATCATCTAAGGATGCTCTCAACATTACTTTTCTTCTGCTCAAAAGCCCAGAGAAAACCAGGAATTTGGATTGCAGGAGGCAGGTAGGGAGATAAAAGATGTTATTTTTACTCTGAGAGATTGGGCATATTAATAGGAAAAGCCTACATATCACCATCATTTCAAGCAAAGTCCTCTTGTAAAGGCACAACGATCAAAGACAAAATTAAGTATCAATCTGCAGATGCTTCAATTTAGGTCAAGTATGTCATAAGTATTAGAGGAGAACCAAAAGTCTTTTAAGCAATAATCTTTTTAAGGTCATCATTTGGGTTCAAGAATTCAAGAATAGAGGGAGAGAGCACATGTTTATTGAAAACTGAAAGTCACTGTTTTCATGTCATGGGACAAATAACTGTTACTTCCTATAACCATATCATTAATGAAAAAAGAGAGAGACAGGGAAGAGTGTATGGGGAGATAATTCATCTGAAAGCACAGGCTTGGGTTAAGGACTTCTTGAAATAAAGTGGGCTGGTTTCAGATCAACCTGAAATTAAGTGAGTTGAAGTCCTGCCCCATCCTCACTGTCTCCATCATAAAGAGAACCGATGTTACACCAACAGACAGTTGCCCTGGAAAAAGATGCTTATATATCCTGTATTTCATAGAAGAGTGGTCCTAGGCAGACTCTCACAACCAGTTAATGGTAGATTGAATACTTGCATGCGGGGAGGTTCACAACCAATTAAAGACAAATAAGTCACCATCTCATTAACTAGCTCAGGCTAATTTACATTTTCTTTAAGAAAAGACCCATAACCATCAAAACTTTTCAAAAAGGTATGGATTTAAGGACTTGGTGAGAAAAGGGCTACATTGTTGTTTCCCCCAAGGGCCCCTTTTTTGTTTATAGAAGGATTTCTATATGGGAATGTATAACATGCGTAATAGCAAATCCACACATTAGGCATGCTTTATTTTTGAAGTGGTAGAATCTGGGCAACACTCTAGCTAAATAATAATAATAATAATAATAATAATAATAATAATAATAATAAAATTATTTCCATAATTGTGTATAGATGTTTTTTTAAAAATCCCTATTGGCTTGTTTTGAGCCATAAGTCTGAACACTTATGACTTCATTTTCCTTTGTAAAAATAAATCATGTAGTTTGAACAATATTTCAAGAAAGCAGGAGACCTTTCTTCCTCTCTGGGTGCCCCTTTCTGATTTATGGAAACCACCAGTCAAGTCTCTAGAGTGCTTGCTGTACATGTACACACACACACACACACACACACACTTCTGATTTTTCTAAGCTGTGTCAATATTAACCTGACCAAATGAAGATCACACTGTCTCTTTTGTTCCTCACTCTCCTCACATGGGGAGCACAATATGGCTCTTGTCAGAGGTGCTTCATCATTTTGGCTCAAGGAAACTGCCAGTACAGTTTGGGATTCGTTCTTCATGGGCAGATATCCTGATGGGTCTAATGAAGCTTTTCTGCTGACAACTCATTTGCTAAAAATACCCAGCCATCACCAAGCTTAAGTGGGGAATATGGTTGTGTCCCTACTTGCTATCAACCCAATGAAAATAATTTTTTTGAAGTCTAAAAACAATCTACATATCAAGTCGCACACCTCTCACCACTCATATCCATTCATATATGTGTTCTTGCTAGTTTCCATTTGCTCACTGATAAACTTTATGACATTCTTAAATTGGAATATAATAGGGTAAACACCAATCTTAGAGCACACATGCAGAGCTAACAGTCTGTGTGTGCCATTTGTTGCAATCTAAGCTAATTACCAGAAACCCCCTCCTGAAAACAGATATACTCTGGGACTTGTGGTTTTATTTTCATTTGGAGAAGTCTGTGTGTGGGGAGCTTAAGGAATTCGTTTTCAGGTAAGTGCACTGTATGGTCATGACTCTCTTGGTTGCAAGTCATAGGAACTTCACTCAAACTGACTTGTAAAGAGAGAGAAAGCTGGAAGGATCTGGGGAGCATTCTCAAAGAAGCAAAGGGAGAACTGGGGGACAAGCTGGGAGGAGGGCAGGGGTTTCCAGGGTTGGGTGGGCCACCCAGCTTCTCCATCCTCTTTTCATTCTTCTCTCCTGCAGCCAATTAGTGTTCCCCATGTGGTAGGAAACATGGGTGGCTGCAGCTCCCGTGTAGACCTTTCCATTTGAGTCATGGCTCACTCCCTCTTGGTCTTTAGTTTGAAAACCCTGGAGAAGGAATTGTGGTTTGGGGACCTAGCCCTGCACCTAGCAATTGAGGTGTATTGGGAAGACCACAAAATAGAGACATGGCACATGTTACACAAGACTGATGGGTAAGAGTCATTTCCCAGAAGATGGGTGCTGAGCAGATAAAGCCATAGGTGTGAACCCTAGATATCAAGCACAAAGGACTAACACGCATACACACACACATACATGCACAATCACACATGCATGTGCACCCACAGTCTAACACCCCCTACACATACGCATCATGTAATGTCCCAAATTCCCATTTGATTTCCAGCTAACCAAGGCCAGTCATGGGAAGAGAGATGATGCTTGGAAAGATAACTTCAGGGAAATAATTCAGTTAACTTTCATTGGGGTGGCAGTCTGCACCCAATCAAGAAGCATATTATAAAGAGGAATGATAAAACAAATCTATAAAAGTGTTAAGCTTATAAAATGAAACTTAGCTTAATCAATCAAAAATATACAGTGCCATCTAATCAATCCAGGAAAAAGAGGCCAAGTCGTCTTAATCTTTTTTCTTTCAGGTCAAGTCGAGGGATTCTCTTTTTGGCTCTTGAAGTCTTCAGATGTGCAAATCTCCACCATAACTGTCGAACTTTCATTGCTATTTGCACCATACATACAAGGCATTGAAATGCTTATAATACAAATTAGAAAGATCTACAGTACCTAACTACAATGCACAGCATTTGAGCTAACTCTATTAGAACAGGAGTTGTATTTACATGTTTTCATTTTATACAAGAGTTATTTATAAAAAGGCTCTAAGCAGCCCAAACATGGAGAGAAAAAAAAGTCAGAATTAGTAACAGGTAAAAAGAAATAACTTCAGAGAAGGGTTTCTCAACCTTGGCACTGCTGACATTTCGGCCTGGGTCACTCTTTATTGTGGGGGCTGTTCTGTGCATTGTAAAATGTTTAGCAGCATCCCTGGCCTCTACCCACTAGACGCCAATAGCAAACTCCCTCCCCTAGTTGGAACAATCAAATATGTTTCCAGACATTGTCAAATGTCCCCTGAGGGGCAAAAACACCCTAATTAAAAACTACTGCTTTGAGAAAATAATAGTAGGAGAGTCTTGCAAACTTAAAAAATAATTCATATCACATTCAACTTTTAAAGAAACATTATAACACAAATAAAACAAGATACATCATTAATTCATTAATTCTGTCTGGTTTAAGAGGCAGGAAAACTGAAAAAAAAAAAAATCTGGAATGGGAAGCATTTACACAAATACTTAGTACTAACTGGCCAAATATTTCCTTTTTCTAAGCTGGTAAAAATTGAAAATTTCCATCAATTGTCTCTTAGTTTATAGTGGTGTGCTTATAAAATAAACAGCATTTTGATTCTCTAAAATAAAGAAAAAAGTAGAATGATTGTTTTAAAAGTCATCTACTAAAACATTTACTTCTTGTTCCAGGAAAATGAGGTTTTCCTAGGTATTTTCCAGAGCTTTGTTAGTCTCGAAAAATTGTATTAATCCAGGTCAGTTATAAGTAAATAGGGTATTTTAAAACAGTAAACTTTATATTTTGGATTCCTGAAAATGGCATGCTTGCTTATTTTAACTCCATTATGGTAATCCCCAAAAATGGCAGATATTTGAGGGCAATGCAATATGCCTGGGGCTTTGCAAATGTTCAGTGAATGGCTAGCATCCTTGCCTGACAACAAGCTACATGGAAAAAAATCACCAAAATCTATTTCTGAGCCTGAATTATCTAAACCTGTATGTCTGTATCACTGGTTCTCAACCCTGGCTGTACCTTGGAATAACCCAAGGAGCTGTAATAAAACAAACAAATAAACAAACAAACAAAATACAAATCTTGGACCCCACCCTGTGAGATTTCAATTTAACTGGCTCAAGAATGGGATTTGGGCATCCGTATATTTTTTAGACAGTTCCAGCTATTCTTCTAATGTGCAGCTAGGGTCGAGAACAGTGGTCATACTGATATAAAGAAACATTTTCAATTCATGCTGTGTAGAAATCACAGTTTCTACATCAGTGGTTCTTATTTCCATTGTCTAATCATTGAGTGAACTTTTACAGTCACTGGGGAAAAGCCAAATTCCAAATATATAGGTTCACATCTTATTATTTTTTTTAAGTAGCCATAACTCCCCCCAAATGAGCAGATAATAAAATGTAGTACTGAAACGCATGGGTTTTGAAAGCTGACAGCCTAGGATTCAAATCTTAGCTCCACACCCTGTTATCGCTACACCTTTAGGCAAGTTACTTGATCGTGCTCATCTTCAGTTCCTTCATCTGAAAAAACGAGGATAAGCACCTACTTTATAAAATGATACAATCTATAAAACGCTTATCTGCCATCTCTCACAGAATTAGCCCTCAATACACGGCAGCCCCTGCCCCCCACCCCCACCTTGTTGGTGCAGCATCAGCACCAACAGCTACAACGGTATTAACAGTAAATTTATCTGTTAATTAGAAATTATATATCCCTAGGTACAGTTTAGAGATGATCTTTTTACCTTGTGTATGTTAGAAAGACCACTGCAAAAGCTTCCTTATTTCTTGTACAGCTGCAAAAACAAGCAACCCAGTTCTCCACAGTCTCTGGTTAGCAGGCTCAGTTAACTTAAGAATGTGCAGTACTTAGGTTGTTTATCTGTATCTGGTTTTTCCTAGGGCTTGAGATGCCCATCAGTGAGGCTCAAAGAGCATACATCTTTCCTAATCTCGGCTTCTGGCGCATCCCTTGAAGACAGCGCCGAATGACGGAGACGTGGACTCCAGTTCCCATCGGTCCTTGGGCCAACGCTCATGGTTTAGAAAGCTTCCATGTGCATCTGTCCTAAGCTGTCTCCCTGCTTTTCTCCATTATTCTCAACTCTGTTTTCACTCTCAGCCTAAAGGACCACCAGTAATGCCAATGTGCCTACCCAGTGGCTAGGAGTTTGGACAGAAAGCAATTTTCTCCTAAAGATCCCTGCTGAACACATTGAGACCTCATTCCCAGCACTGATGACCGAACAGAAACTTCGGCAGAGAAATGCTGCCACACATAGCTGTAAGTTGGGACACTCAGTGGGTGAACAGCATTCTTAATTTAGAGATGCATTTTCTACGTCAAGTGTGGAAAGTCTGGAATAGGCTGAGGTCACAATATCAGAGGTCAGATAACTCATTGATTTGCCTCTTGATTGCAATGCCTTGCTTGCAATGCACCGCCCGTCCATCGACCTGCTCCGCTCCCAAATCCTGCTCATCTCACTCCAGGCTCCCTCCTCCTCATGGAGTAGTACATCCTTTAAACTCCAGTTTCGCTACGCTCCACCCGTGCCTCCATCTGCAGCATGTGCTCTAGACCAGTGCTTTCTAACTTGTGATGATCCTTGTGTCTCAAACTAGTTGGTGAGCAGAGAGCAGAGCTACAATGGCTTCTGTGTTCTCTGAAGAAACTTCTTACCAAGGTGCTAAAAGTCACTAAATGAATATGCTGTTCAGAGAAAACAACTGAAAATCACCAGCACTGCTTAAAGTCTGGGTAAAACAGACTGTTTAACATTTCAAGGCAGATGTTAGACACAGCATATAAACTACGGCCACAAGTCCTTTTTTTTTTTTTAGTTTCAGGTATACAAGTACTTTTAACATTTAAATGCTGACACTCCCAGTTAAGAAGTGAGACAAGGCTTCAGGGCAGCTTCCTGTACTGTGTCTAGCCCTCCATCTGGTGAGGGAGAGAGGAGAGATCTAGTAAAATACTTCTCAAGGTAGATTTGGACTTCTGCTTCTTTTTTCCATCTCTGCCATTTTTATTGATTTTAAGTTTTTTTCAGCTGGCTAGCTGGGGAAATAACCATAAAGTCATTTTTCTACCTGCTGAGACAGACACCACTCTTCTACGTGATCGAGTATGCCACAGGTATGGGCCCTTGGGAAAGGTCAAGAAGCAAGCTTTTGCCTCCTGCCTGGCTGGGCCCAATGTCCCCGAGTACCACCCCGACACACATACAGTAGCACTGCCCCAACATCTGAAAAACAAACAGCAACATCTTTAACAATGAAACTGATCCTGCTGACCAACAGTGTTTGTTCCAAACTAGAAACCTCTGACTTTGTTCCTTGACTATATAGTTCCTCTGGAACCACCATAAAACCACAGATTTTTCTTTAGATTTTTAAGAGCTTAAGTAGATGAGGTGACATCTAAGGTGATTAAAATCCTTACCTACAATGTTTCGGGATAATCCTATGAACTCTTTACAATATCAGAGGTCAGATAACTCATTGATTTGCCCCTTTATTTAAAAGATTTCCTATCCAGCACCGTAAGATACAGTGAGTGTCGTTTTGTTCTTTTAGGGTTTTTGTTGTTATTAATTTTGTGATCCATAAAGTCATTTTTTCTTAAAGCGGTCTGTGTCTAAAATTTTTTATGTTTTTTTTCTTTCTGAAAGACAGGTAACATGAATGATTTAAATAATCTGGTATCTAAAAGCTGGTTTGATTATCAAAGAAAAGTGTTTATCGAAGGCCTTCTGCGTAGGGGATTCAGGCTAAGTACTATTGAATGAAACAGCAAATCAAATCAGGGCATCAGAAAAATGAGTTGATTTGTCCAGATGATCTCCCTTTTTTACATCAAAATGTGGGGGTGGGGTAGGTGTTTGTAAGGTCCCCTCAAGTTCTGATATTCATGATTTAATAATTCTAAGATAAAAAGATGTTCCAAAGCTACGGTCTATCAGGGACAGAGGAGAAAGTGATAAAACTATTGAACCTGTAAGTGAAAAGATGGTAATAAAGTGAAGCAATGAAGACCTCTGCTCTGAAATGAGGCAGACTCTGCTTTGATTCTCAGCTATTTCTTTTATAGTTACACAACTTTTGGTAAGTTACTTAGCCTCTAAGCCTCAATTTCTGCATCTGAAAATAGGAATAATAATAATACCTATTTCATCGTTTGAGAGGATTAAATGAGATAGTTCATAAAATGCTAGCATAGTGCTTGGACTACTGTAAATAATCAATACTCAGTTTATAATAGAAAGAAGAGTTTAGTTTGGCATTGACATATGCATTTTTGTCTGTCCATCATTCCTTCCTTTAGAGAGAAGTCCTCCTCACTTCATGTGGCTGATGTGGGGCTATCCTCACCCCCAAACTGAGTTCTAGGTGGCAGGCAACTCAGGCCTAGCCAAACTATCCTTCATCCACTTGGCTACATAATGGCTTCAGGGATAAAATGTGACCTGACATACGTTCATCAGAGGAGTCTTGTGATGCCCTCTTTTCCTTTGTGATCCTGAGATCTAAGGGTCACATAAGTTTGGAGCTGCCCATGGTCATTTTGGGAAATCATAGGGAGGGCTACCTGAGACTGTAGCCAACACTGAGAAACACAGAGGCAAGAGGTGGAGAAAAAGAGACAAGCTCTGATGACATAGTTTGACTTGGAATCCAAGAGTATCAGAAACTAGTTCTACCCGGGATAATCACTTACCAAAGTAATTAGTCCCCTGTTTTCCTTAAGCAAGTTTGAGCAGAGTTTCTGTCACTTACATCCAAAGAAATATGAATAGAGAGACAAGTCTACAACTTACGAGAACCTTCTAAGTGGCTATAATAATAGCAGTGGGCATTTGCAGAAGCAGAGGCTGCTTCAAGAGAAAATCTTTTCTTCTACATCACTACCTTTTACATTTTAGAAACAGAGCCCCCCTTCTTATTGAAGAAGTTAGGATTCCCCCACCCCATTACTCATAGCTGCTGGATAGCTTCATGGTGGCTGAAAATTAAGTCACTGTGACACCAAAAGAATTGGAGAGCCTATCAACTGGACTCCTAGAAATCAAGGGCAGGGCAATGGCAGAAATAACTGGAAATCTGACCATAGGAGACTTTAGGATCACTTGTTAGGTTGCAACCAGCCTAAGAAGCTATCATTGAACAAAGGCTAACATGCAAAGAATAAACCTAAAAGTGTTCTGACATGTAAGGAGAATAAAAAAATTATGCCTACAGAGCAATGTTAGCTTTTTTATATATGATCAAAGTAATCTTAATTGATATTTACCAAATCTCTGGCTGGTAAGTAAGATAAAAATTAGTGGTATCCATTTAATAGATGAGGAAGTGAGGTTCAAGAACCTTCAGATATACTCCCAATATCAAACATAGTTATTTGAATGTGGAGCAGGAACTGGAACGCAAGTTATCTGAGCTTTGTTGTAGTACATTTGTATATGCCATATGTTGTCATTTGAGGTTAAGTGCAAAATCTTATATGAACATAAAATAAAACTTATTTAACTTAACATTGTCTTTCTCTTACTTACTTCTTATTCTCATATTGTAATCTAAGGAGAAAATATCAGAATCCACATTTGGACAATTGATGAAATTACTTGGCAGCCACATGGCTTAGCAGAATGTGTGTTCGCAACCTTTTAAGAGAGAATTTCTCTATAAGTTGTTTTTCAGAAATAGTATAAGCACTGTGGTGGCAAGCATTTGGGAGACTTGGTGTTGTCTGTGAATAAAACATACACACTGCAAAATCTGGCAAAATGTTACATGCTATGCCTTAAGCGACAGATAATATCTGCTCTGGCACCTAAAAGAAAGGGAAGTTCTGGTGTCAACCCCTAGAAGGACAATAAAATGAGAAGGAAGTCGCTACGTAATTTATGAGTGGCTTCCTTCTTGTGCTTTCCAGTATTTCAGCTTCCAAATATGGCAGCAGAGGAGTCTAAATATAAACAATTATAGCGTCACCTAGTGCCCCAATAGAGGTTCTGAGCACCACAAGCCTTCCTACCCTCTATACTGACCCACGAAAGGTCACGTGTGTTGCACAGCATTGTACTTTAGGGAAAGATATGAAGTAGTAAGTAGAGACTGGAGACTGTCCCTATTTCTGTCTCACAAAGTTTAGCTGTCATCAATAGTAGCCTAGGTCTTTTCATGTGTAGCTGTATCCCTTCTTGAGATAAAATGAAGAAACATGCTCATTTGTAGGCTTAATGTAAACAGAAGCACAAGGGCATACCTTGTGCCTTCTCTTCCTTATTTAAAGGTAAGAGTCTATAAGTAAACTGCCAGGTTGATGAGTCTAGGAATCATCAAGTTTTGGCAGTTGGTTGCCTCCAGCCCCATCCTTTCTTGAGAGGGGCACAGACGATCACTCAAACCAAGCTCAATATTGAATCATGGGCAGTGCTTGACTTTACTACTAAAATCAGTGAGAGCAGACATTTATATCAACTGCTGTCGGGCAACCCATAAGGGTGCAAAGTGCAAGACCATATAAAAATATTACAGGTCCCATAGTCAGAAACCTCACCAGGAGCTATCTACTTTAGCAACATAGCCTCAGGTACAAATTTACATGCAATAATTCATATTCTACCAAATAAATCCCAGGCAAACAGAGTAATGCAAAAACACATTTCCTGCTGTCAAGAAAATTTCTGGCAAAATTAATCAACCATTCATCCATTCAGGCTCTTTGCATACCCTTTTGTCAAAGAGGGAATACTAAGAGATTTCTTTTCTCTTCCACACACTCATTTCAATGAATTGAAGAATCCATCAAGCTTGAGTTGATTTATTGAACTGTCTCTTAGCTCAGCAGTACAACTACAGCAAATGAACTGGTAACTTCTCCTAAAACCATCAGTGATTCAATTCAACAATATCTGATTTATTTAACTCTTTATAATTCCAGATTTAGCTTATTCTTGCACTTTAGCTTGAAGCATATTGATTTTCAGTCTATTTCTAAACAGCATAAATTTTTAGATAAAACCTTGCACATTTGCATGCATTATTTAGCATTCTGATAGTACTAATCAAAGCATATAGATTCTAAGACTTCTTCCTTTTAGAGACTTTAGAAGTAGATTAATATTAGGTCATTTATAAAAAGGATTTCTTTAAAGATCTACAGCTTTTCTCTAATGCAAACTGTTTGTTCTGTTGGTTAATGTTTACCATTACTATTGGATGACCAGTCACTTTGGTTCAAAGCATTAAAGACACATAGATTTCTCATCTTTGTATTTATTTCAGTCATTCTACCAGGTGAGGAGAATCACTATGAGGAGATATTTAAGGCATAAACATTAGAGAAACCAAGCCAACTGTTTAAACAGGGGTTTTCTCACCAAACCTCGTCCACTGAGCCCCACGGAGCCCATTTATCACACACCAGCTTTGCATTTTTCTTTGTAAAGATATACGACCTTTGCCTATTAGATTTCATTAACGGGGCACCATACAAGGCTCTTTTGCACATGGCAGGATAGAAAGCACCACATCCTCGCCTGAAGGATTTGCGGGAACAAGCTCATCTTCAATCTTTGTCCCTGGGAGGCACTTTTAACACCTGCCAACCACAGCACTATCATCAGAAAAACATTTAGAGATTTATCTTCGGGCTGGTAATTATAAGAGATAATTTGTTTGGAGTATGGATAAAGTTGGTCTAGCATAAATAAACTAGAGGCTCAAATTACATGACGAACATCATTAACTATTGATTTAACCACTGCGGGTCTGCCAGCTCACTGACACTCTCCGAAGATGGCAGGTTCCTAAGCGACAACTTTGGCCTAAACATTCATGGTTGTTGAGGGATGCATTTCAGGGCATGCTCAGAGTCATCCCAGCTTTCATCATTTTCCTTCTTTTGAGTATCCAACTCTAGGTAACCTCGGTTTAGACCTCTGAACATTAAGAATTGTAGATTGTCATATTTTAGAATTCAAGATACTTTGGAAAGATATTTTTAGAGTGATGAAGTCAAAGGCGTCATGTGTCATAGACCACATTTTACCTTTCATAGCCCTTTACATATATTCTTATCAGAGCCTCACAATCACTTAGTAAAATTGGTAAAGCTGGGTTTTGAGCCCATTTTATAAGTCATGACACTGAGATATAGAGGAGCTAAGTGTTTAAAGACCTCAACCAAATTAAATTATAAGTGTACAATTAAAGGACATTCAAAGCGCCTTGAGGAACCAAGAGCAAAGTCATCCACCTCCTTGTCCTTAAGAAGATACCTGTAGGTAGGAGCTAAGATGTGACTTTGTATACAACCCTTTGTATACAACCCACAGAAAATGAGGACCCAAGGAGTAAGAGAAAAATCTCATGGACAAATATACATAAGATATGAGAATACATTCTAGAGTTCCTTGTTGGGATACAAGCTGTATCCAACACAGCTGTCTTTAGTGTCCTACTGTTAAGAGTTACAGCTTCAAGCTCTCAGTTTAAAGCAGTGCCTATATACTCAGTAAGTACTCAATAGATGACACTACTAATATTCTTTGATGCCATCATTAATAATGGTAACAAAAAGCTCCACTGAGCCTTTCCCAAATATAGATCTATAATTTCTTATCAGAAATCCCTGGGGCTAGGGATATACTTTGTAATTCAGGATTGTTTTTATTTGAGAAAGGTAATATGGTACATGTAATGAATACTGTGCTAGGTCAGCCCCCCCTAAAACACACAAGTATTTATGCAACAAAATGTTTATTGTGGGATAAAGACAATAAATATCAGGTCAGAGTTGCTATCAGAGATTTTCAAGAATCCTACAGTTTTTCAGAGCTTTTTGGATTTCAGAATTGTAGATGAGGGATTGTAGACCTGGACTAATTCTCAGTAAAATGTTTAATATTGACTATGCATTGCTCAGTGAAAAGACCAGAGATCACTCCTAATTATATATTGAGATAAATTTAGAATTAGGCATTGAAAGGTCACCTGGTTGACCACCAATGTGAGTCAATTCAAAGGATAGAGCCAAAGGACATTAAAGAAAAATCTCATTAATATAAACTCTACTAATTAATTCAAATGGTAGACTGTCCAAATTTTACATTGGCTTTCTCAATGGAAACACTTAGTGGATCCCAAATGCTGCAAGAGAAATGTTTTACTTGTTTAATAATAATATTTTTTTAAATCTTTATATTTAAGTAAATATGTTATAATCATTAAAATTTTTATATTTAATTAGAAATTTCTCTTAGCTAGTGATCAAGGTAGATATCTAAATTTCTTCTCGTTATCAAGTATCTGTTGGTTGATTCAAGTTTTTATGTTTCTGAAAGTTACAAAACTTTTTTTTATTTAAAAAAATAATCTCTAGCTCACATTTACTTATTTATATTGGATTTTTCTGATTTTTTCTAAATTAGTGAGGTTTGAACTCCATACCAAATGAATTCATTCCTAGCACTGGAACCACATCAAGATTTCAAAATAGGTTTCTAATCAAGCCTTAATGACTCAGGTTACATTCATAAAATTTTAAAAAAGTAATTTATTTATGTGTATGAACCAGAAAATCACATTTATGTGCAATACATTTGCCAATCATATGCAAATATAGTCTATAGTAGATGCATTGTAGCTGTAGGAGTACTTATTTCTCCATTAGTTGAGCCTTTACATCAGATATGCTAATGCTAACAGTTCTTAAATATCACAAGACTGTTTTTCTTTATGTGATTCTTCCCTAAACTGCAATATTATATTGTGATCTCTCCTGATGTCATCAAAATGTGTTTGGTATAATCACAAAAAGAGTGTCATGGAATAGATGCCAGATAACAGCACCAGCAATAGATTCATGAACCAGAATACAGAATCCGGAAAGTACATGTAGGAATTTAATATACTATTTATGGCAAGGGTGATACTTCAAACTCAGTGGGAAATGAGTGTTTTAACTAATGAATGGTGTTAATATAATTGTACACTACTGAAGAATGCCAAAATTAAATTCCAGATGGATTAAAGATCTAAATGTAAAAGAGTTAAATAATAAACTATTTGAAGAAAAGCAAGGAAACTTTTTATATAATCCTGTACTTGGAGAGCTTGTTGAACACCAAAAACTAGAAAACCATGAAGAAAAAGACAAATATTTAACTGTATAAAATTTTAAAAATTTAAAATTGTGTGTTGACATATCATAAACAAAGTCAAAAGATAAATGACAGATTGGAAAAATGAGCTGTAATACTTATGACAAGGAAATGTTAATCCCCAACATATATCACCTTCCAAAAAATCAGTAAGAAAAAAGGCGAGCAACACAATTGAAACATGGGCAAAAGAAATAAGCTTGCAATTGAGAGAGAGAAAAAAAAAGTAAATGGTCAATGAACATAAGAAAAAAGTTTCTATCTCACAAGTCATCAAGAAAAAGCAAATTAAACAAAAATGAGATACCATTTTTACTATCAGAGATCTAAAATTTTAAAGGAAGAAAAAAATCTAGAGCTGCTAAGAATACAGGAAAACTGTTCTCTCAAATCTAGCTGGTAAGAATGGATTACAACAAAATTTTGAAAAATAATTGGACAATATTAAAAATAAACGTAGCTTATGAATCAACAATTCAATAGTTTTGAAAAAGTATTCTATTAGGTTGGTACAAATGTAATTGCGGTTTTTGCAATTATTTTTAACCTTTTAAACCACAATTACTTTTGCACCAACCTAATATAAAATAAAAGAAATTCTATGTAAGGATATATGCATGGGTACAGTTAATGCAAAATTGTTTCATGATGTCAAAAAGTTAGAAACAATCTAATTGTCCTCTATGGGGACAGTGTCTCCCCATAAAAGGACAGTCATGTCCCATCCAACTATGGAAAGGAATATTATTTGATATTCAAAGACAGAGATAGATATAAATCTTTACCTGACATATTTTTAACAGAAAGAAGAAAATAACAGAATAATGTATATAGTACGATCCTATTGTTAACATCAATACAAATAGTATGATTCCATTGTTAAGATCAACATAAGTACTTATTCCATAATTCCACACATATATACCCTTCCATATATATGTATGTAGGTCTGTATGCAATTGCTTAAACATAGCATTTGTTAACCTTAGTTACCTTAGGAGAACATTTAGAAGTGCAGGATAATTTATCTAGTGTTTCTTCATATTTTTATACCATTTTTCTTAATAAAACAAGCATGTTTATTTCTGTAATTTTAAAAAATAAAAAGAGAAAATGAGAGAAAAATATAAAGAACTATGAGTTTGTTTCTGGTTTATAATGCCGAGAGTGCGGATCATCTGCTCAAGTGTGTCTAAGTGCACTAATAAGCACTTGTGGTTCCGAGAGAGCTGACGTGCCTTCAGCAACTCATTTATTAAACAGTCAGTTCCTTCTGAATGAAAGTCAAGTCACTATCTACCCAAACAAGAAAAAAACTCTGTAGATGCGTCTCGTATGCCAAGGTCTGAGGCTGTGTTATTCTAATCATGTATTCAATTAGCCAATATCCTTGTAAGACTTAAACTAGGCAAACCAAACATTCCAAGGTCAAAGCAATAAAGGGAGTTGAAGTTAAAGCACTAGATGAGTGATTACGGAAAATTCCTTCCAGGATAAAGCGTGGACCACAGAAGACTGGTGATGGGATGGAGAGCAAGGGTCCAGGGACTTGGGAGATTACACAGATGGGGGTTTGTCTACTCTAAGAGTGGGGTTGCCTGCTCCTGAGTCATGTCCATGCCTCTCCACAGCTGCCCGTAGGGTCCCTCTTGCATATTCAGCCTTAGACCTAATCAGCTCCCCCCAACCCATCCTACTCTAAACCTTGGGTGTGGGGTTGAATACAAATGTGCTGAGACTGCTAATCTGGTTTACAAAGTTAAATCCAGCATTGCCCTCTGAGTTCCTACAATGTTCTCCACGTGGTGAATAATCTCTCTTCCCTTCCCTACCCCACTCCTTCACCTGCTATGAACCCCTGTTTGTTTAATCCTCCTTGGGAAAGAAGCCCTAACTTTTGAGTTCCATCCCAATGTAGCTTGTAGCTCTCACCACCATTCACCAAGGCTGTGCCTCACCTGTCTGCCAGGCTCCATACTGCTCAAACATTGACCTTGTTTGCAGAGAGAAGATCAAAGGATGCTCCTATCATTCTATGCTTTGATGAGCCTCTGTAGTTGGCTCCTCACAGCTGGGTCAGCTTCACCTAGAAGTGGCTGTTCTCTAGGAGAAGGTCTCAGGTCAAGCCCCAGAATCTCCCCACCAAATTGCTTTACTAAGACCATGCAGGCATTGCTTCAATGAATCCTGATTTGGGCTAATAGTTCTACCTTCCAGCAAAGAGGAAAGAAACAGTAGTATGTACTTCTTGTTTTTGTCTTCCCAGCACCTTTTCTCTCCTGTTAACAGATCCCTCTCTATGGCCACAGGGATGGGCAGGTGATCCAAAGTGGACAAATTATAGTACTATCATACTCTCACTACCCCTGGTGATAGGTAAAGGGAAGGGGCTGTGTCCCTACAAGCATCAATCAGTCTCCTTCTGAGCATAGAGAGAGAAGTTCTTTTCTCTGACAGCAAAACTTTCCCAAGTGCACCTACAGCAGGTGACAGCCCTTATGCCCATGGGAAAATGAGGGAAGCAGAGCTAAAGGTGGGAGAGATTCCATTGCTTAGTGATATGAGCCAGTAAAACCTTTCAAACCCCTCCCCCCTTTTTCCTGCTTAACTAGAGTCAATTTAGTTTTCTGTCTTTAAAACCAGAGTCCTAACTAACGTAAAAGTTAGTATTTATTAAGTCTTCATTGTGCCAGGAATTTTACTAGATTTTTTAAACACATTATCTCATTTTAATTAATCTCCCCCAACAATCCTGTTATGTTTCCCATTTTATAGGTGAGGAGACTGAGGCTCAGAGGGAACTAGCAACTTGCGGAATGTCACACAGTCAGAAGAAGAGCCTCAATTCAAACTCAGTTCTGTTTAACTCCAAAGCTCTGTCCTCTACTTTACTATACGGGCTTCTAAGTAACAGCGCTGGTTCCTGGATGTGGGAAGACAACTTGTCTAAGGGAAGCAAATCAACTGGCCCCTTTAAGAAATGGATCCTTGCTTAAGGGTGACAACAAATCCTTTTGGGCAATTTCTCTTTGAAGACAACTCTGTTATCTTATTTAATTCCTACCCTCCTCCCTTCATACTCTGTACTTATCTCATAGTAGGAACCCTGGCCAAAGTTCAAACATTTCCTGTCACCAGGAATGCCTTCTTCCCCTAGGATAATGAGAAGAAGTCCTGATATTTGAGGGAGTACAAATTGGTACAAAGTTTAGAAGCTAAATGCCCTTCTTTGCCACCTAAGGCAGCTTCACTTTACCTTGAGAGGTACGCAGAGCCACTGAAGGATTTTAACAAGGAAGAAAGGTGCAATCAGATTTGCATTGTAATGTGAAGGGTAGACTGGAGATGATTTGTATTCAAGATCAGAAAGCTAGTTACAGACAGATGGCCTATAGGAGTCTCCCTACCAGGGCCCCACCTCACAGGTTGTGCTCTGAGCAGGAGTAGCCAACACCAGGGGAGAGTGGGGCTTAAATCCAGTCTATGATTCACTCACAACACCATTTTGGAGGTTGGGCACTACAAATGAAGGAAGGCGTCTTGCCCTAATTTGCACAAAGGTGCCCATGGACTAGTCACAGTCCTGACTGCTTTATTCTGGGTAATTGAATTAAAGCAGTAGCAATGGGATTAGAGAGAAGGGGACAAGTTCACATTTGCCTTGTGAGTTTGAGGTGCTTCCGTGAAAACCAAGAGAGCTGGTATGATAGCCCTCAAAAAGATATTCTTATGTGTTCTAGAAATTAATAAAGGCAAGGTCTAAAAATATAACTCGGAAGTTGCTAATACATACCCAAAGGATAGTTTGTGGGAATGCAGACTGAGATTGAGTCTGCGGTAAAATGTGATAGGCGTAGGAATTCATTGTTATTTTCTTAGCTGTACTAGGAGACAAACATAAAGTTTAAAGAAAGAATGATTGATGTTCAACAGAAGGTCTCTGCTGTATCAATTTGCCAAGATTTTTGGCTCCACACATGAGCCCACCTAAATCTAAACCCATAACATATACATAATGCGAAAGTTGAACTTTCCTTTTGCCTCACTACTAGCCTCTTCTCATACACTCTGTTAAGCAGTCTGGATGGATATAAACAGCTGTTCTTTGCAAGAATGCTAGATATTCTTCACTGACAGATGGCTGCAATCCCCTAGGGCACATGCGCGCGCGCACACACATACACACACACACACACACTCACACACACACACTCAAACACAGAAACCTTAGTAAGGTTGATAACGTTAACATTCATCAGTGAAGTTACTAAAATTTAGATTCAGGAGAAAGGCCTGGAATTGAAAACATACTTGAGTTAGTGTTTTTTCTGGACTCCATGCCTGCAGAGAGTTCTTTTTGGATAGTTGCCGTGAACAAAAACATTTTGCATTTTATATTTCACTGTTAAAGAGTAAGAGATCATTTGTTAGAGTCAGATCACTAAATTATTGTTTTATATACCTCAGATTCCCTCCTGCTTTTGTCCTAAGGAGTAGGAGAACTTTAAATTTGTATCTTCTTAGGAAGCATACCAGACAAATCCATAATGGAATGTGGCAGAGTTGTTTGGTTTGTTTAAATCTCCATAGGTGTATAAATCTCTCATAGAAAATATTACTAGAAATTCTTACTGATCCTTCCGACCTCCAGCCAAATTGAATAACTAAAAAGATTGGTTAGATAGTTATTGCAGTAGAAAGAAAATAGGGCTATCCAGATCATATTCTTTACAAAACTCTATAAATCAGAAAACTAGTGTTGATTTTCAAAGCAGTGGACTTGTCTTCTACTCAATTTAAATATAGAAAACTATCAAATCTGGATGTCGGGAAAACACATGACACCAATAGTGGGCATCCACTGAAAGTCCTTCTCTTCAAGGAGATGGATTTGTTGTGTTCTTCATAAAACCTTATGATATTAGAATTAAAATGAGAACACAACTGAATGTAAGATTTGCAACTGGCTCTAAATGTCATTTCAGTTCAATCACCCACCCAATTATTAAAATTTTTATACTTCAGTCTGCCAAGTGTTTAGGAAACCTGGGATTGAATACTTCTACAGATGGGAAAGTGGTGACCATCTGAGATGGCTTATTCCATTTGGGGATAGTTCTATGAGAAAGTTTTTTTTCCTTATATGGAGGCAAACTTGTCTCTTAAACTTCTTCCTATTGACTTTGAGCCTTCTGAATAGAATGTTGATAATAATGAATATTTGAGTGTTCACCACATGACAGGCACTGCTCCGAGCATATTACATGGATTCACTTATTTATTATTCAAAAGACAGATTAATGTTGATATTAATATCATTCCCTAATCTACAAAGTGGAAGACTGAGGCACAGAAGAGTTAAAATAACTTTCTCAAGATCACATGCTTTAAAAGGATTTGGAGTCAGGCATACTGACTCTAGGGTCCAAGATCTATACCGCAATAACCTAAAGATTGAGTAACCAAATCTTTGAGAGTATTTGAAGAGAACTTTTGGGCATCCTCCTGAAAATTCTAGGAGAAAAAGGCAACTGTTGCTTTTAGCATCATTTGAACTATTAACTCTAAAGAAAGTATTACTTTTTAAAGATATGTTTTTACACACATTTCTTACTAAAGGATGCAATTAAACCAAACCTCCAAAATCAAATTAGAAGTCAGAGCAGCCTGCTTATGTAAACTGGCATTTCAGACACCAACATCATAAAAGTACTCGTGTTCTCTGTCAGGAGTAATAAGGAACCTTACGGA
Organism: Rhinolophus sinicus; assembly: GCF_036562045.2. Classification (NCBI taxonomy): domain Eukaryota; kingdom Metazoa; phylum Chordata; class Mammalia; order Chiroptera; family Rhinolophidae; genus Rhinolophus; species Rhinolophus sinicus. The sequence goes on from NC_133754.1 coordinate 147,454,002, forward strand.
ATAGCTGATCCAAGGGATCTATATGTTGGATGATATTAGAACACTTAGCTGTTCTTTTAGAAAAATGACCACCATGCCAGCACATGCCCATCTCTCCCTGGAGATTCTGATCCAAATGGCCGGGGAAAGGCCCGAGAATCATTAGTGTTTTAAAGTTGCCCAAATGAGTCCAACGTGCCATTAGGGTTGAGAACCACGGACCTAGGGACTAGTCAAACTCCATCATGTTTTAGGTTGCAAACCTGTAAAAGGTCACATGGCTATGAACAAACAAAAGGTAGGATTGGAACTTAGGTCTCATGACTCAACAATCTAGAATTTTTTCCAACATGCATTATTACCAGCTTCTCTCCTTCACACCTCATCCTTCAAAAAAACAAAAAAAACCAAAAGCCAGCCCTTTGTATTGGGAATGCTGCACATGTGAGTACACATATGGAAAAGCTAGCTTTAGGACTGACTCAAGTTGGGACTACACAGAACCTGCTGAACTAGCCAAGAAAAGGCAAAGGAACAGGCCAGTCCCTGACACATTAGCACTGCCCCTCTGCGCTTTCACTCTCTTAGTCATAAACTAAAATGTCCCAGGACATCTCAACTTCATTAGTACCACAGAAATAATCTACCCTATCCTAAAGAATCTTTTGTCCCTGGACTTTTTTTTAAAAATATTGACAAGCATAAGCAGTATTGTTTAAAACGTACCCTCAAGTAGTTCTAACATTAACTCAACTTCTTGCTGGATTTTATAGGCCAAACTCCTCCTGTTTTTCTTTTTTCTTCTTCTTCTTTCAGATGTTTGCAGAGCTATCTTAGCAGTTCATGCACTTGTTTTCCATTTGATCAATCATACAGGACATTTTATAAATCCATCACTTGGTTTCTTAAAATTCTGTTAAAGATCTATGTCTGTCCTTCTTATTCTTTTTTACCTTGTTATTTTTATTTATTCAACTATTTATTAAACATATATTTATTAAAGCCCTCTGTGTTCCCTGACCCTGATTTATATTTTTTCAAGTCACTTTTCAAAACCTGAAATAATGTTGTATATTTAATTATTTACTTTATTGTCTGTCTCTCCTGCCCCCAACAGGATTTTAGGTCCATGATAAGAGGGACTTTGTCATGTTCATACTGTATCCCTGATACCTAAAGTACTGGCTGGCCCATGGAAGATGCTCAATAGATGTCTACTGAATAAATAAACAAATGAGTGGGTGAGTGAGTGACTGACTGACTGACTGACTAAAAGGATGGATGGATGGATGGATGGATGGATGGATGGGTGAATATCATGTGCCAGACTCTCGGGACATAAAAAAATGTGTTAAACTTTCTTCCCTAAAGGATTTTGCTATTCTAATGCAGCTAAGCATACAAGATGCTAAGTTGTCTTGTGGAATTATGAACAAAGAACATTGCAAGCAGAGGGGAAGAAATCTAGAAGCCTGCATGGAGAAGCCAGGGAAAGCTCACTCACAAAGCTGGTACTTGAGATCAGATGTGAAGGAGGACAGTAATTTGCCCAGTGGCCAAGCAGGGCCTAGCATTTACAATGAGAAGAACAGATAGCAAAAGGCAGGACTCTGAACAATGAGAAATAGAAGTGGATATTTCAGAATAATATTCCAAACAGAGTTCATCAACAGATTGATGCTCAACAGTGACTTCATATATTTTGTGACCAGTATACACCAAGGCAGTAGAAAACACCCACTTTGGCTGAAACCAGATTTTCAATGTCAAGAACAGACCTCATGGGTCAGGGTTGGCCAACATGCAATGACCTTGGACAGTTTACTTAACTTCCCTGTCTTCAATTTCCTTGTCTGTAAAATGAGAATTAAAAAAGTAATTACCTCATTAAGTCATTGTTAGAAATAAATGAATTAATATATCCGAAGGACTAGCCATACAGTGTAGTTAGTTCTGCTAGAATGTGGCACATGCATCTCTAAAAAATTCCTATGCAAAATCTCACGGTAAAAACCACAGAGTTATTAGAAAAATAGGAATGGGGCTCAACCCTCAAAAATTTCATTGGTGACATGAAAAAAGAAAAACCCAATTAAAATGGTAGCATGGTTTTACACACACTGAGTGGTTAACAAATATTAGAGACCGCACTTTATCTTGAAAAATACCTAAAGTTTACTTCTGGAAATGTGCGTTGAAAGGGTTGCAGCTTGTAAGTTACTGTGAAGTTGTGGGAGGAGGGTTATTAGAAATCAGACTGAAAGTTCTAGCACCAACATGGAAGGAAGGGTGTACTTCGTAATACACACTGTGAATTGAGGTAGCTGGTATACAGTTGAGGGGTGTGTGTGTGTATGTGTGTGTGTGTGTGTGTTGTATATTCTTACAAGGCTCTGTTCAGTTAGGTGTTTTTTTCTGTGTTCCCTTGGTGTGTGTCAAGGATGAAATCCTGTACAACCAAACATGAAATTTGCATTATGCTGAAATTGTTCCCTAACATATCAATTGCATTGCAATACATTCACATTTTCAAAACCATCATTACAGCAGAACTGACTAGAAGTGTTCAATCAATAAAGAATAGTTGTTACAAAAATTTTTAGAGCTCCATAATATTATTTTAAGTATCAATCAGCTGACAACATAAATTTCCTTAACAACTTGGGAAGACTGCCTGTGCCCTGCCCAGCCTCAGCCTTTTAACCTAACACATTAGTTCCAGAACTAGTTGACGCTTTGAGTTTCGGTGTCCTTTTCTTATCATGCAGTGTCCCTTAACCCAAAATAATTGAGAAAATACCTTTGAATAATAGGCTAAATACAAAGTGCTGTTGAATTTTAGAACAACAAAATCCCACGCTCCCCCACCCCACTTCCCCACAACTGCCAGCTTGCTATTTCACTTATAACTTGAGTAGATACTAGGGGACTATAGCATTAAAGAGGGGTTTTAAGAAAAGAACTCAATTTTTAAGAACAGAAAAAAAGAAAAGACTTCTAGAATTGCCATTTCCTTTATTGCCTACATTAAAAAACTAAAATTCTCAACCAATAAAAAGCTTTATTCTATGTCTCAAAGTCCCAGACTCCAAAATTTGGGAGGCAATTAGCTCGAGGTACACGTATGATCTAGCTAAAAGTACTTTAAAAATATTGATAATGTACAATTTTGAGTAAATTTGTATTTAAAAATCAATGTTTCCCTATCCTCATACAAAATATTGAAAGATATAATTTTAGTGAGAGTTATATGAGAGTTTACTAGAGGAAAAGGTAATGAAGGACCTACCTAAGGTTTGAAGTCTTCGTTTTGCACCTTCACTGAGGGAAAGGTAACCCAGGTAACTGTTCCATCCTCCCTTGCCTCTTCAATTTAAATGTGCATCCAAACACCAGTCTTGTTGAAATGAAGCTCTTTACAAAGCTTTTGGTGAAAATCCCCCAGTTGATGAGTGGTATTTTAAGTGCAAGTGTCAAAAGGAACTACTTTTTTGAGATACAAAATTACATTTTGATTTAATTCACCCAACACATATAGGATATTTGTTTTAATGCCTTTTCTAATCTGTGTGAACCGTGTCCTCTATCACAGGACAGACAGGAACTGTGAGCTTGGTGTATACCCAGCCCTGACCACTCACTCTCCTTTCAGGAGTAAAGGCACGCTTGGAAGCTTTTTGCTTTCCTCGCCTGCCAGATGGCGCTACTGCCCCATTCTTCCTGGCGGCTGGTTCGGAGGCTTCCTCCACCATCAGAACAGCTGCATTCTCTTTGCCAACACATGCGTTTTTCAAAATCTCATTAGCTATCGAATGTTTTCGGCGAAGATTGTGTCCGGTTCGCACAGTATCTTCCCTGGGGGTCTCCCTAGAATCTAGAAAAGGTACTACGATGAGGAAAAGCCAGGTTATTGAAAAGTGGAAAACGGGATCCGCTTATAACGTACAAACGTTTGTCATAAAAACAAAACGGATGCTTCACACTAAGTGTGAGAAGGCCCTGAGGAGTGGGGCGTGGATGGGGTCTTGGTGCTTTATATTACTCCCCAGTGATGCTTAACCTACAGTATTTGCAGCATATCTCAGGGCTGGATTAGCCAGTGCAGGCAAAGTGTGTGATCGGTATTAATCTCTCAGAATGTCACTGCTACCGTCTATCAATCTGCATAAATTCTGCCACAAAATTTTAGGAAGAAATGCTATTCAGAGCAAATGATGCATCAAATTCAAATAGGCCATCAAGATTGCTAATGGATTTTAATAGCAGCTATTACAGCATAATAGTATTTTCCCAACAGCTGTTTGTTGATACAATTCTCCGTTTACAGGACCTTTATGTCCAATCCCAGGAGATGGCCCACCATTCATTTATAATCATTTGGTTCCACCTACAAACAAATGCTACTTTATTTGCATTTGGAGACTATGAATGGTCTGCAGATTTGACTCACTCCCACCTCATTCAACAAAACCAGCAGCGAATATTACAAGCTAGATTAATTAGTTAATATTTAGATGTACTAACTACTGCCAGAATAAATGCTGCCAACTGGCAAACCCAAAGAGAAGCTTTTATTGATTGCTTGGCTACATTCCGAGCCATGTGAGCTGTTGAAAACTGTTTTTCACTTTTACATAGATGACTAATGGGCCTAAACTAGGATTAAGACCAAAATTTTGGGGGAAAAAAGGACCCATAAACTATTGAGTTTTTCTACTGGAGATGATGGCAATAAATCACTGCCAAAGTGAAGGTCTCAATTGGTAATAATTGTGAAAATAATCAAGGTGAAAGAGAATTATTAATGAAACCCAAAGCTTTGTTTTTTGTGGAATGATCAAGGGATTATAACATTGAAAATAAATACTATTAGTTCATGGGTTCACAAAGAATCACCTAAGGAATGCATTTAAAATTTGGATTCCTGGCCCCTAGCCCAGAGATTTGAGACAGGGCCCAGGAATTCACATTTTAACAAGCACTCCAGGGGATTCTGGTGCCATCATCCATGGACCACACTGAGAAAATGTGAGAGAAATGGCATTAGTATATAAATACAATATATCCCAAAAGTCTCAGTGCAGTTTTAAACTTTAATGACTTCAGATGTACATATGTTAAAAAATATACACAAAACATCATTTGAAAGTTTATTTTAATTCTTTTTACACTTTTTTAGTTTTGTAAATTTGGGAAAAAAGATTTAATTATAATTTTTTCTTCCAGTTAAGTTTGCTATCTTCGATCATGAGAAAATATAAAGTTTCAAAATTACTCAAAACTTACAAAACTAAGCAAATGTAAAAGAAAGGAAAATAATTATACTTCCAAATGCAGTTCTTTGTAAGTTTATAGTATTTATACTTCTGACATTATTCATGTGTAAAACTGCACCTTGGCTTTAGGAGCAAATGGTATAAAACTTAGTTAAATGCAGGCTTGATGAAACTAAGAAGCAGGACTGAACTCTCCGAGCTGTCTAGCCTCTGTTGGTTTGGTGTTACAGGAATCTGCATGCATAAATCTCAGTGTTTGCAGCCCTTCAAGTGCTGGGTATTAGCGGTCAGGCCTCCTGGATTCGTGCTGCAGAGTTGAGAAGAATCAAGGCAGAGATAACTGGGGGAATAAATGATTGTTCTGTTGACTCCGGGTGTTTGGAAAGGATGCAGGCATCTTCTAGTCCATGGAACTTTACTTCACAAAGTCTCTTTCATCTACATTATCTCACTTAACCCTCACCATTCTGATGGACAGGTAGCATTTCTTCCGCTTTACAGATGAGCAGGCTGAGACTGCAAGGAGTTTCTGTGATTTGTCCAAGAAAAAAAAAATGACAGATAGCAAACAGCTGAGAACTCAAAGCCAAGGCTTTGACCCATCTCTATGCCATGGTCACCCTTGACCAGGGATCTAGTTCAGGCAATGATGCCTGGAAGGGCTCAGAGGGTTCGGGAAGGAGATCAGAAGGTGGCAAAGAGTGACAAGAACTGTAAGGCCTGCTGTGCTCTCGTGTAAGATAAGTATGGAGAAGTGACTCCCGAAGGAAGAAACAAGCCCCTTTTAGCTAGAAGTCGCTAAGCTGCGTAGGTACAGAGTACAGACTGAGTTCTCAGCCCTGCCTGCTCACCACTTTGTTTGTTCTTCCTCCCTGGAGTAACCGTAGGAGGTGTCATGGGAACAGTGCGTTTGAAGCCTGCTTCCATCACAGAATTCTTGTGTGACCGCGGACCTATCATTGTATCTCTTGGACTTTAAGTTGCCTTCTTGATATAATTAACATAATAATAATTAACCCTCAGACTTGTTACAGATTTTAAACAAATAAATTAAAATAAGATGCAGTACTTGGCAAAGAGCTTGCCACTTGAATCTAGTCTGGCCCCTTGGTGTAGCAGCAGAGCTGACTTCTTCCCTGGTTAGAGCCTGTTCACGTCACTGCAGCCTCAGCACCCACAGCTAGCAGGCACTCCAAACATTTTTCCCAATGAATACACGGAAATCCAGGACCAAACTCATACACTCCCCATGACACACTAGCTGCTTCCCTGGGTTCTTATTTCTACTACTAGTGGTGTTTTTCTTTCCTCATCATTAAGGTCAGAAATTTTGGAGTCACCCTTTATAAAACCCCCACACCAGTACCAAAGATTCTTTTGCCTGACTATTGTTTCCCTTCTGACCTCAGCAATTCTACATCGTATGCTTATGACTTCCATCCAAAACTATCAGGGTTACCTGATAGATGGCTCTTCCTGCCATCTCTTTACCCTCCTTGCTGCATCCAGATTAACTTACCTAAATCTTACCATGACTTTAGTCAAAAGTCCCCATAAAGTAACACATAAGCCTCACTGTTCCACACCATGGCTATGTCCTACCTCCCCTATTATGTCCTTCCAGACTCACTCTCAACCAAGCTGAGCACTTGGCTCCCTACACACCCCTCAGATTTACCACATCTGTGCCTAGCAAGAAACTTGTACACAGTAGGACTCAATAAAGGTTTGCTGAATTTAATCAAACTGAATTGAATAGAATTGCCTGAATCCTTATGCTCCAAAATGAATATGAACCAGAAGCCTCAGTCGGGCAGGTTAGCACTGCCTCTTACCTTCTTCACTTCTTCCACCACTGGACCTACCTTCTGTAAGACACCGCACCCCCACTCCCTTTCTCTTTTCTCAAGAAATAAAACACATGAACTGTTGCAGAGCAGATCACACCATAAAGAAATGGGATATGAGTTTGTGAGGAATAGTCGCTTATATTTGTGTAGGTCACACGTATCTCATTTGATAAAGTGGTGTTTATATTAAAACTCTGAAAAAAATCAATCATACATACCATCTCAAGTCTGTATTTGGACTCTTTAACCCCCAAATGAAACAAAAACTTATTCTATTTAATTCGTGGGAACTCTCACTTTGTGGACCTGAGCTGGATGGAATTTTATCCTTGGACATCAAAGACCAGCATCAAATGATTGACTTTTCTCTTTAGCTGGTATTTTTTTTGTTATGTTTTATATTTTAGACATTTTATTTTTGGTCACTAGGTGGCTCTGAATTTCCATTGAAAAATAAAAGTCTTTAGAAAACATTGACAAAAATATGCAATTTTCACCAAATAATTTAAAAATACTTTTTTTCAACAATTTTTTGATTTGAGAACATTAATCAAAGTTTAAAAAATAAAAATAAACTCCAAATACCAATATATTTGTCCATCTATCTTAATACACTATGTATAGCTTTATATGAAATTATGGCTATTTCATTGGTTATAGGTACAATTTTAAAATAACTTATAAACTATCATCCAAATAATGTTACTTTGGAGTTGTAACATATTATGTATCATATATGGTCCGACAATTGGGTCTATCACATTTAAAAGAAGACTTCAAAATATTGTCATTTAACTTTAATTGCTTTAAAAATCTTCCTTAACCATACATTAATAGCCACCAGAATATCTGGAACAAATTTCAAAATCATTTTTAAGTTTGATAACTTTAAACAAAAAGAATTGTTGGAACAAGGATCTTTTAGCCAATTTGGAAGTTACCCTACTGGGGTTGTTGGGAAAAATGATTTATTGCTCTAAGTTCTATTTCACCCATAATATGTGCTGCATTTGGGTCCTGTGTGGCTTTAACATGTTTCCAAATATTTAATGATAATACTCTGTATTATCTCATTGAAAAGTGTGTTAATACAGGAAGAAGTCACCCAAAGCCATCTCCAAATAACCTACTAATAATGGAGGTGGGTGTGGTGGATGCAGAAATGTGGGGCGAGAGAGTGGCTGTGAGCAGGGATAATCTGGATGTTGTCTACTTGGCTGGAGCTTTCTGGAGGAAGCCCACTATTAAAATCCACTTTTTAATACCAGTTTTGCCCAATGGTTCTGCATCAACCTAGATGCCACAAATATTTACTCATCTCTTCACAAACTCAGGTTGTGAGGTGCTCCTCGTATTTTCACTCCCGTCCCCTTGCCCACCCCTTTCCAAACTCTCCAAGTTATACCTATTTCTTGACATGTTCAAAATGCAGGCCACGCAGAATGATTGACTGTGCATCCTGTATTCCTGTCTCTTGTATGTATGTGGGTATAGGCATATACCACCTGAAGACAATATCAGACTGAGTTGCCTAGCAAGACCTTTCATTACAAGCTCGGTTGTTGACATGTGAGAAGCTTAAATGGATACACTTGTTTCCCAGCAACTTGGCAATATTTTTTCAGATAAACTACATAAGGTGCCTTTAGTTGCATTCAAGATAAATCCCAGGCAATCTTCAAGTGAGACCAGCATTCATTGGACACTCATTTTATTATTTGCAATTAGAAAAAAAATTGATACTCTAGCTTCCATCACTCCCCACTTCTGCTCCAGACACAATAAATGCTTGTCACCTCAGAAACACCTCTTGTGTTCCCTCCACCTGGTATACAACATTATCCCCCACCTTCTCCACCTAACAAACTACTCTTCCTTCAAGGCATATGTGAAGACTGGAAAGTCTTCTGTTAGGGATGGTGTTACAGTATAATGATGAAGTGCCCAGGTACTGGAGTTGCGGCTACCTGGATTTGAGGCCAAGTCACTGGGTATGAGATCTTAAGCAAGTTCCTTAATTTCAGGTTCCTCATCGATCAAATGGAATAATAATAAGTACTAGCCTCATAAGAATTACGTGAGGTTTAAACTAGCTACCTGAAAAGGACTTAGTATATGAGGTCTGACAATTAAATTCACTAACTTTGTTGCAATGATGTTGCTAACATTTTTTTTATATCAGAGGGATTATTCATTATGAATTTGTGTCAACTGGACAAACAGTTAACCAAGTTTACTATTTGGAAGTGCTGGAAACGCTGTGTGAAAAAGTTAGATGACCTGAACTTTTCGCCAACAATTCATGGCTCTTGCAACATGACAATCCACCAGCTCACACGGCACTGTCTGTGAGGGAGTTTTTAGCCAGTAGACAAATAGCTGTATTGGAACACCCTCCCTACTCGCCTGATCTGGCCTCCAATGACTTCTTTCTTTACCCAAAGATAAAGGAAATATTGAAAGGAAGACATTTTGATGACATTCAGGACATCAAGGGTAGGTAATTACGACAAGAGCTCTGATGCCCATTCCAGAAAAAGAGTTCCAAAATTGCTTTGAAGGGTGGACTAGGGGGTAGCATCAGTGCATAGCTTCCCAAGGGGAGTACTTCAAAGGTGACTGTAGTGATATTCAGCAATGAGGTATGTTGAATATCAACATTTTCTAGAATGAGTTCAAGAACTTAATTGTCTGACCTCGTATAGTGCCTGCTGTACTATAGGCTGTGTAGGTGTTGGTAAGTTATGGACGAAGTGTAGTAAGCTAAGTGAACTATAACTTAAGCATTAGCTGTTCTTCTGGATGTGCTCACCCCAAATCTGAATTATATGTGGCTCCTTTCTACTCTCTCCCAGAGAAAACAAAATCATAGCACTTAGCACACCAACTGGAAGTTGACAGTTTATCTGTCAAGTTCCTCGATGGACTGTGATGGGATGAAAATAACAAACACGTGAGGTTGGTTTCATATTCCCCATCTCCAATAGAACATTTGGATGCCATCTGCTTGGCTTCCCTGCCTCCTCCACTCTCTATGAGGAGTGAGAGATTAAAAGCCACATAGGTGGACACTGGAGAAAAATAGTTGGAGAGGAGCAAGTGCTGCAGGATATGGGAGTGATGGGATGGACTGGGAGGCCCAGAATAGAAAGAGAGTGGTGACTGGGAAGACGGGGTCAGACCAGAGGATGGGACGGTGTGGGGAAAAGGAAATTTTCTTCTATGATTAGGTAGTGAGAGGTGCCCATGATTCGAGGAATAGGACAAGAAAGGAAATGTCTGTGAGTTGCCCTGGGCTGTGCACTGGGAGCATGTTACACAGTTTGAGAAACAGTAGCAAAGATGGGAATTCCTGCGTGGACTAGGCTTCATTAGACGGACACCTCTAGAATGGATCTGTGGATGTCAACTTCCTAAGGTTTATAACATTACATGTTAGGAAAGTATAGGGAAAATGTCTTCATTCATTAATTTTATCTATTCATTGGTCCACAGGGCAAATATTTCTGAATAATTTTTGTATGTCAGACACTGTTCTAGGCACTGGTGATATCGTAGCCAACAAGACAGACCATGGCACTGCTCTCATGAAGTTGTATTTCAGTGCATGGAGACAGAGAGCAAATACATAAATCCAAAAGGCAATTTTTAGTAGTGACACGTGCCAAACAGAATATAACATAGTGTGATGGGAAAGCATGATGAGGTAGAAAGAAGGTTTAAATTGGAATATCTGGGAAGTGATAACATGATATTTGAGTTGACATTCTTGAATACAAAGAAATGGCCAGCTACTTCAAATTCTGAGGTCAGAATATTCCAGAAAGAAAAAAAAAAGTAAGTACAAAGGGCTTGGGATTAATTTAGCGGATTAGAGAAATAGAAGGAAGGTTGTGTAGCTGCAGCCAAGAGCGCAAAGGGAAGGTCTGAATGGCAGGAAGGACCAGATGATGCAGAGCTTTGCAGGTCATGGAAATGAGTTTAGATTTTATTCAAAGAGCAATGAGAAGCTACTAAAGGTTTAAACTTGGGGGGGGTGTCCAACTTAAAATTTATGTTTCTATTTGAGTTTTACACAAGTTACTCTGGTCATTATGTAGAAACTGGAGAGCAGAAGGGTAGGAGCTGAGTGACCAGTTAGGTTATTGCAATGGCCAAGTTGTGAGGAGGTGGCTGGGCCTAGGGCTTTTTGCATTTAACAAGCCATGAGCTTCCATGAGCTCCTTCTTCCTCCCCTGGAATATAAGCTACTTGATGACATGGATTTTTGTTTTATTTACCACTCTCTTCCCAGGATCTAGAACAGAACTTGGCATGTAGAAGACACTTGTTAAATGTTGAATGAATTTACCAAGAGGGAAAAGAATGGTGCGGGGCAGAGTTAGGGAAAAAGTCAAAAGTTCTGTTTAGGACATGTTAAATTTGAGATACCCCTTAAACACTTAAATGGACATATCAGGTAGGCAATTAGAGATACTAGTTTTGAGTTCAGTAGCAGGTATTTATCTGGGGATCATTGACATATGATCACCTGGAGTAGGAGTGGAGTTAGAGAAAAGTCAGTGAGCTGGAAGCAAGCTGGGAATGCCAATACTAAGCAGTGAAACTGAAGAGGAGGACATAGTAAAAGAGATAGAAGAGGAGCTTCCAGAAAATGGGAGGAATCTGGAAGAAAATTATACAAGACAAGATAAAATGATTATCACAAAGCAGGAAGTAGTCAATTGTTCTGAATGCTGCTGAGATGCCAAGAAAGATAAGAAAAGACAAATAACCCTTAGATTTGACAACAGAGGATGTTGGTGACCTTGAAAAAGGAAGTCTCAATAGAATTGTGGTTTCATAAACCTACCTGGAGTAGATTAAGGAAAGAAGGGGCATGAGGAAGTGGAGACAGGACCTATAAACAGCTCTCATTTGCATTAGTAAAATGTCCAACGGGGTGGTTGCTCAATCTTTCTTGAATAAATAAATGAACTGTGCATCCATCCATCCATCCATCCATCCATCCATCCATCTGTCCATCCATCCATCCGTCCATCCACCTATCCATCGCTAGGATTTGAGTCTTCAAATGTAGAAGGCACTGCCTTATTTAGTGAGAATACATTTGAATCAGGAGCAAGGAGACAGAATAAGGTCTCCATAGCCACTGTTTAGCTTTCTGAACTTGGCCAAACTAATATTTTCTGGGCCTCAGTTTCCTTACCAACAAAATGAAGAGGTTAGACTAGATAGCCTCTAAGCTTTAAAATCCTTGACTCAAGGCCTATTCTTTAAAAGTTTTAAATATCATCATAAATATGATGTAAGTATCGTGTCATGTTTGATTTTTACAAACTATCTCTAAGCACAATTGAAAGTTTCAGGGGATACCATATGTTGACAATCCAGGCAAAGCCTATCTGTGTGAAATTAACACCAGCTTTGAGTGGGTGGCTGTGTACTTTGTGGGATGAACGTATTACTAATGGTCACTGAAGGAAAAGAAGTAAACTCTCTCTTTCCTTATAGATTCTTCCGTTTTTGTCTTTAAGACTGCTCAGTTCTCCTCTACTTAAAACAAAATAAGTATTAGATTCTACATTGGAACTAATTAACATTCTCTTTCTCTCTGCCAAATTACGCTGTTTAGACAATTGGATCATGTTCACAGACAATGCATTTCCCACCCATTTCTCTTGGGACTCTTGCTTTCATTCACATGGTGTAGTCCCAACATACCTCTCTCGTCACCTTGTGCTACTTCCCCCCACTCTCTGAGGTCCAATAACAATGGCTTTCTAGTTCTTGAATATGTCAATCTTGCTTCTGCTGTTAGGCCTTTGGATTTGTCATTTTTCAGACTAAAATGTTCTACTCCCAACTTTTCTCATGTTTGGCTTCTTGTCATACAGGGAATTCGAATATCCCTTCCTCTGTGAGGTTTTACTTTAAAGTATTATCTAATCCAAAGTATTATCCTCCACCCCCATCCTACTATTGTCACTCTCAGTTCTCTCTCTCTCTCTCTCTCTCTCTCTCTCTCTCTCTCTCTCTCTCTCTCTCTCTCTCTCTCTCTCTCTCTCTCTCACACACACACACACACACCACTATTCAAAATTATCCTATCTGCGGTATTCCCCAGTAGCTGGGATGGTATCTCACACATTAGTAATGGATAAATACCTGTTGAATAAACTCACCTCTACTGAAACTACTGACTATAGTCACCAATGGCCTACTCAAATAGAATGCTTGATCTTATTTTCCATTTCTTCATTGCCCTTGACCCGACTGATAACCTCCTTTAAAATATATATATATATATATATATATATATATATATATATATATATATATAGAGAGAGAGAGAGAGAGAGAGAGAGAGAGAGAGAGATAGATATATAGATATATATTTCCAGAACTTTAGTTTCTATGATACCATGACAACCCTCTCATTAGTCTCTCTCTACTTCCTTTGCTGACTTTTCTTTCTCTTCTCCTAATGTGGAGAACCTCAAAGACTCATCTTTTGATTCTCTTCTTTACATGTATTGTACACTCTCATGAGTCTTTAAATGAATCTACCTTGCCTAGCACAACTCTACCCGTGGTATAAACTCCAAGCTAATGGAAGTAGACATTGGCTCCCATATTCTTCAGACCACTGCCTCGTTTACCTCTCAGTCCCACTGTGTGCTACTCTCATTTTCCCTGGCTTCTCAATCTTCTTGGTTCCTCTCTTAGGCTCCTGAAAGAGTAAGAAGGGCTAGAGGTCATGATGAATTGTGCAAGCACATTTCTCTGACCTTCTGCAATTCCTTCTTCCATGCTTTGGAAACTGCTCTCCAGCTATAAGCTTCACAGTGGCAGGTTGAGGTGGTCACACCTCTTTCCAACTCCACCAGCGCCACTTTGGCTGTCCCAACACTGCTGCCTACCGAGGAGGACCACACAGGTATGGGTCTTTTCCTCAGAAAGCTGTGCGCACTCTGGACTTGGTGTTAATGATTCCCAAGTCTCTATCTCCAGCTAGCACGTCTCATTTTCTTTCAGGTCGCTTATCATTGGCTTGTAAAGAAAACTGAAGCTAAAGTCATCTCATAAAAGACTCATTTCATGAAAACAATAAATAAATAAAACTCTGTAACTCACTTCATTCTACGCTAACCATTTCCTTTGAAATTCTCAATAACAAAGTAATTTGGATCTCCCTGTGACTTAACCATAAATTACTGGACATTTGTGTGGTATGAGACTCTGTATGGATTTTATGCTACATTTTTTAAGGAAGAACTTGTAAATCCTTATTTTGCATAATTCCTACTACCAAAAATATATTACTTTATCAAAAAATTTAATTATAGGAATAATACATGCTGTTTTAACAAATCAAATCCCCCAAGCTGTTAAATATGAATGATTTAGTCATGCATTCAGTACAGATTAACAGAAGTCTTACCATGAGCTGGGTACTCTTTTAGGAGTGAGCTACACAAGTGAACAAAGTCCTTACTCAGGGGAACTTGAACGCTAGCAAGCAGACAGACATAAACCATAAATCACATGAGGATAAATGCAATGAAGAAAACTAAGGTGGGGTCAGGCGTGCGGGATTATTAGAGAGCGGGACTGGTTAGTTTAGATTGCGTCTTCAAGGACAGTGTTCAGATAACACTGAACAGCATCCTGAGTGGCTGTAAAATGCATGCATCAAAACAGTTTGTGGTAAATCACATTAATTTTTAAATTTGCTAAATGTTCACTTGGCAAATTATTTTTCAGAAAATTCAGCAAGAACCAGAAAACAGGAAAACCAAATTTAAATGTCATTTTGGCAGAAGAGGTGACCCAAAAATATGCTAATGCATTCCGCTTTTATTTCCAGTCATTTCCTGAGGGGAGAAGCCACCGTATTCCTTGTACTGCCCACAAAGACCACAGACGACTCTGGTGTGGTTTGCAGACCGGATGATGACTGCAGAAGGAAAGGCCACTCCAGCTGACTTGATTAAAGGCAGTAGGAATGCTCACTTTGTGATAAGGACAACAGTGACAGCATGGGACTCAGTGGGTTCATTAAGCTACTTCCACTATACTGGTGCCAAATACGGGTACAAAGCAACATTGCGGCAAATTTGCCACAAGTCAGAGGACAGATTCCTCAGTGCAACACAAACTGCCTTTCAACCCACGAATCCTTGAACTCTACTCCATGCTTCCCTTCTGCTCCCTGGCTGCTGAAGGAAAAGAGGTTTTGTTTGTTGCTTGTTGTTTTTAGCCTATCCAGGTGCCAAAATGCAATGCTTCTCCTTGTGCAGTCACCAGTGCCCACTACAGACAGAAGTGAGTGTCGCCACGGCGTCTTAGCTGCTGGAGAGGTATGGAAAGGCTCTCTGAGAGATGCACTCTTCAGTTAGATATTCACAATCATTTTGTCAAAAATATTTATTGTAATTGTTTAAAACATTACAATAGTCATTTTGGGGCTCTGCAACCACAGCAAGACATGGGTTGAACCTATCCAATCACTTGTTATAGTTCATACGTGGTCCTGAAACTTGAGGAACTATTTGTCCCCAAGCTATAGCAAACTACAAGAAAAACCAAAGGCAGCCTCTGTGACTTTGCAAAAGTCTTCCCCCCCAAGGGAAGGTTAATTGCAACTTTTGATGATGTAAATTATTGATAGACAGCCACACATGAATTTCAAAAGCTAAGTAGCTTTGACGCAAAATGACAAGCAAAATCAAGTCAATTTTTGCTCCTTTCCATTAACTGGAAAAGTTTGTATTTGCTCCAAAACCTTCTCATTTGTGAAAAGGAACAATTTGTATTAAGAGACAAAAATCAAATCAAATCAAGTAACTACAATTTCTTAAATTGGAATTTGTTACCTGTGATGCCACCACCTTGCCCTACTTTCTATTACTTCAACCACATAGTTACTTCCCAAGTTAATTTTACTTTACCAAAGTGGTCTTTTATTGTCGCTGTTGGAATTCATCCAGCTCAAGAAAACACTTTGAATTAATATATGCACTGATTGAGAAGGAATTAAATAGACATTTCACAGTACCCCCAAATCTTTTCCATTGAAGAAATAGAAATCTTTGTAAACCCTGCGAGGATACCAGAATGAAAAACTGGAAGTTGATCTATGTTGGACAGTATATTCTTTATTCATGTTATCTGGCATTCTAATTATCATACTTCTCCCTGCAGTCATACTATGCACAAACTGATATAGCTCATATAAATATGTACAGTAATAATATCAGAATATGTTCTTGCCTGTTCCTATGTTACGTCTGGTTGGTAAAGGAAATTTAACAACTAGAAAACTTACTCAGGAGATCTCATGTATTAATTAATTTTGGTAAAATTAACCCCACAGAAAAAAAGTGGAAAATAATTGATGGAATAAAGCTAGTAGAGAAAATAGGAATTTTAAAGAGAAGGGGTAAGTGAAAACTAAACGAAATGACTGTTTAGAAGACAGCAAATCTATTTTAAATCTGCAGGGCCAGGAAAGGGCAGCTATTTTTAAACTTAATTGGATTATTTCAAATAACAACTAGATTATCTATCTGAAAACTTAGGCAGAGTAAAGGAAACAGAATAAGTTCCCTTCTCTAAACCAGAGCGAAATTAAAATTTAGAAAGAGTTAAAAATGGAGGGAACAGATAGGATCGAGTGCTTTGGGGTAGTGAAGATGCAGATTTTAGGGACAGAAGAACATGAGTTCAAATTCTGTTGTCAGTTGTGAATGACTTTTGTCCCCAAGCTTCAACTTCCTCACCTGTAAAACAGGAAGGCTAATGTCTATTCCAAAGAGAGGGTGTAAGAAACAGTGATAGTTTATGCCAAGCTCCTGGCACACTGTGATCACTCCATGAATTATAAAAACAACACTTTAGTCCCAAAGCAGAAGAAAACGTTTCCATCAGTTGCCAAACAGTTGAGTAGGATTAGACAGAAAATGAGAAACAGCAGGTGCAAAGTCCCTGAGGCAAATGCATGCTTGTCATGTTCCAGGAACAGCAAAGAGGTCAGCGTCTATAACAGAGTTGGGGGGTGGAGGGGTTTGGGAGCAAGTCATAGTGAATGAGGTTAGAGGGGAGCGGAACATGTACTTGTATCCAGGGGTTCCCAACCCCAGCTGCATATTAGAATCACCCTAAGGAGGTTTTTTAAAACACCAGTGACTGGGCCCTAGCCTCGGCTGATTAAATTAGAATCTCTGGAGGTAGGTTTGGGAATACAATGTTTTCAAGTTTCCTAGGTGAGTCAAGACTAAGGACCAAAGCTATGGGCCACTGGTGTTTTTGAACAGAGGACCAACCTCTTCTAGAGACAGCCAGCATTCTCTTAAGGCAGAATTGCAGCCTTTCACCCCCACAGGAAGACAAGGGACAACAAATTGCAAAAATTAGCTCATTGGCATGGCTGATTTTCTCCTAAAGCTTTTCCTAAAGGTTGATTGTTTCTGGTTTGGTAGAGACAGACAATTAAAAACTGGAAGGCACTGGATGCCTGATGATGGAAGAGAGGAGTGCCCCCAAATTGAAGCAAAACAGGAATGATGGGCTGGCTAGAGGTGGAGAAATCAGCTTGGAGCCAGCTCAGTAGCAAAGTGGTTTGCTAAGGACTTTGGGATTGCACAGGGCTGGGTCTGCGGCTCAGCCCACATGTTTACTAGCTGTGTGAATTTGGATGATTGGATGATCATTTCTTACCTCTGAGCCCATCGTCCTTCATCCCTACCGTGGGATAGTAATATGATCTACTTCATTGGGCTATTAGAAGGATGAATTGAATTATTTATTTTCTGTGCTTAGAACAGTGCTTGGAGAATTAAGCGATGGCATAAAGTCGAATTTAAGAAATGTCAGATGTTACTATTATTATGATTAGCTTTCACAGTGTTGACATGGCCTGATTTGTTCTTTCTTGAGCCTCATCTAATTGAGCTGTCAACAAAGGGATTTCTGGTTCTGAGCAAAGGCTGAGCACCACCACTGTACACTTCCTTTCCCACTGACTTCTCGAGCTTTCTAGCTATTATTAAGAGTTATCTTAAATACATGAAGTTTTAATGTTTCTCCTATGATTCTTTCTCACTTTTGAAGAGACGATTTTATATGATTAAAATTTTTAAACACTTGAGAAGAACAGGTTTCAACAACATAAAAAAATCAATGTAGATTCAAATTTTCTGGATAAGCAATACACATGTTCACAGGAAATACTTTAAAATATGCACAAGATGAATGGACAATAGGCAAAGTAAAAAGCTTAGACAGTATTTTTTGAAGTATCTTAATATGCTCTTTAGTCATTTGGTAGAGAATTGAAAAACAGCAGTTACTTCTACATAATCCAACCTTCAGGTTTAAGGTTCTTTAGGGAAAGGCTGAGATTTCTAAATGTTTCATTTTCTTCCAATATCAAGGTTCTATTTTGAAACACATCAAAGTTCTTCTTTAAGACAAATAATCTACCATACATCTTTTTTATGGAATGGACTTTTATGGAAAAAATCAATTGTCAACATCTAGTCACTTTAGTTCTCAAAATGCTTCATTTTAAGAGAAAGTTTTAGAATCTTATATATATTCCCGTGGAAGGAAAGTGTGTGATTTGGACTTTGTAAGGCCTTATTCAACATAAACTAATAGGTAAAGAAATCTCCATGACAGGAATCTGAAACATTGTTCCTGGTGCTCATAAATACTCCACTGTATTGTCTGAAATGACTTATCTCAGTCCTGACTGTGGGCTCAGATTTACTGTACAGTTCATCAACTTCTCAGCATGATGGATAATGAATGTTTCATTTACATCACTAATTGCCAAGCCATGGTTCCCGCAACCTTTAACCCGTATGCTTTATCCCATTATCACCATATGTCAATATAATTGCATTTAACATTCCAAATGATAAACTTTCTTCTATATAGAGAAATGTTTTTCACAAAGAAAACATGTGAGGGCTGCTGATGAAATACAAGTCTACTACAAGAAATGACAAGGACTAAACCAGAATAATAGGTAGATGCTCATAACTAATCAAATCCATCTTTGGACAAGGACCTTTGATTTCAGAGTTAGGAAAAAATGACAGCATTTTCTTATGGAGTTAGCTTCATTAGCCTTTAATGCAACAAATGCATGAAAATATAGTCCTAAAATGGTGCAATTAAACATTTAGACCTATGTAATCTCCAAAAAAGAAATCTTTTTAAAAACTAGTTAGTGATAATTATATGATGCAGTTATATTTCCTATCTTTATCTGATTGTCAACCAGTAAACCAATAATGAAATAGTCCACTACCACTAATTTGGAATTAAACAAATTTGCAGAAAGGAGTGAAAAACATCAAAATTCAAAAATCCTAAACTGGAAGAAAAGTTAAGAGACCATTTTGTCTGGACACATGAATCCAAAATTCATTTAAAACCAAGGCACCAGATGAGGCTAAAACAAAAGAGGGTTTTTTAGGCATCAGCAGTTGTTCACACAAAGACAGCCACTGAGAGCTAGGGTGCATCACAGCGGCATCAGGAAATGTCCGTATGTGGATTTACCCAGGGCCACACAGACTGCACTGCAAAGCTGAGGTGTGCTTGCCACCTTGACCTTTAGTGTTTTGCAACTCAGCCAATAATCCGGTACATCAATCAAATTTTTATACTACATAGCTGAGATTTATCCATGACATTTTTTTCTTCCTAAATCCCATGGCCTGTCCATCAACAAATCCTGTTAGTTGTAACTCAAAAATATATCTTGAACTTGTCTACTACAGCTCCACTGCCCTCCAGCCTACTCCAGGTTACTGTTACCGCTCCTCTGGTCCATGATGAAAGCCTCTAGTCAATCTCCTTATTCATATTCTTGCCATCAATCTTTGCCACGCTCCTATCCTTCTCAGAGGCTTCCAATAGCTTCTATTCTACTTAGAATAAAAATCCAATAAAATTCAATAAATCCAATAAAATCCAGTGTTTACTATAGCCTACAAGGCCTTGCGTGATCTTATTTATTTCTGTCACTGTCTAGCTCTGCCACTAGACTAAAAGCTCCATGAGGAAAAAACTGTATTTTATCTCCCTCTAGCTCTAATTCCTAACACCTAGCATACAGTATAAGTGAAGGAGTTAGTTAAATGTCTTGGTGTCTTACCTTTTACCCTACTGGATTCTAATTTCCTATAAACAAAGTGTACAGCAACAGAAGAATGAAATCTGAGTGTTAGGATACAGGTAGGCTAGACAATCAGAGACACAGGAAGTGTCAGGAAGCCCAAATGGACTTCAGGACCTTTGGAGAAGTGACATAGAACTTCCAAAAACGGAGAGAATGAGTGAAAGAATGCTCTTCACTGGGAGGAACACAGCATTTTTGATCATGTTAGAGGCAGTACAGTGGAGTGGTTAAGAGCATGAGCTCTGGCCTGATTCTGCTTCTTCACATTGATATGACCTTGGGAAAGTTCTTATGCCCTCTGCACCTCACTTTCTTTATCTTAAAAATGGGGATAATAATATCTCTTCTCAGAGTTGTTATGAGGATTAAATGAGTTAATTTTTGTAAAACCCCTGAGAGTACTGGCCATATGCTAAATTCTATATGAGTATGTTAAATAAAAACAAAATTTTGCAGTTACAAGCAGTATAACTTGGCTTGGAGATATCTCTTTGGATGCTATGGCTTTATATCCAATGAATTATAACATATATATATCTCAGTAAACACCAAGGTCAATAAGAAAAGAGCTAGTCCACTCTGAGTCTCAGCCTTAAGATAGTTCTTGGCTACCAGACTTTTGGAAGCCTTGATGGCTGGGATGACTTACATGGTGGAATGAGAACCAGACCAGAAGCCAAAAGTCCTGGCTTTGAACCATGACCTTGCTATTATCTAGCTGTGTGACCTCAGCACATGTTCTAGGTCTTAGATTGTTGTCTACGAAACAAGGGCCTTGAATTTGACAATCTTAAGATCTCTCTAAACCCTCCAAAATTATGTATCTTATATTTCTTTGGTTTATTTTAAAATGCTCTAAATAGTGCATATTGAAGTATTGTGGTGATTAAACAGAAAGTCACAGAGCCAGAAACAAAGTAGACACTTAATAAACAGCTGTATCTGTTTGTTTATTCCTTAACAAGAAGTTTCCTGACCTGTGGGATTTGTGGAGGGGGGCTCAAGAAAAGGACATGTATTGAGGGCCCCGTATGGGCCAGGGAGGTTTACAAAGGTTACTTCATATGTTCCTGCCAACAGCCCAGTGAGATAAGTATTAACAATCTATGTGCTCAATGAAGAAACAGAGAGAGTGCTTGTGAGGTGCAGAAGCCTACATCATGCACAATTCCCAAGTGCAGAGTATGCTGACATCTGTCATGTGTTACCTCAGATGGTGGCATATGTTTCCAGGAGAGAAATAAGAGGGACTAGTGACTCACTAACTGAGACCACACATCTGTTGCAACTGAGATAACTGTCACTGTAAACAGCAAGATGAAAATATAAAATCTGGACAGTGATATTATTTTGCACATTTTCAGCCCCTTTAAATAACCTACATACAAACACAAAAGGAAGCGCAGAAATAACTACTTTACAAAACAACACTGAGCTCCTGATTTCCTCCTCAGAAATTCTTAATGACCTCGGCTTCTTCTGTGCATTTCTATGGTTCCTAGTCGTGGGCCTCCCAGAATTCACTGCCCATTCACTGTACCTGGGTTCCTCTGGTCTGTGTGGCCCTCATGGATTCATCCTCAGCGTCTGGATTCCTGACTTTGGTTCAGTCCCTGTCCTTCTGGAGTTATCCTTCACTTTCTCATATCTCAGGGAGAGGTACCCCGCCACCATCTTGGGACATTAATAAGCCTTATGCCTACTCCCTGCTTATGGGGGAAGGGAATTAGCATATAAATCGATGTACTCCTTAAAGGGTAAACTGGAAAATCCATCCTGTGTGGATGCTTACTCAGGATTTAAAATGCAGTCACTAAGAGAATATTACGAATGAGGGAGAGAAATAGGCAAGAAAATCTTGATTGTTTCACAAGACATATACCAAACCAAACCAAATCCTGTGCTGCCCGTGATGTGGGCAAGTAGGGAAGGAGATAACCACAGGTCAGAAGGTCAGAATCCTGGCCTGCTGCCTAAATGGTGTGTACATGACCAAGTCATTTCATATTTACCAGCCTCTGTTTTCTAACCTGAAAAACAAAGACATCATGATATTTGAGCTCTAAGGTTTCTCTGGTCCCCACATTCTCCATGTATGTAGAAACATTCATTTTTAATGCTTAGTTCCCAGATCTGTACTGTGACCTTTCTACACTGGTAGGATAACACTTTCTGTTTGGTTCAAAGACAAAGGATGTTATGTTGTTGCCTAATATTTGACTGTTTTCTTTAAAGCAGAGTATCGGCTCAAGGCATCAATAAACCATCTGTAATGACTCTCAGGACCTTCCCGGGACTACATTCAATAACATGTAGCATAATGATTACGGAGTGAATTATCTAATCCCTATCATCCTATGTGTCTTTGTCCATATTGAAATTCCTTTTCACTTTTGTGCCCATTTCAAGACTTCAAAATGTCATTCCATTTAATATCGACCAGATCAACCTTCTTATGTCTTATGTGGAAAAATTCAATGTTACATGCAGCTGTGGGAATTTAATTACATGTTTTATCCTCCACATCTTTATGCGAACATTTTTAGTTTTAAATGATCACTGCCGGAACTGGGAAACTCCTGAGGGACACCAATGGCACGTTACAATCCAAAGATGACTGAGTCCTTTATCCCTCCCCTTTGTTTCCTTGCAGCACAAAGTTCAAATGCTTGACTTTATACTAAGGTTCTCCATGACCTTGCCTCTCTCCATCCCTTTAGCCTCATTTGTCATCACTATCACCCCCTCCCCATGAGCTCCAATAAAATCTCTCTAACTTGTAATTCCCCAGATATGTCAGTCACACATTATTCCCTCTGCCTAACAGGCTCTTCCTCATCTCCTAAATCTTTTTTTTCCCCTCATCTCCTAAATCTTGAATGATTAAAGTTTTTAATAAATAGAATATCTTAACTCATACAAAATAAGAACACTTATGAGTTCATTATCACATGAAATAGCACATACTGAAAGCATAACTTGATTACAAAGCATTTAGATAAATTTATGGGGTGCAAGAGCCACAGAGGGAATGTTTTGGGGGCATGCCCCTTAGCTTGGGATGTGGGGCAAAGGCAGAGAACCTTATATGATCCTCTAGAACACACTGCATTTCTTTCTCATTCACACTTTCCAAGGGTAAAACAGATGAAGAAAGAAAGATAAAAGAGAGACACACAGAGAAAGAGAGACTAGACTACTGGCTGGAGAGGAGGATACTTGACAATCCAGGAGACAACTACAATGTTCTCCTGGGATTCCCATAGCCTCTGGGTGAGCTGAACATTTGTTTTCACAACATCAAACAAGGTTTTCTACAGAGTCAATACAGCACTAATCCCCAAAGGTAACCTCTATCCATTTCATTCTATACACAGGCTCTTCGGAATTTTAGCAAATCCCACCGGTCACCTCTCTCAACTATGAGATGTCTTTATTCCCTTCGGTAATTGGGAGAAACAGGGCAGTCTTGTGAGTCCCTGTTGAGGTTCACTCCTGGCAATAAAACATTTACAAAGAGCTACTCAGGACTAGCTGTTAAGAGCTGTGTTTGTGGCTGTGTGCATGTCAGAGTGTGCCTCTCTCTCTTTGACCCATTATTGCAGACTTAAAAAACAAGCATGTTTTCAAATGGTGCTATGAGCTGCCAATGATGTATCACCATCATATCTCATTATTCTCCACTAAATGTGATAATAATGTGATCTGTTAACATAAAAAAAGTTTGACTTCACAAAAGCAGCTGGAAATGGACAACCACAATATGCATAAATCTAACTCCTACCATCGGCTACATACTGCTTGACACATATTGTTAGAAGCACCTCACATTTGCGAGTTCTTTTACAAAACACTTGCATTAGGTCTCAGCTGGGGCTATGCATTAAGCAATTTGGGGGAATATTCAATTCTCAGCAGAAGCCAGAACTTGCATTCTCTCATCTTTTAGGAATCATTTACCAGGCTTGGAGAGAATTCAGGCAGCTCAGGTGCTTCCACAGATACCTGTCTCTGAACTTCCATCTCTCTTTGTTTATGGATGGTCCAATGAATGAGAATATCTCTGAATTGACGTTCATAGGAAACAAAAAGGAACTCTGAATGATACCAAAAGCAGAGATTCAAAGAAATATTCTATTTAAGCTCACATTGGTCAAAAGAAACAAAGGTACAAGGACTTTTGAAAGATGACTGTCGCTGTTCCTTTGAACCACAGTCAACAGCAGAGCCCAATGCGGGGATCTCATTCCATCAGAGTTAAACTAATGAGCCCAACGCCGTGACTTTAATTCTCCTAATACTGGTACGTACTAGCTTCTGGTCACCTCTGTCTCCTTTTCTTCACATAAATTAGCCTTTAGCCTTTGCTTCCGTGTCTTTATCTTTACTCCCAACACATTCCTTACCAATCCTCCCTTCACTCTGTTGTGTTGCCCTTCCCCACAAGAATACCAATGATTCCCAAGTCTTTATTTCCATCCCTGCTACTTACTGAATGCTCAGACCCATACATATGTCAAACAGATGCCACCTATGGGCTTGATGGCCTTAGCTAAACCTTAGATCTCAAATCAATATCATTATCTTCTTCTCTGACCTTTGCCTCCTAGACTTGCTCCTGTCCCTTTATTACTGACTGCACTTAACAGCATGATCCTCAATGGAATCACATAAGTTAGAATCCCAGTGGCTCCTTGTGGTACATGCACGCAAGGTTTGAGAAGAGAGAGTCCCTGAAGCCAGAAGGATGACTGATTATACCATCCGGACAGTGGAGATCTCTCCAGAAGTTTCACTGTTATCAGGGGCAAGACGTGCAATGCTCCTTGTCCCCCAGGGCACTCAGTACCTACTTCCCCTCCCTTCCAAGGAGTCACAGTTTGCTACATCTGAGAATTCCAATTAGGAACTTACATTTTTTCCCTGGTCTATCAATTTTTGAAATTTGTTGAAAATTTCTTTTTCCAAAATCCTAACTCTAAATTACTTTTTCTTATAGTGTTTGGCATACTATATCATTTAATTCTTCATTACAGCTTTTCTTATTCTCTTATCACCAAAATGTTTTTATTACCTTTATTTTAATATTAGATTACATTGTTATATTACTTTTCATTATGATTTCATTCTCTTCAGTATCAATTTATTCAATTTACTATAAATTTATCCTTACTGCTGACTTTAAAATATTTGATCATTTGCCATGTTTATTATCATTTTTTGGTATGTATTTCTCTTTTCCCTCTTACAAATTTCTGTTCATTTCTTTGAAATGTGTTTGTCTCCTAAAAAGATGGTATTTCCTAAGTAATGATTTCCTTCATTTTATTGAAGCCATAAGAATCAAAACAGCATGAAGTAACCAATGTTAACTCACTAACCAGATCTATTCCAGTCAAAGGACACATCTCTTACTATGGATGGAGTTATCACAGGGAAATGCATTATTTTAAAAATATTAAAAACATCTTATGAATCCTGTTGATAATTATTATATTGGACCTCAAACTCACAAACCACTCACTTCTCCTTTGTAAAATTTCCTGAGGCAAAGTGGTCAAATGCTTCATTTTGTAGCCAGACTTCCTGGGGTGCAAAACTCCTCTACGTACTAGGCACATGCCCTTGAGGAAAATTTCAATCATTCTTATCTGTAAAATGGGGGTGTTGATGACAATGATGATGAGGATTATGAGACTGTGAGTATTAAACAAATGCACAGAAAGCACTAGAGCAGTGCTTGCCACAATTTAAGCATTTGCAATATTAGTTATTATGACTATTCCAATTTGAAGATGATGACGACCTGAGTGAAGCTATATCTGGTTATTGGAAATTGCAGGGATCACAAATCTTATAATAAGAAAAGAGCAAAACAGATTTGCAAGTACAGAGGAAGTAATAAGTTCTTGGCACATAGCTGAACCTAACTTGGTCTGGTTTATATTGTCCAATGAATCAGGCCCCAAATTTGAGTCTGTTTTGTTGTTTTGAATCTCAGGAAAAAATGTGTCTGTGAGCTTCAAGATGGATTAAGATAGCTGTCCTGACTATGCCTGCTGGGAAGAGCAAGTACAAGCTCCCAAGAGCCATTCTCTCCCAGGGGAAGACGCAAGGAAAGATCTAGTGGGAGCTTACAGCTTCTTCATAATTTCCATCAGCTTCCATCCTCATATTTTCAGGTGGACAAGCAACATTTTTTTTACATTGTTCCTTCCCTTTATTTTGTGGGTTCTAAATTCGTTACTTCAGATTCGCCAGTTTGCCTGACCTGACCAGAAGAAAGCCAGCTCTCCTTGGTGGCCTCTGAATACACATTAGTCTACGGCATTTTAGCCAGAGCCAAATGAAGGCAAGTCCTGCCCCACATGGTCTTTATCTTCTAGTACATACACGAGAAGTAGGAGATATGGTATAGGATAGAATTTTAATATAGTAAATAATACGGTTTCCATCCCAGCATTTCATTTATCTTTCTGGTTTTGATCTCATAGAAGCTGGATCACGGGGCATCCACTGGTCATGACTGAAGTGATGTAACTAACGGAGAAAGGACTCAAGGAATAAATGACAGATTTGGAAGACTAAACAAAGAACTAGACCATCTTGTCTCCAGATTAGACTCAGAAACATCTAAGTAAGGGAGGGGGAAAGAATCAGAAAGGTAAAGAAGATAGCTGGGATGCTGGGAGATCTTGAGAAAGATGTGGATAGGAGCCTGAGAAAGTGCTGGGGCTCATGAGAAGGAGGGAAGGAAGAGAGTATGGTGGAACATCTGTGCACATGAAACCTATATAATTTCACCAAGCAATGTC
Organism: Rhinolophus sinicus; assembly: GCF_036562045.2. Lineage (NCBI taxonomy): Eukaryota > Metazoa > Chordata > Mammalia > Chiroptera > Rhinolophidae > Rhinolophus > Rhinolophus sinicus. The sequence goes on from NC_133754.1 coordinate 147,481,120, forward strand.
ACCCCAACAAATTTAGTAAACATTTTTTAAAATGCTGAAAATAATACTATGAACTTACCTGGTTAAGGGCTTAGGCAACTACAGATATCCTTTGATTTCTTACAGTGCATTGCTTTGTCTAAAGCCAAATAAGTTTTTTTGGGGAAAAAATTTAATAGGACCTATTTTAATAAGAGTAGCTACTATTTATTGAGAGAACTATGAAGCACTTTACATACACTAAATTGTCAAAACAATTCTATGAAGTAGATTTAAAAATTACTTTTCCACAGATGAAAATATAAATACATATGCTCATAAAGTGAAAGGCCAAGCCAGGAATTCAGACTTGGGCCATATGCCTTATCACTCAGGAGGTCCCCAGAGGCAATATGGTGGTGGTAAAGGGCTCAGCCTCTGACCATGAAATGACGAGGCATAAATCTTTGTTCCTCCACCCCTTCGTAGCTGAGTGACCTTGAGTAATTTAAATATTCTAAGCCTCAGACATCTGCTCTATAAAATGGGATTGCTAATAGCAACCACCTTTCTGAGTGGCCAAAAGAATTAAATGAGACAATTCACATTAGATTTTAAGATAGTGTCCAGAAATTACTCAACATTTGATACATCTCACCAATTATTATTATTATTCCTGAAATTATCAGTCTCTTCAGCTAGACCTACTAGGAAAAAAAGAAAAACATCCACCAATGCTCTTCAATGCTCTTCTGCTTTCCATGAAGAAAGGCAGGTGAAGGTTGTGAACTCCTGTTTGTGCTAACATATGGTCAGGGCTGAGACAACAGACAGGCCTTACCTGGGAATGGAGGCTTAAGTGAACAACACTGGCCAAGTTGGCTGGGCTCCAGCAGTCAGATGCCAAGAGGCAGTTCTGGCCAACTTCCAGAATGAACTTGCAGAAACTATAATTCCATCTAGGATTCAGAATTTTAGGCTCACAGGTGACTGAAAAGCAAGTATACCTTCTTCTGGATAATGCCACCATCGATGGCAATGGTCTTCAAAAACATCTGCATACTGTCAAGACACCTTAACCTTACGGTCACCAGACTGGTAAGATTCAGACAAACACTGAGAGGAATCAAGCACTAGACACAGACCTTGCCTTTGAAAGAGATTCTGCCTTATTTCTCGTCCCTCCAGTGTCATCCTGTAAATTGCATCTCAGCAGTCACCACTGGATTTTGAGACAATCTGGAAGATAAGCCTCAACCAGAGACAGTTCACGACTGGACCTGTCTTAGTTTGTGATTCAATCTAATGATTTCAGTTGCTGAAGTGATGTGACCATATTGCCTCAGGGTTTCTTGTAAACAAGTCTGACAAAGAGAGACAAAGTGGGAAAGAACAGAAAGTGGCAACTGAAGGAAGGAGAGGGAAATGTAAATATTTTGTTCATTGTAAAAATAAACTTTCACTAACAGCACCCAAATATGGTACTTTTAATGAATCATATATTCCATTTTCTATAATTGATGGTGAGTATATCCCATTAATTCAAAATCTGAGGTATACACAAAAATTGCATATAACTTCATAATCAAATGGCCAGAAATCATTTGGTATTGGATTACTTACTTCTGTCTGGACCCTGACTTTTCATATTGAGAAAATTTCTGAAAGAACAAGACTCAAACAGATAGCTATTGAGACTAAGAGTCTACTGCACAGTAATCTCAGAATCTTACAGCTCAAAAGGAACTTATTGACTGCTCCAACCCTTGACTTCACAGATGCTTCATTCTGGTTTAAATCAGACTCTAATATCTAAATTGCATATAATTTGGGTAAATAAAATCCTTTTCTTTATAAAAGATACCTGATCATCAATAAAATTTTGCCAAGTAAATTGATGAAGAAAGCCTAATGTTCTTCTAACAGCAACTGAAGCTACAAATCCTGACGATACCTAAGGAATTTTTTTAATTAGCCAAGAAGAGGAACCACAGAGGGTGTCATGCAACAGATTGGCTCAATGATCAAATATAAGAAACAATATCACTGAATGGCAAGAGCTGTCAAAATAAAACCCCACTATGATAATTCCCCCTATGCACAGAAAAAGCAGGAAAAGAACGATGAAAGTGATAGAAAAGAAACAAGAAAAAAAGGATCTGAGTGAAGAAAATAATGAAAATTAGATGACAGAGAATTGGGAGCTAGCATAGGATTCAAGTCTGATTCACAGGGTCAGCCTGCATTCACAGGAGGCTACACTCTGCTAAGGGCTGGAATTCACAGTAAGAGCAAGAAGACAAAATTTCCTACTCAAAGAGAGTCGCAGTCTAGATGAAGGAGGCAGTTAAGCAAACCAGAAGTTTCATTATAAAGTGATAAACACGTGATAGAGTAATATAAATGGAACTAGAAAAGCAAAGAGGCAGAACACCCAATTCTTCCCCAAGCAGTAAAGGTTTGGGGAGGCGATGCAGGCGCTGAGGCTCACGGGCTTAGGAGCTGGCAGGCAGGCAGGAGGAGGAAAAGCAATGGGGAGGTGAGTGGTGTAAAAGCACAGGGATGAGAGAACACAGCACCTTCAGCATCACCTGCAGGTCATTTTGCATGACAGGAATGAAGCACAGGGCTCTCACGAAGAAGGGCAGAAGGTGCAGCTGAAGTAAACTAGACGTATGGGCTTTCCTCAGTAGGTGATGGAGAGGCATGGAAGAGTTTTAAGCAGAGGAGTGATATGACCCAACTTATAATTTAGACAATGAAGAAGATGGATTGGAGAGGGGCTCACCAAAAGAGGAAGTTTTGCAGTGTAGTCCAAAGGATGAAGAACAAGAACCAGAACTGAAGCAGAAGTCTTAGTGACAGAAGGAGGTGAGGGCATTGAGTCATTAGGCAAAGGAGGTGACAGGACCTGATGAATACTTGGTAGAAGGTGAGGAGAGGCCAGAGGTAAAGGGCAGTGAAGGGCACAACCTGAAATAGACAGTGTCAGAGTCCTCAGCAGGGAGAAGTGGCAGCAGAGAACAGGGATCCTTATGAAAGACATGCAAAGAAACATGCATCCTAAGAAGGCAGGAGTCAGAGGATTCTGTGAAAGAACTTGAATCGTCAAGGTCCTTATTTTTCCATGTGTTCTCTTTCTTCCCCAACTTATGTCAAAAATGTCTGGTGTGCTTCATGCTACTCATACAGTGATTTTTTTTTTAATAAAATGGTTGGATAGAAAGAACACCTCCTTAAAGCTAGTATTTATGCATTTCTCCATTTATTAAGATTGCTTCCAAAATGAAATCGTACACTTGAGTGCACACACACACACGCATTTAATAACGTTACTTGGAAGAGGGGTTGGGCAGAGAGAAAGGTATAATTTTCATTTTGACCCTTGTGCACTCTTAACATTTTCTAACTTTTATGTGTATTATATTTATTTTAAAAATAGCAGTAGAAATTATCTGGCCAGAAATAATATAGTCCTTTACTTTCTTCTTTTCATCATTCTATACAAGGAAAATAACGTACACTTCTATAGGTACATATATGTGAACATGCACAGATAAACAACTGGGAAAAAAAACACATAGAAAACTGGGAAATACTTCTGGTTTGGGATTGAGGTGACAGTCAAGGGGGATTTCAGCTATTCTTTTTAAATGTTTGCATGTTTAACAACAAAAATGTACTATGTGCTTATTTATTGCTATTCAAGAGAAATAGAACTAGGTAATAATTATTTTAAAAATTACTTCCCAAAAGTCTAGAAATTTAGAAGTTATATTCATTAATCTGCACCCTTCCTTTGTTTATAATACTACCTTATCATTTATATAGACAAAATGTTCTCTACACAAATGTCAAGGTTTTATTCGCATATGTCACTTTCATAAAAGACCTTGAATGTCTCAAGAACATAGGATCATGAAGGGCCTAGCCATTGGCAGCTAAAAAGCAGCAGTAATTTCTGAATATGTCAAGCTCCCTGAGCTTTCCCTAGGGTAGGATGATCTGATACTATATACATGGAACGGGAGGGAGAGAAGGAGGTGGTATATCATGTGGTGTTTAAATAAAAGTCCTGAGATATTCATGAAAGGGAACAGCGATGTGGGCTGCCTAGCAAACACCTTCTCCTTCCTAACAGCAGACACCTGTATCTACCTTTTCTGCTTTGAATCTTGCATTCTTGTTTGTTTTTACAGATTTCACCTATACGATAAACATGTATGGTGAGAGGCACCCACAGAATGAGATTCTTCTCTTCCTGTATCACATATAAAGCTACATAGAACTTAATTTCTTGAGCTCCAATATAACTATTGCATTTTTTACAATTTTAATTGTGGTTAAAAAACACAATTTAGCATACTAGTTTTAAAATGTATAGTTGAGTAATGTTAAGTATATTCACATTGCTGTGCAACCAATCTCTAGAAATTTTTCATCTTGCAAAATAAAACTTTATTCACATTAGCAAACAATTCTTCATTTCCCCCTTCCTTCAGCCTCTAGTAACTATCATTCTACTTTCTGTTTCTATGAATTTGACCATCTAGATTCTTCATATAAGTGGAATCATACAGTATGTGACCTTTCCTGATAGGCTCAGGGGAAAAGGAAACCAATCCACTGTCCAGCCTGCTGCTAAAACAACAAAAAAAGGGGAAAAAAAGAAAAGAAAAAAAATCTCCTTAGAGAGTCACATGCAATCCAATCCAGGTCACCAGGGTAGAAGACTTCATAATAAGATAGTGATCAAAATTTAAGATCAGTGATTTTCAATGAATGGAGCAAGCCATAGACGTGTTGTCAAATTATTATCAATGTGTAAAATTTATTTTTACCACAATTGAGCATACAGATTGTTACTGTAGATCTTTAATCGAATATGAACAAAGAAGGATATGAGATTCAGAGTAGGGGGTGAGTATAATTTGTTCTAAGTTAAACATAGGAGGTGCCATGTTACACCATGCTGGTGCTGGAGAAAGAGTATATGTGTATCAAAAAGTTAAAGAACTTTGCCACATGAGTACATTAAGCCAGGTGGTCCAGGCAGCAAAAGTTCTGCTCCAACTAGAAGGGCAGACTAGAGAACCCTGTGATCACTGTGGATATCTTTATAGATACCATAAACTCTGTCTTGTTTAGTAGCAATTGCATTAAAATCAATACTGACTTTCTTAGTAGTTTATAATTTATTAGCACTCAAATGTGACATGCACAGAAAAATGTGTATTAGAAAGAGTTCAATGACCACAAAAGAGGTGAGAATCACTGTCTGAGTGCCTATTTTCTTGAAATGTCTCCTACATAGCAAGTACTCACTTGGAAAGTGCAGCAGCAGTGGCCAAGAGATCAAAGATTTGGGAATTAGCATCCCAGCCTCTTTCTTTCTTTCTATCAGAGACATGATAAATTATTTATTTGGAAATAGCAAAGCAAAATGCAAATGAGGTAATTTTTTACTGTCATTTATGGGCATTATTTTAAATTTAAAATATCCCAATTAATTTTCCAATTCTTTTCCTTTACCTTTGTTACCCCGAAGTGCTGCTATGTGTTTTGGCAATGGATTGCTAACTTCTATGAGGTTAAATAAGTTTTGTATCAGTTAGTGTTTCAAAAAAAGGAGGACAGGGGACTGCAGTCTTTGGGACATAGAATTCCCGTGTACAGTGAGCCTCAGCTCCTCTGTTTGTTCACCTGGATTGATAGAGAATCAAGGGCGAGTTCCATCTATTTAAGATTACTCATAAACGTTGGATTGTGTGCATACATTGTCGGCGTGGAAACAAACACTGAATAACATATGAATAAGTTACAAAATATATTTTACACTTAGCATTTTTCACAAAACAGCTCCTGCTGTTAAAGCCCATGCCCCATAAACATCTTCAGTAAAGCAGTGATAAAAGCAAGAATAACAACCCTCAAATGATAAATTGGTCAAATTTAGAGAAGTCAAAATAAGCAGTATTTTCTTCACTAGTCAAATGCAAAGGTTACACACACATGCCCACTAACTGCCTTTTTCCTTGCGTAAGACTATAAAACACTGATTTCATTTGTGTTCAGAAACAAATATGAATGAAAGTCTTTCACCAAGGTCTAATAGTTATCTAATAGATATTTTAACTGAATGATATTTCTACATATGGGAGAACTGCATTAAGACTGCTTAAAAAGGAAATATTGGCTGTGTGTAATTTAGAAAGTTTTTGCTCTCTTTGAAAATGGTAGCCTCAAATAAAATTGATTGGCAGAACAGAATATTAGAATACATTTATGCCACAGTCTCTGTTTGATATATGAAATAGTTATAGGAAATTTAGCATGGATACAACAACTCAACATCACTTAGCAGGTTATTCGTGAAACATAATGGAAATTAATTTGCATTACTAAGTATCTAATTTCATAAATTTCTTTAGTAAGAACTATTTCTACAGGGCAAACATCAAAGCTATTCTTATGAGATGAACTATATTTTAAAATGTTATCAAAACCACTTGGAATCATTCCAGAATCTAATCTAAAGAAGACCATGCCCATCTTTTAAATTTTACCAGATTATAATTTATTAATTACCATCTATCATTGTAAAAATACTATTTCTACTTATGGTAAAAAAAAAAAAAAAAAAGAAAGAAAGTCTAAAGGTAAACACAACAACTACCTTGTGAATGCAATAATAAATATTATCAAATCATTTAATATGATACAGAATATTTCCTGCCACTTTCTTTCTGTACTGAAAACGTGGTAAGAGAAACTCAAGAAGAGAGTAAAGTAGCCAAGCTCCTTGGTTAGTTGGAGACATCAGTCCTGTGTAGAGATGATGTTCAGAATCTGACCTAGGGCATCAATAAACCAACCAAGACATGGACTCTCAATGGTGCATAAGCATTATGTCATTAATCGAGCTTGGAGTGTAACAGTCTATTCTTATAAGGTGACAAATTAACCATATGGCTACCTCATAGATGACAAAACCAAAATGTATTAAACTCCGTGGGGTAAACACACCACAGGCAAATCTAATATACTGACATTTTTAATACTAATTGAAGCTGATTGATTTACGTATTCTACGTTTTCAACTCCCCAAAATGATGTATTTAATGTTTTATTTTTAAACACAATTAAAAAATAATATATAAATATATACATACTGCAAATGTAATACAGATAACAAATTCATTTAAGCCCATTTATGCACATTAGTAACACACCATGTGGCAGAAAGACTGGGACTACAAGAAGACCCCTTGGCGATTTATTTTATATTAAATCCCTAATGGCCTCTCCTTATCTTTGCAAAAATATGCACGAAAGTCCAGACTATGCAGCCATTGAAATGAATGGTTATTTATTTGCTAAACGAGAACCCTATGTTTAATGTTCCTTAGACATAAGGTAGTCTGGAAAAGTCGCATTCCTACAGCTCCATACATCATTTATTTTACATACCCTAACTTCTCACAACAGGCAGCGGAAAAATAGCTCTGAACAGCATTGTAAGTTGCTGAGATTTTTTTGTTTCCAATTCCATTACTGGGAGATTAAATGTTAACATGTTTACTTGCTTCTTCAGGAACAAAAACAAATTCATGTACCATCTTGGTGCCAGACACATACATGAATATAAAATGGAAGCAAGTTTGCAAATATCAAAAACCGTTGTCAAACAATGGATGAATATGAAAAGTTCAAACTTGTAAATAAAACTTAATTGAATACAAAAGAGAAATTTTCATGTACTTTAAATGTGTCTGCAAAAAATACATATACTAATAATTGTAAAGTTCTAACAGTGTATTCTTGCTCTTTGAAAGAAGAAAGCTTCCCCCCCTTTATATAATGTGCTTAAAATATGCCACAAAACTTGGCCCAGTACATGTTAGCTTTTAATATTCATGGCGACATTGACATACTTTCCTGTCAAGTATGGTTCAGTTTCAAATCACTTCATTTCGGGTTCACATAACCAAAATGTTGAAGGCACAGGGATATCCTTAGGAAATAGAAACATAAGCAAAAACATGTTGTTTGCTCCCTCCTTCACTGCTTACCCATCTAACTGCCAACATACTCTCATATAGTGAAAATGGAGAAGATTTTTAAGAAGAAAGAATTCTCAAAGGATCAAATACCTGGCATGGAGGAACATATGAAATGAGGGAAGGGACAAGACCACCTTCCTTAGTTTAGAGGAAACGGTAATTCCTGTTTCTCTATAGGTATACACAGACATGTAGAACAGGCAGGACTCATAACGTGCAACTGCAGAAGCATGCCATGGGGCTAGTTCTTGCCCTGATTCTATGTGAAAAATCAGGTAAACTCCACGGTCTTTCTAGACTCTTACGTAACAAAGCTTCTCAGGCATTCACAAAACTTCACATTCACAAAGTGAAGTCTCAATTGAGTAATCAAAACTGCAGTCTTTTACAGAGTCAAGCTTCTCCCCTCCCCCAAAGAGGCCCGTTGCTGGTGGCAAGGAGTGTGATCTCTTCATGTTTTCCCTACCTGTCCCTTTTCCTCCTCATTCATCTTGCTAACTCTAGTTTTAGACCCCTTTTTGGTTGGAGCACAGGAAAGCAAAATGAGGTCAGAGGAGAAGGAAAGTTATTCCTTGACTATTGGAGTATCTAAATACTATCAGAGCGCTCTGCTCTTCACAGGCGGGTTATCTTCGTGGGCTCTGCGTGGATCTGTCGGAGCTCCCATCTCCTATCTTCCCGGCTCTCCTGGACAATTGGAATCCATTTCTATTCCTCATTTCCCCAACCCTGAGGGAGCTGGCGCTGCCTCCAGCTTCTCTCAGCTGAGATCTGCTTTGTTTTCATTTCAAGTCAGCCCTGTTGGGCAGGAGCTATGAAAAATGCACGCTGGCTCTCTAGCGCACATGGCCAGGTCTGGTTTATCATAAATATTCCTGCATCCACTACTGCGACAGTTTTCTTGGGGTGTAGGCTACTCCATGCAGCCACCGAGTCTATGCTCCACTCTCAACACAGCCAGTCAGCACGTTCCTCACCCTTTAGAGTTTCGAGGCAAAAGTGAAACCCATGTCCACTGTGTCCCCAAACTGAAAGGGGCACATATGAGTTTCTCTGAATGGGCCTTCCAGAACCCATTGCCCAACTTGAGGTGAAGGACTGATGCCTTCTCGCCCTTCATCACCCGGGACACACACATCTCAGAATCTCTCTGCTATTCCTAAATGTCAACCCCTTTATTCCCTCTAGGATGATGAGCAGCATAAAAGCTGTATAACAAGATTTTGAAAACATAGTATCATAGTCTCACACATCACTTTGGGAAGGGTCATGTATCGCCTTGATGCTGCAGCTGAACCTTCTAATTGAACATCCCTCTGCGAGTTGTCTTCCTTTTGTCCCTGCAGAGCTACTCTCCACCCTCCTCCACTCTGCTCTCCGCCACAGCACAATGACCGCATGGACAATATTGGGAACCTCTTCCAGCCTCTGGTTTCCTGTTGGTCTCAGCCAATGAAAAGCCCCAACAGGTGCTGAGAAGGCAGAAGGAGAGTGAAGGCAGATGGTTTATTCTTCTGTTTCCTTCTGTTTGGGGTCACCTTGAACATGGCCATTCCTTGACCAAAAGGCTCCTCTCTAGGTAGCCCTCTACTTTCAACCTTCCCCTTCCAAGTTCTAGAAACTTCTTTCTTTTCCTCTCAGGCTTAGGGTGGCAACTCCTGGGATACTACTGTCTTCCTTGCAGTTAACCCTCACTCCGACTTCCCCTAACAAAATGGCTCACATTATTAGGCCTTCTTCCAATCATCTTAACTGAATGGCCCATCTTTTCCTGCTGGGACTGATACTATCTCATTATAAATATATTACCTTGAGGTGTGCAAATATTATTTTTCAAACTATATGATGCAGTACACAAATATGAACTTTCCCAGTTTTCTATTCCTTAAGAATTGAGAGTGGACGTTTCTAAACTGATCATCCAAGTATCTTTTTATTCTATAATTTTCTGTCACTGTGAAACCTTACAAGTTCAAAGTAAATATTTATAAACATTTAAAAATAGTTCATGAAAACCTTTTCTACTTCTGAAGACCTATAACCCTGCAAGGAAAATATTGAAGCTCTGGAGCTCAGGCCCCATCCCAGGGGACAAGATTTACCAGTTGGATCAGTCAAGAGAAACTTCATTTTATCACTGTGTTCTCCCAGTGCTCATTTGTAACATGACTCTTCTATTAGGTTTGAAACATGTGATAGGATGGTCTTTATCTGCATAAAATTCAAGACAACTAAAACCATGAAAAAGTTACAACTACACAAGAAACTAGATAACAAAGAGACAATCCTGTTTGGAGGTGCTGGTGGATTTTAAATGGCCACAAATTATTTCCAGCTCCTTCCATCTGGCGGTGGTCTCTATCCTCACTATTTGTCAAGGTTGGCCTTAGGGTTCATTTGACCAAAAGAATGTGGCATGACCTTGTGAGACTTGTGAGTCCCCAAAGTCCTTGCTTCTGCCATCTTAGTCAGCATCTGCTTTCAAGTGAAGAAGCTTGGGGTGAAAGAGGAGAGAGAGGCCCAGCCACCCAGCGGCTATTCGTTCCAACCTTAGCATCTGAAGCCCCATCCATATGAGTGAGGCCACCTGAGATTAACCAGCCCCAGCAGAGCCACGAACTGTCTACTGTCACATGAATGAGCTCAGGCAGGACCGGTAGAATCACGAGAAATATTAAATTGTTCTTTTGAAGCCAACAAGATTTGTTGTGGTTTGTTATACAGCAATAGGTAACTGAAACATGGGCTTTTTTATCTCTCATACCTGAATTCCTGAATTATGTCCACAGCCAGCTAATTTGGCAGTTCCAGAAAAACATAGACTAGGGAATCATTCGTGGTAACTATTGGCTTATTCTTCTGTGATCCAACACAGAACAATGGGAAAAACTAAGGACTTTGAAATCAGACATCCCTGGGTTAGAATTCCTATTCTGTGGTTGGAGGCAGTTTGTTCTCTCTCTCTCTCTCTCTCTCTCTCTCTCTCTCTCTCTCTGAGTCTCAGTTTAATCACCTGTAAAATAGATACAATAATTGCTTGCTTCATAAGTGAAGTGTCAGGATTTTAAAAGATAACTAACATAAAGCGCCTACCACAGTGCTGGGAACATAGTAGTTACTTAATGAATGCCAGTTCCCTTCCTCAGTACTGGTGTATATGTATACACAAGTTGGGACCGGACTTGAAAGGCTCTAAGATGGTGATACTCAAAGAGTGGTACCTGGACCAGCAGGAGCATCATCTCAGAGAACTTACTAGACATAAGTTCTCTAGCCCCACCCCAGAGCTATTGAGTCAGACATTCTGTTATCCTGTATTGGTCCATCAAAGCCAACTAGAATTACCAATCATTCCTAAGCTTAGGGAGGACTGAAACCATTGCATTGCAGTATCTAGTCCATATTTTGGCACATGGTAGCTACTAAATAAATGTTTGATGACAAAGAACCATGTTAATGGGTGATTAAGTGGATGGATAAAATGAATGTATGCCTCCAAGCTCTCCCTTTCATCCCTAGTGTACCAAGGATGACACATCAGCCAATCTGCTGGGCTGGCTGTAGGCTAAGCCAATGATGTTAATGACTGTACTATAGATTGGGAGTCTCATTGTTTCGGCTGCATGGGCAGGTGGATACAAGGTGGCTGTATGATTTGGGATAAATAAAAAAACATTCTTAAAGGCCAGAACAACAGTCACCCACAGGTATGCCTGGCATGGACATTTGCGAAGAAATTGAAAATTAGATTTCATAATGGTATCATGAAAAGAATTCTAGCCTAAAATGTTGGAAAGCAAAACATAGCCACAAATACTTAATGTCATGAACTGCCTTTTCTAGAAGACTTTTACAGTTCATTTCTAAGATGAAAATAATAATAGACCTATTTCAAAGGGTAGTCATGGAGGTTCACTGAGAAAATTAGAATAAAATGTATGGTACATAATAAACACTCAGTGAATTATTGCCTACTATTATATTTATTTTTAATTTTTGAATTATTCAAGGTATCAACTAGTATCGTGCTATAAATACAATGAGCATTATATTATTCTTTTGAAGGAATAAATAAGACAATAATAAATTAACCAAATGCTAGTCTAGCGTCTTATCTGTTTTCCTTTTTCCACCACTAGGCGACACCACCTACGTATAATAACCTACTCTTTTCTAACAGACTCGCAGAGCCAACCTTAGCAATCACTGTTGATTAAGAAACAACAAAAAAGATGTCTATTCAAGAAACTAGCTATCCTAAATTATTCCTTTGTTTGAGTCTTATTATCTCTCTGAATTGCCACTGGCTATTTAGTATAAATGTATGATTTCATCTCAATGTGTACAAAAAAGAGACTCCTTGTTACTTAGGGAACCAATTTAGCATTTACCTAAATGGGTAGGAAGGGGGAACTCTCACACAGTCACACTCCACTGTTTCTCTTTTGTAGAGATTTCTCTGTCACAAAAAGATAACAAATTTCCTGTAGTTTCACAGCCTGTTTTTCTATGACAAGTTGATACAATGTAGTAATTAACTATTAAAATATTGCATATAATTCACATGAGCATTACAGACAAACTAATTTAAACCAAGGTCAGGTCTCCAAATCAGCACAATAACTCAGAAAGCAGGAGAGAGAGAAAATAAACTAGAGAAAAGGTAAGCAACAACTGCTATTAAAAGCAACACCAGGCAGCTAAAACTGGCCTGAGCACATTCCTAAAAATTTAATTAGCCAAATCCTTCCAGAAATTAAACCATCAAAATGACATTATAGTACACTTAAAAAATGTATTTACAGAGTGAAAGAGCAGTCATCCTAGCATATCACTATGTCCTGAGGGTTTCCTTCTCATAAAGAAAGATGCAGAAGAGAATTAGATAGTGAGCTATGAAGAAAGTTCATATTGTCACAGACATGTTTTGTAAAATGCTATTTCTCAATTCCCTCAGCAATGTTGAAGTTGAGAATGAATTAACAGGCTGTTTTCTGGTTTTTCTGTCATCTTATGGGCTGATGAAAATGACTAGAACCAAAGCCTACTTATTAGCTTTCCAAATACCAACATTTAATAAAGGGCGATAATGAGAGATACTGAATTCTACCATATCATGGAGCTCATTTCTCAGAAAGGTGGGCATTGATGCTCTAGTTCTTTCACAAGAAAAGGGCCAACTTACCTTTCCTACTAAAGGATTTCAACAAAACAGAATTGCCTTATTACTTTTGAAGGTCTAGAAATGTACAATTTTTATTTCTATAAGATGCAGTAATACATGAATGTATTCAAAATGCCTTCTGATAAGATGTCCATTTCCCCAAAGGTGATTGTAAATTTAGGGGAGAGATCCCCAAATAAGGTAACAGAGGTTCTAGAAATACCATATCTGAATGGAGAGCCTTAAGCAATTTGATGGCATATGAAAAGATTTTTTATTGGTTTTTAATTACAAATATGTATTATGGAAGTTACTAAAAGGAAGTGTGATAATACCCAGGCAGGAAAAGTGGCAGTGAAGAAAAAAGCAGGGTTTCTGAAAAGGAGCAGATGGACATATGGAAAAGGGAAAAGCTGTACAAACCTACTAAGGAAAGGAAAGATGGGGACTGATAAAAGTGATATGGGAAGTCCATCATATGGTCCAAAGAGTGTTATCAGAACTCATTAGTACAGCTCATGATGGCTGAAGCTCAGGAGGAAAGTGATAACAATCCAGGTCGCATTTGGAGAGAGCAAGCTCTGTGTGTCCAGCTGAACAGAAAAGAGCAGAATGGGGAAGACAAGGATTCTTGGGCAAGAGCCTGAGTCTCCAGCATACGTGGTGGCTGTGACGGTTTGTGCCCAAATAGGAAAGACCATAAAGACTAGTTAATTATTCAATGCTGTTCGGGTAAAGGGTAACGTACATATGAGCTGTTATCTCTAGCTTCAGGGTGGTCCCACCTACTTTTAAAGCTTGTTTTATAGTTGTATTGATTATCTAGAGCAGGTGTAGGAAACTACGGCCCACAGGCCACTGCCTGTTTCAGTATGGCCCATGAGCTAAACACTTTCAAAGAGTTGTTATTTAAATTCCTACATAAAATCTTCAATTTTGCTTCTTAGACCAGAAAATCTAAAATATTTACTATCTGACTCTTTACTGACAAAATTTGCCTGGTCTAGATTTAAGAAAATAATGGAGAAAAAGTTAATTATGTAGGCTGAACACAATCTACTTTTGTGCAATCCATCAAGTGAATAGCAGACACACACAAAGCTCCTGAGGACATGTTCTTCTAGTATTTGAAAACTATTCATTAATTCAGCAAATAAGTCATTCATGTGGTTGATAAGCAGGTGAAGTTCTGACAAGAGTCTTCGTTTTGCTTCACTTTCTTATTAAGGAAAACAAAAATATCAACTACATTATTGTTGGAACCACACTCATGCATCAATGCAATGTAAGAGTTGCACAAAAATCAACTGATTCATTCTGTGAGATTCAATGATTGTATGTAATTTACAATAATAAGTGTATATTATTCGTAAATTGTGTGCTGTATATCCTTTATATCAGTACCATGTGTATATATACACATTTCTTTTTTCAGAGAGCCCATTGTTACACATTTGCCAGCACAGCACTGCTGCTTCCCCTTATCATCAGTCTGGGCTGATCTTAGAGACTTGCATGAACAATAGAATATGGTGGAAGTGATATTCTAAGACATTTCAAGTTGGGTCACAAGATGTGCACCTTCCACCTTAGTGTTTTAGAAAGCTTGCTTCTCTCTCTCTCTCTCTCTCTCTCTCTCTCAACCTAAGTGTCATGCTGTGAGAAACCCAAGCCAGATGACAGTCCCAACTGAGCTCACAGTTGACATCATTGGACTGCAACCGTGTAAGAAACTCTGAGCAAGAACTGCCCAGCTGAACCCAATAAGCCTATAGGACTATAAGAGATAATGTCTGATTTTAAGCCTTTAGGTTCTGGGAATGGCTTGCTACATAGCAGTATGTAATTGAAACACCATTTTATTTTGAGGAGGAGGCAATGAGAAGGGAGCAAACTGGATGCAACACATGACCTCAGAAATCCTAGGCTGGGGTATTGCAGCTCCGTTTTGTTCCATGCCCTTGGTGCAAAGGCAGGTACACAAGCATGTTGGGGTGGAGATGTAATGAAAAGGGGGACTCACGATGAATAATGCACATTCATGTTTGTATACAAATTTAAATCACATAAAGTCATTCTCCACTAGAGATGCAGCAAGTAAAATACCATTAAATGGCACACTGATTCCATCCTGTTCATTTACTACATATCAACCACATTTGGGCTTCCTAGAATGGCATACAAGCTCCTGCCACAGCTCTCTTCCTTTCAGCACCAAGCTAAATAGCCATTTTTGAGGCCTGTGTCACTTAAATCCCCTGCAGCCTCTAGACAAGGTCATGTCCTCATTGTATCTAATCTCATTATTTCTTTCCCACTGCACAGTTGCCCAGGGAAGTCAGTGGGGATTTCTGGGCCCTGAGGAGAGTTTACCCATGGTGCAGGCTCAGTGTTTTCTGTGCTTCCCCTTTCCACCTCCTCCATGCAAATGCATGTTTATCAGTGTTTCAGGGAAGAAGGAGAGAAGACCAGGGCACTACCCTATGCTAAAGAATGCACAATGCATAGTGATCTCTAAACTTTGGATCACCATTTATCTCATTACTGCTGCAAAATGAGAACTAGAAAAGCTGTATTGAGGTCTTTTGTACCATTTAGGGAAATAAATGGCCTTTGAAAGAGAAGTATGGCTAGAAGAACAGTTAGATGCGACCATGTGACTGAGCCAATGAAATGTGAGCAGAAGCAATCCATGCTATGTTCAGATTAGAGCCATAAAAGCTCCCACCTTTGGCCCTCCAAGCTCTTCTTCCTCTTGGCAGAGAGGATGGAGATGCCCCCAGGCAATCTTAGGAGCCATGAGTTGGAAGATGGTCTCTGAATCACCCCTGGTCACCCACTCAGGAACACCAAATTGGATTGCTGCACAAGCAAAAAATAACAACTTTTGTTCTGAATCTCTGAGATTTGAGGGTTTGTCTGTTACAGATGCTAGAGCTACCTTAGCTAATGCAGGAGTTATCATAGAACCTCTACCTCATAGGGTGGCTTGGAGGATTAAATGAGATAATGCTTGGTACACAATGAGAGTGCATCATCAAATATTAACTCCTTTTTAGCAAGGAGTTGTCAGACCTGGACCAAAAAGGAAATGGAAGCATTTATGATTGAGAACCTGGAGGAGAGGTTGCACATCATTTCCACTGGTTGGCCAGACGGCTTTGAAAAATCACCTTCAGTGTAAGGGTTTGGCATTTTGAAGAATATGCTAATCAAAAATAATATATGATTCCCTAAAATATTACTGTGCATTCTATGACTAAACAATGTAGATAAATACTCTAGGGATACCTCATCCTGAACTCTAAAAATTTCTAAGCTCAAACAATGAGAAATCATATTTGGTGATTAAAATTAGTAAACCAGATTCCAGACTGGTTTGATCAGTCTTAAATCAACAGCTACAATGGTTCAACCATGCTTCGCTATGGCCTGAGGAAATGTTTCCTTTTGTTAGGGAGGAGTTTAACAGTGATCTCAGGAATTCATTCTGAGCTGTGTGTGCTCTGAAGGCTAAGGGAAAATGTTGGTATTTTCCCCTCTGCAGTGTTCCAAGGTGCAGCTGGGCTGGTAATCTCTACAGGGCAGAATGAGTTAGCAGTCTGAGTCACTTTACCAGAATGCATCTCATGTGCTCTATTCCAGGTTTCAAATAGCAGAGTGTCTGGTCATGAAGAGTTCCCCAGCTGAAAGCACAGCAAAGCCCCGGAGAAAAAACAGGCCTGAATAATTCACTCAGACTGCAGCTTCAAATAAAGGAGACAAAATTTAAAGAGTTGAAAATCCCCATTGTTTCTCATTTAAATGAACTGAGTTGAAATAAAAACATGTGGAAGCAACAGATGAAATGTGCTTAGCAGGCAACAGGTTCATTCAGACAGTCTTATTATATATAAGTTTCTACTCTTTTAAGTTGTCTGGAAAATGACTATTTTTATGACTAGTATATGTTATGGGTTGAATTGTGTCCCCCAAATTTACATATTGAAGTCCTAACTTCTAACACCTCAGAATGTGACCTTATTTGGAAATAGGGTCATTGCAGATGTGATTAGTTCAGGTGAGGTCATTTGGGTGGGCCCTAATCCACGCTGACTTGTGCCCATACAAAAAGGGGAAATTTGGACACAAAGACATGCATAGGGATGATGCGAAGATGAAGGCAGAGATCGGGATGATGCTTCTACAAGCCACGGAAGGCGAAAGATTGCCAGCAAAGCACCAGAAATCAGGCGACAGGTATGGAACACATTCTCCCTCGTAGTCCTCAGAAAAGACCTATCCTACCAATGCCAAAGCTTAAACTTCTAGCTTCCAGAACTGTAAAACAATACATTTCTATTGTTTAAGTCACACAGTTTGCGGGACTTTATTATGGCAGCCTGAGCAAACTGAGACAGTATATATGCAGGAATAAATCGTAATGTGATCGATCATAATAAAAAGTGATCAAGTCAGTACCTGGTTATGGCTCTTCCTAAGGAAAGATGCTAATGACTTACAGCCCTTCGAGAGATGTTTAAAGGCGGTACAGTAATAATTGGTGTTCACCAGGGAACTATTAATGTGGCCCTGCCATGAGCAACCTCGGCTGCTTCAGTGGTACCTCATTAGAATGAAAAGATTTTCCCCTTCCCCTTAAATCTTAACATACTGCTTTACTAGGGAGTAAACTAGGCCCAGGATATAAAATCACCACTTCATCCTGCTGGCAAAAGAAGAAAGGCAGAGTTTGTTCCAGTTAAGCATATGCTTTGATCAATTCTCTGTTTCCTGATTAAGACTTTATTATTTTTAATTTTTATACTTTTTTGTTTTTAACACGGATTTTGTTTTGTGCAGCTTTTATTTCTCTCTATTGATTCCACCACTAAAAAGAAGAACTGAAACAGATACAAGCCTGCTGTGTTTCTCTTCTTCTTTTTTTATATTACGGTTAAATTTTCTTTTATTCAGCAATAACACATGTATAGACTAAATAACAGCTCAAAGATTCCACACTAGTGACTACTTCCAAATAAGAATCAGAGGAATGCTTGAATTACAGAGCCACAAGAGTCCCACACTGAGTTATTCTATGAGGTACTCTCTCTTCATTGTTTTCTCTTTTTAAAAATTTTTTATTAAATTTATCGGGATGATATTGGTTAGTAAAATTATACATGCTTCAAGAGTACACTTCTATAATATTTCATTTATGTATTGCATTGTGTGTTCACCACCCAGAGTCAGTTCTCCTTCCATCACTGTATATTTGACCCCATTTCCCTCTTCTACTTCCCACCTCCTCCCTTTCCCTCTCATAACCACTAAACTGTTGTCGTGTCTATGAGTTTTTCTTCCTTTGTTTGTTTTATTAATTTGTTGCTTTCAGTTTTATATCCCACATATGAGTGACATCATACAGTTCTCAACTTTTTCTGTCTGACTTATTTCACTTAGCATGATAACCTCAAGATCCATCCATGTTGTCGCAAGTGGCAGTATCTCATCTTTTCTTATGGCTGCATAATATCCCATTGTATATATGTACCACATCTTCTTTATCCAATCCTCTATTGAAGGACACTTTGGTTGTTTCCATGTTTTGTTCAACGAATAATGCTGCAATGAACACAGGAGTACATACATCTTTATGGATAAATGTTTTCAGATTTTTTGGGTAGATACCCAAACGAGGGGTTGCTGGGTCATATGGTAATTCTATTCTTAATTTCTTGAGGAACCACCATACTTTTTTCCATAATGGCTGTACCAATTTACATGCCCACCAGCAGTATATGAGGGTTCCTTTTACGCCAACACTTGTTATCACTTATCTTGTTGGTAATAGCCATTTTAACAGATATGAGGTGGTATCTCATTGTGGTTTTGATTTGCATTTCCCTAATACCTAGTGAGGTTGAGCATTTTTTCATGTATCTGTTGACAATTTGTCTTCTTGGGAGAAGTGTCTGCTCAGGTCCTCTGTCCAGTTTTTAATTGGATTGTTTGGTTTGCTGTTGTTGAATTATATGAGTTCATTATATATTTTGGTATTAGCCCCTCATTGGAAGTGTTGTTTGCAAGTATCTTCTCCCATTTGGATAGTTCCTTCTTTATTTTGCTGATGGTTTCTTTTGCTGTGTAGAAGCTTTTTAGTTTGCTATAGTCCCATTAATTTATTTCAGCTTTTACATCCCTTGCCTTTGAGGTCAAATTCATAAAATCTTCTTTGAACACAAGGTCCATAAGTTTAGTACTGATGTTTTCTTCTATGCAGTTTAATGTTTCAGGTCTTATGTTTAGGTTTTTGATCCATTTTGAGTTAATTTTGGTACATGGTGACAGATAGTAGTCTAATTTCCATCTTTTGCACATCACTTCCCAATTTTCCCAGTACCATTTACGGAAGAGGCTGTCTTTTCTCCACTGTATGTTTTTGCTCTATTGTTGAAAATTATCTGTGGGTTTCTTTCTGGGTTCTCAATTCTATTCCATTGGTCTCTGTGTCTGTTTTTCTGTCAATACTATGCTATTTGATTATTGTTGTTTTATAATATAAATTGAAATCAGGGAGTGTGATATTTCCAGCCTTGTTATTTTTTCTTAGGATTGCTTTGGCTATTCTCTTCTGACAATCAAATTGGCAAGCAATGTAAAGGGCACAAAGGATCAGGTACAATGACATTCAATGAAGTGGATGGATTCCAATATGTGGTGTACATACCCCACAGGGTATGTGCTATATTCAGACTCAGAATGACCCCAAGGCCATGCGAAATGGGACAGCGGTGTCTTTTCCATGGTCCTAGCTTCCAAGTCCTCTCTGCAAGAAAGGCTACCCCTCTGGCCATGCTTCTGATAAGGCCATTTTTTATTCATTGTTCCTCAAAGTCATATTCATTCTGAGCTCATATACTGAGCAAAGCATTGAAACGCTGTATTATAATTGTTTTTTTTTCTATGATAGATCTTTCAATAACTTCTATAACTTTGATTAGATTACAACTATCATTTGTGATATATACTATAATAAAAATAAGAGACAATGGGTTTAGTAGTAGCTTTCTCCCTATAACATAGAGGGCCAGAGTTAACCCATCTGTCAAAGTCAGTGAATTTTACCTCTCAAATCAGTGGTTCTATCTGAACGACATGCTGTATATGTTGCAAGGAGACAAATTCTTCTAATTTTCTCAATATTTCCACCCAAGAAAATTAACTGGGTCACTATGCAAATGAAGGCCATAACACATAAAACTGAGGAATTACACCATTGCAAAGGACCATTGAAACTGTAAAGAATCCTTTCTCTTTTCCCCGACATGCTGCAAAACCTCTTGGTGATTACTTCCAGTGATAACAGCTAACTGTTTTGCAAAACTACCAGATCCATTTTTGGACAGCTGGATAAGCAGTACTATCTACAAATACTTGCTCCCTATTTTACATAACTTATCTCAGCCTTGAGCCATAGTTATCTGGAAGAAACTGTTTGGGAGGAAACAAAGCAGGTTGCTTTGGATGTACAGCTAGGTAGCTTTGCTGTCCTAGCTGTTTATTTAAATTCAAAAGGAAATAAAAATCAGATATCAAAGGGACACTATGCACTAAGTACGGGGTGGGGGGTTGCCAAAAACATGTATATACATGACTTGTTTTCATCTTTTGCTATTGGTATATACTGAATATTACAATTTTAATATGGTTTTTTCCTTTCTTAAAATGTGTACATATATTTTTGGCACCCTCTATATTTTTATTTACCAAGTACTTGTTATATGCCCAGCCTAGCACTGTGCCAGGAAATTAAAGGGAGATTAGAAGTTAAAGATCATTATTCTCAATTAACCTAAAATATCATCTAACCATGATCAAATATATGAACCAAGTTGAAAATTAGTAGATGATGTAGTATCGTGTGCGTCCTAAGTTGGTCATGTAGACTACATTTTGCAAGCGTTCAGAAAGCAGTTATAAAAAATGGAGAATTTATAAGCATCATCATGAAGTAACTAGGTGCTGACCATATGCTTGTGAGATTTTGAAAGTCACAGGAACTAAGACTATTTCTTTGAGAACATATTTAGGTTTAAAGGACAATTAGACAACAGTTCCAAAACACACAAAATAAGATAGTGTGGATTCTGTCACTATTTTACAAATGTCCATGGGAATGGGGAAGGAATGCTGAAATATCATCAAGTAAGGACTGGGGAAGTGCCATTGTCTTATGGGATGATCTATGGAGAAAACCAAACTTTGCCCTTAACTTGTGCGTTTTTCCAACTGGCAAATTGACTAAATAATACACATTTTCTCTTTCAAAGAAGATATAGACGGTTCCTAAGAAACTCCTTTACCATTTCTCAGTCATCTTTAATATCTGCATTATGCACAACTGAAAAGTTGTCATTCAGCTGATTAGAGTTTAATCTGTGTACCCTTCTTTATATGTACAGATGTCTTTCTCCCTCTTCCCAGAAGATTGTATAGTGCTTCCAAAGATGTACTTAACTGCCTGATTAATTACTGGATCTCTATGTAAATTACTGTCAAGTTTACGATGATAATTTTATCACTTATTCAGCTTGATGAACATTTACAGTTTAATATATCTGACAAAGTCATTTGTATAGACCTATAATATAAATGAAGGTACAATAAATCTATGGTAAGTCTATAATAATAATGACAATAGTCTTGAAGTAATTTGCTAACTACAGACATTTCCCTAAGCAATTACAAGATGTGCTATGTTAATTTAGAGAGGAATTCCAAACGAGGCATTTAAAACGTAATAAGATGCCATTAAATGAAGAGAGACAGGAGAGGGGGAAAAGAGAAAGGAAACCCTAAGGCTTGAACTAGGAGAAATGATTCTCAGAGCTACTGACCCTTGCAAGATCCACGTTTTCCTTGGATTTTTAGACACAAAACAGATTTCTAATTGAAGGTGATTATCTAGTTACTACATCCCAAATTGCATATATTTCTTGTATTGAATCACATCAACCCTTAATTATATGGAGCATTTATCAATTTGAAAGTCCAGTAAAACAGTAGAGTTCCACATACAATAAGAATGTGCTCTGCAAACTCTGAGATACTATAGGACCACCAAGTGTGATTACGGTTAGTGACAACAGTCTGCCTCCTGGTACTCATATGGATCTATGTATGAGCTGAATTATAAAATACATTTTACAAAGAGATCACACAAAAAAACAGCCTGGTTTGCTCTTGGGTTTTCTGAGGTATGGACACCCATATGCATGCCTTTTATTCCCTAGAAATATACATATTGATACGTCACTATTACCATGAGAAAAAAAAAAGTATAGCAATATACAATTCTAAAAACCAAAAGACAAGGTCCTATAATGCAATTTTTATCTCCATGAATATGACTTGAGAGCTTGGTGCCTCAAAGATTGATAGCTTGATCAAGGCAATACAACAGTGAAGAAATATGCACACTTCTGCACAGCACAAATGTGCCTTTATAAAATATAATTCGCATTAGGTAGGTTAATTAAGATTCACATGCAAGTCATTGAAAAATCCCAAAGTGGACAAAAGATAATTTGCTAAGGAAATACACAAAAACAAGAGTAGCATTCGTTTAAAGGATTGGAAGGAGGGTCTTATTAATACTTGAGTTGTCACCATTGATTACCAAAATGACATACATCCAAACAGCTTACAAAGGCCAAAGTACACTTGTTTTCTTAGAAAAGTTCTCTGAGCAATGCAGAGCGGTGCACAAAAAACAGAACAAAATTAACAAAAAAACCAAGAGTGAATCCAATCACATATAATATAATCTTTGCCAGCAAACAGGTTATACATACACACACACACACACACACACACACACACACACACACACGTGAGTGTGTTTTAGGTACTGTTTTACTGAGATGAGTCAAACAGCATTCATCTTGAGAATCCAGGTTTGGCAGTTTTCATTGACTTAGCATAGTGTTTTCACCCAATATAATAACCTGCATTCCTAATCAAATATATCCCAAAGAAGATTAACACTGACCAATGTGGTAGAGAAAACTGTCTTCCAGTTGCCCAAACTGAAATTGAGTAAAATCCATTATTGCCAAAAATGCCTTCCCTTCCTTACCTCGAGGGTCATGTTCACAGTACTAATGGCCACTTTTATTTCTCCATCTGACAGTTCCTTTAGGTCCTTCAGCATTCTCTGTTCAATACTTAAACCTGTGGATGAGAGGGAAGAACAGCAAGTTAAACTTGGGGAACTTTTCGGGGTAATATCAACAGACGATTATTTAAATAATTTACCCTGCTAATTTCAATATTTTCCCCTCTAAGATTGCTTTTATCCATAATAAACACAAACATATTAAGGCAAAAATCACATTAGTGACAATATTTGCATCAGGTAAGATCCCAGCAGGAAAAATAATTCACCCCTTATAATCCAAAAGATTCTGTAATGGCAGGACACTTACAGAGATGTAGGCAGGACTGAGAGACTGAATAAAAGATGGTGAGCATCCAAAGACTAGCAAAGGGACAAGGGAAGGAAACAGAGACCTGGACCTGCAGAGAGGGGCTGCCAGAGACCTAGCACACCAAATCAGGGAGGGAGCAGGGAAGAAATACTAGTCTCTCTCTTCTCCTTCCCTCAACCCCCACACCCCATGTATTGCTACTCTTCCCATTGACCAAAACCTACCAGAAGCTTGTAATCTTCAGGGAGCCCAGGAGATTAAATACTTAGGGGTCAGCCTCTGGAGGCTCAGAGCAGATAACGACAGAGAATGGAACAAGGGGAGGTGGTCAAATGAAGAAAAACTAGCATAACCACACAACTGAGCCAAATAATACCTAACAAGGCCAAAATTTGCATATAGGCTACACTTACGTGAGCCCCCTTGTTTTCTTGTATAATTTTATTAAAAATGCACTTTACAACATGACCCATAAAATTGTGATAATTAAGTTGGTGGCCCTTGTAATAGACTCTGGTAATAGAAGCTATTGAATTACTTAAATGATGGGAATAATAATCCAGAATGGTGAAATTATCTAGAACTGCATAGTTTTAGTCAGCTGATCAATGTACTTCAATAAAATCTATGGCCAAAAAACAGGAAAGGGTCTGGCTTGACATTTAATTCCCACCCTAGGTTATTATATCTGAGGAGGCCTATCCTCTTGGGAAAAAGACCCATAACAAAGTCCAGTAAAGCACACATATCCATCCCAGATGTATGTTAAGACACCACTTGCCCTCCCAACTTAAAGCACAATCACAGCAGTCTGGGCAAACAGATAGGTACTAAATATTTTTCTTTGACTCAAAGATTGAAAGCCACATTCTAGCATACTACAACATAAAATGATTTATAGAACATACAGTGATATTAAAATTTTTGTTTAGTTTCGAAAATGAGTGACATACCCTCACGCAGCTTTATACATCCGTACATCCACACGAGCATCTGTATCGAAGGAGTGGCAGATGTGCAGTGCCCCACACACATTTCCTTAGATGTCCCCACCACAGTGAGCCTCAGAATGGTGCTCAACCCTCAACACCTGCATCTCTTTTCCTGAAGTCTTTCTCTGGCCACCAGAGCCCACTCGAGGGGAACTAACAGCCCCGGGATTAAGTAGCCTTCAGTATTCCAGTGGGATGCTGGTTAAGTATTGAACAGCCAGCACAAAAAACCTGATTTGTAGTGTTTGCCAATTACTCTGGTGTCAATATTTCTTGTGGATGATGTCAAACTGCAAAGCCAATGTCAACCAACTCACAAAATTCCTGAAAATTTAATAATCAGCTCTTAGAGCTCTGATGAACAAGTTCCAACACACCACTGCACCCGTCGGGGGGGGGGGGTGACCCTGACATGCAATTTTACACTCTTTCCCAGAGTTCCCTAGTGGGATGAAGGCCTGATTTCCTATGGAAGAGAACTTGCTTGATTACGCACTCCATCCCCTATCGGTGTTTCCTGGGGTCACCTCTTAAATAAACTGTCTTGGCTCAGGCTCTGCCCCCTGGAGGACTCCATGCTAAGGGAGAATGCTTTGCATCTTAAAGGTAGATTGTCTGCATTTAAATCCTGGCCTCATT
The DNA here is from genome assembly GCF_036562045.2 of Rhinolophus sinicus. NCBI lineage: Eukaryota > Metazoa > Chordata > Mammalia > Chiroptera > Rhinolophidae > Rhinolophus > Rhinolophus sinicus. The sequence continues at coordinate 147,506,408 of NC_133754.1, forward strand.
GCTTGCCAGCTGTGTGTGTGATGAGGGCAATGCAGATGCCTCTCTCCGCTTTATTGTTTTCATCTGGAAAGTGGGGATAATAATAGCACCTGACAGGGTTGTCGTGAGGATTTAGTGAGAATCCATAACTTTAGCAAAATTCTCCCATCAGAACCTTGTGTAGATTAGGCACTCAATGAATTATAGCTATTTATTATTATTATAAAACAATTGATCCAAGAAATCAACTGTCTTGATAAAGCCTAGACTTGGAGAATAATTTTATCTGCTTAGCTGTCTCCTCCCTTATTTTTTTCTAAAATTAATTGCTTTATGAAATCCCATGGTGTTTGCCATTGCTCCTGCCATATACGCAAAACAGAACCCTCTCAGCACAGGATTTCATTTTATGACACATCTGAGGTGTGCGTTAGATGCGTGAATTAACCACATATCCAGGCACGAAGGCCTCACAGGAGAGTCTGCAGTCCAGGCTCTCTGCTTCTAGGTGAGCCAACATTACATGCCTGAAAATCTTTCACAAGCACGAACAATAGGGAAGAAAGCAAAGGCACAAGCAAATTCACCTTCTGGGGCCTGGCAACACTTCATACCACCAATCAGCCGTACTTGGGAGCTGTGGCCGAGCTGGGGGACAGTCACTCACCCTGGGCACTGAATTGGTTCTCCTGTAGGACGTTGATAATGTCCTCTCTTGGAGGCAAGCTAGGAAATTTTTCTTCCAGGATAGAAAGAATTTCCTCCTGCTTCTCTGAGAGCTTCTCGGATTCCATGGTCATGTACTTGAAAAGGATGCTACCTAAAAGGCATGAATAAAAACATCCTTAAACTTTCCAGCCAAGCCAAGAAGGGGGCCAGGAACAGCAATATTCTCTGGCCTCTTGATCTAGGCTTTTGCTTCCAGTTTCTTGCCTGGACCAAGGGCCTCCACAAGTGTAGCATTCAAGAGGAAATTTTTAGAAAATCTTTCAGATACCATCAGCCCTGCCTCATTATTCTCAGGTATTAAACTCTACAAGTTAACTGACTATAGTACGCTCTATGGCACAGAGTTATTGGATAAAGGAGCAAAATGTATAGCTTTCTCCCCAAAATGCATAGCCTTACAAAAATGATATATGTTGCTTTTAAATTATTTCAGAATGGAAGTTTATGGTAAAATATGAAAAACATTAAATGTTATTTAATATTTCCCTTCAATATTTCACAGAGAAAATTGGTCCCACTCATCACATTCCTGATTTCACATATGAACTTCCTCCGTTAAACTACTAAATTACATAGTCCCACTGTCGGCAGCAAAGGAATCTGATAAGGTGGTGAACCTGGAGTCTATTCCCAATCTTCCAGGCACCACACAGTTTTGAAGCTATTTACTATTATCTAATTATAAAAATTCACAAGCTGGGTCTAAATCATAGGTTTCAATTACAAAGTAATTTGCCAATATATGAATGACCAACCTCTCAATAATTACTGGAATTTTCACCTTGAAAGGCAGGAGTCACTACCTGTCACATCCCCTTCCCCTGCATCAGAATAACATGGAATCATGGAGGAAAGAGAAGTTTCGCTTGATAATCAATGATTAATCTCCCTAAAAATCCCAAATCTATTGATTAATCAAAATGTCACCATCTCTCTAGCTTTCAGTGTGGCCTTAATGATAATCATGGGGGTGGGGGTGGAAATAAAGAAAGAAAGAGGTAAAAATATAGGAGAAATGGAGTGTTTCGAAGACTGATATACAATCTTGGCATCTACCCTGAGACCTACAGAATCTAGAGGTTAGATGTACATTCACCATTAAAACATACTAGGAAACCCCAAGTAAGTCATCTAACCTCTCTGTTCTCATTTGCCCAATTTTAAAACAGAAATAACACTATTTCCCAGCTTATAAGACCATACTGAGAATCAATGAATGTAAACATTATAATGAAAAGTAAATATTGCCAAATATATTTAAAGCATTTCACTCATTCATTCCTTCAGCAAATAACTATTCAGCATCTACTATGGACCAGGCACTGTACTAGAGGCTAAAGCTTCAAGACTGAAATAGAGATAGCCTTGTCCCTTGAAGCTCATAGGAGTTTAGCAGCTACAGATAAGTAAACACATAACTTTTCAATATAAAGGGGATAAAAAAATATCAATGGGGAAATAAATAGTACTCTGAATCTAGGCCAGAATTTAGCTTTCCTTTTCCTGGGAAAGGTTTCCTAGAGACAGTACACCTAAGCAGAGACTTGAAAGATAACTAGGGACTTATGGCAAAAGCAAGGTAACAGGGAGATCACAGCTCAGGCAGATCACGTGCAAAGGCACCGAGGTGAGAGAGGAGTTGGCCAGTACAAGGAACGGAAAGCAATTAATTAGAGCTAGATAGTATATTTTTAGGGAGAAAATGTTGAGAAATTAGGTTAGAGAGGTAGACATGGGCCAGGTCAGAAAGGACCTTAACAACCCATCTTAAAGTTTGCCTTTTATATTCAAAGGGAACTAGGGAGTCATTAAAGAGTTTTAAACGGGGGAGGTAACATTGTCAAATTTATGTTTTATAAGAATCACTCTGGCAACCATGTAGAGAATGAATTAGACAAGGCATACCAGAAGGATTACTTAGAAGGCTGTTTCAGACGAGAACTAAGGAAGGAACAGTCAGCAGGCAGAAAATTGAACAGATTCAATACAAATTATCATTTAAAGATGGGAGTAGCCAGTTGGATTCTGAGTACACAATTTCTGACATAAAATCCAAAGTAATATTTTCTCTTGTTTTGCATTATTTCTTAAGTTAAAATATACACGAAGACCAGCCAGAATATAGTGGGCACAGAGCTGTGCCCATCATTACATCACATTAAGAAAATAGCTCTTCATCTTGCATTTCAACTGCAGTAACACCATTCTGGAAGGGACAAGTCCCCTTGAGCAAAGTTTTCTATATATAAAGGAATTTAGGGGCAGTTTCCCCCAAAGATTCTTTTTTTTTTTTTTCCTGTGATGGTATCAGTTACCCAGGTGACTATCTTAGAATCTAAGATCCTGAAGAGAAGGTAAGTGCATAGAGGTCACCTCAATGTTTGGTGTTGCTTTTCCCCCTCACAATATTCACTAATTCATAAGTTGTAGCCAATGAGCTGAGAAGGTTAGCACATCTAACAGTAGTTTCACAGAGGTAGGGGGACAAAAATTGGAGTCTAGGGCTCACCACAGAGAAGGAATCTTGGTTAAACAACCCAAGTTTTTAAGTGGGACCTGTAGAGAGCTAAGTCCTGGAACAACAGCTGGGAATACTATCGTCTGCAGGGCAAATCTGGCCCACTGCATATTTTTACAAATAAAGTGTTACTGGAACACAACCACACCCATTACTTTACATATTGCTTTCGGATGCTTTTGTACTTCAGTGACAGGATAAGATAGTTTAAACAGAGAGCACAGGCCTGCAAAACCTAAAATATTTACTATCTGGCCCTACACAGAAAAAGTTTGTGGACCGCTGCTATAGAAGGGTAAAGTAAAACTAGAGAAGGGATTAGAAAGCACAAATTAGTAGTCACAATATAGTCACAAGGATATGAAATGCAGTATGGGGAATATAATCAATAATGTTGTAAAGATTATGTAGGGTGCCAAATGGGCACTGGACTTATCAGGGAGATATAGTCAATGGTATCATAGCAGCTATATATGATGTCAGAGGGGTAGTAGATTGCGGGGGGTGGGGGAATATCACTTTGTGAAGGGTGTAAATGTTTAACTATTACACTGCTTTGTACACCTGAAACTAATAATAAATAAATAAATAAATAAATAAATAAATAAAGCAGTCTTCATGATGACTGAAATCCTGATTTGAAACAGTTCAAACACAGAACAGATTAAGTTTATCTGAGTCTCTTCTGCCTTTAAGGTATGAAAGTAAATCCTGTGTAGAGCAAAAGAATTTCATCATACATAACCTCATCATCTCTATATTTTTTATATATGATATTCAGCAATCAATAAAAAATTACCAGACGTAATGAAAATATGACCAAATGACTAGACTCTCCAGAGGAAAAAACTCATAAGGAAAAGAATGGAAACAGAACAAGAGGGAATAAAAAAACTAACTGGTGAATTACAGTAGAGAATTAGAATCTATAAATAAAATATTCAAAAGAAAATTGAAAACTGTAAATTTAATAACAATTTAAGAACTCAAAAATGCATTTAAGAACAGATTAGACACACTGAAGAAAATATTAGTAAACTGGAAAATATTTGAGAAGAAAATAGTCATATGAAGCATGGAGAGAAAAACGGATGAAAAATAGAGAAGAGCATAAGAAACATGGGGGACATGGAGAAAAGTTCTAACATACATGTAATAGGAGTTCCCATTGGATAGGAGGGACTTAAATAATATATGAAAAGTAAATGGCCAATCATTTTTCAAAGTTAATGAGAAATAATACTCTAATATTTAAGATAAACTATGAACCCAAATCAGGATAAATGTAAAGAAAATAATCTCAAGACACATGACAAAATGGATAAAATTACAGAGAAAAAATCATTTAAATTAATCAGAGTAAAAAGACATATTATTGTCAAGGGAATTACAACAAAACTGAGAGCTAACCTCATTTAAAAGGATGAAAGTCAGAAGACAATGGAGTTACATCTTCAAAGTGCTAAATAATTGCTTATCTAGAATTCTATACTAAATGAAAACATACGAGTATAAAAAAATGAAGAAAGAATAAAGACATTTTCAGAAAAATAAACTGGAAGTATTTGTTACAAGAAGACCTACACTAAAAGAAATAGTAAAAGTAGAGGAAAATTATTACAGATGAAAGCAAAAACAAAATGCAAAAAGGAAAGAAGAAAGTTGGAGAGTGCAAAAATGTGGGAAAAAATCAATATTCACTGTACAATTATAATATCTGTGGAGTTTAAAATATATGTATAATTAAAATGCATTTCAATGATAAATTGCAGAAGGGACTAAGTAGAGATAAATTGTTCAAAGGTTCTTGGATTATCAGGGAACTGGTTAAAATGTCAGTTTATATGAGATTTTAATTGTATGTTATAATTTTTATTGTAACTACTAAAAGAATTTTTAAAAAGAATTTATAACTAACAACCTAACGGGGGGGAAATGTAATAGCAAAAATATTTAGTATGAGCACAGTAAAGAAATGAGAGGAAAGGGGGATAATGTGAGACAAGTAGAAAACAAATAGCAAAACCCAAATGTAAGAGCAATTACATTAAATGTAAAGAGACAATTAATGTTTAGTGGGTATAAAGTTTCAGAACAGCAAAATGAAAAAGTACTAGAGATCTGTTGCACAATAATGCATATATACTTAACACTACGGAACTGTACAATTAAAAATGGTTGATGGTAAATTTAATGTAATGTGTTTTCTACCAAAATAAGAGACAAAGTACTTCAGCTTAAATACAAAAGTGATCAAACTGAATTTTAAAAGCTACAATATACTGTTTACAAGAGCACACCTTAACTATAATAATATTTAAAGACTAAAAGTAAAACGATAGAAAAATATTATAACATTGATATAATACACTAATATCAAAGTAGACTATAAGACAAAAGAATTACTTGAGATTAAGACAAATTATTATTATTATTATTATTAAAGGGTCAACCCTCAGGAAGATACATCAATCCTACATTTATATGCACTAATAATATAGCTCCTAAACATATAAAGCAAAAAATTGACAAAACTGGATAAAGAGAAAAATATACAGTGGGAAACTTTAACACATTTCCCTCAGCAACTCTAAGAACAAGAAGAAAAAAATCTGAAACATGTAGAATATTTGAGCAACATGAGTAAAAAACGACCTGACATATTGAACATTGCTATCAACAATGGTAGGTTATGCTTTCCTTTCTACTGCAAATGAAACATTGACCAAAATTGGCCATCTGTTGAAGCATCAATCAAATCAACAAATTTCAAAACACTGCAATCACAGAATTACATTCTGTAGCCACCATAAAAATAGTCTGAAATCATAATAAAACAAAAACTAGAAAATTCCCAAATGTCTGAAAAGCAAACAATGCCCTTCCAAATAACTGATGGTAAAAGAAGAAATCACAACGTAAATTAGAATATATTTTAATTGAATGGTAAAGAAAATATGACATTTAATCTTATGGGATACAACTACAGCTGTGCTCTGGGAAATTTTATACCCTCAAATGCATAAGATGTTAAGAAAAAAACAGAAAATTCAACTAAAAAATGTAGAAGGATCTAATAAAGATAAAAACAAAACTTAAAGTCATAGGAAGTAAAAGAAAGTTTACAAAACTAAAAGTTGACTCCTTGAAAAAAGTAATATAAAGAGTTTTGAAAACTATCAAGAAAGAAAAGAGAAGACGCATAATTTACCAGTATTAAGAATAAAACAGTGACATACTACAGGTTTTACTGACACTAAAAGATAAGTACAACATTATTTGAATAGGTTTTAAAATTTAGAGGAAGTGGACACTTCTGGAAAAACTGAACTTGCCAAAACTGGAAGGAAAAGAAGTTGAAAATATGGATGTTTCTATTTTTATTTAAAAATTAATCCAGAGTTTAATATCCATAGTTCCAAACATTTAAGAAAGAACTATACTAATTTTACACAAATTCTACCAAATAATTTTTAAAAAAAGAACACTTCTCGAATTATTTTCTGAATCCAATATAAACACCATCCAGTATTGACACCAATACTCAACAGGGACATTACAAGAAAAAAGAATTTGAGGCAAATCTTTCTCATAAACACAGGTGGGAAAAATTTTTTTAAACTAGTCCCAAATCAAATTAGCAATATGTAATAGAATAGTGTATAGTTACCAGATAAGGATTTCGTAGGAATTAAAGGGCAATTTAACATTTAAAAATTAATCAATATAACCCACTATATTGATAGAATAAAAGAGAAAAAAATCATGATCACCTCAATAGATGTCAAGTAGTAGAATCACTTGATAAAATCCAAGATTTAATCATTATATAAACTCTCAGCCAAGTAGAAATAAAAGACAACTTCATTGATTTGACAAAGGACATTTATAAAAAACAAAAAAGAAAAAAAAGCAAACATTATATTTAATTGTGAATGAGGCAATAACGCCGGATACTATTTCCATTCAGCACTGCAATGTGAATCAGAGCCAGAGCAATAAGGCAAGCAGCACAAGTAAACGGTATAAGTAAAGGAATAAAAGGAATAAAAAAAAATCTTTCCTCACAGATAATATGTTTGTGTATATAACGAATTCAAAGAATCTATAAATATGCTTAAAATGGTAAGTAAATTTAGCAAGACTGCTAGATACAAGTTTAATAATACAAAATCTCCTGCATTTTTATAATCAATCACAATTGTAAGATCAAATTTAAAAATTAAAAAAACTGTAATAGCAACAAAATATAAGTTACTTAGGGATAAATTTCACAAAAATATATCTGGCTTACAGTCAGACCACGAATCCAACTTCTTTGATTTTAAGATCTTGATTTTAAAATACATCAAATAGAAAAGGAGTACTCAGACAATAATCTAACAGATATTGCATAAAACAGAGTCCTACTAATAGTTCAATAAAAAGAGATTGACACTGGTATATGATGAAGTGTGACTTGACAATTAGGTAGAAAGGCTACACCCTACTGACATAAATGGAAAAAAATAATGAGCGTCAAAAAGATGCTCACCATACTCCAAGTTATTTCTACTGCATAAGAAAGGATATGGCCCAACTTTATCCAAGGGACTCATCTACAGCAATTTTTATTTCTTTGCCATAGACACCCATTTAGTTAACCACTTAGTTACATATTACTATCAGGATATATAACAGCCAAAAGCACTTCTTAGCAAAATCAAACCTGTTTTTGGAGTAAGAATTGATTTAACTTCCAGCAAATTCTGCAGAACTAAAAAACTATTTAAATCCATATACACGTACCCAAAAGTGGCCCAGCTATTCACAGGCCAGGGGGGATTAACAACAAGCAACAAAGAAAGCAATTATAATAAAATAGTAACAAACATTTCATTCCATTTAGAAAAAAAATCAACCACAGTATTCTTTGTTCAAAACAATGGAAAAGTGAAGGACCACTTGCCAAAAGCAATTGCAGTGCATTAATATTAAACATGATCTAATGAAGTCAGAAGTTGTTTGGGGAAAACATTCAGCACAGTAAAGGCATATTCTGCATGATAAATTCTTAGCAGAAAAGAAGGGATTTAAACCTCTTTCCTTGTTTCACCTGGGATTGATTTTTTTCACACTGAAACAAACAAACAAAAAATTAAAGAATGAATAGAGAGAGGAAAAGAGGGGAAAAAGAGGGAAAAAGATAGAAAATATAGCTTAGCTCACATTTTTGCCCGAAAAGTGATTTTAAAAAGTATATTATTCAAGTGCTTAATAATCTTATAAATTTAAAATGTCTCAATTTAGTAAGGCTTATTTTAGTATAGCAGAAGAAATAATTAACACTCTGAAGCTGAGGACTTGTTCTGGTTTTTATATCAAGCTGGGAAAAAAAATTTCTTTCCCCTACCCCCAATATACGCCTTTCCTCTTCCTAAGTAAAACAAGTAATGTAAATTCCCTTTGGACTTTGTAACCATTTCAGGAGAGGGATGATTCACTCTTTGGGTGTGAGAAGGAAAAAAAAAAAAAAAAAAGCCTGGCTCTGTTCCTTTCTTATTTGACCTCCTTAAAAGGATCTTTTTGAAGCTGTTAGTCCAGGCTACTAAAATAGCAAGGAACTAATCTTTATTAAAGTTCAAATGGAGTTACCAATAGAAAGGAGAGAAACTGTTTCTTAAAAACCTAGGGCATAGTTTTTCCACATCCTGACTAAGAACAGTTGTATTGCTATTTGTTTCACTATTCATGTTGTGGCTCTGTCAAGCCCTTATACAAATAATGCAAAAGGCCTTTTGAGTCAAATGTGGTCTTGATGGAAACATGCCTTGTAATCCGCAGCAAAAATCTCATCGTTGCCGGTTAGTTCCTGGAAACAAACACACACACACACACACACACACACACACACACACACACACCCCCAATGTGATGATTCGGCAATTTAATGGACCTTAAATTTGGCAACAGTCCTCTAGTACACATCTCTAGGGAAATAAGAAAATAGAAGTTGAGTCTGGCAGTCTATAGTAATTGTTTGCCTTTGGCACAAACCCAGGACATAACCAAACCCCAATGTTAGGCCACTGTGACTGTATAATGTAACTTTCCGATAGGTCAGGCTGCAGCTTGTCTGAAAATGATATCTTGTAAGCAGATATAGTAGGAGAAAATAAAAGGAGGAATCGGAGGCAAGACGACAAGGAAAGGAAGGAAGGTGAAAGAAAACAAAAAAGGTAACCACAACAGAAAAACAGAGGTGAGGAGGGGACGAGGAAGTGAAAAGACACATTTCCAAAAATCAGGGTCATTTATGATCTCATTTGAATGAGCACATTCTCTTAGACGAATAATTTCTTACACAAATAATTAGAAAATAATCTATGAAGTAAAGCTGTGCCTTTCCAGATGAAAGTTATGCTAATTATCTGTATCCTGAACTTTCTAAATTTGAGGTATGTCCTATTAAAAGACAGCAGCAGGGTGGCCAGTTAGCTCAGTTGGAACGTGGTGATGATAATACCAAGGTTGCCAGTTTAATCCCTGTACTGTGAGCTGCGCCCTCCTTAAAAAAAAAAAAAAAAAAAAAAAAAAAGACAACAGCAATACCTAGCTATTGTAAGAAGTACTAATTTAAGAAAATACAAATTATTTCAACTTTGTTAAATCCCCTAAAAAGTCGAAACACACAATGGCCAGGACCCAGAGGACTCAGACAGGGGAGATTATTTGAGAAACAAAGCAGTTTATTTCTACACTTGCAATACAACACCTACTCCTAATTGGTATATAAGTGATCATTTAACCACATCCCTAATAATCAGGTTCTGTCTCAATATTTGAATGTAATAGTATCCCATAATGCAAACAATTTGATATATAGATCCAGCAACAAGTATAAGATAACAAAAGATTCCACTATGATTGAATGTAAATACTTTTTCTGATATTTAGAGAAAAACTTCAGCATATATGCATAATAAATTTGGAACAGAAAATAAATTACTAGACTAAAGGTGAAGTTGATTAAAACAATTTCCATACACTGATGGAGGAGTGGGAAAGTATCTGACCTATTGTGCCAGTTCATGTGTAGGGCACTATTGCATATGAAGACAGATACAAAGAAAAAATACTTTAGACTTAGACTTTTTTTTAAATGAGGAACTGGTATACATGTTTGTTTTAGCAATAATATATGACAATTAATTAGATTTCTATTTTTCCATTGGTTCTAGGAAGCTCATCTCCAGCTTCAAATTGAATACTATTTTTCCTCCTTCAATTTTTTAATTCTGTCTTGATCTTATTTCTTTCTCTACATGTTTTTATGTTTCCTGATCCTGACATTTTTTCTGTTTTATTATATTTGCATGCATTTATCATATTTGCATAAGCCACTTAAAGTATTCTATAGGAGAAGGAAGGATATACAACATCAGACAATTAAGTTTGTGAACTCATCCTAGAGAAAGCGCTACATACCTCATTGCTGAATATAACTATGGTCACCTTCAAAGTACTCCCCTTGAGAAGCTATGCACCAATGCCAGCACCTAGTCCACCTTTCAAATCAATTTTGGAACTCTTTTTTCTGGAATGGCCATCAGAGCTGTCACCATATTACCTAAATTTGATATCATCAAAATGTCTTCCTTTCAATATTTCCTTTATCTCTGGGTAAAGAGAGAAGTCATTGGAGCCAGATCAGGTGAGTAGGGAGGGTGTTCCAATACAGTTATTTGTTTACTGGCTAAAAACTCCCTCACAGACAGTGCCGTGTGAGCTGGTGCACTGTCGTGATGCAAGAGCCATGAATTGGCGAAAATTTCAAGGCGTCTAACTTTTTCACGTAGCCTTTTAAGCATTTCCAAATAGAAAACTTGGTCAACTGTTCGTCCAGTTGGTACAAATTTATAACGAAGAATCCCTTCATATCAAAAAAAGGTTAGCAATATCACTGCAACAAGTTCATGAACTTAATTGTCATACGTCGTCAATGTATAGTCAGCAGGACTAGATTGTGACCTGAGTAGGTGGTTGGCAGTGCCTTTTACTGAAATGGGGAAACTGGGACAAAAGCAAGTTTTGCAGGCACAGGGAACTAAAAGGGTTCCATTGCAGACAGCCATGATTAGGTGGTGGTGCTAACCTGACATGCATGTGAAGATGTCACATGGGCACTGGATATGAACCTGGCTTTCTAAACAGAGGTCACATTTGGAGATACAGGGAGTCATATAGCTTAAGTATTATATTTGTCTCAGAACTAAATGAAGTCAACATATGGAGAAAGAAAAAAAAAAACAAGCCCAAGACAAAGTTCCAGGGTACTGCAATACTTACAAGTTGACCAGAGAAGAACTAACAAGCATAACTAAGGAAGAGTAGGCCCAACCTTTTGACCTACTAAGAAGCACATTGAAAATGACAACCTTTTTTTTTCAGCAGACAGGCTAAAAGGCATACTTAGGGTGCTCTCCAAGGATTGAGGAGATCATATCTTAGCCCACTTGAAATCCGTTTATATCACGCCCGTGTGCCTCAGCCTCATGCGTTCTTGGATACGACCATGGGAATGAAAGCCAAAGAATAACCAAGTTTATTAAGCATTTAATCCATAGTAAGTTCAGATTTTAGGGGGTACAAAGTTTACAATAATATATCCTCTATAGTGTTCTGATTATGAAGCTTTTAAAGACTCTCCAAGTCAGCTGTAAATATCTAATCTCACAACATATGAAAGTAGACATTTTTCAAAATTCTTTATGGCAAGGGTGTAAATAGAAGTTTTGCATTCCATCAAGTCCGAGAAGAACAAAAAAAGCCATGTTCTAGAAAGGTATGCCAAATTAATGATCATTTTGAGTACCCCAAAATATAAAATAATATCATAGTTGCTTATAGACAAAACCCTTTAGAAAGAAAACTATTCATGATATGAAAATAAAGATTGCTAAAATTATTTATAGGCACATAAGAAACCCCCCTTTAGGTTTGATGTCAATATGTGACTGGAAAATTATGAAATCCAAGTTTGAGTTTAGTGAATATGGTAAAATTTGACTTGATTCCTTTCCTATACTTACTGAAGATTCCGGAGCCTTTAAAAATTGGCTCGTTGCCTTTCTGAACACTTAAGTTATCTCTTCACAATCAAACTTCTTGGATAACAATCCTTTGTTTCTCTTGGCAAAACTATTCAGTAATGTTCCATCTCCCCTCCACATATGTAGCACACATACGCACACAGGCACACCTTGGCAAAGGTGTCCAGAGCCCTCTTCCCACTGTCATAAGCCCCTGTGTCTTCTCCTCCTCCGATTTCAGCGACTCTGACTCTCATGACAGGATCATGTTGGAGTCTTCACAGGTAGAGGTAATTCATCCCCTCACATTCTAATTTCCAAGCAACAAGGAAGCGATATCGCTTCCTAATTCCACTCTAAGCCCAACCTTATGAAAAAAATCTCTGATTATAAGAAAAACCAAAGTCCTTTACCATAGGTTTAATTCTTGGCAGCTTTGCTAATTGAAATCAAGATAACTAACCAAAGGGTCTACGTTCCTTCTAATTCCCTAAATTTGAATATTACCATCATCATCATCATCAATATTACAATATCACATCTTTGCACCAATGTATTACAGTTTGGTACTATTTTGCTATTTATAGAAAACATAATGATGAGCTATTCATTGACTACGATTCTTTCCTACTAAATAACACATGTATTTTTTGAACAATAAACCAAAATTCTTAATTTGTTAACAGAATATTCTCTAGTGTTCGCCTGCACCCCAACTTTGCACTGTCAAACAACTTCCCTCTTGGATGAGATCCCCAGTTACCTTTATTTTCTTTCTGTTCTGCCACAGAGACAAATGTTTGTGCTCATATAGTTTAGTTGAGGGCACAGTTTCCCATTGAACATTTTTATAGATGCCCCTAGCCAGCAAAATATTTAAACAGGTTTACAGGGGCCATTAGTTCCAAAACATTTACAGGAACTGTATAACTCTTGAACCTTTTTCTCTCTGATTTGTGGAAGAGACAGAGGAAGTGAAGGAACAAGTCTTTAAAAGAGTTGAGTCAACATTCTCTTGGTCGTCTTCCTTTTTTAATTCTTTCAACCTGTTTATCACTATTTTTCACATTCTTGTGTTAAATATGCCTGAGAAAAATCTATGCCTACCATATTCAAGAAAGAGTGTTGAAGGAGAAAAAAAAAAGCTTTATACAAAACCCAAAACTGTCCTAAGTGAGATAGTACAGAACTTCTGTGTCGATTTTGTGGCACCAAAGTCAACAGAAAATTTCCAGCTTGGAAATTACTTTTTGAAAGTGCTGGGCTCCACTGACAGGTGAAATAGAGATCAGGAGAATAATTGATGATGATGTGCTCGAGACCACAACGCCTACAGCAGGCTGAGTGAAGACTGAACACATTACAAGATGAGGAGAGAAGGAGGTGACAATGTGATTATAAAAGTCCATCCTGCATAATATCACCAAAATGAAAGGTGTTATTTTTGCCATCCAAACAGTATTATATAAACCAAACATGTAGCAGTATCAGAAGATATTTCAATGTGGGAATGTGGAATTCTAACCCATATTCCTGCTGTTGTGGGGGCAAGAATCACTTCTGGAAGCTGTTAGATGGCCAGAGGAGCTATTCCAGCTCCCCAACAGAGGTGCAGCGGTTCCATTTAATATTCTTGTCTAGTGAAACAGCAAAGATCTTTCACGCCTATTTTTAAATGCACATTTTTAATATTCAATATAATGCTACTCTTTAACAAACTCTTTACTCCCTGCCTCTCTGATGAAGCTTCCCGTGGTCTTTAAAGGGATTGTTAACCCAAGAATGGATCACACTCTTTCTGCATGAGCAAATTGAGAGACACTCCATTAAGCCTTCCAGTATTTAATAGAAAGAGTCATCTCTCACCTCTGAGGAGATGAGCCAGCTGCTCGGTGATGAGCTCGGGAGCCTCCTGGAGAATCTCTTTCACAACAAGGGAGGAAGAAGACTCTCGGAACTCAGGCCCAGCATCACTCTGTTCAACCGGGCTAATGACTTTGACAACAGCTGATTCTAAAGTTTTGTCCTCACTGTAAAGCAAATGGAGGAGAGGAAGAGAAAGAAATATGACTTGTTTTCTTACTTTTTGGAATCACTTAATTTTTTCTCCCACACAAAAGACTTCCTCTCAACAGCCAAAAATATGAGTAAGCGCACATGATTCAGAAGAGTAGAGCCTTATTCTATGTGGTTTCACATTTCATTTTAACTAATTACCTCCCCAAGATTCTTAGAATGCCTTCACACTTTACCACTTCTATCTTTTGTTTTGCTGCTAGAAAATAATAATAATAATAATAATAATAATAGTAATAGTAATAATAACAATAGCTAATATTTATTGAGCCTCCATTAAATGGCAGATACTATTATAAATACTTTTGGAGTATTATCATATTTTATGCTATAAAATGAACGTATGAAATGGGTTCTATTAAAATTTCCATTTTGCAAAAGGGGAAACAGAGGCATGAAGATGTTAAGAAATTTGGGCAAGGTCACAAAGCTTGGTAGTAGACTAACTTGTATTTAAACTCTGATAATCTGGTTCCAAAGCTTGTACATCTAATCATGGTGCTGGAGAAAAAAATACTACTGACTTATTTACTTCCACAATCACTCTGTATACGTGAGATAGAGTTGGCTTTTATCAAAGGAAAGAAGAAAGATGTGGATAAAACTAACTGTATTCTTTCTTATCAAGTGCCACAACCAAAAGAGTGGCAATGAAGGAAATGGAGATATCCATTTATTTTTGAAAAGCATTCTATTTTATAAACAAACTTAAAGTCACAGTTCACAACTTTAGCCTCAAAACCAGCGAAATGTTTCCATTTTAATTGGTAACAAAACTTTTCCAAAATTGCAATTGACACACATTTCATAGGTCATTCCTTCAGCTTCTTGTACTGTTTTTTCCATATCTACTTGCATTTGTTGGTCTGAAAAGGTTAACACATAAATTTAATAAAGCATGTGGTCACCCTGAATACTGATAAATGAAGTCAGTCAAATAACTTACTAATAACTCTCAGCCAGAGATCAACGATTGATTGATCAATATTACTCAAAAGAATTTTGTGTGTCTCAAACACCATGAGAATAAAAACAGCCTCACACAGGGAGATTATTTTCAAAACTCTTTACAACTGAGTGAACCACACAACTGACTTTACAATGTATTCATACCTAAATATGCTTTCTAAAAAACGTTAAATAAAAAATTAGATACTTGCACAAGATTTTATTTCATGTATACTAAAGGCTACATGGTTAATGTCATCAACAATTAACAAAGTGTACAAAAGACTAACATCTCAAAATAGTGAAATGTTTAACTGTGACTCTTCATTTGGTAGTATTAGAAAGCTTATCAAAGGACATCTTTGTATTGGGTTGTAAGGTCTTTGAAGGCATAGAATCTCTCTTATTCCTCTTTATATACCTTTAGATTCTTGTACTAGGTAGCAATTCTTAAGTATTTTTTGAAGGAGACAAAAAAGGACCCAAGTTCTAATCCAAACTCTTCTACTAACTGTATGTGGTGCCTTGGATAAGTCATTTGCAGCACCAGGTGTCAGGTTTCTTCTCCATAAAATATGAAGTTCAAACCACAAGACTTTAAAAAAACAATCAATTCTCCCTTATAATATAAAATCCTATGAATGATGAGGCAATGAGCAAATGATGTTCATAGACCAAGTACATAATTTTCCATTTCCCTACTGAGATTTGTTTCTTAAGAACCTTTCAGTTTTATTTAGTGTTTCATTTCCACTTTCATTATGTATTTTCAGCATCAATACACAGGACAGTTGCATTACTATAAGAAAGTGTTTGAAATGGTTTAAAATTATAATGTTGGTCAATTTTACAAGAGTCCTCCATTCAAAGAAGTCATATTTGAAATGCAAAAGTAAAAACAGAGGCTTGGCATAGTCTAGATTTTGCCATAAGAGAAGAAAAACTATTTCCTTTCCTCTGAAAGTCCTCTGTTTTACTAATCTCCCCAAACCACAAAAAATGTGAACAAGGTGATGCTTTACGCAGATGAGGCTTCATTAAAAGACCAAACCTCCAGAACCTCACCTCGATAGCACGTTGCTGTGAACAAGTGTTATAGATAACTTCCCTTCATGATTTAGCTGATGAAGATTAATTTCATCTCGGAATATGTGGAATGATTCAGAAATATTTAGCTCTTCTAAAATAAACCTTGTCTCAGTAAAGTAGTTGAATTCCGTCCTTGGTATGTTCAGCACTGGCAAACAGAGAACGCCAGGTGGACTGACCTACCAAGACAAAAGGTAACAATCACTGACAAAATAGGAGGAAAGAATACAATTACCGTTTTTTCAAGCCCAAGTTTAACCAGTAAAGGGAACGAAAGTCCTTTGGCCTTGCTAAACCATTTGACATTTGGAACCTACTTTTCTAGAACCCCATTAGCAGAGCATTACCCTAATATTTTTTAAACTTCTTGTTAATCTATATGAAACCTCTCCTTCTTATACCTTACTTGAAATATTTTCTGTCTCATTTCAATACCTCCACAATTATAAATATATGCATTTTCCTCTTCAGAGGAACCAAATTCACGTTGTTTATGGAATGAGCAGAAAATTAGAATGATTGAATCAGGTAAGGACTGTGGTGACACAGAAAGACACACAGTCCCATCTCTACAGGATGCCTGCCACTCAGCTCCAGCCAATTGTTGACATGAAAAGACTTCAGGCCCAAGATAGTTAAATCTCTCAATTACTCAAGAAAAGTTGGAAATCTGAATTTTGAGGTGTCATCTGCGATGTTCACTTGTTATTAATTTCTTAATAAAAATACTATGTAGCTTAATGAAGATGCATTTATAAGCCAGATCTTGGTCTACAAGCTAATTGCTGTGATTTCTGTTGGTTTTGTACATTATTTTTAAAATCTTGTATTAAACCTCTTATTAAAAATTGTGCTAATAGAGGGAAACAAGAGATGGATAGCAGTTAGAGAACTTCAGATTCACAATAATAAACATATTTTTCTATAGGAATTGAAAAAAATAAAAGGGTTTTTAAAAATTACTAAGCATGTATAACAATAAACCCTAAATATCACTGAGAGATTGTAGGGTTTGGTAATACTGAATTTTTACATGAAATTAATGATCTTTATTCTCAGGTCATCACCAGTTCTACCACAAGCATAGTGCTTATTATGCAGTTTAACATTTTTATTATTCATCTCTCTTTCTTAGCACTAAGATGGCAGGGCTTCATATCTGTTTTGTTTAGTTATGTTTTCTAGTCTGGCACAGAGTAGAAATTTAATATGCATTTGTTGAGTGAAATAAATGAATAACCCCCAGCTATAGTATATGAAGCACAAAGCCATTCCAACAAAATGGTTTTTGTCCCACCTGTCAGGCCAATACTAAATCACAATTGTACAATAATTATTAGTAATTTATGTATACAAGTTATTTTTCCTGATTAATTGATAGAGTTATAGCCAATTCCTGATGTTAAAACGAGTCAAGAGCATGTGGCTTGAGCCTCTCTTGGCCATCCCTATTCTGAGGTTAGAGTCAGAAGAACTAGGGTCTAGCCTCAGCCTCTGCGGTGTTGCATTGAGAAAGCCAATTTCTTTTCTGGGCCTCAGTTTCCCCATCTATACAATGGGGTTTACCTACCAGAGTGAAATGGAGCCATGCATGTGAACCTGCAAAGTTCTGTACTTGTCCTATGCGTTAATACTCTGAGAGGGAATAACCAGATTCTCAGGGAAAATGTCAATGGAGATGCAATTTCTGATAGGGCATGGAATCCAGTAAACTAAGAGCAAAGGTACAGTGTGTGGGCCTTCAGTAATTCCTATTTGTCTCCATGCTCCATGGCGAACCTTAGAAGAAGGAGAAAAGAGGCCACCTATCTCTTTATCTATCTATTTTATCTAGCACAACTATTTTTCCCACTCCTATTGTGGAATGTCGTTATATCATTCAAGACATTGTAGTTGTTGATGGTGTAACTATTATATAATTTCCTTAAGAGACCATGTCACTATCAGTCTAAAAACCAGTCCGGTTTGATCAATTCTGTGTTCTCGAGACAAGCAACACTTTTTTTTTCTAGGAGTCAAAAACGCCAGTTAATAAGTTAGTATTTAATATGCATCTCTTGACACAAACACACTTATCTCCTCATACCAATTAATCTCCCTTGTAAAGTTCAACAAATTTTAAGATAAATTTGCTATAAAGCCCGTATATAGAGATCAGAATACTTGCCCCAGAATTCTGGTCAGCTTCTGCCCTAAAGCTATTCTTGCCACCCACAGCTCATTCTGGAAGACTGAGTTTCATGTGAATTAACTCACTCTAGATTCAGCTATGCATATTCTCAGACCCAAACAAAATTGGAATAAAACAAACCAGACTCCAGAAAATTAAAAATTGTGTGAAATTGGAAATAGCACCAAAATACTCATAGTGTACTTTTTTAGGCTTTAAGGTAACACATTATCATGGTCTGATGTATGTTATGGAATGGAAATTTTAAAACAACTTATTAACAGGTCTTTACCACCTATATAGGCATATTATAGACTTCACAGAATACAAAGATTCTCACTCAGGAGAGATTATCACTAACTGAGAATGACGTTGCTATACAAAGTCAGGGCTAAAAGGCAAACACAGAATATAGATGTGACATGTAATACCTCTCAAGAGGTTACTGAAAATTTCAGCCAATATGCTCTGTAATTCATGTAATGTTCTCACAGATTATTCTGCACATAGTTTTCTTCTCCTGAGGTCAAGACCATCCAACAAGGATGATAAAAGAAAACAAAAAATTCTGACCCTTATTTTTGTTAGTTCTTTGAATTCCCATAGAGGTAACCAACTGTTATAAAATTTAAAATATTTTTAATTTGAAAACATTGATCTTATTGAAACAATGTTGTATAAAGAGAATTGGTAAGAAATAACTTGAACAATGCTTGTTTAATGTATTATAATACATTATTCTCTGCAAAAATAAACCAGAATTTGAAAAATTAAGTTAATAGGTTTCTTATTTTCCCACAAAATGTTTGTTCTTAAAAGTTACAAAAAATAAACAAATAAATAAATACATAAATAAAAGTTATATCATAATTCAAATTAAAAAGCATAAACTTCTTTTCCCTCACCTTGTCTAGAAAGTAAGCATATGTGAAGGCAGAAATAAGAGAATCCAAGTCACATGATTTGTGTCCAATAACCACATGGACCTTCTCCAAGCGTTTACTTCGATTCTGAAACAAATTCAAATAAAGCATTACAATTTAATGTGCAACAGATCAATCTAAAAAGGACATTTTTCAACCATTTTTGTAAAATATACCTTAGCTACATTCATACATGATTGCAGAAATTCATAAATGTACCATGAAGTTTTACATGAAGACATAAAATTGCACAACATGTTTAACATTCAGAAATGCTCATTTAAATTTTAATAAATTGTCAGGAATAGAACATTGTTGGTTCACAACGTTGGGAGCTTCCCTGGGTGAAATCTGAAAATGGCCCCCATACCCGGAGGGCAAGAGTGCTGCAGAAAGAGGTGGGCCACTCCAGATTCATAGGTGGCAATATTAATATGCAAGGGGACTTACTTACAAGGTTCATCTTGGACAGCCACAGGATAAGTAGATCTTTGCACCTGCCCACCAGAATCTTAAAAGTTTATGCAGAGGCCTGAACTGTGTTTAGTCACGTACGGTCTCAACAACACATTGTATCGCAAGGCTGTGTCCTTGAAGAAGGGTGGGAACAGTGGGCAGAACATATATTCCAAGGACAGGGGAGGTGGTGAGGAGCCTCCAATTGCCAGGGTCTAGCTCACAGCTCATCTGGTGGTCATGTCCTCTCAATGACTACCTCCAAGAAAAAATGTGGTTCTATTAAGATTATCCACAATCTAACTTGATATGAACTGTAACTCTGAGTCATAATTTTTTAGCAAAAAATTATTTTGGTGAGAGTAGCAGTTCCATAGTATTCTATATCATTTCCTTATATAAGATGTTCTTCTTAATTTGACAAAGTGACTTTTTTCATATGCCCCAGACATGCACCACACAATTTGGTCGGAATTCATTTTTTCATGCCACATTTTGGGTGACAGGGTATGTTCTCTCTGCATTATATTCCATAATTTAATAAACGAAAGTTGTAACACTTTTCCTCCCCTCAGAGAAAGGAATAGGATTCAAAGCATTGCTCTAAAAATACAAATCAGTTGCTATTAAAATGTATATATAGTCACTTCTCTAGAAGAGGAAAATATACTGTTGTCTTTCCTGGTTAACTCAATATTTACTTAAAATTTCTTTATAGAATTCTGACCTCCTTTTGAAACACTGGGTTGGAAATGCCAAAGAACTAATCGCTTCTAGCAAATTCCACAACAAACCTGTCCAATAACAATATTGTAACCTAAATTGATATCTTTACAGTATATCAGAGATGTCACATGTATATTTCCCTCACTTTTCATCCTTTGCTTCAATTTCTCTTTTTAGGACTGAGTAGAAAGCCAACTCAATTGTAATACTGCTCAAGAAGGTTATTTTAAAAAGTACACTGGTGATGACTATAAAAGACTCAATAAAAAAGACTTCCTATTCCTTTATCTACAGAACAAAGATAAAGCATTATTTAGTAATTTACTAGGTATTTTACAAATGAATCTATAAATTTGTTAGTGTTTGTATGGAACTGCTGGTGTTAGTTGAAAACAAGTTATTAAACAACCAGATTGTTGCCCAAGGAACATAATAAAATAAATCTTGATGTGGGCCAGGTTAAAGAGTCTATCAATATAGAGAATGAGGGCAGGATCAATATTGCAAATAGGTCATCCAATAGGTAATCATGCTAAATTAAAATAAACGTACATATTTTAATTTAGAGATATTGCTCTTTAGTAAAACAACATGATTTAAAAGTATGATATAATCTCTGAAGATAATTACAACTCCCTCCCCCCACTGCCACCAACTCTAGCTCCTATTCCCTCCTCTCCCAGAATCCTTCCTTTAACCTCATAAATTCATAGTTAGCTCCTTTGGCTGAGTACACTTTGAGGGTCCTAGTCTAGGCCCAGTTTTCACTCTCACAGCTGGACTGCTTCCCATTCGCAAGACTGTCAGATATTCTAAAGACATCTCAAGAAATTTAGGCGAATGGAATTATACCCCATTACAACACAAACAAATGCATTAGGAAATCATATTACTGTAGAGTGCTGTTCTTCCGAGAAGCTCAAAGGTGTAAGTAGACATTACCTCATTTCTCCTCCCCAGATCTTGTAAGGCAGACAGTAAGAAGATTAACAACACTTTTTATAGGTCAATGGAGTCTGTGATGAGACCAAGATTGTTCCCAGAACTCATGACCCAGTATAGTGAGCCGTGTCTTCTATGTCCTACACCAACCAATTCCAAAATGTCATAATGACTTCAGAGTCTACAAAATGCATGAGCATGGGGATTGAGGGGGAAAGGAGAATGTTAGACATGCATTCTAAATACAGCAGTGCTTCAGAAAATTTATGGCATCAAACTACCCCAAAGCTGACCTATCTGCTTTCTTGCCTAGGTTTGGTAATTCCTATGCACAGCTCTGTGTTCAACACTCAACTCGCATGAAAGAACACATGGGGGAAATAAGAAGACTTGAGTGTCCATTCATTTCCAAACTCAAGCCAATTACTGCTTAGGAAAAGAAAGGAGCTAAAAGGATTATGAACCCAAACATGTTAGATCAATTTTCACAACTCAGGAATCTTCTAAGAGTATTATTTGTTCCTCTTCCCTTTAAAAAGAAAAAAGGACATATCATCTTGTAGGGCAGGTGGTAGAAAATCCCAGTCCAAACCTTTGAGGTTTCTTTTGTTGCCATATCCATTCTTTGCACACCCTCTCATTGCTCTTCTGATTTCCCTTCTTCCCACACATCAAGTTCTGCCATAGTCATGATTTCTTCTAGTGTCATTCACTCATGTTTGCCACCTCTAGTCAATGCCCCAGTTCCCAGGCTCCAACACTGTTACCCCCACCACCCACCGCCATCCAAATGTACCATCTAGTGCACATGTGACCATGGATCTATCTGTTCTCCACTAACAATTCTAATGGAGAGTCCATGCCAATGTGTATCCCTGAGATAATGAATTACCCACCAAGGTAACATATTTTTGTTTTAAAGAGACCTTTCAAGAATGATGCCACAATCCAAAAAGATGACCAGAAATTTGAGGTTGGCTAATAATGTTTGATATGACAGAAGCAATATCATAACCAGAAAGTACCTTTGGTACCTGCCAATGAGACTTAAAAGTTATAAGTTCAACTTCAAAACACCTCAGATGTTCCATAGTGCCTGATTCCTACCAAAAACCACTGATAAGATATAATTAGAGGTTGGCACAGGGTAGATATCATAATTAACCATGGTCAGACGGATTCCTGCCAGCTGGGAGGAATAAAACACGACATTAGTTGTGTAGATTCACCCAGTAAGTTAAGCTCAAGGAGTGTGCAGGATTTGGCTCTTCAAATCTGGGGGTCAAAACCCAGCGAATACAGACTCACTTTCAAGCTTACCATCCTCTTGGCAGTGAGAAAAGAGCAAGCACAGGGGTCAAACCAAGGCACAAAAGTCTGAGGATGGATTTCAAGTGTCCAGGGCTGGGAACAATGGGTCCTTGCGGCGCTTGGTCCATACTGTGGCAATGGCCCCACTTTCAGGGCAGCAGTGACACTAGTTCACAGAACTCAGAAGAGACGTCTGACTACAACGACACTCTGCACCTCTCATAGCAGGTCCAAGGGCCCCTTCCTATGTCACATCTGCACATATTCATAGACTCATAGATGTTCAATCTTAGTATCTATGTAACTTGACACAGTTCACACTGGGGTCTGGATTATTCACAGACTAATTATGTCCAAATAAAAGTGACATGTACAAATTTATCAATTTAATGTATTATTGTCATTCAACTAATAAAAACCTGTTTGTGTCAGACATGGTACTAAGTCCTAGGGATATAGCAGGGAACCAAACTGACAGAAACTCCAGTCTTCATTACACTTGCATTTCAGTGTAAGGAGATATGATAAACCAAATAATTAGATAATGATAAATGGAGGGCGTAGGGCGTGCTGGAATGAGGCACATTTGAGAAGATGACAGATCTGAGCAAGATGACATCTGAATTGAAGACATGTGACCTAAGGGTATCTCAGGCCAAGGGAAGAGCAAGTGCAAAGGCCCTGAGGTGAGAGCACTCCCAGCATGTTCCACAAGTAACTACTGCCTAGTGTATACAATTTCTAAATGTGACTTTGTAAACTCTTTGTCAGGAGTAAGTAGATCCGGAAAGTAAATACCCGTTCCCTAGTACACAAGCACTCAAAGTATGAAGGAGATTCATCACTAATGCCCAAGCACTGCACAAAGCCAACACTAATGGAATCCTGATAATGGGTTGAAATAGATAATATACCACTTTGTCATCTACACTTCCAAAGAGTTGGACAGAATCTTTCTATGATCAATATATAAAAGAAAATATATTGAATATGCCAGTATTCCAGGTCACAGTTTTAATATTTACGCTTTCTAAGCGTAATTCTATACATCTCTAAAATGAGACTTCTTAATGAAGTTTACTTCTTATCTCTTTTTAAAAGCCAGCAAAATGCCTAAGCAATCAGATTCAACAGCCCATTAAAGGAAACTGCACTTGTCAGGCAAAAGCACTTTCAAACCCACCCACAGAAAACAGAATTGATCAGAAAGAGGACTTCCAGGGTCCTGCTGTAAGCTTAGGCCCCCTCTATCAGTTTTTTCATAACTCCACCCTCTGAGAAACAAAGCTGTTCCCGCCTATAGCTTCTCACATCTAAAACCTCACAATAGACCTTTCGTCAACAAGTACTTGCAATACAGCTATACTATAATCTCTCCATACCTTTTTTCTTAAAAATCTTGTGAAATTTTTTTTTCAAAAGTAGTTAATTGAAAATAATTTTGTCTTAAAAACATTGTAGACAAAACCCACAGAAGGTGGAGAGTCTCTTTCCTCACACGCTAAAGCAGGGCACATTTCTTAGTCCCTTATCCCTAATCAATAAATGAAGAAGAGGAAAAGTCTCATGAATTTATTCGATGGTATCTCCAAAGAAACTCAGGCATAGAAAAGAGTTGACAGTTGAGCTAGTGCTTCCTTGACTACTTCGTAACTCCAAGTCACTGAGGGGTCTTCCTTCCTGGAAGCTGGCTATGGGTGTTACAGAAAAGAGCTGGGTTCCTCCCCAGGAGACCCCATGCCACTTGTAATTGCCATGATTCTAAGTAAGAAGACTCAGAGGGTTGGCAGAAGGAAACCTGCTCATGTTCCTGTAAGTCCTTGACTCCACCAAGAAGACCAGGTGCGAGGGAATGCATAAGGGGCCACAGCCAAATGTGCAGCAAGGACTAAGGAGCTGTGGAGATGCCCAGAGCAATCTAGTCCTCCAAAGGTGAGGACAAACGCCGGCTGATAGCTCTGCCGGATATGGATGAAGTCACATCCTTTGTTCATTTGGTAAACAAATGAGGTGCCTCCTGACCCTGGACCGGAGTTTAGGATGATTTCTGGAATTCCTGACCTGAATTTCTCATAATCTTATCATTACCTGGAGAAAGTGTGCAACTCAGAGGGAGAGAATGCTGGAGGGAATAACATGGCATCAACCAAAAGTTAAAAAAAACAAAGCAGGAAATGTTTATTACTCTCCGCATGGCCTCCGGAACACGGATTTTTTTCCTGCCAACTGAAACCTTTGTATTTTATTTCTTATTTTTGTTTATTTCTCCAGTAAGAAAAGAAATGTATAACATTATAAAAAGTCAGACACAACAAAAATTAATAAAACAATGGTAACTACTTTGTTAAGTTGCTGACTAATTCACATTTTTTGTTTATGCATATATATTAACACATATACTTTATAAAAATGGGGTGCTTCTATTCCCACTCTTTAGAAACTTCCGTTTTTTTCACTTAACAGTATACTATGCATCTTTTTCCATGACTTTATTAAAATACTTTATTCCTTCTGGCTTATATATCTGTATGTATTGCGGAGGGGGGCAGGGGCTAGGGAGTGTGAGGGATGTATATAGAACATCTGGAGTCAGCATAGGTGCCTTTCCTCTGCCCTCCCCAAATCTCCATATTGTCAAATAAGAAACTCTGATGCTCTGATCCACTGGCCACTTAGTCCACTTCCAGTCTAATGGTCAATTAATAAACAATAATAAGTGACTGGGAGGCCACTTCTGAGAGCTGTACCTCAAGTCATGAGTAAAAGCAAAAACATTTACCAGAATCTACAAATTCAGGACATAGGCATTTTATATTTAATTTTCTTATAAATGTCTTAATTTAATTTAATAGACATTTTATATTTAATTTTCTTATAAATGTCTTAATTTAATTGGTGACATTCTGGATGAACATAAACCAACAGATTAGGAAAAGGCAAAAAGCTTTCAAGACTTTTTGAGATAAGACTCAAATGATTTTGAGGTAATTCAGTTGTCTTACGGATAAAACTGAAACCTAATCAATTCAGATAAATATATATTGCTTATAACCTCTCCCCAAATTGCGCTACCAACCTACCCAAATATTTTTCCCTCAGCCTTCTCTTTGCCACACTGCAGAATGCCCTCTTTTAATATCTCTCATTTGTGAAAAACGGGGGATGGGAGTCAGTGTGAGCAAATTCAGCTGTAAATAGCTCAGACCCTGCACACCTACCCACCTGTACCTCTTTCTATAGTGTCAAATGCAAGAGGCCACGGTGGGAAAGCGGTGATGAGGAGGCCAAAACCTAAACCCAAATATTGCCTGTCACACTTCTTTTTTATGCAGGCAGTGTGGGTCCCCAGTTCCCTTGAAGTCAGGCTCCTTTTAGCTGGATTATTGGACATCGATTCAACCACGCTTTTGCCTTCTCAGTTGAATCCATTCTTCCTCAACCTGTTTGCTGCCCATCTTGAAAGCAAAGTGTTTTCAAAAGGAGTGACCTCATATGTAGTTTATAGATACCTTCTGGCTCATAATAATGATCTGGGCCAGAATTGTTTTTTTACTTAGAGCATTTAATATTTTTTAAAGGTTTTCTTTCCTTTTTGAAAAAAGATTTTTATTGAAATACAACTATTGAAATAACGTACAATATTACATTAGTTTCAGGGGTACACCATAGTTATTCAACATGTATATATCTAAAGAAGTGATCACCATAAGTCTGCCAACCATCTGACACCGTACTGTGCTATCACAATATTCCCCATACTGTACATTACATCCCCATGACTATCTTGTATCTACCAATTTGTACTTCTTAATCCCTTCACCTTTTTCATCCTGCCCCCCCAACCTCCTTCCCATTAAGATTTCCTTTCTAACAGTGTCCTCAAAGAACACGTTTTTGGGAGCAGCACCACTATTTTCCCTCCACAGCTTCAACTATAAAAGTATCAACGGTCAAGGACGGTCACCCAAAATCCTTACCTTTCCTGAAAAGCCCATATAGGAATTGTCCTACATAGCTTCCTAAGATAGGTTCATTTTCCAGCCATTCCACTTTTTTGGGAAATGTGCTCATATATTTATTACCAACTGGATGGGGTAGCTCTGCAATCTCTCATTTAGGTACTGCTTCCTTATAGATTATATATAACAGATGTCCCATCCCAGAAGTTTGTCCTTCATGGTTTCATAGGTCTTTGTAATCTCGCAACCTTTCCCCTTTTAAACTCAAGAGCTGTAGTCTTTTTCGTCTAGCCTCATATGGACATGCACCCAGGTCGACAAGGCTTTCCTTTGCCTCATCTGACCTTCTGCTGTCTGTGCCCATTTACTGTGCTTAGACCTTGCTACGGATTGAAAGGTATGTCTCCAAAATTCATATATCAAAGCCCTGACCCCCAAGGTGATTGTATTTGGAGATGGGGCCAGTGGGAAATAATTAGGTTTAGATGAAGTCATGAGAGTAGGGTCTTAAATATGGGATTATGGCTTTTATAAGAGGAAACACCACACAGATTAAGCTCTCTCTTCGTCTCTCTCCCTCTCTCTCACTCTCTCTCTGCCATGTGAGATCACAGGAAGAAGGCAGCTGTCTGCAAGGCAGGGAGAGCTCTCACCAGAGCCTGACTATGCTGGCACCCTAATCTTGGACTTCCAGCCTCCAGAACTATGGGAAATATCTGCTGTTTACACCCAGTCTACGATATTTTGTTATAGCAGCTCCGGCTGGGTAAGACCAATGTTCAGTTTGGAGTTGTTCCAAGATTCAAAACCACTAGGAGATACCTGCACTTTAGGAAAGCTTAGAATTTCTTTTACTAAATGATTGATTTCAAAGGCAATACAAAAGTTTTAAAGACCAAATGAGAAACAACATCCCTGATACATACACGTAGAAATCTACATCCACGTCACCTAAGATTTATACATTATTTGATAAAATAATGTATGTTTATCATAAAACATTTGTTACATGTAGAAACTCACAAAAGAAAAAACCCTCAAGATCTAAAGTTAATCACTATAAGCATTTAATGTTTCCTTCTAACTTTTTGTCTACTTTTGAGTGATCTCTTTTGTAACACTGTGATATTATTATACATAATATTTTGTAACCTCTTTTTAACAACATTTTAAGTATTGTTCTAAAATTCTAAAATATAATTGTTGTGATGGCTAGGGCTGATATGTGTTTGCTTTTGTGACCCCAGCTACCAGCCTATTGTTTTGCACATAGTAGGTGCTCAGTAATTACTGACAAAATAAATGAATTAATAACTACAACATTTAATGGATATTGTATTCTTTAACGTGGATCATTAAAATTTATTTAGTCAATTTCTTACTGGTGCAGATTTAAGTTATTTTAAATTTTTGATAATATAAATAAGACTGCAGTGAATATTTGGAAGATAATATTTTTGTGCCCATCCCCAGTTATTTCGTCAGTATAAACTCCTGGAGTTTACATTTCTGGGTCAAAGAATGTACATAGTTTGATGCTTACCAGAATGGTTGCTATATTTTTCACTCACAGAAATACCTGATTTTCAAACCTCCAACTCTGTGTTTAAGCATACATTGATAGGTAAAACAGTATCTTAATGTTAATTTATATTTATTATAATTATGAGTGATTTAGGTCATTTTTTTCATAAGAACACTAAACATTATTGTCTTCATATGGACATATTTTTTGTTACTTTTTCTCTGCGTATTTTTTAGGATGTCTGTCCTACTCTACTTGATGAATAAACTATTAAACTATTACTAATATCAATAAGATATTACTTTGTTATCTGGTCTTGGGCATCTATGGAATTTGTTCAAAAAGTTGCATTAAGTATGCAATAAGCATGCATTATTTAATACGACATCATTTCAAGCTGTAAAGAGCAATGGTACTCTCTGTACCATCCTTTCCTCCATCCACCTACTGTGCTTTCTGAAAATGTTACAATAATATACATCAGACTGCTAGGGAACAACCATGGAGAACAACCCTGGTCTCCTAGTTCTTGACTGGAATGCATTTATTCCTTTGTTTTATAGTTAGCTTCATGTAAAAATGATAATGCAACTTAAAACTAAATCTAAGGTATTAACTGTGTCATTATTAAATGTTTTTAAAAGTAATGAAAATTTGGAAAGACAACAGCACGTAAAATGATAAAAGACAAACAATAGAGTGTAAGATAATATTTGCACCTTCTTGCCATTAAAAGGGCAATATTCCTGACATATGAAGAATGCCTAGACATTGATTAAAAAAAAAACTAACAAAATAATCAGTAAAGGATGTGAACAGGCAATTAACAGAAGAAGAAATGAATATATGAAAAGAAACTCAACCTCATTAGTAGTCGTGGAAATGCAAATTAGACCAACAATAAAATGTCATTTTTTGCCTATCAGATTGGCAAAAAATTAAGAGTGTTAACATCCACTGCTGGTTAAACAGTAGGCAACAGAAAGGAATACTACAACCAATGTGGGAATAACTTGATAGTATCCCTTAAAATGCAGAATGTTCACACTTTCTGATCCAACTTTTTTATTCCACTTCTAGCAATCTATTCTACAGCAATAAAATCACCAAAAAGTATGGATATTTTAAAATTTCTTCTTATTATTTAAAACCCATTGTCAAACATGGATTTGTAATAAAATCCCAAAGAATGTCTATTAAAAGAGTATTTGTAATGGAGGGAAAAAAAGAGAAACAACCTCAATGTACAACAATCAAGGAATTATTGGACAAATTATGGCATATCCATAAAATAGAATCAAAGCAGCTATTACCAAACAAATGAGTTAGATCAGTATCTAATGACCTGGAAACAAGTACTCCAATATTTTCTCCACAGCATCACAGGGCTGCTTCTTCCTTCCTGGATCCTGCCTCTCAGAAGAAAAGCATGCTATGGTTTCCACTTGGGTGACACTAATGTCTTGGTGACTGAACTAGGATCACCTATTAGGGCATTAATGCAAATTGTTGAGCCCCACCCTTGATACTTAGATTCATAATCTACAGTAGAGTCTAAGAATTATATGACTGGTTTGGGAACCATGGCCTTAAAGAGGACCCATGACTAGCTCCTAAGGACCATCTGGTTTCTGTCAACTGCAGAATGCATCTGCATTTGGTTTATGAAAGAGACTTCTGGAGTTCCTCTAATCAAGTACAATTTCAGAGAGCATTACCAGTGTTCTATTCATTAGATTTACTTAAGTTCTGAGTTAGAAGAGGCCTTAAGATTCACCCTGTTGAAACGCATCAATGGTTCTCAAAGTGAGGTAGTGGACCCCAGAGTAAAGGAAGAAACCACACAAACTATATTTATCTCATCCTTTAAATTTTTCTGTTTTCTTAATATATTTTATGGTATGCCTTATATGCTAGTATATAGTAATACACGAATAGAATTCAGAAATAAATACATATCCTGAGAAAATGTACTCAAAAGACTTTTACTAATGCTGTTGTATAAAAAAAAAAAAATGTTAGAGACTATTTCTTATAGATGAGACGGCTGAGAACTGAAAGGGAAATGGCAAAGGCAGGTAATAACTGCTGCGTTTCCCATTTAAAGTCCACCATGCCACCACCGGCCCAGTGCTCTACTTCTGCTGTGAAGTATGGAGAAACAAACGTCAACCACAGACATGAAACTGAATAGTAACTCTTCATTTGTTGTTCTGTGCAATCTTTAGTTCCTAGTCACTCATGCATTTAGGGGTCAGCTATTCAACATCAAAGATCCAATTCCACCAAACTGATGGTTCCTCTAGAGCCCTGGCCACATCTTGAACTTGGTAACCCCCAGAGTTCCTAAGGCAGTGAGGCTCTGCACACAACAGATGCTCAAATCAGCATTTGTTAGTGAAAATGATGATATCAGATACAACAGTTGGGCAGAAGAGAGTTTTCAATTTTTATATCACACTCTTATGAAATAACAGTACTATGGAGTAACACTTCGCTAACTACCCAAAAGTTAAAAAGTATAGTTACAGGCTGCTTGTAACCATCTGTCTCTTAGGCTTAACACACTCTCATTTGGTGGTGGGGTCTCTCTCTCTCTGAATTTCTCGCTCTTTCTCTGAATCTCTCTCTCTCTCTCTCTCTCTCTCTCTCTCTCTCTCTCACTCACTCTCCCCACGCAAGAACATTACAAATTGTGCATTCTACCTACTTCATGGTGTAAAGTTCCAAAAATGCTTTAAAATGATTTTATAAAGTAACAGATTTTGTGTTTTGTCATCACATATTCCCCCCTTCTTCTCAAGACAGAGCATTTGACTTCCAAGTCTATCCCACATTCTAATTTATCCATTGTTCTGAAGACATAACTGTTGTAATAATTTTAATTTTAAACGGCTCAAGCAGTGAGAAGAAGCACACCATGGAACTCTGTCATCAAACGACTAACTATTAGTACCTGTATATCCAGCAGGCCAATCCTGGGCCCTGAAATAGATGCATTAACCACCATCGAAAGGCATGATTGTAATTAGCTACCAGATGTCACTTATCTCTGTCCCCAACACTTGGGTGATTAATGGGTATCCAGTGTAGAACAATTTTAAAATTTCAATGATTTCAAGACTAGTAGGGTATCTACTGTATTAATAATCAGAGCTACTGAGGTTCTTGCCCCAAGGCACTGATTTTACACACAGTAATTTCTAAGGAATTTCAAAACTTCATATGGTGCTTTTTTTATCTATTCTGCAGTCACAGAGTGTCTCTTTTAGTTGACAAAATGTGTTAAATGGGTTATAAAGGTCAAACTACTTCCTACTCCATATTCATAAATGGGATGACAACAAGACATAAACCTGCTTTCCCCAAAGGTCATTCGGTGTTCACATTTAGAATGCCCTTTTCATAAAATGTTGATAATTTCTGAAGCTGGGAGATAGATATGTGAATTTTTCTCTGGTCTCTCCATGGTGCATGCTTGAATTTAAAAAGTAACTCTGAGAGAGATTGGAGAAAAAGAAAAAGCAAATAGATTTACAAGAAAGAAAGAGGGAGAGAAAAGAAAAGAAAGGGACAGAGGAAAAGAAAGAGAGAAGGAAGCAAGGAGAAAGAAGGAAAGGATGGAGGGAGGGAGGGAGGGAGGGAGGGAGGGAGGGAGGGAGGGAGGGAGGGAATGCCCTTTGCACTGAGTTTTATATAAAGCCCAGGCCCTTGAGTGCACACCCTTGGTAACGGGTCCAAGCACGTCTTTGGTTTCAATCTACAGAAGTGAATCAGCACTTAGAATTGCACCTGGTAAAAATATTCAACTAAATATGTTGAAAGAATGGACCAAAGTAAAAACAAAATAAAGAGCACAAATTCTGAGTTCATGGACAGCTAAAGTCTCGGTTGGGAATAGAATAGCAAAAACAGGCAAATGGTCTGCCACCTCATGTGCCTTTCTCCTCCTTTATCTCCTACCATATTCTCTCCCACAAATGCTCACATACACCTTACATCCTCTTGGACTGTCTTTTTTCTCTGTCTTATGGGGAATGGGTGCAAGGGAACAGCTGTTCTCACGATACCATCAGCACACAACGGAGAAATAACAATCCATCGCAGACTGCATAAAACGATCCCATACCACCCTGATACATGATTCAAACAGAATCTTCTGTGATATAATTGAACAAAGAAAATGTCTCAGTGGAACTAAAATTTAGAGCTAAATCAACGATACGTCCAGGTTGACTCCATATCAGAAAAATTACTGGGGGGAAAAGAAAAGGACGTTGAGCCTTCACTTTGCTTTCCTTCTGTAGTTTTGCTTCCTTTCCCCTTTTTATCTTGACAGTCTAATATTATTCCTATGTTCTGTGCGTATATCTAAATGTTCGTCCTGGCTGCAGTAAGTCAAAAGCCATTTATGAAACGTGAGAAATAGCCCCAAGTGGTGATTTCCATCTTGATTCACTAGAGTACTCAGACCCGCTTCCCTGTTTCTCTCTTTCCCCATCTATGGAAAGCAGAAATGCCTTCTGAACAGAGGTGGGTGTAGATGGGGGGTTTCTTCATAAACTATGGCTTATCAACAGATCCTGGGAAATCTTAGGATGCCTCTCAGTATATACATGGCATGTATTAAATGTTTCTGAGAAACTTGATAGTAACTTCTGTAAAGAACTGAGAGAAAAGACTGAAAATACCTAAAGGTATGATGCCTTTTGAACTTCTTCAATTTACTGTCATTGTCTATCCTTCCAAACACATTTTCCAGGCCTTCCACTAAGAATATAGAACATTCTGAAACATAAAGTGTTCATCTTTGTGCAGACACATGCTGGTGGGTTGCTTAGCAGATGTCCACACAATTACCCTCAAGGTCTGGTCCAGTTTATCGTATCCAACGATACGAACAATTTCTTGCATGAGGTACATATGGAAATAAAGAGGCAGTGACATTATGGTTAACACTTATGTAGGATTCGAGAAACTAAAATCCCCTTAGTTTAGCCACTCCCTACCCCCAGTAGTTGCACTGGAGGGTCGACACCAGCCAAGGACTCCTACAAGACAGCCGTCCAGCCACGCATGTCATTTACACACTCGCTGCTGGAGCAGATCCCAGCAACATCTCTGGGACAAAGGACTTCTACCCAGGGGTGGACAACACCCCCACCCACCGGGCTTCAAAATATAATAGTATTCAGGGAAAAGAAAACATTACAAAGCTGTGCTTTTATTACTATTTCTCAAATTTGCCCTGAAGACTAATATTTTAATAATTAAATAGCTCTCATTTTTTTCTTGCTATATTTCTCTTCTTTAAAGTTATAGGAATTTAATTATTTAACTTAAAATGTTTTCATTTTTATTGGAAAATCTGTGATTCAGAGTCTTCTGCCACCCTACACTAAGTTCCCAGAACTTGGTTTTGTGACCTTCTCTCTGATCAGGACCTCCTAACGTGTCGCCCCTACCAGAGCCAGCCACTATGTGGCACAGGTTGCTCTGGACACTTTAATTATTTCTTCTTCCTCAGATCGGAAGGGCTGGAACTAATTAGTCAGGTTTTCTCCTCCCATGAACAAGCCAAGCTGCGCTCAGAAGACTGTTCCCAGAAGCTTTGATTTTCTGAAGTCAGCTTTTTGCTGTCATAAGGAAGATCTATTGCTTTAATACTCACGCGAGTAAATGTCTGCATTTGGAACGAACGTCAGGCAGGTGACACCACACACCTGGCATGTCTGAAACCCGCTCAGACATGACAGTAATGAACAGATAAGTGGCTGGAAGCAGGCAGGAGAAGAAGATGCCTTTCCAGCAAGATGCACTTGTGCACGTTCACAGGGAAATGTACAAGGGATATGCAGAGCAATTACTGTACTTTGCAAAGATGACAGTTTTTAATGATGCCATTATTTGTTACATTGTGTGTTTTTCAGTGACAGAAGAACCCTCACCTTCCAGGTGACCTCTTATTTTCTCTCTCTCTTTCTCTCAAAATATTTTGAGGAACAGGAAATTTTTTTCAAACTAAACAGTACCTGGAACACAGTAGTTCCTATTCAATAAATTTTATTAAAACACATGTCTTGGGGCACAGAATACTGCAACAGGATATAGATATAGATGAAGATAGATATATAAGATGCTCATGTACAAATTCTGTATTATTTCACTGATATTTTAAAAGCATAAGCATTTTAACACTAACTGCTTACCACACTCTGATAAGAACAAGCTTTCCCAATGAAAGGTTTCAAATCTAAGCATCAGACCCTTCCAACTGTGGGATAATATGATGTTATACTTCTAAGAAGTAAATAACCTATTTTTAAATTGTCCAGATATTTTCCATGTATCTGCTCTCTTCTGTTGAGAGAATTGCCAGCAGTCTCTAAACATAGCTTCTCAATAAGGAAAATTTTCAATGTATCAATGTGAATTCTATTTGGGGCATAATTAGCTGAATAGATTATTGAGAAGACTTTTAATACAAAATATTTAAACAAATTTTTCTGCCTTGATATTTTAAAGAAATCAGTCACTTAAAAAAGAAAGCTATTATATTAAGAGAAGATTTTGTTACTTTAATTTTTAAATAAGTGTCATATTAGACTTTCAATTAAGAAATACATATTAAAATATTGACAAATAAGAATGCTTTAAAAATATTATGGAAATCTAACCAAGACATAATAAAAATGCATTAGACCACCAAAATCTTTCACTATAATAAACAGCTGTAAAATAGATGACATCAGCTTTAAATTTTTTTCACTCATCTTGTAAGCTAAATCTTTGTGCACGTTGGGCTTGTGGCTATGTTCAATGCTGAATTATGTAAAGCTTTTAATTAAAGACTCAAATTTTCTTACCATTTTATTTTCCTTAAGAGAGTATTCTTTTTGAGTAATTTCCTTAGCAGAAGTCTAGAATTTCAACAACAACCAGAATATTACATATTTATTTCTTAATCCCACACAGTCTGCTTTGAAAATACCAAGTATTTGGAACTATTAGTAACCTAACATTTCTACCTTATGACTTACCACTTTTACCTTATGACACACTGCCTAAGGTACAGCTGTCAAGCTTTTGCAGGTACCAATGTAAAAACAAACACTATTATTATAAATACTTTTTAATTACATACTGAACAAAAATCAGAGAAGTGAATCTATGGTTTGAAGACCCAAAGGGGTAACAGTATCTTAGCAATTATCTTGAACTGATTAAGAAAGTGTCATTTATCTTCACGAATAGATCAAATTCCTGCCCTATGCCCTCTCAAGTTTTTGTTGGTTTGTTTCTGTTTCACAGGCCTATAGCAACTAAGAACCCTTATTCTCCCCGACATTTTGTTTGTGTATGTGACAAGAAGTGATTTTTTAATTCACTCATATCTTGAGATATTCAGAATCTCCGAGTGGAAAGAAGGGAGAAAGTGCAAAAAAAAATCCTTGATGGTTAAGCTTCTGGATGTGGTGGTAGGAGGGTGCTGGTAGTAAAGTGTGAGGTGAGAACAAGAAAAGAAATGTGAGAGAGAATGTGGGACCATAAGATGGGGTGGTAGTCCTCTCTTCCCACTTGGTCGGTCTGCAAATCCCAGCTAACTGGAGAGAGTTAGCCACCCAAGCAGCAACAACCAGTTAATGACGGTGATAGCAGAGAATACGTCACTGTCACACAACTCCAGAGGACGCCATTCACATTCCACAGGGTTGTGCTCTAAGGAGCATCTGTAACACACATATGAAGTGAATGATGCCTCCAGAGCAACTGGGGAGCTGCTGCCACAGATCATATGGTTTCTCTGATCCTGGCATCATTTCACAAAACTCTCAGAATCATGGATGGGAGGTCCTTTATCACCCCCAAGTTAAGCAGTCTGGTCCATAGAGACTGTCTGAGGTAACTGCCCTAGGACTGGATCACAAAGCCTTGCACTTGACTGCTTCCCCACCAGTGGGCTGACAGTGATGTGGAATGTTTCTGGTAATCCTGTGCCACCAAGTGTCTGCTCAGTCCTACTTCACTCCACCTGCTAGGCCATTTCATACATTTAAAATAATTTTGTGGTAAACTCTGGATTATCTTGGATTATTATGGTAATTTGAAAAAATTACGTTATAGGTAATGCTATTGTAGAAAATGAAAATAAAACACTTATATAGATTAACTGAGACAACTGCATAGTATTTAGAAGACTTCCGTTGTCTGCCCACACCTAGCAACAAAGGACATTATGCCATTCTGAGCAGGGACCTTGCTAACTGGCAGAACTGTAGTTTGGAGGACTGACCCTCTCCTCCAACAATCCTCACTGAGACTGAAGCACCAGCCAGTTCTATCATCAAGGCTTCCTTGGGAGTACATTCCAAACCCTTCTCTCAGCCCCCCTCCCTGAGCTCCTTGCCCCTCTGTGGGCTTTTCTGAAAGCCCCTCCCTCTAGAGAATGGGGGAGGGAATAGGTCAAAGAGGTACAAACACGGGTCTGTTGCCATTTCTACTTCACCCTGCTACAAATACAGTGTGATTATTCATATGCTACTGAAGAACAGTGTGGGGGCACAGAGGACAGCAGTATTAACTGCCTTAAAGTGTCGGGAAGCTTCTCAGAGAAGGTGACTTGTCTTTTTTCCAGGGAAGAGAGATTAGAGCTTCTCAGAGAGAGAAGTAGCAGGAGCCTCTACTGTTCTTGCCATGCTTCTCCATAAGGAAAAGACCATTGAACACACTGATTATGGAACACACACACACACACACACACACACACACACACACGCACATGCACACACACCTCCTTATTGGTCCAAGATGCATACTAAAGAATTTATAGGTGAAATGGTGTGATGTCTGTGATTTCCTCGAAAATACCCCAGGAAATAAAAATGTACATATATACATGTATGGTGTGCAAACAGATTGGCAAGACATTGATAATTATTGAAGATAAATGCTATGGATTAAGTTGCATGTCCTCAAAATTCCTATGTTGGGGTTCTAACCCGCCAGCACCGCTGAATGTGACCTTATCTGGAAATGAGGTCATTGCAGATGGAATTAGCTAAATTGGGATGAGGTCCTTAGGTAGGCCCTAATCCAATACGACTGTGTCCTTCTAAAGGGGAAATTTTGACACAGGGGTGCAGAGGCACAATGATGGGAAGATACAGGGAGAAAGCCATCTAGGAGCCAACGAGCATCTCAGACGACCAGAAGTTAGGAGAGAGGCCCAGACAGATCCTTCACAGGCAGTGTGGCCCTGGGAACCTCTACATTTCATGCTTCTGGCCTCCAGAACTGTGAGACAATAAAGTCTGTGTGTAAGCCACTCATTTGTTGGTACTTTGTTTTGGCAGCCCTAGGAAACTAATACACTAATTCATAGGTCTACTGAGGAATCTTTATGCAAGTTTTTCCCATTTTTATAGATGGTTGAAATTTTCCACAACACAAAGGTTAAAAAAGAAGGGAAAAAGTCTCATAAGAAATCTCAAAAATATTAATAATTCAGCTGCACTCTGCTACAGCACTCCCTAGAGGAAACCACCCAAGTAGCTCTAAGATTCAAAAATACAGCTGATCCTCTCTTCAGTCCATGAGTCTAATTTCTCATCTGTAATCCCTTTTTCAAGGAATTGCTGGTAAATCTCCCAAACAAGGTACCAGAGAGCTGCACTGTGCCTCTTAGCTCGTCCAGACTCCAAACAGCACATTCTCCTCTGAAGCATAACTGCAGGCAGCCCTGTAGCCCTCCGAACGCTGCACACGAGGCGAGGAGGGAGAAGCATCTTGCAGCACAAACCCATGATGGAAGCTTTTGCGAATTAGTTTTCTCCCCAAATGTGAACCGGCTACCAGATACACTATATTGATGGCATTTAACACTTGGTAGGCGGGTTAAGTAAAAGCACGCCATAAAATGCCTGAAATCACCTCATAATCACATGTAAAGGCTAAGTGAACTAGGACCACCACAAGTACTAAAATACATGCTAACAAAAGCAGTCAGCATTTTCCATACCATATGCTTGTAAATGCTATTCTGCAGGGAACCAATTAAAACTATAGAATAGTTAGAACACAGACATATGGAACAAAACAGGGCAACTTATCTTGTCACCGCAGTGCTTGCTCAGTACATCTATTAGGGAGATGTACGACTGAATTATTAGTACAAATAAAGGCTATCTTAATTATGAACACCAAAAGGCAACACCAGCACTTAAGGCTTCTGCGTTGGTCATGACATTATTTAGATTTTTAAATGGAAGGAGAGCCTGGTGCTTCCAGAATCACATGAAATACTAGTCACATTAAACATCAAAAATATAACCACTACAGCAAATCACTAATCAGCCTAGGTCTCCGTTTTCTCACCTGTTACATTGGGGAAATAACAATAATCACATTCTATGAAATTCACAGGATTTCTGATAAAAACATTTGAAAAGTGCACACCAAAGCACGTTCGGACGTGGAATATCTTGAACCAGTGCTGAGTTTGTCTTTGTTATTACTGTTGGGGAGAACACATGCCACTAACACAAAATCGGCAATTATCAAGACTAACTCCGACAGCCGTTAAGTTAAAAATCTAGAGAGAGCTTTATTAAATTTTCCTGACATTAAAAAGAAATGACAACTTTTTAAAAATCTGAGTTACATTCCTAGGTCAGTCTAACCGGCAAAAGACAGTCGACATTTTCCATCCCATCACTGGAGCTTCATTTGGCATTATCGCTTAATTTAAAGTGAACATTTAAAGAAACCAGACATAAATTCTAATAAGATGATTTAAACATCATAGGAGTAATGCTGGAACTGCAGGCTCAAGCAATGTCTCAGACACAGAGCATGCAAGAAATATAAAAGATTAGATTAAGGAAAAAAGGAAAGGAGCTTGTAGCTGTATTAACAATCACAAGGTGAGGTCAGAATGAGGGGTTAGCGCATGGGGACTATGTTAATTAATAATTAATTAACACCAAAATCCCAGCAACCAATTTTAAAACACTAATTCCACACGCACACAATCTACTTTCTTGTCCATAACTGCCTGCTGTTGTTTTTTAAAAATCTATACTTCTTGAGGCTGGTGCACCCATTTTCCCAGGCTTTCCTCCTCTGACACACCCGTCGCTGTGTTTCAGCCACGGAGAAGGACCTGAAGTGTTGCAAACTCACACTCCTTTCAATCCCCAAGCCTTGGCACTGACACTTCCCTCACCTAGAATTCCCTTTCCCCCTCATCTGCCCAGAGAACGGTGACTCATCTTTCAAAACTGCTCAAATATTCCATTTCTGTGAACTCTCTCCTGACCACACCACCTGAAGTACTCTCCAGTACCAGAGGTTTCTGAATTGTAAGTAGGCATCGTCAGAACTACATGTCCTAAATTGTGAGCAACTTCAGCACAGGATTTGTATTTGAGTCATCTGTGCAAGTCCCAAACCTAGCAACATTCTGCGTACATAGTAAATAGGTGCTCAATAAAGGTTTATAAATGAATGAATAAGGAACTTGGGCACAGAGGCTCTCCTAACGCTTAAGCCATTCTGCTTCCCTACATCCTTCTGACATGTGTCTCAAACAGGAGAACATTAAAATCACAGAGCAGGTGTGGGAGCATGAAGAACTTTTCAAAGCACACAGCCCCAGTGCCATTCTGCTATGTTCTGACCAGGTAGATTTGAAGCGGGGTCCAGGTGCCTGTGTTTTTAGTAAGCTCCCCAGGTGAATGTGATGCACAATAAAACCTAAGAATTATGGCTCCATCACATATTAATAATAGACATTCTTATTTCCCATGAGGTAGAATAAATCACCTTCACAAGTCTGCTTGTGAAACCCATTTCACGAGAAATGATGCACCTACACACAGAGGGGACAGTCTTGGG
Organism: Rhinolophus sinicus; assembly: GCF_036562045.2. Classification (NCBI taxonomy): domain Eukaryota; kingdom Metazoa; phylum Chordata; class Mammalia; order Chiroptera; family Rhinolophidae; genus Rhinolophus; species Rhinolophus sinicus. The sequence continues at coordinate 147,546,725 of NC_133754.1, forward strand.
TTTTACAAGAAAACTATTTTAATGGATAAATGGAAATAAAAATATGCAATTAAAACTCAGAACTCAGATGTGACTGAGGTGAATCACAGAGAACTCTCAAAGATATTTCTATGACGGTGAAAAACAGTTTGTTCCAGTTAGGAATACAAGAGCACTCCATGTCCAGGACCCACATTGCCAGACAGACTGGGTACAGGGTTCCCATTTCTCGCATCACTGTCCCTCTCTGGAGCCAATTTTCCGTGGACTTTTCGACAGCAAGCAATGGGTGATGCTCATTCCACAACACACCTACATAAACAACTGCCTTTTAAAATTTCTCTCTCCTTTGATTTAGTCCCTCTTTCTGTGATACCAAGGCTCCTCCCCTCACCCACAGACACACCTATTACATTCAGGGGTGGGGGGTGGGGGGTGAGACCCAACACCACCCACCATTTTTAGTGAAACTGACAAATAGATCTTCAGTGCTTGCCAATCATTCTAATTCTTGTTTCTAATATCACTGCTACCGAAACATATCACTTTATGCACTAGTTTTAAAATAACCACTGGCTCTTGGAAATGACTTAAAGCCAAGAGGAAGTTTTATATATGATTACCCCAATGCCTGCCATCTCTAGAAGTGCAGTGACTCTAGAGAAACACTAATCCAGCTGCATTACAGGAAATAGTTTTAGGCACAAAGTTTAACACAGGCTGGCACATTTGAAAGAAAGCTGTCTCCTCAGAACACCGTAGGATACAGAAAACTTTCAGGTAAGGAGGCAGGAGCCACAGGTACTACTGATCCCACTCTCCCACTCACCAGCTGTGAGACCTCACTCCAACACTCCTGTCTTCTCGGCTCCAGATTCTTCATCGCTAACACAAGAGGGTGGACCAGATCATCACTAACATTCCTTTCAGCTTCAATGTTCTACAACGAGTCTACAAACGAATACGGGTGTGGAAGAGGGATCCCAGGGGGACTTGTATTTTAAAAGAGAACCTATACACTTTTCATTGTTGAAAAAAAAAAATCAAAGGAATGGCTTCCTAATGATGGAATTCCAGGCAGTGCTGCACTCAAGACTCTGAGGTGACCTTTTAGGATTCCCTCTGCTCATACTGCCCCAAAGAGATCTTCCTTGGCTGTATTTCCTGAGTTTGTCTGATTAATGATTTAAAAATATCACGATATTAGAGTGCAGTAACCAAGTATGGTCAAATGAATAATCTGCTATGTGAAAAAGGAAATTTTCCTCTAGGTTATAAATAGTGCACAATTGCAGGTCTTTTCAGGGACAGGTAACTGCTATCTTTTTAAATATCACTTCCAACCACTGTGACTTGGAAAGAAATCTGCCTCGTGGATATATTTGCTCGGGACAGAATATACAATCTATTTGGGTATAGTATAAAGATATCCTGTGACCCTTAGCGGGGTTTGGACTTAGCAAGAAGTGTGGGTTCAGCAGTGGTGTTTTTATTGACAGTTTCTGGGGCTGATCAAGCTGCTTAGCAAGGCAGGGTTGGGGATCAATAGCTGCATAAGCAAGACTCTGCAGGACCTGCTGATTTCTCAGAAATCGTGCTCTGCCAAAGAAAGGTCAGTTCTGTGGTCAATCAGATGGGCCTTGAGGCCACAGGAGATGCAGGGCATTGATGACTCTGAGCATAAAAATGCAGACTGACCTCAAGGACAGAGCAGCTCATCAGAGAACCAAATTTTCTCTTTGAATTCTACCAAAGAATAAGAAAAAGGGAAGGGCCATGGAGTAGTCTCTACTCTTTAAATGCATGGGGGCATGAGAGATTCAAAGGGGGGAATTCTCTGGAGGAAGGCAGGGTATCCCAAGCAAGATAAACCACAATGTTCTTAGGAAGAAGCAACTGCCCCCTTGGCTTGGTTTTTCTCGTCCACAGTTGAGTTGAGTTTCTAGCTGCACAATGAAAAATAACTTAGGAACAGAAGTGACCCCCTATCCAGAGAGTTCTGAATCCCTACAGCAACACTCTGTTGACTATTTTCTAAGAAATGCAAGGTAGACCACCCACTTTAGAAAAGCTAGAAGGTGCACAGTAAGAATTTCTTATGAGGAGCAAGAATATCAAGTAGTCTATAGGGAATTTCTCCATTTACCACGTGTAAAGGCTGAAGCAGACAAAGTATTCATTCTTCTGCATTTCATGGATTTCGTGAAGGTACCACTGGGATTAGAGCATATCTCAAGCTCTCTTCCAAAATTATAAATGTTTAACTGCTTGTCCCAATTAACCCTCCTCCCTCCACCCAAAAGCAATCTGAATTATAAGGAATTACTCTTGTTTTAAAATATATATTCTTGAATGTATGAATAAACAGACTTCCCTTTCAGTCCACCAAAAGGTTTTACCAGCACACAAAATTAAGAATCATTAAATGAAACATTTTTTATTTTCCACTTGGATGAACTAATGATAATATCTTATGTTGGAATAGTTCCCCAGGGTATAAGCAAATCCATAGTTTGTTTGCCTTTTTTTTTTTTAAATCCCAATTGACCTTCACAACCATGCTGAAGGTGAGTCAGGGAGGCTGTGTATAAAAAAGCATTTCCCAGAGCATGTTCCAGAGAACACTAGTAAAAAATTTGGAAAACATTGAATTTAAACACATGTCTGTATCACAGGGCCTCTCAGATACTTTATGTTAGTTTGTTGCAAATGTGTGTGTGTGTGTGTGTGTGTGTGTGTGTGTGTGTGTGCAAGAGAGAGAGAGGGAAAGAGAGAGAGAGAGAAATTGAGAGGAGGGAGAGCGAGAGAGATGTTTCACAAACTTACTGAATCATAAAAATCCTTTCTCCATTGTATATCTTATGGAATACGTGTTGTGATTGTTCCTGAAACACCATTTTGTTAAAACATGATCAATGTCTACAGTTGAATTTAAGTTCTACTACATTCAACAACATTTAATAAATGTTTACTGATCATCAATGTGTCAGACACTATTCTAGGAGTTGTTAATAAAACAGATAATAATTCCTGCTTTTATGTAGCTTAGGATTATTGGGGGGAAATAAAATAATTTTTTTAATATGACAAAACAAATAAATGAATAAATAAATACATAAATAAAATGCACAATACAGGAACTAGGGATAAATACTAAGAAAAATAACAGGAAACGATAATAGTTTGTGTGGTTGTGTGTGTGTGTGTGTGTGTGTGTGTGTGTGTGTATTTCTAAGACTGTGTGTTGGGGGAGGGGCAATATTTTAGATAAGATGGCCAAAGAAGGTTCTTGAGGTGATAGCTAAGAAAGGACTCAAAGGAATTATGATATAACCGTAAGAAAAGCATTCTGAGCAAAGGGTCCAGAAAAGGCCAGAGGACAGAGAATATCAGATAGAAGGATTCAAAATTTGATTCAAACAAGGTCCTGTTTTTCATTTCCACTGTAAAGATTACTTAGTCTTTTAAGAAAGTCATCTAACATTTTAAACATCCATGCATGTTTTAAGTATTCATAATTCATTAATCTTGTACTTAACAGTAAAGAATTAGCCCTTCATTTGTGATCTAAAGATCCCTGGGGATCCCTGTGAGACTTTCAGGAGGATCCGTGAAGTCAAATCTATTCTTATGAAAATTAAAAGACATTATTTGCTCTTTTCACCGTGCAGACATTTACACGGATGGTACAAAAGCAATGGTGGGTCAAACTGCTACGCAGAGCCTTAACAAGAATCAAGGTAGTGGCACTAAGCTAGACCAGTAGGTCCTATATTCTTAACAGCCATGACCGTGCATGACGAATATTGCCAGTTTCCCTTAAGGATGCCCTGAATGAAACAGTAAAAAATACTAAGTTAATTAAATCTCAGACCTTGAGTATATACATCTTTTCAACACTGTGAGAAAATGGGGAGTAGACATAAATCACTTCTGTTGCATTCTGAAGACCAGTGGTTGTCGAGAGGAAAAGGGGTTGTGCAGTTATCTGAGTTGTGAGCTGATTAGTTGCTTCTCACTAAATATTTTTGTTTTGGAAAATATTATTTTGAATAAAATATTATTTTGTTAACATGTAATGGGGTTTGTGCTTTTTAATTAACAAATATAATTTTTTACCATTTTCCATTTTAATTTCTAATCTCATAAATACTGACAGATATAACACACATATAGAAGCTTCTGTCATCCTCAATATTTTTTAAGGGCATAAAGTTGTCTTAAAGCCAAAAAATTTGAGAAACAGTATACTAGTAGAAGAGAAAGAGTGTCGTGCATGGGCATGTATATAAGTATAAATACGTATGTTTATGTGTATATTTGGGGTTTATAAATTGAGTTATTGTGTGCATATTATTATGTGTATATTTGGTTTTTTTTACATAACATAAAATTAACCATTTTAAAGTGAACAATGCAGGGGCATTTAGTATATTCATAATGTTGGACAAGCACCACTCTATCTAGTTCCAAAACATTTTCATCACCCCAGAGGAAACCCTGTACACATTAAGGACATTCGCTTCCAATTGTCCACCCCCGTCCCCCAGGCCCTGGCAATCACCAACCTACAATCTGTCACCATAGATTCTCCTATTCTTGACATTTCATATCAATGGAATCAAACAATATGTGGCCTTTTGTGACTGGCTTCTTTCACTTAACATAATGCTTTCAAAGTTTATCCACATTCCATGTATATCATTCCATAAAGATTTTAAATTAATTATATGTTCCATTCCATTAAATTATTCATCTTCACATATTCTTTTAAGGGTACATATATGGTCTCTGATTAGAAAATATCTCTCTAATCCAATATGGATACACAAGTATGTGTTTATAAGGTAATATCTGTCTCAGTATTTGTCACAATATATTAAAGACTTCAGCTATACACAAAGGTATTTCTGTTTATAGCCTGAATCTACAAAAAAAATTATGAGGCAATTCCCTCAAATACTGAGGTGAATGTTAATCTATGTATGATAAGTATAATCACCATTCTCATCACCAAGTATATATACTACTTAATTGTAAATGGTGGGAAATAGTATTCATTTTGTAATATTTCCTAAAAAAATATGTTTGCACCTGTAGGTAACTTTTTTTCATTTCAGGTTGTTGATTTAGAAGGACTGAGTAGTTTAGTACAGTGGGAGGAGGTGAATTTTGAGACAGGAGGCCTGGGTTGGAGGCCAGATCTGCTCTTTATTAGATATGATACTTTCAGCAACTTACTTCCCCTTTCAGGACTCAGTTTTCTCACTTTCAATGAGGGGTTGCTTCTCCAAGCTTTTGTGCACATGGCTCTGTTTACCAGGAGTCATTCACATCTCACCTTCAAGATTTTGCCTTATGCATAGATCACCTCTATCATTTGCTTACATTTTTATATGAGCAAATTTATTTCAAATGAAAACTGTATTATTACTACTAAATATGGAAAGCCAGTTTCACCTGCAAACAGAAAATATTTAATAAACCACATCCAGTCATTTAAGGATCCACATTATAACATCTCACTTCCTACAATACAAAACATCCCGCCTTTTGGATAATACTGTTCAGCCCTGACCAACACTTTCCATAAATTGGTAAGCTGTGGTCTTGCTTACTTTTGGAAGTTAAGATACATTACTCATTTTCTCTCCCTTGGAAAGGCTGGTGGAAATATTTACAGCTTTGGGTACCACACTAACCATGTAGCACTTGGCAGAGCTTTGAGATAACAGCTTAGCTTGGAGTTCGTTTTGAACATGAGAACACAAGTGAATTCAGAAAACACAAAATTCCCCAAATAGTTACAATATGGCTCCTGAGTATATCAAACGATTGGACCACATTTCAGTTTTACTGCCTCTTAGGCTCTAACTGTAATGAAAGGGACCCAAGATGGTAGGAGGCACTTGCCACCTGACTTCCCTGTTCTTCGGCACAGAAGTGACTACAGGGAAATACGTGATCTTCTGTACTATTCATACTAGAGACTGTTACAAATTAATTGCAAAAATATCCCGCCTTTTATCTGTGCACATACAATGAAACTTAGCAGCTCCTTCCATCAAGAGGAGTGGTGAATCTAATTCTCTACCCTTTGATTATGGACTGGCCTTGTGACCTCCTTTGACCATAAATAGATGAGATCATAGAGTTGCTAAGAAAATAGAAAGAAACAGTGTATGCTACTTAGCACAGTGCTTGGCACATAGTAAGTCCTGGTTAATTGGTAGCAATTACACTGAGACTATGCATGCTATAGACAGCATGTACCAGGAATGCCACTCTCTGCTCCAGGAATTTTGGTCTCCATTTATTTCCCTCAGCCTTTTCCACTCCTCTCCCCATTTGCCTACTTCTGCCAGGGCCCAGATGTTACCAGCTGATGGCATAACCAGCTGAAGGACTTACACAAAACACACTTGGGTTACAGTTCCCAAGAAAGTGGGAATTAACTGGTCCATCCTTGGGTTCACCTCAAAGAATCGTAGGTTCACCCTAGAGTTAAGGACATTTACGATACAATCTAGTGGGGGCTATTTTCATCTAAAATACCGTGTTTCCCCGAAAATAAGACTTAGCCAGACAATCAGCTCTAATGCACCTTTTGGAGCAAAAATTAATATAAGACTTGATCTTATTTTACTATAAGACCGGGTCTAATATACTATAATATAATGTAAGACCAGGTGTTATATTAATTTTTGCTCCAGAAGACCCATTAGAGATGATTGTCTGGCTAGGTCTTATTTTCAGGGAAACACGGTATCCTCCTTGGGTAATTTTGAACCCACACTGAAGAACTAGGAAAATAGTTACAACTTATTGAGTGCCATTGGCTAAGCACTTCATATGTACTATCTCATTTAATCTTCACAGCAACGCTCTAAACTTTCTGAAATAGAGTCTAAATTATCCCCATTTTACAGATGAGAAAATGGAGGCTTGCAGATATGAATAATTTACCCAACTATGAGGAGGTGCTATAAGAAAAATAAAGAACTGATTCTTGTTCCCAATCTTTCACTACCAGAGATCCTTTTAATTTTCTCTTTCCTCTGTGGACTCCATGTTTTGAAAGTTTTTATCTACCATTGAACAGCATCATTAGTTTTGAAATATTAAAATGGATCCCTATTTTGGGAGAATTTTAAGTACTAGAGCCCCTGGTTTGTAACAGCTGAACTAACCCCAGCTCCTCATTTTGCAATTGAAGAAACAGAAACTCAGAAAGGATCTGCAATTTGCCAAGGTCATGCAGCTCCCATATGGAAGGGAAAGCACTAAAAGCCAAGTCTCATGATTCCCTGTAGCCATTCCTTCTTCCACGACAAAATTCTGCCTATAGAACATGCACTAGTCACAGGGACAATTTGGAACTAAATCACCATTATGAGAAGACAGTTTTAAGGAAACAATTATTGAAGAGGTTTGTCATGAATTTAAATCTTCATGGCAGCTACTCTGCTTATAACATACCTTTTGGCTTAGTGGTTATTTACCGCAAGGGAAGGAGAGAGGAGGTCCCTATTTTGACACCATGTAGAGTAAAGGGGAAAAAATAAATAACTTTTTAAAGATGGATATGCCCAAAGCAGATTTAAAATACATGTAAAGGTCATTCGTGTATTACTGGAATAAAGGTTTTCCATATGTGGATATGATGGTGTGCTGGTGTGCTGGGAAGAACACCAAACTGTGCCGTTATTCTTTTTAATTTGGGGCTTCCTTTACAAGATGACAATTCACCCTCCAGCTTGGTGCAGAAAAGGCCAGAATAGTAGAAGAAAGCTTCATGTAGTAAATGGGACAGAAAAAAGGACTCTAAAGTGCAAGGTAAATTTGAGAGTTATGTGAGACTTTGCCCAGGGAAAAATAGGGCTGAAGCTCTCCTGCGCCATTCCTAGGCACCCGACTAATCTTGGTTCTCTGGGAGTCTCCCAGGACAGCTGAAAGAGGGGAAGGGAGATGAGAAATAACCATCACTGTTTATTGAACACCTACTTATTAAATGACAGGTAGTGGACTAGGATTTAGAAAGACAAACAAATTTAATCTTCACAGCAGCAACTCCAGGTAAAGTGCTACCTGCACCAAGAGGCAGCAACGCCTGGTGCGGATGAACGTAGCCTGGGGAGCTAGACGGTTGGTTTCAAAACCTGGCCCCACTCCTTCCTGCCTGTGTTGGTGCAGGCAAGTATTCATCTCTCTCTACCTCAGTTTCTCTACCTGAAAAATGTGTATAATCATACCTACCGAATAGGGTGACTGTGAAAAAGAAATTATTTAGCAAATATTTAAAGAATACATATACAATGCATGGCCATTGCTGGATAAACATTAAATAATATTACATTTATGAGTAAACCAAGGCCCAGAGAGGTTAAGAAATGTCCACACAGTTGAAAAGTCACTGAATTTGACATTCTGATTCTACGATCCGTGCTCCTTTCCTTTCACCTTGGGGGGCTGCTCAGACTGAGCTGATGGGACAAAAGCAGTCCTTCAGGCCAGAAGCCTCATTATGTTCCCTAGTAAACTCCACACACAGCACTAACCTGCATATCTCTACCCACTTCCCCGAGGACCAGTACCCTAGTACCAAGCAATTGACTTCTGGACAGAACTCCTATGTCTCTCCTCTATGGAATTTCCCAGCAAACCATGCAGCTGTTCCCACTTACACAAGCCCCAAATGCCCTGTAGTCACCAAATGAACCAAGGACTTTATGTCACAACTTTTAAAGGACTTTCATTCCACACAATGACTGGAGGGCATGAACACTCAACCTAGAGATTAATTTCCCTAAGGAAAATTATTGCTAATCTTATCAAAAGGCCATGAATTTAAGGCCCCACTTTCTGTGTTAATTTTGATTTTGTTTATTTATAATTAAATTTTAAACTTGGCAACATTAATCTTATTATCTATCAGCTCTAAAATTGATGGTTTGGAATCCCCAATATGCCTGTCAGGGGTTCATATACCCAAGTAGTAGATATATCATTGTCATCATCATCATGAAAGCAAATACTCATATATTTTTATTATCTATCAAATACAGTTCTAAGAGTTTTACTTTGACTATCAAATTTAATCTTCAAGGCCCCCTACAAATGAGATCGATTGTTATCCTCAATTTATATATGAAGAAACTGAGACACACAGAACTTAAAGGTTTTCCCAGGCAGTCTTGTTCCATAAATGTTTCCCTGGTGATATAAAGGAGTTAACCCAGCTTCCCACATCCCTAACCTGGGACATAGATATAGCCTAAAGTTATCCCAAATGTGCATGTAAACAACCCCCATCCAAGCCTCATCTGAAAGTATGAGAGATGTCCACTAAATAGTTAGTGGAGATTTTCATTAATTAATAATATTTAAAAGTGCCAAAAAATCTCAGGTTTCTTAACTGAAGTTTTTGTTTGGTGAATATCTACCCATTGATAAGACCATTAGTACAATATAAGTGTGGTTCTGTCCAGTGTCCATCTGACAGAATAAATTCTAGCTTTAGAGCACTGTACACTGTAAATATCATTCCTAATTATTAACTTTCCTTCCTATAGGAGGATAATAATGCATCCCTGTGCAATGCCATGTAACTTGCTGCACTAGCCTTTGGGAGGAGTGTATGTCCTGTTCCACTAACAGTGGGCTTGGCCACATGATTTGCTTTGGCTGATGAAATACAACTGGAAGTGGCTTATTCCAGTTCTGAGCAGAAGCTCTCAGAACCAATGGTGAACCTTATCAGCTCCTTTACTTTTCTTCTGCCTGAGAGCAGCCTGTTTATTTCAGGCAGTTGTTGCTCTCTTAGCCTGCATCCAGAATGAAGAAAGCACTTGGAGCCACAGCGACTTGTAACACAAGTGAGAAATATGCCTTTGCTGTTGAAAGCCACTGACTTTGGGGATTTTTGCTACCAGAGCATAACCCAGTGACAGCTGATTGATACAAAGCAGTACCTAAAACGATTTCTAAAACTCAGTGATGTCTGTTGATCCTTCCCAAACTGCATGAGGTTCTGAAGCCACTCTGAGCTCCCCACCATGTTAAGAGAAACAGAATTCTGTGTTAAGGGAAATAGAAATGGAAAGGGCAAAGGGGCTGAAGGAAATACAGTGTGAACAGAGAAACCCCCAGGGAAGCAGAGTGACTAAGCAAAAGTCATCAACCAAGGAAAGGCATAAATAATAAAGGAAAACCATCCATAGCAAAGCATCACATATAATAATGCACCACTAACAACAGGGAAGGGGCACAAGGCAACCTAAAGCAAATAAGCATTCAGATGCCAAAAGAACATCTGCAAGACCACATCAAATAAAGACAAGAAATATTAAAAATAATATAGATAAAGAAAGCAACCAAACAGTGGTGAGGGGAACTGTGGATGGTTTTGTTTTAAGAGACAAAAAAAATGTTTGATTCAAATATTTTGTCTCCTGAAGCAAGTCTGGGACCACAGGTATGCTTTCCTCCTGGGATAATTTAAAGGTCCCCGTGAAAACCCTACATTTTCTAACATACTGCCACTGCCTTCACTTCTCTCCTCCCTCTCCCTGCCAAAGCTCATTAACATATTTATGGGCCCATGTTTTGTATGGGGAAAAAGCATACGAGATATTCAGTAATTTTAACAGCAACTCACATTAGGAACATGTATTATGTGCAGGGTCTGCTTTATGAGTAATTAGAATCAATGGTGTCAGAGAGATTCTTCTTTCCTCCCAAACAATTCTTTTCCCACCTGAAATATAACCACTAAAGATTTCTTCCTTTGTATTAGATTTTCAACACCCTAGAAGGCAGTGGCATCGTGTCTCATCAGGCATCTCCATGCAGTGTGTTGAATCACAAGCTGCTAGAAGGAAAGTGTAGTGAGGCAACACCTCCTCTGGGAGAAACATCCCATTTCAGTTGGGAGCAGCCCCCTCCAGATTCTAAGGAACACCTTAAAAGGGCCATGAATGGTGCCTCTGCCTCCCAGTAAATCAATGATCTGGACCCTCCCTACTCAAATTGTTATCTGGGGACGAGCAGCATGAGCATCACCTAAGAACTTGTTAGAAGTGCAGAATCCCAGGTCCCATCCCAAATGGTACTGAGTCAGAACCTGCATTTTAATAGAACCCTTGGATGACTTCTACACACATGAAAGTTTAAGAAGCGCTGCTATAATGAACACTCCTCCTGAAGTAAGTGTATTATGCCCCTGAGGTGTGTTGAAATGGGAAAATATAAGTTAAGACTTTCAGGTATAGCATACTAAAAATTTAACTCTAACATGCATTGGTTGTGTGTTCTTAAGCAAGTCACTTGACCTTTGTGAGCCTTGTTTTCCCACTCTGTATACCGAGAATAATAATGCCTATATTCAAGGTCCAAGGGTTGCTATGAAGACCAAATGAAATAACATGTGTAAACTGTTAGAGTAAATGCTGATAGGTGCTAACTCCTTGGTTGCTGAGCCAGAGCAGATTTTGCTGAGTGGTGAGTGCCAGGGGTAAGAAACAGGATAGAGATGTTCTGAGAAGGTAGGAGCAGAGAGAAGGCCCAGCAAGGGATATCACTAGGGTCATGGCAAGCCATCAGCATAACTTGAATGTTCCTATGTGGCCCTCCATGTTCTCTGCTCTATGTCTTTAAAAAAGCAGAAGCATATTCAGAAAGGAGTTGGATAGTTAGAAGTGTGATACACAGGGATTTCCTTCCAGAACCTCCTGCCCCTCAGCATGCTAATTATTTAGCAGATGTGCATGATTTAAAAACAACACACCTAAGTCTCTCAGAGTCAGTGATTTCCACTCCCATCCCAATATGTACCAAAAAATATCATCCTAAGTATATTTACCTCAGCATATATTAAAGCTTCCCAATATGACATATGTAAAGAAATTATTAAACTATATACAAACCATCCCATAAATAATAGAATTCTTTAAAAAAATCATATTAGGCTTTCAAGACAAGTGGTGTCCTATAAATCTGAAATTTTGATTATAACAGAATTTCAAGCCCAGACTAACATTGAACTCCATCTGCCTAAATTTAATTTAAATTATGTGGATGTTTGACTTTTTTCACCTGTGTGAATTAATCAAACTCTTACAACACATTGGACAATACAGGCAACCCAGGACCTCTACCCACAGGCCAGTGTGTCTGATGCATCTTCATCTTCTTACATCTTGAATTTAGCAACGTAGTCTCTGTAAGGCCATGGATACAAGAAAGATTGGTCCAGATTTTTCCAGTCAAGGTGGCAGAGTAGTTAAATGCTGTGCTCACTTTCTCTCAGAACCACATCAATTACAACCAAACTACAGAACAATCATCACTGAGAATCACCTGAAGTCCAGCTGAACCAAAGTCCTACAAACTAAGGAAATACAGAAAAAGCCACCTCGAGACTGGCAGACAAGGCAGAGAAGGGGCTGGTCCCACTCCTGTGTGTGACCATTAAAAATCGGGAGAGATATCTCAACTGCAGAGGTCCCCCCACCCTGAGGAGTGAGGGGTTTCAGTGCTGGGGAGAGAAGTCCCCATAATTTCTGGCAGTGAAAACCAGCAGAGATTGTGGCTGAGTGAGACAGAGGGCGGCTGTACTCCCAGGTGCTACTATTAAAGGGTCCAAAATTACTTGCTGACAGACTCACTCACTCTGAGGTCCAGCACTGGGGCAGCAGCTCAAAAGGCACTGGGGACATACAGGGGGCAACTGATTTAATTAGCTGCATGATGAGGGCTAGAGGGGCGGCTTTCTCTCAGACTGAGAAGCTGGCGTAAGCCATTGCTTCTTTGTTGAGCTCTTCCGCTCCCTTCCTGTAGATGCAGGCAGCCACCACATTTTAATCTTCATCAAACTGCTTATCACCTGTCCGATGCCCCGCCCTAATGGTTCCCTGAGACCATGCCCCACCCAACTTTTGGGCACACCCAAGCCACTTCCAGTGGCTTTTCCATATAAATGGCCAGCCTTGGCTCATGCTGTGGGCATTCCTAAGTCTCTCAAGGTTCACGAAACCCAAATAATCAGCATGTGGCTTCAGTGTGTCCCACACTTCTGGCTGAGCAGCCTTAAGCCTGGCACTAGCAACAGCTGGCCTTGATTCGTGGCTTGACCTCTCAAAGCACCTCCAAGCACAGCACAGGCAGCGGCCAACTCTGGATTTCTTTGTGGCTCATGACAGGTGGCCCTAGGCAGGGCACAGACTGTGGCTGAACATGGTCTGCAGTGGGTCCCTTCCCAGGAGGCCTCAGGGCTGGCAGGTCCAATGGCCAGCTTCAGACTGGGCCAGAGCATTACTCCCCTAACTGCAAGTAAAACACACCCAAAGGGCAGACTGGACAGGTACCAGAGCTCTGCTAAAGCAAACCCTGCTCTGTAGGTCAGCATCTGCACAACAGCTCCTCCACTGTGGTCACAGCCAGTCCTCACAACCAAGCAGCCTGAGGGACAATACCTCCAATTGATATGCAGACAGCAATCAAGTCTCAATTACAACAGGAGGGCACACACAACACTCACAAGGGACACACCTGAAGTACCCAGCCCTGGTGACCAGGGAGACTGCACCACTAGGTCCCACAGGGCACCTACTACATAAGGCCACTCTACTAAGAGTGGGAGGCATAGCAGCTCTATACAGAAACAAACACAGGGAAACAGCCAAAATGGGGAGACAAAGAAGCATGTACCAAATAAAAGAACAGAACAAAGCTCCAGAAAAAGAACTAAACAAAGTGGAGACAAGCAATTTACCAGATGCAGAGTTGAAAACATTAGTTATAAGGATGCTCAAGATCTCAGTGAGAACTTCAACAAAGAAATAGGAAACATAAAAATGGAGACAGAAAACATTAAGAATAAGTCAGAAATAAAGACTACAATAACTGAAATGAAGAATACATTAGAGGGAATCAACAGTAAATTAGATGAAGCAGAGGATCAAATCAGTGATTCAGAAGATAAGGTAGCACAAAACACCCAATCAGAACAGCAAAAAGGAAAAGGAATCCAAAAAAATCTGGGACAACATCAAGCATACCAACATTCATATCATAGGGGTACCAGAAGGAGAAGAGAGAGACCAAGAAATTGAAAACGTATTTGAAGAAATAATGACTGAAAACTTCCCAAACCTGGCAAAGGAAATAGATATACAAACCCAGGAAGCGCAGAGAGTCCCAAACAAGGTGAACCCAAAGAGGCCAACACCAAGACACATCATAATTAAAATGCCGAAGGTTAAAGACAAGGAAAGAATCTTAAAAGTAGCAAGAGAAAAGCAGTTAGTTACCTACAAGGGAGCTCCCATAAGACTGTCAGCTGATTTCTCAACAGAAACTTTGCAGGCCAGAAGGGATTGGCAGGAAATATTCTGTGATGAAAAGCAAGGACATACAATCACAATTACTCTACCCAGCGAAGCTATCATTTAGAATTGTAGGACAGGTAAAGAGCTTCCCAGAGAATAAAAAGCTAAAGGAGATCCTCATCACCAAACCTGTATTACAAGGAATGTTAGGGAGACTTCTTTAAGACAAAAATGAATAAATAATCAAAAATATGATAATAAAATGGCAACAGCTACATATCTATCAACAATTACTTTCAATGTATATGGATTAAATGCTCCAATCAAAAGATTGGGTGGCTGAATGGATAAGAAAACAAGACCCTTACATATGTTGCCTACAAGAGACTCACTTCAGATCGAAAGACACACACAGACTGAAAGTGAAGGGATTGAAAAGGTATTTTGTGAAAATGGAAACAAACAAACAAAAAAGCTCGAGTAGCAATACTTATGCCAAACAAAACAGACTTTAAAACAAAGGCTATAACAAGAGACAAAGAAGGACTCAGTAATCCCACTTCTGTGTATTTATCTGAAATAACCCCAAATGCTATTTCAAGGGGATATGTGCATCCATATGTTCATTACAGCATTGTTTACAATGGCCAAGATGTGGAGGCAGCCTGGGTGTCCACCTATGGATGAATGGATAAAGAGTAGGTGGTACATATATACAATGGAATATTGCTTGGCCATGGATGGGAATGGTTTCTTGCCACCTGCAGCAGCATAGACGGACCTGGACGGTAGTGTGCTGAGTGGAGTGTCAGACAGAGAAAGACAGATGCAACGTGACTTTGATTATATGTGGAATCTAAAGAACAAAATAAACAAACAAAACAGAAACAAGCTCATAGTTACAGAGAACAGTTTAATGGTGGCCAGATGGGAGGAGGGTTGGGGAGGCAGTGAAAAAGGTGAAGGGATTAAGAAGTACAAATTGGTTATTACAAAATAGTCATGGTGATGTAAAGTAAAGCATAGAGAATATAGTCGATAATATGGTAATAACTATGCATAGTGCCAAGTGAGTACTAGAGTAGTTAGAGGGATTACTTCTTAAATTATATAAATGTTCACACATTATGCTGAACCTGAAATTAATGTAAAATAATATTGAATGTCAAAATATATAAGTAAATAAATAATGTGTAAACGAACAATTTTTTTTAATTTTAAAGAAATAAATAAAATAAAATTCTATTAAAAAAGAAATGTTAGTCCAGAGATAAATGTTTCTTAGTGCAAGTCTTTTTGAAAGAGAAGAATTCAGCTTACACTACATTAAATTGCACCAAACTAGAATTACTTCCTCTTGCATTAATATGGGATGCATACAGATTTTTGGACAGTAAATATGACTCAAATGGAGAAATAGTGGGGATGAGGTGTGGTGGATGGAGAGAGAGAGAAGGAGAGACAGAGAGACAGAGACAGAGAGAGAGAGAGAGAGAGAGAGAGAGAGAGAGAGAGAATATTTCCCAGAATTATGCCTCCTCAGAGCAAGGAAAGAGCTAGTGTTACAGGCAATTAAACTTCCTTCCCTTGCATTACATAGCACTTACAGCTGAAGTTGACATCAGTGACATCCTGTCACCAGTTGCCCCCTCTACAAGTATGTGGGATGAAGTCCACAGAAGGCCTACCAGAGACCTGCCTCTCCCATCACAGGGGAGGATGGGAGCATCCTTCCCATCACAGGTGACACTTGGTCTCCAACACCTGCAGAGGTCAGCACGTTTGCACCAACGACACATCCATTAATCTCACACTTGCAAACTGTTCGTCAGAGTCCATCACATGAAACTCCAAAGCTCCACAGACTTGCTTTCCTGTGTTTCCTGCAACCTGGCTTCAGCATGAATGCATTTCAGCATTGGATATTCTCCCCTTGGAAAAGTGCCCCGTAATTTTAGTCAGCCATTTTCTTTCATGGAGATGAATCCAAGCCACCAAACTCTCAATGAAACCTTCAAACTATCTTTTGAAAATGTGGACCAATTTTTGTTTATACTGTTGGAAGCAAATGCTGTGGAATCAAGACAAATTCTACAGCCAGCTCTGCCATTTACTGGCTGTGTGTCCTTCGGGAAGGCTGGATTTCACCTCGATGGTCTTGTTCTCTCAGCTGTGATGTAGATATACTAACATGTGTCCTATCGAAGGTTGGTCAAATGAGATCACATACATGGGAGCAGTTATGAAGTACAATACTATGGCTGGAATTACCACACCAAGTATAACAGCAACTGGCTTGATCGTTCCATAAGGCTCAATCCTTTTGAAATGACTGAGAGAGGAAGTGCAAAGAAAAAGAGGAAGTAGCCTCTCTAGTCAGATTCTACCTCATGGTCTCAAATAACAGCTGTAACTGGCATGGCACAGATTGTGTTATGATCATCTTAATTTCACGGTAAGGCAGCTTCAGATCCATATTTTAAAAATTAGCGTTGTACTCTCCCCACTATACTTTACAGCCTCTCAAATGTGTCAGGAGCACAGATTTACGTGTCAATTCTTGGCTCTGTCACAATGTTCTATGGGACAAGTTAACCTTTCTGAACCTCTCTGGGTCTTGAAATTTGGTGGACTTCATCCAGAAATAAATTTGGAAAGATTTATCAAGAAACTTACAAATATTTATATCTTTTGCTACAATAATTACATATTTGAAAAGCTATTTTAAGGACATAATCCTAAACAGGATAAAGCATTTTAGGTACAAAGATATTTGTTACAGTACAATTAACAATAGCAAAAAAGGAGGGATAATGAAAATGTTTAACCATAGTATATTTTCATTATTAAATTGCATGCTGTGATTTAAGATGTTGATGCAGAATACTATGTAGTAACATAGGGAAATATTTAATAATGTGAAGTAAAATAAAAATCAAGATACCAAAATATACGAATATCCTTATTTTAATCCTATGCACAGCAAAGAAAGACTAAAAAATTCTATGTGCTACAATATTGCCAAGAGTCATGCTTCAATGAAAGTGGGTAACTTTTACTTTTAGTTTTTATTTTTTCTATTGTTTGCAATTCATTTTTCAGCTTTCCACTACTTCCCACAATTGTTTTAATGTTTGTTTATTATTGTACAGGTAAATGAAGCCTAAAACATAATACCAGGAGGTGGAAAGAGACAAAGTCTAAAGTCATCTGTCTCAATGTTAAAGATCTATCCTTCTGTAATAGTTTCAATGTAAAGGTCTGTGATTAAAATAAGAGTTTCACAGCAAGAAATCCCTAATAAAAGACTCTGACTATAGAATGCTGTGTCTAAATACGTGGAGTCCTAATGCCTGTTGTCCACACCCCTCCCTGAAGTGAAGGGTCAAGGTGTGTCCAGTGTGACACAGTGATTAGGGTGGCTGAGTATCCATCTTGTTGAAAGCCGAAGTCCAACAGAGGAGCCGTAGTAAGAAGCGTGGCTCAGTCTTTGTGAGATTCATCAAAGCAGCCTACATAGTGTTACCTTATGAAGCTTTTGGAGTGTGCATTGATTCTCACAGTGATGACATGCTCGGTCAGAAGGCTAGCTATTTGGGTATGAAATAATCCCATAGAAGTAAGAAACACATTTTTTTCCTCCGTGAGGCTCAGCGTGACCTAATGCTTTAAAGGACTAATGAATTTTTCAAAATGTTTTAAAAGCCAGCTCTGAAATGGCATTATGATCCTCACCCACCACTGTGAGTTTCTGTCTGGATTTTTCTGG
Source organism: Rhinolophus sinicus (assembly GCF_036562045.2). Lineage (NCBI taxonomy): Eukaryota > Metazoa > Chordata > Mammalia > Chiroptera > Rhinolophidae > Rhinolophus > Rhinolophus sinicus. Next base: position 147,564,800 of record NC_133754.1, read on the forward strand.
AGACTGGAGCCAAGGGTGATGGCACTTCGGGCCACAGTCCAGGGGTATCAGCCAAGTGGCAAGGACACAATTACAGACCCACCGAAATTACTTTGACTCATACATGGTTTTATGTTAGGGTCTTACAAAGCAAACTCACAATGAAATAATAGAAGGAATTCTCAGCTAAAGGATAAAATTCTCCCTCTTATTTATCTTTTCTATCACCTTTCCTAAGACCAGGCTTTCAAATTGTCCACAGTCTGGAAGCAAACAAACAAAAATTTCTCCCAATGATCTTGGTAAACACTCAAAACATAAAACAAAACTTGAATCAAAGTTGAGGCTTGTACTAATCCACAAGGATTAGTTGACGAAATACTGATCACCTTTCCATAAAAGAATCCAGCTCTCTAAAAGGCAGTGGCTCCAGAGTCTGTTTATATGGTAGCTACCAAAGGGTGAAGGAAGCCTAGCCAGTATTTCGGCCAGGAAATGCTGTGTGCAAACCAAACCAGGCTAAGGGCCAGGGAAAGATTGAAGTGTTTTAAGAAGCAGAGAATGGGGTGTGAGAGGGTAAAGAGAGACTTGCCGCTTGCCTCCCTGGAGAGGGCGCAGGGACACTGTCTCCCAAGGGAGTAGCTGGGCACCTGTCCTCTCAGACATACCTGTGGCAGGGAGCAGCTGACCTGTCCACCTGCTGTGACACTTCTGTCTTCGCTGAGCCAGGTGCCAGTCTGGCCAGCACCACCACCCATTTGCTAAAGAATATGTGTGTGAAGAGTGCAAAGATGAACAAAACTGTTTTCTGTGCGTGCAGGATGAACTTAGGCCTCAGCTCTTCCTTCTTTTACATTCCGGAGAGTAAGAAGCAAGCATGCACCTAGCTCTTTTGCACCCTTTAATTCATTGACAGATAATTTTTCACAGCAAAACAATTGGACCTTATTGAATTAATGGGCTTCTTAAAAATAAAAAATAAAAAGCGACTCATCCTAAACATCTTGTCTTTTCCCCGGAAGGAAAGAAATGGTTCGTGTTCATGGGAACCAGTCTATAAAAACCTTTCAAATAATTGAAAGTCCATCAGCAGCCTGCCCCCCCCCCCCCCACCTTTGGCTGTTCTTAGGGATCTTCTGTTACAGGCCCACGGTCATTACTGCAGCTTTGCTGTGGGGTCCAGAACCAGGTTTAGTTCCAGCCTCAGGAGGGTTGTGGGGAGCAGGGTTCTCACATCCTGTACATGCCTCAGGCCTATTTATGCCTCCCCACGTCAGACTCACATTTTTAGCATCATCACTGTCCATTCTGACTCCTGACTCACTAAAACATGACATTTCACATATCTGGCTTCACTCAAGAACAAGGTCTCTGATACAAGGGACTTTTCCAGGCCACCAAAGCTTACCCTCCATGTAACAATTTCTTTTCTATTTTCTTTTTCTGTTTTAATTATCTAAGTTGGAAATTTTTCAGAAGTTGCTTGAGTACCCCCACCTTTCTCCTTAAATAGGACATTGAGCTTAAATGATCTTTCTTCCTTGATTCTTCAAGGTCATTACTGTGAACATCAGTGAAGTGCTTTACCTCACTGATGTTATGGCCCCCCGAGTCTGTGCAGATATTTAGGACTATTGATCACCACACCAGAGGGAATGGCACTTATTGAGGGCCTGGATCACTTCTTATGGGTTCTGTTTGATTTGGGTTTTGTTTGTGCAATTCCTCCATTGCAAACTATCAGCAATTACAGCCTTTGGTAACCTCTCCTTCCATGACTCTCCTCTGACAAAACCAAGCTTGTGAGTATTCTGTCAAAGTGCAAATTAGGTAACCACGATGATGATGACAGCTAACATCAGTGTATCTTTGCTGTGTTCCTAACATTCTCTGAATGATTTACAGGTATTATCTCACGAAGAGGCTCAGGGAATTTTCCTGTAAGAAAAGAACTAATTATAAAGATATGCTCTCAATAGGCAACTTTAGTTGCCTGAAGCAAAGCCGTTTTTGTGTAATTCCCAGTTTTCAGGAGACTTTGGGATGGCTTCTGTTGCAGATAAATGAACTCTAGACACAAGAACTTTTGCTCTTGCAACTCATTCCATCCTGGGTTTTCTTCTATGTCTGACCACTCTTCAAACTTGCTTCCCCTGACTCTTTCTATTCTTGTCTTTTCTCCTATTTCCCCTCCAATGCCACCTCCACCTTGCTTCTTTCCTTTCTCCCCCTTTTCCTATATATGTCTGGAGTATAACCAGCAGTTTTCTGGGGCTCTACTAAGCCAGAGGACTTGAAAGCCAAAGTGGGCTCCACGCAACTGAGAGCTGAGTCCTAACGCCAGTACCTCGCCTTGCTGCTGTGTCACCTGGGGGGGAACTCACTCCACATCACAATCAATCGATCAATCAATCATTTATTCAAAGTAATCCTTACAGTCTCCAGCAAGACAGGGGCAACAATGAAGAAATCGGCAAAACCAAAAGTTGTGCTCGCAATCTTGATGGCAAATAAGGGGCAACTTCTAACTTCTTAAAAAATGCATTCTTACTAAAAATTCACTAAATGTGCACAACATATCTGGTCACCCTAAAAGCTAGGCATGCACCCTACCTTCTAAATAGTTTATCAGTCTTTTATTTTCCTTTCACATAGGCATACAGTGAGGCAATTCTCCCAATTTATTCAACCAAATCATAGACAGCCCAACACCACAGTATTCTCATAGCAGGGTCTCAATACTATTGGCTGACTATTGGCTGACTACTCAGTTACCCAACACAGAGAAATGAATTTCTCTTGGGTCAAAGTGAACTTTCCTCCCAACCCTCCTATAAACCTGTCAAATTGTTCACTTTTTATTTAAAAACAATTAAATGTTCTAGGAGAGCTGGTGGGAAAAGGTATGTATGGATGAAGGAGAGGGCCATGGAATTGCAGTCAGGTGATTTGGGAACAAAGTCTCGCTCTTCTCTCTATTGGTTACGGGAACTTGGGCCGCCTCCTTGCCTCAATGAGCCTCAGTCTCCTCAACTGCAAAAGGAGAATAATAGCTACCTCACACGACCATTGTGGCAATTAAATGTAAAAATGTATCTCTTTGAGTTAAAACACGAATTCGACAAATTTTACTTGAACCAAAGGGAGCTAAGGATTGTCCCTGTTTCTACGAATGTAAATAAGACTTCCTGGCTCTCTTGTCCATCAGGGCTCTTTTCATGCTTTTATTACTGTGGATGGAGAATATATTCTCATCTTAGTACACGTACACTTGCAACAGCCCTAAGAGGGGAGTGCTATTATTGTTCTCATTTCACAGATGAGGAAACCAAGACTCAGCAAAGCATAAGTAACTAAAGTTGCCTGACTAGTGAGTAAAACTGGCGACATCAGGCTGTGAAATTAGGTATCTGGCTCCAGAGCCCATACTATTCGCCACCATGCCATATAGCATTTAGGGGAAAGAAGTGAAGAGGACAACAGCATCTCTAAGGTTTCCTCTAAATCCAAAAATGCTCTCTGAGATTCTTCCTGTTAGGGATGGAAGCTTTTATTACAGGTTGTCTCATGGTTTCCAGGTTATGGGGCTCAGGTATAGAAATGTGTGGTCCTTGCTGCTCCCAGGGAAGTCACCAATCACTAAGGGTGAGAGCACAAATATGAGTTTGATTTATCAATGTCTACTTTCAGCTACTTGTTTTGATGCCCCCACATGATATTCCAATTACTAAAAAGCCTAATTCTCAAATGTGAGTAGATGAACTCTGAATTAGACAAGACCTATCGTCAAAATACAAGTATATTCAAGATCATATACATTCCAATCAGTCTTACAATAAAAACTAGTCTCATTATTTTGTAGTAACATTTAGTGTGAAGTACATAACTATGTGCAAAGTGCTGTGTGGTACTTTGACCTTAATGTTTCTCACCTCTAGTCAACCAACCTGGATTCCTGCATACTGTTGCCTGCCCTCCTTCAGATTCAGAATTCTGGGAGTATACAGCTGTTCATCCACTTACTCATTTTTATTCAGCCACTACCATGTGTTACACTTTGTGCAAGACTCTTGCCTTATGACTTCATTCATTCTAAAAGCACTTTCTCTTTTTGTGCTTAACACAGTCATGGCTCATGGTCCCAAGAAGCATGAAATGTGCAGCAGCTCCAAAGGATTGGATGCTGGATAAACTGACTGGTATGTTTGCTCCTTGCCCATGGACTGGTGCCCACAGGCTGAGAGAATATCTTCCCCCCATCTTTTTCTAAGGAACAGACTTAAATCTGACCTGACAGGAAATGGAGTAAAGAAGATCTGCATGCAGCGAGCGGTTCATTAAGATTGACAGCAAGGTCCGAACTGATATAGCCTGTGCTGCTGGTTTACGAACGTCATCAGTATTGACAAAACTGTAGAGAATTTCCATCGGATCTATGACAGCAAGGGTGGCTTTGCTGTTTATGGTACTACACCTGAGGAAGCCAAGTACAGGCTGTGCAAAGTAAGAAAGATCTTTGTAGGCATCAAAGAAATGCCTTTGTGAGCCATCATCTGGTGGCCTCTGATGCTGGAACTATCACTACCCTGATCCCCTCATTAAAGTGAATACCACTATGCAGACTGATTTGGAGACTGGCAAGATTACCGATGTCAACAAGTGTGACACTGTTAACTTGTGTACGGTAATGGGGGTGCTAACTTGGGAAGAACTGGTGTGATCACCAACAGACATCCTGGTTCTTTTGATGGGGTTCAGGTAAAGGATGTCAATGGCAACATCTCTGCCACCCAGCTCTCCAACGTTTTTGTTATTGCAAAGGCAACAAACCATGGATTTTTCTTTCCTGAGGGAAAGGTATTGCCTCACCCTTGCTGAGGAGAGAGACATGAGACTGGCAGCCAAACAGAGCAGTGAAGTGACTTCTGGGTAACATGTTTGGAAGGCCTCTGTACTTCAAAATAATATGATATGATTCATTGCCCCCCCACCCCCGCACACACACACAAAAGAAACCTACTTACTGAGCTTCAGGCTCTGAACCAGGCCCCAGAGAGACAATGGTGAGCAAAATCATACAGAGACCATAGTCCCTACTCTCATTAATCAAACAAACATGCCCAACAGAGACATAATGACGAGCTGAGATGCATGATCTAAAAACATTACATAAAATCCTGACTTAGACTCGTGAAGTGGGGGAGGTTGGGTGCAGAGGGATCATTCAGCAAAGTCATCCCTTGCTCTTCACCTAATCTTAAGAAGAGGTAGGAGTTATTTAAGCCAACTGGGGGCAGGAGGAGATGCCAGCAGAAGTTGGGCAGCAGACTGGGCCAGAGCCCAGGGTCAAGAGTGTTGTCTGTTCTCTTGGGAGCAAAGGCAGGAGTGGGAGAGGTGTGAAAGATGCTTTCACAATGATCTCCCTGGTAGCAGGGGGTAGTGGTTTGCAGGCAACCAACCAGTTAGCTGGCCATTGCTGCCATCCAGATGATTTAGTCATATCTGGGATATGATGGGTGGGGAGGGGTAGAGGAGAAGCAAGTTCCCAGTTGGAGAAACTGGATGACTAATAATGCTATTCACTGACATAAGGAACTTCAGAAAAGGACCAACTCGGAGGCAAACAGAGAGAAACAACCATTGTTTCAGGTTCTGTGCTATGGGCTGTAGGTACATTATTTTGGGTTTGTAACAAACCTGAAAGTGGGAATCATTATCACATTTTTCTGATTAAAAACCCAAGGCTGTGTTATCAGCTGAGATTTTCTAACCGAGCCTTCATGGGTCTGATTTTTCTGGATAATCTAGTGCCCAACTAACCTCCCAAAAGCTCTTAAGAAGAAAGATTACCTTTCCCTAGAAACCAAAGCCCAAAGCCACAGGGCTCAGAAAGAAATTGATCTGGGACATTGCTGAGATTTTGAGTAGGCTACTCTGGGACCCGTGGTAGGGCAGCCATGTATGATTGTGCAGGTTGTGCACTGAACAAACCCAGAGGGTGCCAATCATATCAAAGTCCATGTGAAAGCTCCCTGCTGAATATACCAGCACTGCCCCTCCCCAGTTTCTTTTCAAAGAAGAATCTAAACTCTACGACTTTCCCAGAAACCCCAGGGTTCAAAAAGAATCAACGGCCAAGGCAACACCATACACTTTACCTCTCTGGTCCCCAGATGTTCTTTGCAGCATTCATCCAGACCCAGGTATTCCTCCTTCACCATTTTCTCTGCTCCGCTAACACTCCAGGAAGGAGTGGAGGTAAGGAAAGTGTGATGCCTCCACCACCAAGACACCACCGCTTATAAGAGCTCCCCAGACTGGTACATCAAACCCAAAACAATGTTAATATCCACCCAAATACATGCTACATAGAAACAAAGAAGTTTCCATGACCAAAGCTGTCACCTTTTAACCTGGTTAACAAAAAATATTCCCCAAATCACTGACCGAAGGGTGTCCTCGCTCACCTGATCATGTCCTCCAAGACCCAAAACGTTGTCTGAATGGTAGTGACCAATTCTTTCCCTTTGAGGCAGACCAATCCAGTTTAGAAGATTTACACTGAAAAGGTCTGGGTCTTCTCCACAGGCCCTGAGGCTGGGGCAATCTCAGCTGCTGGTCTAGAAGTTTCTGCAGTGAGAAACGAAGCTGACTCCAGGACTAAAGCAATCAAGGGGCGGTGCCACATTCACAGAAGTGCTTTGGATTCCTGAGTTTCTTGCTTATGGATGCTCTGGCAAGAGGCACAGTCTCAAGTGCACCAGCTCTCACTTATGATGGGGACAGAGCTGATCCCGTGATCAGTGATCAGAATGAGCTCAGCTCCCCCAAATGAAAAATGCTCCGCCAGCATCTCCATCAAACTAGTCCTTACCACAGGAGCCCTTTGAAAGGTATGGAACATTCACTTTATAAAATGCTTTTTATTGACATGCACGACCTTCTTCCTATAAAGGAAATTAGGAAGAAGATCTTCCTCCCATTTGCAATCAAGATGATTACCCTGTAGACATGCTGCAGTGTTTTTCTTTCTTTTTTTAAACTCCATCTCCTCTATGAACTCTAATATGGTTGCTCATTAGAGTTTTGAATGTGCTTTCTTGTCTCTATGCCACATACCCCAGAGTATAAGCTGACTTTGAGGTCACCCAGAACTTTTCTTCTATAGACGCCCACGTATTGACCAATACCTCTGAACACATGAGCCCTTCACTTGCAGTTGTCACTGCTGAAGTGGCAGATGCATTCCCCACACTATAGTGGTGACCATGTCCCCACCCTGTCTTTGAAAACAGCATTCCTGGGGCATAGATAAGCCCTGTCTCCTTCCTGTGGCAGCTGACACTCCTGTCACACACACACACCCAAGGCTGGCTCATGACCTACATCTTAGGGCATGTGGGCTGCAGTGCCCCCCACCCTTGAGCAGCTGCTTGAATTGCATCAGCTGACAGGGTCTGGGCAGTTAGAGAAGCTCAGCAGCCAGTCTACCCAGTGTGGGGACTCTGGCTTCCTGCCAGCCAGAGCCCCAGGGCTCCGGGTTCTTATTTACCTCATTTTTCCCCCCAAAGTTCATGGAAACTTGGATCATTCACTGCCATCACAAAGCCATCTTGGCCTAAATATTTTTCTGAGCCGACCACTATGAAACTGGAGGATACTTCCTAAATTACAGCTTAGGGCAGGAAGCCCCCATTCCCTGCCTGCCTTCAATTTCTCTTACCATAGAAATAGTATAATTAAGAATGACTAAGGCACCACCAAAGTAGTGGTGGAACGAAAGACAGAAAACAAGGCAAAAACTTAAGGGTGGACCGGAACTATAGGATTTAATCGCTGTCCCTATTCCAGCTCAGAGTGGGCAAGTGGAGGAAAAGCCAGGTGGTTAATGGCAGGAGAAAAAGAAAATGTGTTTTCACTTGCATTCTAGCAGTGAGTGTCCAGATCAGAGATATAGCTGGGTTCTTACATGGGAGAGTGGACCCAGGCAACAAATGTCACCCTTTGATTATCATCTCTACTGCCTTGGGGTCTAGCTCTCATACTGCTTATTCTACTGTCTTGATCATTTTAATAACTGTGTCAGTTCCCTACTTGTCTTGAAGGTACCATTTCTGGAAGCTGTGCATGGCAGGAGTGACTATGTCCCTTGCTGCCCGTTCAGCTGATGTAGTTTTTTACAAAGAAGTGCCAGACACCCAAGCCTAGCGAGGCAGCGCCCCCCACCCCCCCAGAAGCATTTGAGCTCCAGGAGGGGATGATCCCTCTGAAGCCACACAAGGGGTTTCCTTTTGACATTTCTGATAAATTCCATCTATTCTCAGGAATTAAGGGTGGGTATCAGAAGGGGAGATTTAAGGAAAAGGGCGATGGGATTATGTCAATGAATCTGCCTCATTTTAAGGACTAGCAAAACCAGACTGGGATGGTAAACAGAATTGAGAGAGTGCTCTCCCAATTTCAGCAGAAATAAGCTCCAAAGTACATGAGAAAAATTCAACAACATCTTTTCCCCCTCAAAGATTTCTGCTCAATCCAAGGGCCTGGCCTAGAATGAGAGAGCATCTTCTCTCCTCACAATGACAAATGAATAATAAATGCTCCTAGTTGGGGGAAAAGTGGCACACAAACAATTTCTCCAAAGTCTTAATTATTGGAGATTTTATCTATGGCTAATAGCAATTCCATTTTGGAATTTTAAATTCTTTTGGTCTATTAAAATTAGCTAGTTCCAATAACGATGAGGTTATGTTAAAACTTTGGAAGGCATATTGGACTATTTTAAACCATTCAGAGATATATCACGCCTACAGAATAGCAAGGTAAGAAGTCAAGTAGGTAGGAAAAGACCTACTAAATAAACTTTCTTAGATATCACATAAATAAATCTGTATTAACTTCTAACAGAAAACAGCTTAAGAATAACACCTAAATTCTATCTAATTTGGCCTAATAAAGCTTAAGTGAAAACCAGCACAATAATTTTCTTCTCCTTAAAATGTTTTCCGAAAAATTAGCCTCATTTTTTGAAATCCTACCATTTTATTATGAATAAACTCACAACCGACTGCCATAAATATTGACTTAATGTTTTTCTCCTAAATAAAGGCTATATGCCCTCTAAAACAAACATTATCTCCTACTCCTATAATACTTGAATGCTCCATATTAAGTTAAAAAAAATTTACCTAGAAAATGTAATTTGTCAGGGAAAATATAACACCAAAATTGACCAAAACACCTTTGCTGTGGCTGAATATGGAAGGCTAATTGAGATCTCTAACAAGAAACCTATTTCAAGAAAAAAATAAAATTAGCAGTAATTGTTCTTTTGGCTAAAGCAGGAGACTGAGGAAAATATCTCATACAACAACATTTTTTCTTTGCCTGTCTTTTTTTTTTTTTTTTTAATGATGTGGAGCAATTGCTGGTTTAATGAAGGGACTCAGTAAATAAACTTACACGTGACTCTCAACTGATTACTCTGAAATAGGGACTTTTTCCATCCCAGTAATTGCTCTTCAGAAATGAAACACACCTCCTGCTCACATCAGACCCCACAATCTAAATGTTTAGTTTTAAAATAAATATTAGGGGAGTGGACCACAGATGCAGTCTAAAACTGCATTTATCATTAATCACCATTCATTTTCATCCCCAAAAAGATAAATAACTTGCCAAAATTGAGTTGTTGTTTTTTTTTTACTATTTCTCACTAATTATTAGGTAAAGAAAAGAGAGCACACTTATACTATCAGAAATGCAAGTGAGTTTCTGCAATCAGTATTTCCTTCCGTGTGATCATGGGAAACTCAAAAGGGAGTCAAGTCAGCAATAAACACAGAAATGATCATAAATTTTCTCAATTCTGAAATCCCCACAAACGCTAAAGTCTCTGAGAAGTTTAAGGTAGAAAAAATACTTATATTAGCATTAATCTACTTTAAAGGCCTTTTAAAAAATACTTACAGTTAAGTCATTTTAAGAATCACACTTTCCTCTGCACTCCCTTTGTTGTCAGTGGGTGAGTTACAGTAATAAGCCTGCAAATATCCTGCGTTGTGATTAAGAACTCTCCTTAATGCAGACTTTATATTTTGGCTTCTATAAAGGTTTAAAGGTGAACAGCACCATAAATTATGCATTTCCTCCTATGCCAGGCCCATAAAAGGTGCTTTCACTGCTCATTAAAGATATTGCTTCTAAACAGGCAGAGGCTTTTTTTTTAAGTGGTGAAACAAATATTTCCATTATGTTACTGTTCTGCTGGAGAGCCAAAACAACTTGGAACTAGGAAACAGCTAGAATCTGTAGTTCCAAAATGTGTAACAACTGTCAACATATACAGTAAAAACGCTGTTCACTCTTTGTACAGTGAAACAGTTAAACACAGCGACCAGCATGCTGGTCCCCTCCCAGGAGGACAACAGTCTGGCAAAATCCACATCACCAGCAACAGTTGGGGGCTTTCCCCTTCTCTCTCTGTCCCAAATTACAGATCTGCATAGGGACCAGAGAGATGAAATTCACACTGGAATATCCCCAACTCCTGCACTGGAGCAAGCTGCGTGAGGGATTTTGGGTAAACTGCGCCCGGGCACGTGTCCTTCCTAGTCAACAGCCTGACTGCTGCGCTTATGTTTTGCCACCACCTCCAGCTAACATCAGTTCTAAGGAATTCTTTTTTTCTTTTTTTCTTTTTTTTTCCTTTTACACTCACACTGCATCTGCAGAGGCTGGGCTCTTTCTCACAAGGAGCACCACACCCATTTATCCTCTAGCCCTAAGGAGAAAACTGCAGATTTGGCTGGATCCACCTCTCTCCAACCTCAGGCCAAAGGGACCAAAGCTGGGCACACAGCACACGACTTGAGCCAGGTTTGACCACCCCCAGCACAACAATTTGGCTGGCGATTGAGGAGGATTCTAGAGACAGACTGGCTGTTATAAGCACCAGAGTTCCAGAGATTCTTTCCAGGGGACAGCCCGCACACCCCGACAACTAAGTGGTAAAGTTGTTTCTTCCTCCTCTACTGCAGTGCCCTTTCCTCTCTTCAGCACACACCACACACACAGAGAGAGAAAGAGAGAGAGAGAGAGAGAGAGAGAGAGAGAGAGAGAGAGAGAGACCCAGGCACACACACAACCTGGCTTCCTCAACTTACCAGTTTAGACTTGGCGCGTTGCAAAAATTCTTCCATATCGTGGGGGGAGGTTTGGACCAGAGGCACCCGGAAGGGCACAGAAGAAGACCTCCGTCAAGGGGAGAGGAGTGGGCTCTCCGGGTAGTGGCCAGCCCGGGTGCAGCGACTTGCTGCTCCCTTCTGCCGCTCGGAGGAGGCTGAGGCTGTGCCTGCCCCCCGACTATCTCGTCCCAGGGCACACGCTCTGCCCCGCGCTCCGCCTTCCAGCTCGGGGCTCAGACTCTACCCTATTAAGGAAAGTGGGTGTGCCGCTGGGAGCCCCAGGGCGCGCTCCGCACGCTAGCTGGCAAGCGCCTGCCGGGCCGGAACTCCGGACCGGGACCGGGGGCGGGTGTATTGGGGGATGGCGAGGGGCTCCTCCGCCAATCACAGGGCCGTGCTGCGGCCTCCTGACGTGGTGCGCCTAAAGATGCTGCAACCATGGACAGCGCCCAGAAGTGAAAGCCAAGTGCAAGGGGCTGCTGCAGAGGGAGGCTCTGCCGCAGGCACCGCCACTGTCAGCCAGGGAGGTGGGAAGAGGGAGAGAGGGAAAAGAGGGCCCATGGAGAGCCACCACCCTCCCTCCCACCTCGGCCAGCGCCTCCCTGGCTGGCTGGCACGTTACAGAGAGCTCCAGCGGTCACTTAATGAGCTGGCTCTGCTGGCCTGGCCAGGGAATGCACTCAGCTAGATGGGGGGTTGGGGGTGGTGGCTGTTACTGCTGAGCTAATAGCAGTACGACCTTGATGGAAAATAATCAGAAGAGCAGGCTGGGAGATTGTGCTAGGCTGCATGTTTCCTCCTTCGCCTCAAAACATACCCACCCAGCCGCGGGCATCTGCAGTTCACCCAAACTGGGCCCCCTTGAGTTGGCCCTGAGGCTGATGCATAGATACAGCCTTCTGCAGTCCCCATCTACTCTTTGACATATACGCTCAGGAGAAGCTGGGGCAATAGAACCTTCTTATTGCATAAGGGTCTGCGTTTCCACAAGAGCCTCAGGCAATTTCTACGTGTGTTAAAGTTTAAGTACTTAACCGTATAGCTAAGGACTTTATTTTAAACCATGGAGTTTTTTGTGTGTGTACTCTCTACCCTTATCAGATCCAGAGATATTCCACCTCAAGCTTTCTTTTACATCTGGGCCTTTGTACATCTGACTGTAATACTCTTTTTATTCTCTCCCAACCCACACTGCCTGGCTAACACAGGCTTCAGTTGTCAGCTTAGAGAAGTGGTCTCAACCCTGACTGTACATTAAAATCATATTATAATCACCCAGGGCTTTAAAAATACTGGTCCCCATGCTTCATCACAGACCAATTGAATCAGGATCTCCAGGGGTGGGGTCACAGCTGTAAAAGTGCTCCAAGTGATTCTAATGTGCAGCCCATGTACGATCCTCTGGTTCTCAATGGTTCTCAAACTTTAGTGTGTGTCTGAACCACTTAGAGGTCTATTAAAACACAGATTTCTGGGGGCCTATAGGACATCAAGTGTACCCACATTCACGTCACAGGGGTACCAGAAGGAGAAGAGAGAAAGCTAAGAATTGAAAACCTATTTGAAGAAATTATGATGGAAAACTTTCCTAACCTGCCAAAGGAAATAGATGTACAAGCCCAGGAAGTGCTGAGAGGCCCAAACAAAATGAACCCACTTGGTATGGACCAAGACACATCATAATTAAAATGCCAAAGGTTAAAGACAAAGAAGAAAAAAAAACAGATTTCTGTGCCTCGTCCCCAGAATTTCAGGATTAATAGGTTTGGCTTAACGGGGCTGAGAATTTCCATTTTTCACAGTCTCCCAGTGTTTGCTCATGCTGCTGATCCAGGTACCGCACTTTGAGAATAACTGGCTTAAAAGTTATCTTCCTCCATGAAGCATCCCTGATGTACAGCTCCCTTTCCACCCCCAGATTGAGGCAGTTGCTCTTTCCATGTTCTCGCATAGCAACCTATATTTTCTACTCTTATATATTGCCTGATTACTTGTCACTACCAGGCTGTCAGGTCTATGAAAACAGGGACTCTGCCCATCTCATCATTGCTATATCCCCCACACAGTTCATGTCATATATAAATCCTCAATGAATATATTTTAGTGAACAAATGTACACATGGAAGGTTTTTTTTGCATTCTCTCTGTCTGTGTGTGTGTGAGAGAGAGAGAGAGAGAGAGAGAGAGAGAGAGAGAGAGAGAGAGAGAGAGAGAGGTTATCCAATTACTTTTTATTCAAGAGGATCCAATGGAAAAAAAAATCAGCAGAGTCTAGAGACCTGATTAAAGGAGAGTGATGGGAGCATTAAGCTCCAGTTTGCATTCAGGTGATGAGCTGTGTGGAAGCTGCAGATTCTATCTGCTTTCTTTGCTGACTTAAGTAGTTTAAAACCATCCAGGTAAAACAAGTATTCTGTCATCCTTTAGATCTGTGAAGTGATCACAATTTAAGTAACATTTTTGAGAAAAATCCCAAGAATTCCTTGCCTCTGACTCCATTGCAGAATTTAGTGACAATCACGTAATATGGTTTTACTCCTCCAACTTTTGATTTTAAACATTCTGGGAAGGTGTTAATTATACAGCCTTGAGATTTCTTAACTTTTTTTCTGATGGACTCAGATTCCAACAACTATCACCAACAATGTCCCTGCAAAAGTTTATCAAAACTTACCTCCTCCAGGAAGCCTTCCTGAACTGACTGACCATCTGTACTAGTTTCCTGAGCCTGCTGTAAAAAATTCCCATAAACTCAGTGGCTTAAAGCAACATGAATTTATAATCTTCCAGTTCTGTAGGTAAGAAGTCTGACACATCTCACCAGGCGAAAATCAAGTTGTCAATGGGGCTGCAATCCTTTCTGGGGACTCTAGGGCAGGGGTGTCCAAACTTTTTTCAACGTTTTTTACCAAGGGCCATATGCGGTAAAATACACAAACAGCCGGGCCACTCACTCGAGGTAAAGTACGTATTGCCTCACCTGGTTTATTTAAGTAAACTAAATATATTTTTGGAATTTGCTGCTGGCCAATAAAAAATGGATTGCTGTCCGCAGTTGACCCGCAGGCCGCAGTTTGGACACTCCTGCTCTAGGGGATGATTCATTTTTTTGCCTTCTCCAGCTTCTAAAAGTATCCCACATTTTTTGATACATGGTGCCTTCCTCCATCTCCAAAACCAAAAACGTTCCGTCTTGCTGACTATTGCTCCATAGCCACATCTCCCTCTGACTCTCCTACCTTCCTCTTCTACTGTTTAAGGACCCTTGTGATTACATGGTCCTACTTAGATAACTCAGGATAACCTCCCCATTCTAAGGTAAATTGATCAGCAACCTTAATTCCCCTTTGCTGTGGAACCTAACATATTTCCATGTTCTGAGGAGTAGGATGTGGACATCTTTGGGAAGCCATTATTCTGCATACCATACAACCCACACCCAAAGTTAATTGATCCAGCTTTTGATCTTTAATTCCACATCATTCCAGAGCAGCCAGAAATCTAGGGCCTGTAATTCCAGATAAAAAACCATCAATCCTGGCTGCACAACAGAATCACCTGGGAGGCTGTGAAAAATACTGATGCTCCAGCCCATCTCCAGAAATTCTGAACTGAGTAGTCTTTAGGTGCCCAGGCATCAGTATTTTTTGAAATCTCGCCAGGTAATTCTCTGTGTAGTCAGAGTTAAGAACCGCTGCTGATGTTGGATAAATCTGCATTCCCCCAGTCACCTAGATATAAAATCTGTAGTCCACTTTGACTTGTACTTTCTCCCACTCCTTACGGCCATATAGTTCAGTGTCTTCAACCTTTGAAAAGGCCTCCTCCAATTTCCTTTCTTTCTATTCCAAGCACTAGCATTGTAATTCAAGTACTAGCATTTGAACATAAAGTCTACTCCCCTTCTCAATAGAGTCCTTTGCACTGTCTGCAGAACAATCCCTTTTCCTCTTTTCTTTTCTTTTAACTCTCAGGTTTCTTGACTCCTGGACTCCTCTCATTTGAGACCAGTATCTGAGCTCTCTTTATTAGGTAATTAATTAACTTGAGTAGATTATCTTAAGTAGGCAATTCACAGGCTAAGCAACTTCGGGCAAGTTATACTTGGTTGTTATGGACTGAACATTTGTGTCCCCCCCAGAATCCATAGAGACCCCATGATTGGATTAGTGTCTTTATAAGAATAGAAAGAGACTCAGACCTCTCTCTCTCTCTCCATTGTAAGGATACAGCAAGAAGTGACCCCTGCAAGCCAGTATGAGGGCCCGCAACAGGAACCAAACGGGACAGCACCTTGGTCATGGACTTCCCAGCCTCCAGAACTGTAAAAAATAACTGTCTGTTGTTTAAGCTGCTCAATTTATGGTATTTTGTTACAGCAGCCTGAGCAGACTAATACAATGGTAGTGCTGGGAAAAGACTTGAGAGACTAATTGCATCCCCTTATCTAACAAAATGACTACCAAGGCCCAGAGTACTTCAACATCCTGCTTTGGTTAACAGAGCTGCTTAGAAGCAGAGTCAGGACTGGAATTCGGCTCCCTGTCATTTATTCCTTTAGCATTTATGGATCACTGACTATGCTCAGGTAGGCATTCTGCCTGATCTGAGATGTATAAGGCAAGATCCCTGCCCTCAAGGAGCTCATGATCTAATCACTAGAATACAAAGCGATAAATGCAGTGATGGAAAAAGGCATCTGATATTGTACTAGTTGAGATGGAATATGGTGTCATGATTATAATCTGGATTCTCATCCTTAAATATAGCTAGAAATTCTTTGACTCTCCTCCCAATGAGAGGTTGGGTCTATGTTCCCTCTCCTTGAATCTAGGAGAGCTCTGTGACTTCCTGAGTAATAAAAGACAGCAGAAGTGACACCATGACAGTTTCTGGGACAAGGCCTTACAAGATTGGCAACTTCCACTTGTCTTTTGAAATATACACTCTTGGAACCTAGCCATTGTGGTATGTAGAAGCCCAAGCAGCCACGTGCAGAAGCCCACGTGGAAAAGAACTAAGAACCCTGGCTAATAGCCAAGTTGCCCACCATATGAATGAACCATCTTGAAAATAGATTCTCTAGGCCCAGTTAAGCCACCCTAGTTGATGTTATATGGAACAGAGTTAAGTTGTCTCTGCCGAGCCCTGCCTAAATTCCTGACCCACAAAATAGTGCGATATAATAAAACAATTGTTAATATAAGCCAATATATTGCTGAGTATTTTGTAGGTAATTTCTGGGTAACATGCAGCAATAGGTAAGCTGGCCATTTATAGACTAGGCAACTTTGGACAAGTTGTACTTTCTAAACGTCACCATCTTCATCTATAAAATAGGAGTAATCCTCTCTCTTAGAATTGTTGTGAAAGTTAATGCAATAATACATGCAAAGTGCCCAATTCCTGGTCCATAGCTTCCATTATTGTCATTACAAAGGGTCTGTGAAAGAAAGGAGAAGCTTAATGCAGTAGCTAGAAGTGGAGATAAGGGTCTCTATGAAAAGAACCCAACAAGAGAGGAATCTCTGGGTCACTTGTGGATGGATCAGCAATCACTAAAATGGCGAAATTGTTATATTATAGATATTACACATGTAACAGATCACATTATAATTTGGGTAACCGACACCAAGCAATCCCTTCTAAGGGTTAAACTCCTTTGGGATTCATAAAATGAGACGCCTATCTCAGAGAAAGGCACTGCGGATGCTCCAGCGAGTGATGTTTCTCTGCAATAACACGTCTGCTGCGCTACTCACTGATGAAATGTAATGTCCTTATCTCAAGGTGTGTATGTTTTATA
Organism: Rhinolophus sinicus; assembly: GCF_036562045.2. Classification (NCBI taxonomy): domain Eukaryota; kingdom Metazoa; phylum Chordata; class Mammalia; order Chiroptera; family Rhinolophidae; genus Rhinolophus; species Rhinolophus sinicus. The sequence continues at coordinate 147,581,771 of NC_133754.1, forward strand.
TTCCCAAATTACCACTACCCACCCCCACTGGTTTTTTTTCTTTACACCCTGTCATAGGAACACTACAGTTCTGCATCTACCTGCAGGGTTCTTGTTGCAGCCCCATGACAAGGGCATCTGAAGTTTTCCTTATCATGGAGCCAGCTCCCCTGGGGCTTACATCAGCATGATATCAGGAAACTTGGATGCACGACCTGCCTTTATGCTTAGGGGCAAGTTCATTGACCTCTCTGTTCATCAATCTCCTCATCTGTGAAACGGAGAAAATAATGCTTGCCCTAGTTTCTTTATATGATTGTCACAAAATATGAAATGTTAACATCCCTATGTATATTGGAAAATGTTAACAGTGAAAAGGAGTATAATGAGGGAAACTTCTTGTTTGGTTGGAAAAACAAACAGACAAATGCCATTCCTTCGAAAAATGGAATGTAGTTGGAATGGCTTTACCATTCCAGCACATTTCCATCATTCTTCCCTATTGGTCACTCATAGTTCCCACAGGTGTGGTCTCCTTGGTGTGGATGTTTGCTGCTTTTAAAGTATTACATGTGACAAAAGATGTTCAAGAGACTGCGTGTGTCTCACTTGGACTAGACTTAAAAGCATTTCAAGCTTGTTTCAAGGATGAGAGACTGAAGAAGGCCTGATGTGTATTAACTGGTTAATTAATATATGTTAACTAGTGCCTATCATTTAGCTTTTAAGCAACTATTAAATACCTGCTGTTCACCCCCTGGATGGCCAAAGACTACCAATTATGAAAATAATATCAAAAGAAATTCCCTTTTTTATTATCTGTTTTGGCAAGGATATCCAAATTTTTTACAGTAAGCTTTGCAAGACTTTTTAAAAAAGAGTCCATGCAGCCATAATTCTCTCTGAGTTTCTGTTGAGAAAAAGGAGGGGTGTTACTGGAATCGTCAGGGTTGTACTAGCGAGCTGCATGATCCAGACCACTTGGGAGAGCATCCTGAGAGTCAAATGTCCAGGTTTTGAAAAGGGTACATGCCATTTGTGTCATTTCTGGGAACCGCAGACATCTTGTAGAACAATGAATTTAATTTGAAAGGACTGCAGAGGAGAGGGAAAGTACTCTGGCTCTATGAGTCATCAGTATAATGAGGCAGTGTCTGTGCTTTCAGATGTGTGGCCTGATGAAAGATGAGGGTGATGGTCTTAATGTCTCCACTTCCCCTCAAACTACACTGTTCAGGACAGGTGGTTCAATTTTACACATTCTCTTCCTGTAGAAAGGTATCTCAATTGCCTTCAAAACAATAGTGTATGTTGCAGACTTACAATATAAATTTTAATTTATGGTCTCATTATGCATTTCCATGGGGCTAGTATTTGACAAGGAGAGTGGCACATTAATAATTTCCAATTCCTGAGACTCTACCTATGTGATCTGTCATCCTTTCAAAACCTTACTAAGTCCAGAACAATGGAGACTACAACTGATCCCATTTTAGAGAGAGCGTAACTGAGGCCCAAAATTCTGTATTGCCATGCCCCAAGATTGAAATTCAGACACTGGATTAAAATATCCAACCCCTTGCACTACAAAGGCTATTGTTTACTGAGTGGTTATTTTATGTAAAACATTGTTTTAATCTTACATTAATAGCATTTAGTCTTCATAATAAATATATTAAATAGGTACTATTATTATAAAGATGTGCAAACTGAGGTGCAAAGATGAAGTTTGCCTAAAATTACCCAAGTAGTAAGTGATCAAGTCAGGATTCCAACCCAGTGCAAGCCCGAGAGCCCAGCTGTTGAACTATTGCACATTATTGCTTGCCCATTGCTGCACACTTAAAAAACGACCCTGGAGACTGGAGAAGAAATAAGTACTCACTCTATTACTTTTTCAATTGTTCTTCCATTACATTTGAGAATGAGCTGGTCACATCCTCACCTACATGGCCCCATGAATATCACACCGGCTATGGGCAGATGCACCAGAAAATTCACCAGGGACAGGTGACTGTTCCAAAAACTTAGGGATCATAAGTCATTACAAACTCCTGCCATAGATTATGGCTCAGCTAAAGAGTTGCTTCTTTCCCACCATATAGTCCCGTGGTAGGAACCTGAAAAAATATTATTTCACGTAATCCTCAAACCATCTTTACCAAATTAGTATTTTGGGCTTTACTTTACAAATTAAGAAAGAAGGAGAGAATCAGAGAGTTAAGGGGGACTTCCCTAAGGTTACATAGCAAGTTAAGTAGCAAAATCAGATGGCTCAGTTCGAAAACCAGTAAATCCCAGAATTTTCTGTGTAGGTTTAATTTGTGCTTTGCGAATCTCAGTGGAGAAAAAATGGTCAAGAGAACTGAAAACAGTTAAAACCATCTCATTGATTTACATTTAAAGGGGCAGGAAGTTGATATCAGGAAAGCCAGAGGACAGGGAAAGAGAGAAGAGCCAGAGTGCAGGCAACTTTAGGAGAAGACGTACTCAGAATTTTAATGGATAAAAAGTGGGAATATTAGGTAACTACCATCTGTGATGTGTGAAATATTGGAAAAGAGATGTGGGAGAGGGAATTTTCACAGAGTATTCTGTATACCACATATGGACTTCCCCTTTCATGCATATTCATGACATTTCAGTAAAGGTTTAAACTGTTTTCCATGCGTTGGGGGATACCTGACTGGTAGCAGCCTAGCCTTTGGTAGACTGCATGAGCCTCTTGTGGAATTTTGCATATCACACAGAAAGAAATAGTTAATCCTGGAACCAAACCCAGACCTCTCTGAGCCCCAAACTCATGTCTCCTTTACCACACACTAGTGATTTCTAAATGCTCAAGCAGACAAAATATCCATAGTTTCCTCTGGCTCATACAGTTTTTGAAGTTTCCAATTGCTACTTCGACCAGATACTGTGGTTTGGGCTAGAGTCAAATGTAGAGTTTTCAGAAACTTAATTCTGTCAACTTGGCAAAGGGAAAAAAATAAAACAATTGCAATAATATTAGAAGAAGAAAGCTAATCATCCTAGGATGCCCTCCATTCATCTGCATTTTGTGATTTCTTGTTATGTCCGAACCATTTATTCAGGCATAGAGAAGAACCACATGAATGCACTTTATAGATGTTTTAAGGAGTTTTCTAGCGCAATTTTGACTCTACTTGATTGTAATTTTAGTGACTGATTTGACAACATGCAACTCCACTAAATGTCAAACCCAGTGCAGCGTGCAAGCAGGAGCAGCAGGTCCCAATAATGCACTTGAGAAGAAGGTAGCCTACTGTGTGCCTGGAACATAGTTAGTGCTCAATAAATGTTTGTTAAATGAATGAAGAACAAATAAATCATCAACTATCCTTTCAGAATACCCATCCTATACAATGGAAATTACTTCTCCTTTCCCCATCTTCAGCCCTTCCCCCAATTCCAATGTAGTAGTATCTTGATGCTACCTTTAAAATTTTGTCTTTTTACCATCCCTTCCAGTCAAAATTTATTACCCTGGGTCCCTTTTAGTTAGGACTTCCCTTGGGATAATGGCTTGAATAGTAGCCCCTTCCAAAAGTACATGTCCATGTTCTCACCCCTGGAACCTATAAATATGAACATATTTGGGAAAAGTATCTTTGCAGACGTAATTAAGTTAAGGACCTTGAGGTGAGATCATCCTGGATTTAGGGTAGGCCCTAAATCTAATGTCAAGTGTCCTTCTAAAAGAAAGACAGAAGGATATTTGAGACAGAGAGACAACGAAGAGAAGGTAATATGAATATGAAGGCAGACACTGGAGTGATATGTCTATAAGTCAAGGAAAAACAAAGATTTCTGGCAGTCCTCAGAAGCTAGGAGAGAGGAATGAAACAAATTCTCCCTTAGGGCTTCCAGAAGGAACCTACCCTGCTGACACCTTGGTTTTGGACTTCTGGCCTCCAGAATTGAGACAAAATAAATTTCTGTTGTTTTAAGCTACCAAGTTTGTAGTAATTTTTACAGCAGCCCCAGGAAACTGATACATTTGGCAATTGCATCGTCTGTCTCAGTCCAATCTTAATAAACAATTTATATTATAATACTCTTAACAAAGGAATGCTGGAGATAAAAAACCTATAAAGAGGAATTCTCCATCTCAAGTAGCAAACATTTCAAAAGTGTTGGTGGAAAAGATATTCTGGAGGTGTGGTGGTAATTTCAGATGCACCCTCCAATTTACATTAGGTGGGCAACTGTCATAGATACTTATGAAAAAAGAGAGCCATGCGAGACTACACAATCTGAAATGCTGCATAGGCGATCAGTATGAAGGGCAACTCAGAATTTGTTCTTACTTCATATTCATGTTACTTAATAAAAGATACATATTTTATAGATGGGTTTAAGATAATTAGAATTTTCCCAATGACTTTGAAACAACATTTGATGTCTGTGTGTAGGTGAATTATAGCCTTTACAATCATGCGGCATAGCATTTGTCAATGGCATAATCTCATAACGGCCTCTTACATAATTGCTGCACTCTTCCAGTGAGAACCAAATTATAGCATACATAAATATGATATCTTAGCATCATGTTCTCATATAGCACTCTGTGGAAGCTAGACAAACTCTTCTTTCAAGGGAGGTGAGTTTCTATTGGTGAGGCTATTTTGATTCCACTGTATTTGCTATGCAGCTGAATTGGTTTCATAAAATCATTGAACTTAGGGGGTCACAAATTCAATCTAACCCTCCCACACCTCCATTGTACTGATGAGAAAACTGAGGCTTATCTAAGAGCATACAGTTAGCTAGAGGTAAAGTGGCTACTCCTATGCTCTTATTGAGTAGAAAACTATTACTCTTCCATGTGGGAATTTCTTGAGTATTTCCTTGTATGTCCTTGTAGGAAAGATCTAGAAGAAGTGGTGAGGAAAAATGGAGTACCAATGTAGCTGGCTAAACCAGCAAATAGCCTGCAGAGTAGAAATGTGATAGAGGAAGACACCAGATTTTTTCAGTGTCAAAGTAGGACCTAGAATTCTGGGGATCTTCACTCCCAAGTTAGTACTGTTTTCATTATGGCAGTTTACCTCCCCTTCATTTATAATTTCTCATAGAATTATAGCTTCTTAGAGCTAGATTACTCAGTGGCCCCAACTTTTGTTCCACTATAGCACAAATGATACAATCCGATGAATAGAATGGTTTACTAGCTACCAAGGCAGGGGATACGCGTCAAGGTCTGGTAGAACCCTACCTGTTGGCTTAAATTGAATGTATGGGATGATTGTGGAAAGTTAGATAAAGACCTCCTGGAGATTCTGATCACCTCTCCCCTTTCCTTTCTATGAGTCACCAAGTTTGATGTTCCTTGCAAATCAACAATATGTGCCAAAGCAATTATTTAAAAGGTTTTTTATAAATAACAATTTTCCAAAGTACAGACACCCTTTGGAGTTATGATACAATTATCATGAATCTCTGCAAAATTTGGGTGTCCTTAGTGGACCATCTCATCTGGTTGAGTACAAAATATATCTAAATATACCTCATTGTTTTCAATCTCTAAACAAGCTATGAAAAGAAAGGACAGAGTAACAACATGTATAGCAAATTATTAATATTAGAATATACAAATTACAATTGGAATTATTACTGTTTTAAGCATTAATGTGGATTTTGAGGTGAAAATAATGGGTCTTCATAAACTGGTAGGACTGAAGATTTGTATATACTTTCCAGTAGTGTAGTAAATGTTTACCAATCAGCTCTCCAGAAGAAGGGGTAGGGAAGCTCTGACCTGTAGCATTTGCTGATTCCCACAGTGTAAATACTTCCACCTGGCTGATTTCAAAATACCAACATGACATCAATGGACATGAAGTTGGGAAGAAATGAAGACAACTGGCTCTCATGAGGGGCTACAAGCTGGCTCCAGCCACTGACCTTTTCTAAAAATACATATGAAAAGTGTTTACAATTTGCCTACCATCTGATTCAGACAGTCGACTCTTAGGAATGTAGTCTCAAAAACAGTCAAAGAAGCTAGCTGAATTGAAGCCCTACAACTACACACATACAGAAGAAGCCACCTCAAGACTGGTAGGAGGAATAAATAAATAAATAAATACTGGTAGGAGGGACAGAGACACAGAACAGGCTGGACCCACACCTGCACGTGACCATTAAAAATCAGGAAAGATATCTCAGTTGTGGAAGTACCCCCTGAGGAGCTAAGGGTCTCAGCACCATACCAGGCTCCACAGCCCAGGGTGTCAGTGACTGTGATTGGATGGCCATCAGCTGTGGCTAGTTCGCCGTCAGCTGTAACCAGTGAGCCATTGGCCACTAATGTAAATACCATGGCTACGCTAGCAGCAAATGGGGGCTAGCAAGAAGATGGTGGCTGAGGTAGCAAGAGCGGATTGCAGTTAGCAAGTGAGGTTGGATGCCAGAGAGACATGGACGGCAGGTTGCAGATAGTGTGGCTCCTGCTTCCTGTGTCTCCAACCCAGCCACCAGCTAGAATATAGTGGTATGACTCCCCTATCTTTGGCTCTGTGGGTGTTCCTTTTTGGCCTCACCATATCCTGCATTCTTATGTGGGGAGTGGGAGCTGAGACCCCGCATGCCACCCTGCGTGACAGATATGTTTAAAGATCTTGAGATAGGAGATTATCCTGGATTATCTGGTGGGCCCAATGCAATCACAAGAGTCCCTATAAAAAAGGAGATATAAAGGTTAGATTCAAAGAAGTTGATACGGCAATAGAAACAGAAATCTGAGTGATGTAGTCCTGAGCTAACGAATGTGAACAGCCTCTAGAAGCTGGAAAAGGCAAGGAATAAATGGACTCTGCCCTAGAGCCTCCAGAAGGAACACAGCTCTATGAATACCTTGACTTTAGACCCTAAACCTGTTTCAGACTGCTGACCTCCAGAACTACAAGATAATAAATGTGTGTTGTTTTAAGCCACTAAATTTGTTGTAATTTGTTAATTTGTAGATATGCATTTAATCTACATATTTTATACTAAAGAAAACATGGCATGTTATAACTTCCAAGTATGCATCAGGAGAATGCGTGCTACGGAAATGATGGTCACTGGAATTATTAAATTTAGGTCAAGTGTTTCATGGACTATGTCCCTTAAAACTTCAGATCTTTCTAAGGCTACATCCTGGACTGGGTTTCCTCAGTAGTGTTCTACTCCTCTGTTTCTGAAGTGCTTAGAACAGGAATCAGCAAAATTTTTCTAAACAGAGCCAGCTAGTAAAAGTTTTAGGCTTTGTGGGCCATATGCTTTCTGTCACAACTACTTAATTTCACCCTTGCAGCACAAAAGCAGACAATGCATAACAAATGAGCTTAGCTGTGTTTCAATAAAACTTTATTTGTACACACTGAAATTTGAGTTTTGTATAAGTTTCACATGGCTGCCTTTTAATCAACCATTTAAAACTATTACACTATTCTTAAAGGCTCTTGAGCTGTACAAAATCAGGCAGCACGCCGGCTTTGGCCTGCAGGCCAGTTTGCCAACCCTTGTTGCAAACCTGGCTATGCCCACCGCAACTACTCTAAAATTTTCACCATGCTAAAGACTTGGTGACACAGCCACGATGGGAAGTTGCCTCTCAAAGTCCAATGTTTCCTGGAAGAGGAGGGAATGATTTCTCTTTTGTCTTCTCTACCTAGCACTCGGCCCTTCATAGTCTAGCTGCCACTTAACCTTCCAGCTCCATCTCTTCCTCCTTCTACCCCCAAACTGGCTTCCACATGCCACATAACCTGCCTTTAGTCACATCTGACTGCTTGCCTTTCCCTAAATAATTCAAGAAGCTATAAATCTCCACAGCTTTGCTCATGCTGTCCCCTCCAACTAGAATAACCTCCTCACATCTCTACCTCATAGTTCCGGCTTATTCCTCAAGACCCAGTTCAATGATACTTATTCTTTCCCCAGAAAAGTGAGGTGAGGACAATGACTGGCACACGGTCAACATGCACAGAACTGGGTAAATGAAGGCACACACCCAGGTGGGGTGTCCTGGCTGATGAAAAAGGGGCTTTCGACAGGTACGGCAGAGTGTAAGGTGCTCCATCCACAAAGTGACGATGACAGAAATGGAAGGTGAGGAGAGAGTACGGAGACACACAGCTGACTTCTCAGTACTGCCAAAGCCTACTCTGTCCCGAGGGATGGGAGTAGTTTGTCTCAATGAGCAGAATGGTTCTGTGATGCTGAACTCCGGGGCGTGTGCTACTGCGGCAGCTGGCTTCAGACTCGCCTTCTCCTTGGCACCTGCTTAGGTGACACCACTGGGATTTCATGGGAACTCGTACAGGGCTGGTCCTTAACATTTTAATAAAAAAAAATCCCAATCTCTTTTTCTTTTCTTTTTTAAAGCTAAAATAAATGTGGAATCTATAAAAAAAACTTATTCCTAATCAACAACTTTCAATAAGGTGAAAGAAATGAAAAGATTAATTTTTAGGAAGGACAGTGAAAGGGAAAATTGCAAACAAATGAAGGTGTTGTCATCTTTTTTAATTTTGTAAAGATAAAAATGGCAATATGATGTAATCATGAAAGAGTAGTGAGTCACCGCTGTTATGTCAACATGAGCCATCTTTATTTGATTATTTTCTAATTTAAAAAGCAAAATTCTATGATCCTAAAGTTTTAAGTGGACTAGACGGTTTCAGATTCTAACACCATACAGATGTCAAACTTTTTATTTTTAACAAAATTTTACTAACATTTCCTAAAAATGAAGACTGACTAGAACCTAGCTTTGCTAACAATGTTCCAACTCTGCTCTCCATATCTCAATTTCACTCATATTTTCTGTACAAAATATACCAGCTGCTTGTTTCTTGCATTTTTCTGTTATGAATTCCTGAAGATTATTCTAAGATAATGAGGCAATTGCAGAAAGTTTTGCATTTATTTTCTGCTTTGATAACATTGTAGTTTGCACTCACAAAAATTTTAAGCCAAGAATTTCTGATGTAAATCTAACAGTTTAGCCATTAATGATCATTAGTGTCACATCTAAGAAACAATCTGGTTGTTGTTATTTATTAAAAACAATCAAAATGTGCCATTATGGTCCTAATTACAATATTTACTCAGATGGCCTTATTTATTCACAAGAAAAAATAATGCCAGACAGCTGCTAGAACTTCTACACTAGACATGTGAGAAACATGAAGTCCCAGTATGGTAGAATGATGTCCTTGAAGAGGAATACATTTATAGAACATTGTTGACAATAATAATAAAACCTTATTAATGCATTGATTGCACTTTCATATATATGAGATCTTACAATTACATTTGCAAACTCATTCTATAAAGTGCTATACTCTGGAGTCTAGAAACCCAAAAATCAAGGTGTCAGCAAGACTGGTTCCTTCTTGGGTACCCAGAGGGAGAATCTATTCAATGTCTCACTCTTAGTTTGTGGCATTTACTAACAATCCTTGAAATTCTTGGTTTGTGGCAGCATAATTCCAATCTCTGCCTCTATTGTTATGTGACATTCTTCCTGCATGTCTGTCTGTGTCTCTTCTCCTCTTATAGGGACACTAGTCGTATTGGATTAGGGTCCATCCTAATGACATCGTTATACCTTGGCTACATCTGCAAGGACCCTATTTTCAAATCAGGTCATATTCACAGGTATTGGAAATTAGAACTTCAACATATCGTTTCAGGGAACACAATTTAATGTACCACACTTTCTAAAGACTTTATGGAAGGCATGCTCCAGCAAAATAAATGAATGAACCAAAAACAAAGAAGACCGAAGATCCCCGGTAATGTCAAGTTCCAGGATGATAACTAAAGCATGTGCCCAGGATAACAGCTAGGTAAGAGAACTAAAAAGCAACCAATCCATTTCAGAGATGCAGAGAAAAGGATGAAGGGCTCTGAGAGGAAGTAAGGGAAATTTATGAACCACTTGATTTTTTTAAGCAAGTTGGAAAAAAAATATTTTACGAGACATAAAATATATCTAAGGGCAAAATTAAGGATAAGCACACAAAAATATGCACGTCTTAAAAAGTAGCAATTAACTCTAGAACAAATGAAATGTTACACAAAAAAGGCGGGGGGGAAATAATCATTTAAAATTTCTTGGCTCTGCAGTGAATAATATTTACATGACCTTAATAATGTAAGTCTTAAATATTGACTTAATCAAGACATTTTTTTGGAAGGACAAAGAGTGGAAAGTGAGTGACATTTAAAAGGGCAAAATTCTCATCTATCATAACAGGAAATCAATAGATGATGTGAAAATGACAATAAGTCAAGAAATATCATTATAAGCATAATCTTAAGAAGTACATAGATCAATACAAAACAAAATAGCTAAAAGATAGTTAAAATGTTTGCCTTTGCCTCTAGGGAATGCAGCTGGGGTGGCAAGTGTGATTGGTACAAGAGATTACTATTTGGGATTAGAATACTTGTGGTACTATTTGACTTTATTTAAAATGTTTTCAAAGCATTTTTAAAGGGAAGAATTAATAAGAGGGGTAAATGTGGGCTCTGTGTGAAATCTAACCCAGTTTCCTCAGAAAATTATTTCTTCTTTTATTGAACCCCAATAACATTTTGTACATTGTGCCATTATAGCCCTTCTCACATTTTACAGCCATTTTATTAGCCCTGTGGCCTTCTCCTCTGGCTCCTTCTTTCTATCGCTTCTAGTCCACCACCATTTTTAAGTTCTTCCAGTCACAACAAGAACAATTCATTTGCAGTTCTGCCTCTTCTACTCTTAACTGTGAGATCCTGGAGTTTCTTAGTCATTTGTGTCTCCGTAATGAGTCCAAAATGCAGAATGTAGTAGGTGTTCAATGAATATTTATTGAATAATTATATTAAATAAAGTATTGAATAAATAAATGAATCTCTATTTCTGAAAATCTCAATGGTGCCAACAAATGCATTTTCCGATCCATTAAAGATTAATATAGAAGACAGCAAAGTTTCCCGTAAGAACTGTTATCTGTTCCTTTGGAAAAGTTTTAGTTGTTTTATTACAATGTAAAAGGGCAAGGTTGTTTAATATAAGTTGCTTGGGAATTCCACATACCCATCAAAACGTTTAGATGTCTGAGAGCTGCAGATTCCCAAACTCATTATCACTGAAAATCAGCTTTAAACAGTACACCAGTACAGCTACATGTGACTGTAACTGTTATAAGGCCCCCTATAGGTGGCGAGACTACTTCACCAGAGAGGTATCTCCTGAGCACCTTCCTTAAAATTATCACCCTAACCCCCTCATCACCACTACCAGAACTTCCTGTAACTTCCTGTCACTTCCTCCTCTTCTTTTCCCTATAGTACTTACCTACAACCAGAGAAGTTCAGCTGAGCTTTGGTGTCCAGAGTCTTTATTGGGGCACCATGGTCAACACAAGAACTTTCTGGAGTGCTGGATATGTTCTATACCTTGACATGGGTAATGGTTACACAGTATACACTTGTAAAATCCTTGAGCTATATATTTAAAATTTGTAAATTCTACTGTATATAGATTACACTTCAATAAAGTTAGCATTAAAAAATTAAGAGTTAAAAAATTAAATTTGTGCAGTTTTCTGTGTTATACTCAGAATGTGGCAATAAGACTTAAAAAAAAAAAATATGATGCACCTAGCAAATCTCCGCCTGTGAGTAGTTATTACAGATTGAATGCTTGCATTCTCTCAAAATTCGTATGTTGAAATCCTAACCCCAAGGTGACTGGATTTGGAGATGGGGCCACTAAGGAAATAATTAAGGTTGAATAAAGTAATAAGGTGGGGTTCTGATCTGATAGGATTAGTGTCAAAAGAGACACCAAAGAGCTCTCTCTCTCTCTCTCTCTCAACACAAAGACAAGATCAAATGAGCAAACAATAAGATGACAGCTGCCTGCAAGCCAGAGAAGAGGCGTCAGAATGCAACCTACCTGGCCATTCACTTGACCTTTAACTTCCAGACTCCAGAGCCATGAGAAATAAAATTCTATTGTTTAAGCTACTCAGTCTGTGGTATATTGGTACAGCAGCACAAACTGAAAAATGCAGTAGTGTAATTACAAACAGACCCAGATACTGTGTCCCGAAATCCATCACTGTGTTGGAGCTGAGGCCACTCTCCCCACCAGCTGCTCCACACTAACCATTGAACATGACAGGGTTTCTGAAGCAGACCTGTTTCTGGGAGAGGTAGGACTCCTCTGATGGGCCACTTGGGTTCCAAACTCCCTGTCAGCCTTACCAAAACTTTCTTAGACCTGCACCACAGTCTAAGATTTTTCCTTCCCTCTCTCTCTTCCACAGCAGTCAGACCTGCATTGCAGCCTGACAGCTTCCGCAATCTCCTCCAGCAACTTCCCCATTTTCTCTCACAGATGTTTTCCCCCAATAAATCTTTTGCATATAAAATACCATTATGGCATTTGCTTCTCAGAGCACCTAAACTAACCTAATTCCTTAGAAAAAGGAAAACAGATCAAGTCAACAAGTTATGTGGTAGGAAAAAATATCAGCTGCCAGTTAAAAAAAAATAGTTAGAATATTACAGAAAACTTAAACATCCACCACATCTAAAAGAAACTTGCCTGTTTATTCACTTAAAGTGGTGTTGACTGTGAGATCGAATGGAACTGAGCTTTTTTGAAACCATTGTTTCTTTGAAATTTTGGTTTATTGAAAACTGGGAATCAGTCTCAAAATACTTGTTTTAGCTTCTCATCACAACTCTACTTGAGTCTTAAACAAACCAAAACAAATTGACAGTCTTAGTCATCGTCCATTATCAAAGACATGCTAATAAAGGTGTTGAAAAAAATAGGTCACAGAGATCATGAGTCAGGACATTTTGCAACCAAAGACCTTGAGAGACTGGCTGTATCTGGATGGCTCTGGAAAAAATCTCACCTTACATAATTACTTAAAGTAATTCAGTCCATCAGCTACTTCAGGCAGAAAGTGGGTAACAACAGCACTTAATCTCATCTTGTCTTGCCAATGACTCCTTACTGCAGCTTTAGTCCGAAGGATGGGATGTTGTGTCACGACCCATTTGGAGCAGTGATTCTGCGATCACAGCAGCACAGCATAACATCGGTCAGCACATCATCAACTTTCTTCTTCTAAGAACTCTGAAGAGTCATGTCATGCGGAACACTTTGTGCTTCCTAAGCTCTGGGACAGAAAACTTAAAGACATTGGATCTTCTTCTTAACTAGTTGGTCATGTCTTCCAACTTAGAGCTGCAGTTCACTTTGGGGTTGTTGTTTCATAAAAACAAAAGAAAAGGATTCAGGGAATCCAAAGGTTTTGTTTCCCTAGAGATAAAGGATAACCTATTTTGGTTTAGGCGGACTCTCTAAAACAGATGTTTATTCTCTGACTGTAGGACAAAAAATGTTGTATTTCCCTAGTACTTTCTTCTCTCATTCGATCTCACTCCCTTTCCTTTATCCTCAAGCCTCCAGCACCTCCTCTCTATCTTCACTCACAGTTGAAGATGCTGCTTCCCTCTCCCCTGAGAAAATTGAAGCAATCAGCAGAGAACGCCCACATACTCCTATCATCACAGATTCATGTCTACCAGCATCGTATACATACACTCTGCCATCTTGTTCCTAAACAGACTGTCCATGCTCATACTGAAAGCTAAGTTCTCCCATTCTCACTTTCGCAAGGCTGTAACATTTCTTTGTCCTCTCCTACATCACCAGCTTTCCCACTGCTGCTGGATCATTCTATTCAACATGCAGACATGCTATTGTTTTGCCAGTCTTTAGAAACAACAACCACATCCACAACAACAACAACAAAAAGCTTTTAATCCCCTTACCCTCAGAAACTGCTTCATACTTCTGCTTCCCTTCCTAGCATCATAATGCCTCAGACATACCGTCTGTATTCACTGTCTTGAATTCCTCTCTCTCCAGTGAGACTTCTGTCCCACACCACCACAACTGCTCTTGTCAAGGTCAACAGTGACCACAGCAAAGCTGAATCTGAGATTAATTCTTTTCTTTTCTTTTTAATTTTTATTTATTTATTTATTTTTTTAATTAGTTTCAGGTGCACAAGACAAAGCAAAACTTAGACGTTTATAATTTATATCCCTCACACTGTGTGAACCCCCCTCCCCCCATCCACTATCCCTCTGTACGTTCCCAAAACCTCTCACCTTCCCCTTATCCCCACCCCCCCGCCCCTCTAGCAACCCTCTGTTTTTCCTCCATGTTTCCAAAACTGTTTCTGATTAGTTCATTCACTTATTCTTTTCTTTAGATTCCGCATATAAGTGAGATCATATGGTATTTGTCTTTCTCTTTCTGACTTATTTCACTTAACATAATGTTCTCTAGGTCCATCCATGTTGTTGCAAATGGTAAGATTTCTTTCTTCTTTATGGCTGCGTAATACTCCATGAGATTAATTCTTAATCCTCATCTTATTTGACCTTGTTAGACACTCCCACCCCCTTGACATACCTTTTCACTTGACTTTCAGGCTCTCACACACTCCTGAATTCTGTCCCACCTCAGTCTCCTCTGCTGGGTGTTCTCCCCTTGTTGGAGCACCACCGGACCCAGCTTGTACCTGTGCTGTTCTCCATCAACATTGACTCTGTTGGTGATACCACCCAGTGTCATAGCTTTAAGTAACGTCTATATCCCAATGATTCTCAAATTTACATCTCTATCCTGGACCTCTCCCTTGCACTTCAGACTCACATCCACTCACCTGCTTCACACATCCACTTGAATGTCTAAAAGCAATCTGAACTGAACATCTCAAATAAAAAACAAAAAAATCTGACCATCTCCATCTCAAATAATGGCAACTCAATCCTTCTAGCTGCTCAGGCCAAAAATCTTAAGTCCTCTTCTTTTCTCTTACTCCCCTATTCAATTGTCATAAATTCCTCAATATTTCTACTGCGGCTGCTCCAAGCCACCATCACATCTTATCAGGATTATTGCAGTAGCTTCCTAACTGATCATCCCACTTCCACCTTTGCTCGTCTCCAATCAACTTTCAACATGGCGGGAAATTATTTTTAAATGGAATCCAAATTGTCACTTTTGTGCTCAAAACACTCCAGTGGCTCTGACTTCTTTGAAAATAAAAGTAAAAGTCCTCTACATAAAATGGCCTCTTCTTTGTTCTGATCTCTTATTAACCCCTTCACTCAGCCTCAGTCCAGCCACACTGATCACCTTACTTTTCCTCAAATCTACACAGCATGCTTTTACCCCGGGTGTCTTTGCACGGATTATTTTCTCTGGGTGAATTGCTCTTTCTTCAGATGGTATTCCAAGCTCCCTCGTCCCAATATGTCCCTTTTTGTGCTTTGGTTTCCCTATTGGTAAACTGATAAATTTGAGATAACAAAACCACCCAACTCATATGTACATAGGTGAAACTGTTTTGGCATCACTAGAATCATACTACGTATGTTATTCTGGAATTGTCTTTTCAACTTTAAAGTTAGTCCTTGAAATGCCACATATCACTTCATATGATCTTCTCATGTTTAACCTCACTTATTTTATCTGCTGCATTGTATTCCACAGTATAGATATATAATGTTAATTTATTTATAAGGATGCTCAGATTATAATCTATATTCCCTTATCAAAAACAATTCTCCAAGGTCTCTTTGTGCACAAAATACAAGTATTTCTTTAGGATAAATATCTAAAAGTGTAATTGTTGGGTTAAGGCATATATATATATATATATATATATATACACATATATATGTGTATATATATGTTGTTTTTTTCTTTTTTTCTCATGGTGCTTTCCAGTACCTCCAGAATAATTGAAAAATCATTAGTGGAAACAGGAATGTTTCCAGTGGATGTATGTCATTGTTTTCAGTGCCCAGCATCTAAGCCCCTTTCTAGGTTTGAGGAATTACCCACATTATGTCTTGGTAGACAAAGATCATCTCCTCTAAGGTAAAAATGCTAGGTATTTATGTTGTCAGCCCCTCTTGTAGCTAGGGCACAAGCATGTGACCTGGGCTCTGTCATTCAGATGCACCCATGCTAAGAGTTGGTGATGTAAAAAGGAAAGCAAGGGATTCTCTCATTCTTGTGCCATTTGGAGCAATTATAGCCACACATTTGAGCTCTTGGTGCAGAAGTGGCAGTGGTACAAACAAATGATTTGGGGGGGTTAA
Source organism: Rhinolophus sinicus (assembly GCF_036562045.2). NCBI lineage: Eukaryota > Metazoa > Chordata > Mammalia > Chiroptera > Rhinolophidae > Rhinolophus > Rhinolophus sinicus. The sequence goes on from NC_133754.1 coordinate 147,597,959, forward strand.
CCCTTCGACACCTTTTTCTATTTCTGCTGAGGTAGTTTTGTAATGTTTTTTTTTAATCTGTTCATCTATCTTATTCACTTATGGGACCTTCGTTAATATCTCTTGCAAGTGTTTTATAAATATCTGGGGAGACAATTTTTATTAGATTTATTGCTAGTATTTGAAAATTTTAATGATATTATAAATAACACATTTTAATCTTTTTCAACTTGTGAATATATAGAAAGGCAATTGATTTATTTTATTTCACTCATTATATTAATAGTTTATCTGTAAAGTATTTTTAAATTTCTACACACAAAATCATATCATCTGTGAATAATAAGAGTGCTATTTTTTCTCTTCCATTTCCCATACCTTTAACATTTTTCTTATTTCACCAGTTAAGGCCTCCAGTACAAGGTTGAATAAAAGTAATTTTAGAAAACATCTTCATCTCATTACCAGTTTTAGAAGAAAATTTCACATCAGATGTAACATTTGTTTTATTTGGTTTGGGAGGTTTAGTTATTTAGATTTATCAAATGAAGCATGCTTTCTCTTATTTAAGATTGATTTTAATTATTAATAGATGTTGAGTTTATACTGAATGCTCTTTCTGCATCTACCAAAATGACCATATGATTTTCACCTTTATTCTGTTAATTTGGTGAATTACATTGACTGATTTTTGCATGTTAACCCAGACGCACATTCTCCAAATAAACCACATTTGGTTCTCCTAAGTATCAATAGATTTGATTTGTTAATAATTTGTTCTTTGCAGATTTGGGGATCAAGATTGTGTAAGTACCAAAAACTTTTTGGAAAGTTTTTATTTTTTTCCTCTTGTTTGGAGGAGTTTGTGTTACATTTCACTATTTCTTCCTCTGATGAGGATTCCTTCGTGATTATGTTCCATCTTGTTCTGCTTTAAGAGTTTTTCTTTAAGGGGAGAGATTTGTTTGTGGAAATGTTTTTGATTACACATTCAATCTCTTCAACAGATATAGAACTGTGCGGAGTTTACATTTCTTGTAGCAGTTTTGGGTAAGTTCTGTGCTTTTAATAATATTTCTACTTCATCTAAATTTTCAAATTTATTGGCATGAATTTGCCTGTGATATCCTTTATATATATTTAGAAATTTTGTTTTTTAGAGCAGTTTTAGGTTCTCTGCAAAATTGAGAGGAAGATACAAAGATTTCCTGTCTTCTCCCTGCTCTCTGCTTATACACACACAACCTCCTTCACTATCAACAACGCTCCCCCACCACCAGAGTGGTGCATCTGTTATAATCCATGAACCTAAATTGATAGATCATAATCACCCAAAGTCCACAGTTTACATTAGAGCTCCCTCTTGGTGTTGTTCAGTCTATGGGTTTGGACAAATGTATGATGACATATATCTATCACTATAACATCATACAGAGTATTTTCACTACCTTAAAAAATCCTCTGTGCTTCCTTTTATCTTTTTAATATCTGAATGATATATCCTCCTTATATTTCTAATACTGGTTATAATCACTTGCTCTCTTTATTTCTTGGTCAGATAATAGAGATCGGCAGCTTTGGGGCTGTTCACAAGGTAAACTCTCTCTTCTGTGCTAATAGACAGAAAGCCTACCTGAAAATACAGCTTGTCTCTGTGATTCCTTGTTCAGCCCTGACAGCCCTTCTTCATGCAAAGCATGAGAACCCATGTACCCATCCTGGCATTGCTGGTTTCATTGGTTTTGCCTCTCAAGTGTAGCATTCACTTTGGAGAACTGTGCTTTGTCAGTTTGATTCGACTTCTCCAGTCACAGGGATCAGATTGGCATCTTCCTCCATCCCTGTTTACCTTCTACTGTATTTGTTAGTGGTTTGTCCTATACTGTGATTGAGTTACAGCTGTGCCTGAAAGGTTCATTGAAGATAGTGTTTGTGTTTGTGTTTCTCTGGATTTTTTTTTTAATTAGTTATTTGGGTGGGGGGAGGGGGGTGGGAAGTTGTTTTGGTTGCTGTTGCCTTTGGAAAATTTCCAAGAACAGAGATAGGAAAATATCACCCTTTGTCCACCTTCTAAATGTGACCAGATGAATGTCATATTCAACCTGGTAGGATTTTACTGGGATACACTGAATGTAAAAATATATTAGGTTGGTACAAAAGTAATTGCGGTTTTGCAATTATTTTTAAACTTTTAACCCACAATTACTTTTGCGCCAGCCTATATTTGAGGAGGATTACCATTTTCAAAATAGTAAATTTTTCAATTCAGGAATATGGTATTTTGCATCATGTATTTAGGTCTCCTTTTACATATTCTAATAACATTTTACAGTGTTGTTGCTATTGCTTTCAGATAGTATTACACAAATATCTTCAAGTATATTCTTAGCCATTTCATATTTTTATTTCTATTGAGCATGGTATGATCTAGTTGGTTATGGTCATTTATAAAAAAAATTCTATTACTTTCTGCATTTTAATCTTTTATCCAATTGCTCTAGTAGAATTCTGTCAATGTGCCATTTTATTGTTTTGGATCATCTAAAAAGATAACCATGTTGTCAGCAAATGCAATAATCATTGTTTCCTCTTTCTTTCAAATATTTTCCTGCCTGATTTATTTTTGTGTGTTACTGCATTGGCCAAAACATATAGTAAAAGTGGTAGCAATTAGCATTCTTATGTTGGTTCCAAAGGTAAAGAAAATGCTTTCAGTGCTTCATCATTATATATGACTTTTGCTGTAGGTTTCTAAGAGGCACTCTTTACAAAATTTGGAAAGTTTCCTTCCAGTCTTCATTTTTAACATGAATTGGTGTTGAATTTTATCAAATATTTTTTCAATATCCATTAAGATAATATGTAATTTTTCTTCTTTGAACTTTTAATTAACTAGTGAATTAACAGTTTACCTAATACTGAAACTTCCTTGTGTTTCTACTATAAGCCTTATGTGTGTTACATGAAATTGAGTTGGCTCTGATGCCTCTCAACCCTATGAATGCGTGACGTCCTCAATGTCCTGTTTCAATAACCCTCATTGTGTCCTAGATTATGGAGATGCTTAAAATTAGTCAGACAAGTATAGATTTGCTAACATAGATAATAAGGCACTGTTGTTTAAGGAGCAGATTAATTTTCTGGAAGAAGTCAAGATGAGTTGCCTGGGAAAAAAAATCAGCACCAAAAAATTCTCCTATTAGATCTAAATTAATTGCATGGAAAGAGAATGTTTATAGAGTTTGGGGGTTGTTCGTTTTTTTATGCTGCTAATATAATTCTTCTTGGGGTACTGAAGACAATTGGAGAAACTGAAGGTGAGTGGATGTAATCCAAAGACAAGTGGAGGGACTGGTCTTTACTGTGAAGGCAAGAGATTAAAGCATGTTCAAGTGTAGGTTGGTTTGCCAGTTTTGATGAGTGGGGAAGATCAGGGACTTTGAGTCTAAGAGTGAGGTATCAGCTGAGAATGATGATGGGACAGGCTCATGGGATGTTTAAAGAGAAAGAAGGAAATAATATCAGGAAGAAGGAAACAAAATAAGATTAATATCAATTTGAGACTTAAGATCATGAATTTCCAGTGAACCCAGACTGTGCACTTGTGTGATTTTCTCCAGCAACACTGGACTGCTCAAATGGCGTTCCAGAGAAGACAGAGAGTAGGGTTTTTCCAAGGTTGGGGATTTGTCAGATAAATATGACAGAGAAGGGATAGAAAAGTTGACAGTATTTGTAAAGGACTGATTATGTTTAACTATGGAATCTACCTGAAGAGGAAGAAAATAAAACGAAGAAAATGTGATGGGAATCAATGGATTGGCTGTCAAAATAATGTCAAAGATTTATGGCCATGGGTTACCTGAGCAAGCTAACTGGAAGGATAGGAGGTAGTGGTCAGAGGGCAGGATATTTGAATTGAGACTTCAGATGGAATAGATTGTGGCAATGACAGGGTCCAAGGTATGACCATAGGACTAAGTGGCTGGATTAGAAGGAAGTTACTAATCATTAAGATGGATGACCACAAGAAACCCAGTTTAGCCCTAATAGCTTGTCCTTCCCTCTTCTGGCTAATTATCTTTGATGAGAGAAAAAGGAGCCATGACCCATGGTGGGCAAGAACCATGAAACCTCTGTTCGGTTATTACCCCTGGTGATGGCCTGCAATCCCTTTACTAAACGTGAATGGGTGTGTTTTTTAGGACATGGGATGACACCGCTATATGATATGAATGCATGACAAGTCTCATTTAATCCAAGATGGTAGGGTTAGGTGGTGTGCTGAGGTCTCTGAATGGGAGACTAAGAAGTGAGAAGGTGGCATGATGCCCTTCTGGGGCAGCGATGAAAGAGTTTAAAGGAGAAATGGAGAAATGAGGGAAATGAGGGCTGCTCCATCACTGTTGCCTTAAGGCCAGCCCTGGCCAATTTTTACATACTGCACACTGAATTTGGTATACATCGAAGAGGGTTTGTAGTCTAAAATAAGTCAGATACATTTGATTTTAGCATAATCAGTTCTTTTAATAACACCACAAATCATCTATTTCAGAAAGGACTACCCAAAAGGTTAACATACCTTTTTGTACCAACAATAGCTCTAAACAGGATCTGACTTCTTTGAAGAGATGAGAATAGAGTCTTTTTGTTACTCAGTGGCTGTGCAACAACAGAAAGATTAGTATGTACTTGTTAAATTATGAACAACAAAAGTAGCCTTCTGCCTTCCGGTGGCTGCTCAGGGCAGATACAACTCTACCTGAACCAGAAGTGCCCACTCAGCAATATGAGTGTATTAAACATCAATAATTTCTTTTTTTCCATACATTTTTAGTGTTAGGCTCAGTGTCTACCTCTGAAAATAAGCAAATGGAAAAAGATTAACTGAAAGTACATGATGTGGAAAAGATGTCCATTTTTCTTTACACATTTATCTAACAAATATTTATTGAGAACATCCTATGAACAGCACATTCTGCAGTCATTGTGGATGGAGACTACAGACAGTTCCAGCCTTCAAGAGATTACAGTTGAGTAAAGATGGAGGAACAATTATTTTCAATATTTGGGACATATAAATACTAAAATTCATTCATCATTCATTTCTTCCACAATTTTGTAAGCTTCATGCCAAGTACTTTGTTAAGCCCTATGAATTATATATATATATATATATATATATATATATAATATTATATTATATTATATTATATTATATTATATTATATTAATACCGGGGGTGCCAAAAATACGTATACACATGACTTGTATTCATCTTTTGTTATCGGTATATATTGAGTATTACAATTTTAATACAGTGTTTTTCTTTCTTAAAATGTGTATACATATTTTTGGCACCCTCTGTATATAATATATATGAGTCATATAGAGCAGATTATATGAGCAAAGAGGAGGTAATCCTGTCTAGTGTAATCGGGAAAGTCTCCTTCGAGGAGTTGCCCTTTGGTTGAATCTTGAATGCAGACCAGAAGCCCCAAGCAAAAAGGTAGGGGAAAACTTTCTGAGCAAAGCATCAGAATCAAGAAGTCACAATGCATTTGAGAAACTGCAAGTAGAATAGAATGGTTGGAGCTAACATGGGGTATGGGGGAGCAGTGAGAGAGGAAGCTGAGGAAGACACACACACACAAAAGTGTGCATCATGTTAAAGAATTTAAACTTTACTCTTGAGATGGTGGTAATCAGGGGAATAACATGATGGGGCTGCATTTTAGAGAGATTGTTTTACAGCAATAAGGAAATTGGCTTTGTGTCAAGCAAGACCAGGTGCCTGGAATACAATTACAAGCTCAATGCAATGATCCTGGCAAGAAATAATAAGGATCTGAACTAAGACAATGTCACTGAGGATAAAAGAGCAAAATAGAATGGACTTTAGAAGTATTTACCATGTTTTCCCGAAAGTAAGACTGTGTCTTATATTAATTTTGCTCCAAAAGACGCATTGGGGCTTACATTCAGGGGATGTCATCCTGAAAAACCATGCTAGGGCTTATTTTCTAGTCAGGTTTTATTTTCGGGGAAACACAGTAGTAGGAACAGACAGGACTTTGGTGAGTGGTTACAGGTAGAAGCTGAAGGATTAAAGGAGTCAAGGATGACTTCCAGGTGTCTGATTGTGGCATCATTAACTGATATAACAACATGAAAAGAAATATGCTTCAAGGAGATGCAGTTTTCAATGTATACGCACTGTGATGCAGTTTTTGTACTATGGGGAAAACAGCAGTAGAGCAGGGTATGTTAAACATGTAAGTTAAAAATGTAAATAAGAGACCTTATTAATGTCAAACTTTTGTTCCACTAGAGACTCTGTGAAGAGTATGGATAGACATGCTACACTGGGAGAAAATGTTTTCAAACCACATAACTTACAAAGGCCTTGTATCTAGAATACATAAAAAAAACTCTCCACATGTAGCAATCAACAAACAAACAATCCAATTAAAAATTGGCAAGATATTTCATCAAAGACGTGAAAAGGTATTTCACCAAAGAGGATATGTGGCAAATAAGCTCATGAAAAGATGTTCAACATTATTAATCATGTTAATGAAAATTAAAGAGAAATGAACATTCAAACCACAATAAGATATCATCAGACACCTATTAGAATGGCTAAAATAAAAAATAGTAATAACACCAAATGCTAGCAAGAAGTAGAGAAACTGGATCCCTCATACATTGCTGTGGGAATGTGAAATGGCACAGCAACTATGGGAAACAGTTTGGCAGTTTCTTAACAAAAGTAATCTAGACTTACCCTTCAACCCAACAATTGAACTCCCAGGCATTTATCCCAGAGAAATGAAAACTTATGTTTATACAATACCATGAATGTTTATAGCAGCTTTATTTGTAATAGTTTGGAACACTGGGAAAAACAAAAATCCTTCTATGGGTAAATGGTTAAACAAACTGTGGCATTTCCATACCACAGAATACTATTCAGCAAACAAAAGCAATAAACTATTGATACAGGAAACTGGAATGGATTTCATGCGAATTATGCTGAGTGAAAAAGAGACAGTTTCCAAAGGTTACATTCTATGTTATTAGCATTCTTGAATGTTATGTAAGTATATATATATGTACACACACACACACACACCACACACACACACACACACACACACACACACACACACGTGCATGTGAAAGTGGTAAAACCCAATAAGCTCTGTGGATTGTACCAATGTCAATCAATTTCCTGGTTTTGATACTGTATTACAGTTATGCAAGATGATACCATGGGAGAAAACTGGGTGAAAGATACACAGGTCACCCGCCTTTACATTTTTTTCAAATTTCCTGTGATTCTATAATTATTTCAAAATAAAAAGGTCATATATATATACACAACAGAAGAGTTGATTCTAGTGCACAGATGGAGGGATTCACAAAAAACAGAAAGAATGATGGTTCTTGCCCTAAGAAAGGATGAGGAGATAGGTACAGATGCAAGGAAGCAGTTGGTAGGGATGGAGGACCAAAAGAAAAAGGTCCACACCAATTTGTTTATTTTCCTTATAGAATAGGAGTCACAACCATCGGCTGAAAGTGAGGAAGAAGAGGTGAGGTACAAAGCTTAAGTGAGCCAAAGGTTTGGAATAACCCTTAAGGGAAAAAGGAGCGGGAACTTCACAGAAATATTGTATCGCTCCAGTTTCTCAACCTCACATTACTATCCAAAGAGCTGTCCAGTAGAAGTTTCTGCAATGACAGGAATGGTCTATATCTATGCTGTCCAGTACAATAGCTTCTAGCCACACATGGCTGTTAAGCACTTGAAATGTAACTGATGTGACTGAAGAAGTGATTTTAATTGTATTTAATTTGAATTTAAATAGCCATATGTGGTTAGTGGCTATTCTATTGGACAGTGAAGCTAACAGATGCACATAATAAAGGAGCCATAAATTTTCAACCACAATCTGGTTCTTTCGGGTAGTTACTGAAGTATCAGGTCAAAAATCCAAAGCATGTAATTTTCTTCCCTTTCTGTGCTCTTCATAATTTAGTTTGTACTGAATCTGCAAATCATTGTGAAATCCTGATTCTCGAGGGAGGAGCTACAAGATGGTGGAGTAGATAAACAATGTCCTAGCGTCTTTCCGTGAACACATTAATATTGAAACTAAATTATCAAACAACCAACCTGGAGAACTATCTTAAGTCTAGCTAAACAGAAGTCCTATGACTAAAGATGTAAAGAAGTACCCATGTGGAGACTAACAGGAGGGGCAGAGATGTGAAATGAGCCTCAAACTGCCCGTGTGGTGGTTGAGAACCAGGAGGGATATTTGGCCACGAGGTTCTCCCCAGAGGAGCAAAGGACCCCAAACCCCCACACTTGCCTCCACAGCCCAGAGTACTGGTGCTGGGAAGAGGAATGCCTACAATATCTGACTGTGAAAAATAGTAGGTATTCTTACCATCCAGGTGGGATGGAAGGCTGCAGGAAACACAGATGCACACACTCACTCACTCCTAGACATTCACCTTGGGTTCTGGCAGAGGAAAGTGACTCGGGAGGCACCAGAGACATGGGGGTGAGGCGGGGTGAAAGGATGAGGGTGGGCAGACTGAGGTATGTGGCTTTGGAGGGAAAACTGGAGGACAGTCAGCATTTTCCCTGTGTGAGGTCCTTCTCCTATGCAGCCAGCAGGTGGGTGCCATGTTTCCTGCGTTGAGCACAGCCCACAATGGCCCAATCTGAATTTGATTGGCCTGGTGAGCTCCAATGCTCCACCCTGCTGTCTCACTGGGGCCTCACCCCACCCAACTCCCTCAGTGTCAGAGGCACTTTCTCCCCAAGCAACGAGCCCCTCCTGCATTGCACTATTTCATGGAAAACTATCAGAGTCTGGCAGACCCCTGTCAGGTGGCAACTGTCCTCAGTGTGCTCTGAGACTTTTGCTAAGTAGCTCCAGGCTCAGCACTAGCACCAAACCAGAATTTACATTAACCTGGTGACCACAATTCTTCCCACTCTAGTGATTCCCTGAGACCCTGCTTTACCTAACTTGCATACCATATGAGGCTCTATCAATAGCTGAAACTTAAAGGAGCTGGCACGTGGCAGCAGGACTTGGGGTGTCCTGGCTTTTTGCAGACTGGTACTGGTGGCAGAGCTACCCCAGACCATCAGTTCACAGTGTGGCCTCTCCCACATGTCTCTAAGTTTAGCACAGTAAGTGAACAATTGCAAATAGCTTTGTAGCTCCTACCAGGTAGCCTCGGGTTCATCACAGACAGAGGGTAATCTGGGCCTGCACCAGACCCTCTTCCAAGAGGCCCCAGAACCTCTTAGAGGTTGGCTTCAAGCCACAGGAAAGCACTGCCCAATTAACCCCAAAAGCAGCACAAACAAAGGGTGGCCTCAAAAGGCACCAGACCTCACTGGGGCAAATCCCACTCAGTGGGATAAGCACCCCACACAGCAGCCTATAAGCTGTGGATGTGGCCAAACCCCACAGCAAGTCAGCCTGAGGGTCAATCGCACCCACTTATGTGCCAATAGCAATCAGATTTTAATGATAACAGAAGGGTACACACAAGCCATACAAGGGGCACTTCTAGAGCGCCTGGAGCAGGTGACCAGGGAGACTATGCCATTGGACCCCTTAGGAAACCTAATACATAAGGCCACCTGGCCAAGACTGGGAGACATATCAGATCTACTTGTACATAGAAATAAACAGAGAGGCAGCCAAAATGAGGAAACAAAGAAATACATCCTAAATGAAAGAACAGGAGGAAACTCTGGGGAAAAAAGGAACTAAACAAAATGGAGGCAAACAACCTACCAGTTACAGAGATAAAAACAATGGCTATAGGGATGCTCAAGGATCTTAGTGAGAACTTCAACAAAGAGATAGCAAGCATGAAAAAAAGACATAGAAACCATTAAAAAGAACCAGTCAGAAGTGAACAACATAGTAACTGAAATGAAGAATGCACTAGAAGAAATCACCAGCAGACTAGATGAAGCAGAGGATTGAATCAGTGATTTGGAAGACAATGTAGCAGAACACACCCAACTGCAACAGCAAAAACATAAAAAGAATCCAAAACAATGAGGAAAGTTTAAGACACCTCTGGGACAACATCAAGCATAGCAACATTCGCATCATAGGGGTACCAGAAGGAGAAGAGAGAAAGCAAGGGATTGAGAACCTACCTCAGAAATAATAACTGAAAAATTCCCTAATTTGGTGAAGGAAATAGACATACAAGTCCAGGAAGTGCAGGGAGTCCCAAATAGGATGAACCCAAAAAAGCCCACAACTAGACACATTATAATTAAAATGGCAAAGGTTAAAAACAAAGAGAATCCTAAAAGCAGCAAGAAAAGGCAACTAGTAACTTATAAAGGAGCTCCCATAAGACTGTCAGAGAATTTCTCAACAGAAACTTTGCAGGCCAGAAGGGATTGGCAGGAAATATTCAGCATGATGAAAAGCAAGAACCTACAACCATGACTGCTCTACCCAGCAAGGCTATCATTTAAAATCTAAGGACAAAGAGCTTCTCAGACAAAGTTAAAGGAGTTCATTACCATCAAACCAATATTACCATGTTTCCCTGAAAATAAGACCCAGCCAGACAATCAGCTCTAATGGGTCTTTTGGAGCAAAAATTAATATAAGATGGTATTATATTATATTATTATTATATTATGTTATGTTATGTTATGCTATATTACATTATATTATATTATACTATATTATATTATACCTGGTCTTATAGTAAAATAAGACTGGGTCTTATATTAATTTCTCCTCCAAAAGATGCTGATTGTCCAGCTAGGTCTTATTTTCAGGGAAACACGGTACAAGGAATGTTAGAGGGACTTCTTTAAGATGGACAAAAAGTCAAAGTTTTGAATACTAAAATGGCAATAGCTACATATCTATCAACAATTAGTTTAAATGTAAATGGATTAAATGCTCCAATCAAAAGACATAGGGTGGCTGAATGGATAAGAAAACAAAGCCCTTACATATGCTGCTGACAAGAGACTCACTTCAGATTGACAGACACGCATAGACAAGAAGTAAAGCGATGGAAAAAGGTCTTTCGTGAACATGGAAAAAAAGAAACAGAAAAAAGCTGGGCTAGAAAGACTTAGACCAGAAAAAATAGACTTTAAAACAAAAGCTATAATAAGAGACAATGAAGGACTCAGTAATTCTATGTCAGCTTATCTGAAGAAACACAAACTGCTGCTTCAAGGGGACATGTGCATCCATATGTTCATTGCAGCATTGTTTACAATGGCCAATATGTGGAGGCAGCCTATGTGTCCATCAATGGATGAATGGATAAAGAAGAGATGGTGCATATGTACAATGGAATATTGCTTAGCCATGGAAGGGAATGGGTTCTTGTCATCTGTGGTGGCATGGATGGACCTGGTGGGTGTTGTGCTGAGTAGAGTATATCAGACAAAGACAGATGCAATGTGTTTTCACTTATAGGTGGAATCTAAGAACAAAATTAACAAACAAAGCAGAAACAGGCTCATAGATACAGAGAATATTTTAATGGTTGCCAGATGGGTGGGGGCTTGGGAGTGTGGATGAAAAGGGGGGAGGGGATTAAGAAGTACAAATTGATTGTTACAAAGTACATATGGGTATAGCATAAGGAATATTGTCAATAATATTGTAATAACTATTTATGGTGTCAGATGGGTACTAGAATTATTGGGGTGATAGATGGGAAGGGGTTCGGGGTTAGGTTGAAAAACATGAAGGGATTAAGAAGTACAAATTGGCCATTCAGAATGCTCTTCTAGTATCTAAGGTTCAAACACACTAGCTGCCTGACATTCCTGAAACACAAGCCAGGGCTTTCTGACCTTGGGGAGCACTCAATAAATTATTTCAATAAGTGAAGGAACAGATGACTGGACAAATGAATAGAGTAAACAAAGTTCATGATCAGTGCTCCTCCCCACCATTACCATCCACATTCCAAGTCAGGCCTCATGGTCCTGACCTTCTCTGGCACCTGTTCTTTACAAATCTGTGGATAAAGAATGGGGAGTAGCTATCTACGGCAACACTTAACACAGAAATCTAGTCAGTCAAGACATGACAACCCCTCATTCAAATATTGCAGAAACTCATCAAATGATATGTTTGGGGGAGGCAGGAACAAGGACGTAACTCTCTCTCTGGAGACATTCTCACTTGGGCCCCTGATTCCACCAATAAAAACTGTTGTGCTGGCATGTTCTAGACAATTCTCCTCCAGTCAGCTATTCTTTGCAAGAAGTAAGCCCTAAGTTCTGTTGACTAAAGAAGTTTCTGGGGTTGCAACTTCCTGAGGATATGACTGGTTAAAGCAGTTTTGAAAACAGAGGCTATAAGTGATTCAAAACCAGCCTGCCCTCTGCTCACTTATTGGCTTTTCAGAGATGCTCGGAGGAGGGTTTGCAGTGGAGTAGACCTTTTCCTTGTAACCGGAGAACTTGGCTAATGGCCCTGAAGTGTTTCTCGGATAGGGAAGAGCAACCTAGCAGAGACTTTCAAGGATAGCTTGCACATTAAAAATAGATGCAGCACTTTAAAGTTTAATATTTAAACAAAACACTTAGTGTTTACTGGTACCACACATTTTCATAGGTACTGAATGTTGGGAAAAGTCTGTTTGGTTGGAGGAGCATTAGTAAGAAAACTGTTTAATATTCATGGTATATATTCCTAAAAAGTCAATTCAGGGTTTTTATCCTCTGATTATTCTGGAATAATGGGCTTTTCCAGCCTACAGACAATATTTAGATTGAAAGGATTGACTGCCATCTCTTCCAATGGACACGAGTACTGGAAAAAACCCAAATCTTGGCTTCTACACCAACCATTCTCAACCTTTATTTCTGCAAGACATTGAGAGCTCCCATTAGCTGTAAATGACAATATAAAAATCCAATTATTTAAAAGTGCATGCACATTAAGAGAGTTCTTCCTGGAGGAGGAAATAAAAGATGCATGGAAAAAACAAACACTGGCCAAAATTTCAAAGAGTAGGAATTGGGTATCTATATGTAACAAGCCAGGAAGAGGAAAATCAAAACCAAAAGCAAAGGGAATGATGAAAACTAACTCTAATTATATAGTCCAGTTATATTCACGTGGTGTTTGTAGGAATAAAATATTAAGTGTGGGCTATAAAGCAATGAGAATGGTTCCATAAGCCACACATAAGGACCAGTCTCAGTACATTCTTGTGGTGTCTTCTAGGTGTAATAGCGATGACCTCCAGCATCCCCGCTGGTGCTCACTGCTCCAAAACCTTTGCTCAAGAACCAAAATCCCAGGAGTGAGGGCCTGACTGGTCAAGCTGAAGTCAATTGCCAGTTACACAGGACAATTATCTGTTTATGGCTGTACTGGAAAGGAGAGAAAAAGGCTCATTCACTCAGCAACTATCATTTTAAGTGTGTACTACAGGTTAAACACTGTTCTAGGCAGTGAGGATACAGCTGTGAGTCAAACAGATGAAGTCTCTGCTCTCATGGCGTTTATGTTGTAGACCATCTGGGGAAACAGCAGTCCAGAAAAGGAGAAAGCAATGGCAGAGGCTCAGAAGCTGGAAAGAGCTTGGCCTGTTAGAGGAATTGGAGCAACAAAAACAATGAGAAGAGCAGTGTTAGAATAATTCTTTAGAATAATGCTTTCCTGTGCTGACATTGCCTTCTACCAGCACAGCACCCCTGGCTGTTAGACTTACCCACTCATAGTGGAGGAGAAATTCCCCAGTAGGAATTAGATCCTCTTAAGAAAGGGGGCAGCTTTTTTGTAGGTGAATGTCTACTAGAGTTTTTATCCCCATCTAGTGTGGTATGTAACCTTCAGAGTCCTAAAGGGGAACTGTATTTCAATGATCAAAACACTTTTCTGCACCAGTTACTGAAGCAAAGTTATTCTTTTAACTGAACGTGTCATTAAATGTGCTAAGGAGGTTTCCAAAGGCTGGGAGTGGGGAAGAAGAGCTGAAAGAAATGCCTCTGAGGCACTGCAGCCTTCCTGAGTATACTGAAACAACTTTCCAAAGGCTGTGAGCAGGGTAGCAGCGCAGATATCTTCTGGCATAGATCACTGGGAACAGAACTAGAGAACAAAGAGTCAAAAATCTGACAGCCCAGCTATAAAGCAGAGAGAGAGAGAGATCTCCCAAGGTTCAAAAATCAGATCGTTCACCTGTAAAGTAAAAAGAGATTTCTGGAGAGAACCAGTGTTCAGGTCCCAGTGCTTATTGAAGAGAAAATCCTAGTCCTGTCCTCACAATGTCTAAAGCCAGTGGAGAACTGAATCAAGCTAAAGCTGCAAGAAAGCACAGCCCCAAATGAATTATAAATTAGTGCTCTCTACTTAGCTGCCTAAATGAAGGGGTGTGTCCTCTTATGGGAGTAAATGTTCTTTATCTCAAAGTCTACTGTTATTATTTTTATGGCTGGCATGTAATAAAAAATACAAGTAACATGAAATGGCAAGAAAATGTGACCCATGAGAGAGGTCAAGAGAGAAAACCATCACTGGAAACAGACCCAGATGGAGGAATTATCAGCATGTTAAAGCATCTAGTGGATAATAAACAACAGACATGAGCACATGGGGGATTTCAGCAGAGAAATGAAAACTTTTAAAAGAAACAAATGGAAATGCTGGAAATAAAAATTATACCAGAAATGAAGAATTCACTTAATGGGCTTAACAGTAGATTGGACACTGCAGAGGGAAGGAACTGTAAAGTTGGAAATGGGTCTAAAGAAACTACAAGAGGAAACACAACGTGGAATATGTAAGATCTGTAAGATCTGAGGAGCGATATCAAACAGTCTAAAATATGTGTTATTGGAGTCCTAGAAGCAGAGAAGAGAGAAAATGGAAACAGAAGAAATATTTAAGGAGATAATGGTCAAGAATTTTCCAAAATTGATTAAACAGATCAACCTCAAGCAGAATAAACACAAGCTCAGTAAACATCAAGCAAGATTAAAACAACAGCAGTAGCAACACCTAGGCGTACCATAATCAAAAAGCTGAAAACCAAAGGTGAAAATTAACTTCAAAGCAGTCAGAGGAAACTTACATGTTACAACCGGAAGACCAATGATAAAAAATTATGCCTGATATCTCATCAGAAACACTGGAGGACAACAAACAATGGAATGACATCATTAAAGTACTGAAAGCAAAAAACTACCTAGAATTCTACAACCCGTAAGAATACCCTTCAAAAATTATGGTAAAATAAAGACATGTTCAAATAAACAAACGCTGAGAGGATTAATTGCAAGCTTCTGCACTGTAAGAAATTCCTAACAGAACAAAAAAGGGACAACCAGGCATTATTCTATGACTTAATGCACATATACTCACTACCACCTATGGAAGTATTCTTGCCAAAAATAATTCAACTAAAAGCTGATCTGTCTTGTAGAGTTGACAGATTCTAGATCTAACCACCAATTTACAGAAAATACAGAAGACAAAAGATTCTCCTCTTAGGTATCATATGTGAGTGTATGTGGCCACTTACTAAAAAAACATTCTTAATCAGATTCTTTTTTCTAAAAAGAGAGAAAGAGATGTACTTTTTTCATTTTTATGTCCTATCTGAGAATGCTGAACACTACATGCATTGAATGCCTATCATGTGTATTCAACACATTTAGTTGAATTGAATTAAATTTCCTGAAAAATTGCACAGATATCCTCTCAGGGCCCTAAGGCTAAAGCCCAATTATAGTCTGATGAATCTATAAACAAACTACTCCAATTAAACTAAAGAAAGCTCATACAAGGCTTCACATGCCACTCACCTGAACCTGCCAGAAAGATGTTATTGAAGCATTCATGTGCTCAAAGAACAAACTACTCACTTCTGATTCCATTAGCCAGCGCTACGCAGCCTCAAATGCCACCTAATCTCTAATCAGTAACATTAATGAACAAAACACATCGTAGAGTCTTCTCCTGTCTAATAATGCAGTGATGCAATTTAGCACTTATGACTCAAAATCTATCACATATCTTTGTAGCATTGTGAGCGCACTCATATACTTACCGGGAACTGGAAATAACAAGTGTTGACTAAGTAATGACTTGATTGAGAATGTATCATTCCAGGTGATTTTTCTATCCGCACATCTTACTCTTGTATTTCAATTCTCTACTATAACTGAAAAAAATGAGGATCAAGTCACCTAAGGAAAATCAAGCAAAATAAAATGCAATCCACTAACGGAGCTATTGAAACATGCAGACATATTTTAAATAGAAGCTGCCAACAGCTGCAGCATCCTTAACCATACTGGCTGATCGGCTCCAATTCACCCACCACAACTGATTTAATGTGAGAGTATAATTAGTACTGTTGATTACTATCTGGTGCCAGATATCCCAAATGCCCCACCTTCATGCTAATTAATCTTGAAAACTTTCCAAGCTTTCCTCTACCCTGTCTGCCTCTGTTCCCTGCATCAGCGCACATAGAGTCCTACTCTAACAGCGTAACCACGATGGCATCCCTAGGTCTTGCACACAGTTGGTACTCAGTAAATGTTTGTTTATTCAAATCACTGCTCCTTCATCATAGTAATTCTTATGAGAACAGAAAACCAAGAGCCAAGATTTAGGCTTGGGTCACGTTAACTGGCATTGATTTTTAAGGCCATGGAAACTCATGTGTTTAAGTTGTTACTAAAAAGCTTTCTTCAGAAAACCCAAAGAATGGTCACAGGGGTAATTTGGTGAAAACACCCTGCATTTAGACCCTAAAAGATGGTAGGTTATACCATTAATGCCACCGATCTAAATGAAATCAGTGGAAATCTAACAGAACTAGTCAATGGTGCTATTAAAAATTAGGCCAAAAGACTAAAGATGCTGAATAATCTTTAATCTATAATCTTTTATATGAATATAGTTTACTTTGAAATATTTGTGAAGTAACTAAGTACATTTGATAAATGATGTGGAGCAAATATTATCTTCAACAAAAATCAATGCACAACCTTTGCATCCTGTGGTCCTTACCCTTTTGAGAAGTCTTACAATCTCATAAATTCAGCATTACTTTTCCATTCTAAGCAATCACCTAAAAACACAGTGGGCTTTGTCTAGGAGCCACTGCTGCAAAAAAGTGGTTTAGAGTTCTTCTCATTAGAGTGGTGATGGTGAAGGGTGGGGGGTAGATGAAAATACCAAGATTGGGCCCCAAAATCAAAAGAAGTAAAGACAACATATCCAATGTAGAAAACAGTAGCTCACCACCTACTGGGTTGAGTTCTGTAGCTCTTATTCACACTTCCTAGTGGAAGGTGCATACCACTGCTCTGGGAAACCAAACTTTCTGTTTGAGAAACGACATTCTTATAACTCAACTACTTAATAACTCTTCTTGAACAGGGAGAGAAAAGGAACGGTTTAGGATTGGGGTTCCTGGAATTTTTTCATCTGCAAATCAAATTGGAAACCATCTAAATGTCCAACACTAGGGTAATGGTTAGGTAATTATGGTACAATATATACTAGGATCCATGGTGGGGCTTTAGGGGATCATCAGACATTTCATAAACAAAATACGTCTTCCCAGATAGTGAGGATTTAAACTGCTTGAAGGAACTTTCAGTTAAACATGAAAGACTGGATACACACATTACTTCTGCTTGCCTCTAAAACTCCACCATAATGACACTGCAAGGCTGGAGAAAAAAGGACAAAGGGAAGAGAGGGACAATCGTAGACATGATAATCTGATAAATTCAGGAAGTGGAAAACAGACAGGTAAGACAAAATTGACTTGGCAGAACTGAAGGAAGCTGCAATCCAGGTGCCTACGGAGGAGAAACCAATAAGAAAATGATGATCCGCTCCCCACAGAACCCCTGATAGGCTCAGAAATCACCAGTCTTAGCTACAGTGGAGGTACAAATGGCAAAAAGCTGGTTTAAAAATCTATATGGTGAACAATTCGAGTCTGGGTCCTTCGTTTTCTTTGAGCAGACAGGCAACAACAACGTTTAACTGTCCCCCCAAAGGATAGATTTATCCTCTGGAGCATTAATACAGAAAAATTTAGTACTTAAAAATGCAGACATGGCAGAGGGTTGTGATGATGATGCCTCAGATTAGAAATGAAAGGTAAGTCTGCACACTGAGCCAAAGGACTCTCAGCTCCCTTCACCACTTTCATATCCAAGAGTGCCACCAACCAGGCTTATATATTCCACGCACCAAGCTCCAGGACTTTTCTGTGGAATAATTGAATGGTCCCAAAGAATAGATCTATAGACTCAGGCATTTGGGGGCCCCACAACAAAGATCCAGCTTAGCCCCTGATTGTCCCATAGTCAAGTCCACCAGGTGACAGGCCTCACCCAACTGCACAGAAGTTTCAGTTAGCATTTCAGTGCCTCACTCTTAGACATCAACCCTAGAAATTTGAGAAAAGATTTCCTCCTGAAATACACGTATTGAAATAATCAAACAGGAAAATGTAATTTCTTGGGAACAGAGATAATGCAGGAAACAGAAAATTGTAAAACTAAATTAAGAACCTCATAGAAATGAAAAGATATTTCACCCATGAAATAAGAACAAAGAAACAATCAGAAAATAAGAAAGGGCTACAGGAAATTAAAATACAGTGGTCTAAACTGCCTAATGAAACTGTCAGAATCTTGTCTGAACCGTATATTAGATTTCTATGTAGATTCCATTTGAACAGAAAAAGGCCCACTAGAGGGAAATTCAAGATGGTAGAGTAGAGAAACACTGTGCTGCATTCTTCCATGAACACATGAAAATTACAACTAAATTATAGAACAGTCAACTCAGAAAATCATCTGAAGTCTAGACAAACAAAAGTCCTAGAACTGAAAATATAAAGAAGTCACATCAAGACTGGTAGGAGGGGCAGAGACGTGGAATGGGACAAACCTCCCATTCCACCCAAACCTCCCAAACCTCCATGTGACAGTTGAGAATCAGGAGGGATATCTCAGCCGGAGGTTCCTCCCAGGGGAGCAAGGGACCCCAGTTCCACACCAGCCTCCCCAGCCCACAGTATTGGTGCTGGGAAGAGGAGCTCCCACAACATCTGGCTGTGAAAAACAGTGGGAATTCTGACCATCCGGGTGGGACGGAAGGCTGCAGGAAACCCAGACATCCTCTTAAATGGTCCACACACAGACTCACTTGCTTGGAGGCACTCACCTTGGGCAATGGAGGGACGATGACTCAGGAGATGTCGGAGACATATGGGAGGGCAGACTGAGTTGTCTGGCTTCTGTGGGGGGAACATTGGAGGACAGTTGGCAATTTCCCTGTGTGAGGTCCTCTTCCCCTGCAGACAGCAGGTGGGTGCCATCTTTCCTGTGTTGAGCCCGCCCCCACAACAGCCAAATCTGAATCTTATTTGCCTGATGAGCTCCACAGCTCCACCCTTTTGACTCACTGGGATCTGCCCACCCAACTCCCCCAAAGCCAGAGACACTTTCTCCCCAAGCAGTGAACCCTGCCTGCATCAGTTTTTCTTGGAAAACTATCAGAGTCTGACAGACCCCTGTCAGGTGGCAACTGTCCTTGGTGTGCTCTGAGACTTTTGCTAAGTAGCTCCAGGCTCAACACTAACACCAAACCAGAACTTACATTAACCTGGTAACCACAATTCTTCCCACTCTAGTGACTCCCTGAGACCCTGCCTCAACCAACTTGCATACCCCATGAGGCTCTATCAGTGGCTTAACCTTAAGGGAAGCAGCAGGTGGCAGCAAGCCTCCAGGTATCCTGTCTTTTTGTGAAGCTACCCCAGACCTGGTACTGGGGCAGATGTCCTCAGTTCGCAGTGTGGCCTCTCCCATGTGCCTCCAGGTTTAGCACTGGAAGTGAACAACTGCAAATAGCTTTGTAGCTTCTACCAGGTAGCCCCTGGCTGGTCACAGACAGAGGGTAACTTGGGTCTGCACCAGAGCCCCTTCCAAGAGGCCCCAGAAACAACCTACTTGGAGTTTGGCTTCAGGCCACAGCAGAGCACCACCCAATTAGCCCCACAATTGGCATACACAAAGGGCAGTCACAACAGGCACCAGAGCCTGCTGAGAAGAATCCCATCCAGTAGGGTAAGCCCTTCACACAGTAGCCCATAAGCTGAGGACGTGGCCAAACCCCACAGCCAATCAGCCTGAGGATCAATAGCAATGAAAGCACAACCATAACAGGAGGGACACACAAGCCACACAAGGGACACTCCTGGGTCATGCAGAGCAGGTGACCAGGGAGACTGTGACAGAGCACCACAGGGTACCTACTACATAAGGCTACCCGGCCAAGACTGGGAGACACAGCAGATCTACCAAATACATAGAAATAAACACAGAGAAGTAGCCAAAGTGATGAAACAAAGAAATGCATCCTAAGTGAAAGAACAAGAGGAAAAGAAAAAGAACTAAATGAAATGGAGGCAAACAACCTACCAGATACAGAGTTCAAAACAATGGTTATAAGGATACTCAAAGAACTTAGTGAGAACTTCAACAAAGAGATAGCAAGCATAAAAAAAAGAAATAGAAACCATTAAAAAGAACCAGTCAAAAGTGAACAATACAGTAATTAAAATGAAGAATGCACTAGAAGAAATCACCAGTAGACGAGATGAAGCAGAGGATTGAATCAGCAATTTGGAAGACAAGGTAGCAGAACACACCCAATTGGAACAGAAAAAAGAAAAAAGAATCCAAAACAATGAGGAGAGTTTAAGAGACCTCTGGAACAACAGCAAGCATAACAACATTCACATCATAGGATATCAGAAAGAGAAGAGAGAACCTATTTGAAGAAATGATGACTGAAAACTTTCCTAACCTGATGAAGGAAATAGACATACAAGACCAGGAAGTGCAGAGAGTCCCAAACAAGATGAACCCGAACAGGCCCACACCTAGATACATCATAAGTAAAACGGCAACGGTTAAGGACAAAGAGAGAATCCTAAAAACAGCAAGAGAAAGGCAACTAGTAAATTATAAGGGGGCTCCTATAAGATTGTCAGCTGATTTCTCAACAGAAACTTTGCAGGCCAGAAAGATTGGCACAAAATATTCAATGTGATGAAAAGCAAGGACCTACAGCCAAGACCACTCTACCCAGCAAGGCTATCACTCAGAATGGAGGGACAGATAAAGAGCTTCCCAGACAAGAAAAAGCTAAAGGAGTTCATCACCACCAAACCAGTATTGCAAGGAATGTTAGAGGGACTTCTTTAAGATGGAAAAAAATATATAAAAAAATATGAATATATGAATAATAAAATGGCAATTAGCTACATATCTATCAACAATTGTTTTCAATGTCAATGGATTAAAGGCTCCAATCAAAAGACACATGAGGGCTGAATGGATAAGAAAACAAAACCCTTCTATATGCTGCCTACCAGAGACTCACTTCAGATTGACACACATACACAGACAGAAAGTAAAGGGATAGAAAAAGATATTTCATAAATGGAAAAAAAAAAAAAAAAAGCTGGGATAGCAATACTTAAGTACCAGACAAAATGACTTTAAAACAAAGGGTATAAGAAGAGCCAATGAAGATCCCAGTAATCCCACTTTCGGGTATTCATCTGAAGAAACCCAAAATGCTACTTTGAGGGGACATGTGCATTCATATGTTCATTGCAGCATTGTTTACGATGGCCAAGATGTGGAAGCAGCCTCTGCGTCCATTGATAGATGAATGGATAAAGAAGAGATGGTGTACATATACAATGGTATATTGCTTGACCATGAAAGGGAATGGGTTCTTGCTATCTGCGGTGGCATGGATGGACCTGGAGGATATTGTCCTGAGTGGAGTGAAAGAGAGATGCAATGTGATTTCACTTATATGTGGAATGTAAAAAACAAAATTAACAAACAAAACAGAATCAAACTCATAGACACAGAAAACATTTTGATAATTGCCCGATTGGAGTGGGGTTGGGAGTGTGGGTGGAAAAGGGTAAGGGATTAAGAAGTACAAATTGGAAGTTACAAAATAGCCATGGGGATATAAAGTAAAGCACAGGGAATATAGTGAATAATATGGCAATAGCTATGTATTTACATTTTAATGTGTTTCATTCTAGTCATTTTTCTATGCATATGTTTAACCAAAGTAGATCCATATATAGTTTCATATTCTGCTTTTTTCACTTAATATCCTGATTAAATTTTTTGATTTCATTAAATATTGTTCTTTTCTCCATTTTCTTGGGACTTGTGTGATCCCTAGAAATGAGACCAGTGATAATGTTCAAGTGGGAGCTCCCCAACTCCGTTCGACCACTACCAGCCCACAAGGGAAAGGGCGTCAACTCAGAGTCACTGAGGCAAAAACTGTTTGCTCACCAGTCCCCTCTCACTTCTATTGTAGCCATTGGCAACACAGCCATTTGGAGTCAACCGGAATGGCTATAGCAAATAACTGGGGTAATGCAAACACAGAGAAACCTCCCTCTTTATTCAATTAGTTGGATAGAGGTTTCAATCAGTAAACAAAGTCTCTAGATCTCTCTATTTAACTCTTTTTCCTCCTGACCTACTTTGCCTTGAAACTTTCATACTTCTTTAATGCCAATTCACCTTGCTTTTGACACCATGCTAATGTAGAACCAAGATAATTTCCCTCTTTCAGTTCCCTTGGTCTCTGCAGAATCCAGGTCTGTTTCTATCCAGGCCATTGTCTCTGCCACAGATGAAAATTGTCCTTGAAAAGCCTACCAAAGAAAACTTAAGACTTTCCTTTTCTTGTCGCTTTTTCCATTCACTTTATCTGTGCAAAACATTTAGATAACACTAAGACCAACACCAACTGCCCCTACACACACACTCACACACACACACACACACACACACACACACACACACACACACACACACCCATACCCAGCTCACTTCATTTCCCTTCTGATCTCACAGGAGCTGGAGGAATTTCTCCACCCCATTCCATTTCTTCACCACTCTTCCTCTCCTTTTATAGCATAGTAACAGGCGCTGTTCTAGGTACTCTGCAATGATTAACTCAGTTAACCCTCTGTGATAGATACTATCATTACGTTCATTTAAAAAATAACACAGAGGGAACAGAAGCAAAATGACTTACCCAAGGCCACACAATGCGTATGTGTGTGCACCAGAATTTGAACCAGGGCATTCTTGCTGCAGAGTTTGAGCTTAATGGATATATTTTATTACTACTAATAATTAAAATTTATTTTTTAAATTATTTCTTTTTGTCAGTGACAGTTGACATTCAATATTATTTTTTTATCAGTTTCAGGTGTACAGCATAATGGTTAGACATTTATATAATTTATGCAGTGATACCGCAACTACTCTAATACCTACCTGGCACTACACATCGTTGTTGCAATATTATTGACTATATTCTCTATGCTGTGCTTTATATGCCTGCAACTATTTTGTAACTAGTTATTTATATTTCTTCATCCCTTCACCTTTTCCACCCAGCTCCCAACCACTCTCCCCTCTGGCAACCATCAGTTTGTTCTCTGTATCTATGAATCTGTTTCTGTTTTGTTGGTTCATTAATTTTGTTCATTAGATTACACAGATAAGTGAGAGCATGTGGTATTTGTCTTTCTCAGTCTGACTTATTTCACTTAGCATAATACCCTCTAGGTCCATCCATGTTGTCACAAACAATAAGATTTTATTCTTTTTTATAGCCGAGTGATATTCCATTGCATATATTACCACTTCTTTTTTGTCCAGTCATCTACTGATGGGCACATAGGTTGCTTCCATGTCTTGCCTATTGTAAATAGTGCTGCAGTGCACACAGAGGTTCCTATATCTTTTTAAATTAGTGTTTTGGATTTCTTTGGATAAATATCCAGAAGTGGAATTGCTGGGTCATAAGGTAGTTCTATTTTTAATTTTTTGAGGAACCTCCAAACCATTTTCCATAGTGGCTGCACTAATTTGCAATCCTACCAACAATGTACAAGGGTTCCCTTTTCCCTGCACCCTCACCAACATTTGTTTATTGATTCATTGATGGTAGTCATCCTGACAGGTGTGAGGTGATATTTCACTATGGTTTTAATTTTCATTTCTCTGATAAGTGATGTTGAGCATCTTTTCATGTGTCTATTGGCCATCTGTATGTCTTTTTTGGAGAAATGTCTGTTTAGGTCCTCTGCCCATTTTTAAAATTGGATTTTCTGGTTTTTTTGGTGTTAAGTTGTATGAGTATTTTTAATAAATTTTGGATATTAACTCCTATCAGATTCATCATTGGTGATTATCTTGTCCCATTCAGTAGGCTGACTTTTTGTTTTGTTGATGGTTTCCCTTGCTGTGCAAAACTTTTTAGTTTGATATAGTCCCATTTGCTTATTTTTTCTTTTGTTTTCTTTGCCTGACGAGACAGTTCAGAAAAAAATATCACTAAGAACAATACCAGAGAGTCTACTGCCAATATTTTCTTCTAGAAGTTTTATGTTTTCAGGTCTTACATTTAAGTCTTTAATCCATTTTGAGTTTATATGGTGTAAGAGGGTGGTGCAGTTTCATTTTTTGGCATATATCTGTTAATGGTAAAAATTTATTGAGAATTTACTCTGTGCCACAAATTCACACTTTTAGATGTGCAGTTCTATTGACAAATGCAAAGAGGCATGTATCCACCACTATAATCAAGACACGGAATAGTTTTGCCACCTCCAAAATTCCCTTGTGTTGCTCCTTTGCAATCAATCTTCCTCCAACTCCATGCCCTGGCCACTGACCTGCTTTCTGGCCCTACAGTTTTGTCTTAAAAATCCCCAACATGTTTTACCTCACACCCTTCTCCACATTTGAATGTGATTATTTTTATAGCATTCCTAATATTGACCATCCCTGAACATTTAGAACAAACTTCTTTGGTCATGGTGTATTTTCTTCCTATGTACTGTTGGAATCTACTTGTTCATATTTTACTTAGGATTTTGTATCAACAATTATAAGTGAGGTTAGTCTATGGTTTTCTTTCTTGTGCTATTTTGGTCAGGTTTTCAGATCAGTATTATGCTGGCCTAATAAAAATAATTGGGATGCTTCCTTCTCTCTCTGTGGTATGAGCTAGTTAAAATAACATGTTTCATTTTTTTTCTATAAAGTTTTGTCAGGTAGCATGTTGACAAGTGAAAAAAGGTTTTCTGACACAAGCTGTAGATACAGGTCATCTCTACCCACACAGTCCTTTTTAAAATTTCCATCCTTCACTTTATATTCTTCTCACTCTCCTCACCCACTTCCTCGATGCCTCCCAAGAGTTTCAACTTGCCTTGTTAGTACTCTTCTAATTTTACCTGAAAAATGCCAGTTATAGCATATTTAACTTTTTCTTAAGTTTTAAAATTTTAATTATAGTTGACGTACAATATTATATTACTAGTTACAAGTATACAACATAGTAATTCAATATTTATATGCCTTACAAAGTGATCATTACAGTAAGTCTAGTAACTATCTGTCACTGTACATAGCTATTACAATACTATTGACATATTTAACTTTCCTAGTTGCATGTGTCATATTACTGAATTAGTGTGAAAATTACAAAACTTTTCACTAAAGTAGTTGTTTCAAGACAATGTTTTGTGGTGGGAGAGATGGGAGTGGATTCAAAAGCCTACAGAATGATTCCCAGCAAGTCACATCAAACCAATTCTGTTCTCTGGTTTTGGGTCATTCAGTATGATGAAGAGAAGAATTTGGGAGCAAATATAAGAATGTAAATATTTCATGCAACATCAGTTATATTTATACAGAGCAAAATAAATAGAGAACACAAATAAATTTGTGAGCTGAATGTGCAGGGATGGTAGATGAGGGAAATTTCATTGTGTGAAATGTCCACTTAACTCTGTTTATGTAGATCTGACCTCAGAATAAAACTCAATACTATTTTCAGATAATGATGTTATAAAACATTTTATTTTCAGCAATTCTAGCAACTATATTTCTGATGAGTCAATTTTGTTTTTTCCTTTGAAAACACTAACGAGGCCCCTTTTTAAAATTTTTTTACAATTCTTCTCTAGAGTTATGATCAGTAAATTATAGCATTCTAAAAGTTAATTGAAATAAATATAGAACATGAATCTATTTTATTTGCTTATGTCTTATTTGTATATCCCCTCCTTCTGTTTGCAATTAAAGAAAAGTAAAACTTGCAATCCCACCTGATTAGGGAAATCTGTTTGAAAAATCATATCGGGAGTCATAAGTTACTTTAAAAATTGGTCCACCATAGGACGTGCTGAGCTCTGGAACAGCGCAGTCACTGAACAGAGAGCGGCATATATCACAGAGGCCCTGTCAAGGTGCTGGCCAAGCTCTGCAATTCATTTGTTGACTCCTACTCCCTCTGCTGGCTCCACAGCTCAGTGACTACCCCCAAAACAACATGTGTTCCACCCACAGTGGGCCTCAGAAAGCAGCAAAAACTAGTGCGAAGGGGGTAACTGAGCTCTAGTGGGTGATGGATCTTGCTCAGACTCCCAAAGTCTGTGACAGGGCCAGAGCTACGACCACAGTCTTCCCACTATGCCACACGGCCCTCACAAGGACAAAATCATCATAGCTGCTCAAATATTTTCAGGCTTAGCAGGATTTCTAACCTATGAGCTGGACTATGCTGAAAAAAAAATAAAGCATGCTTCAAATTGCATATATTATTAATTATTATTAATTTATAATGGTTGACATTTTAACAGGGATAAATGAAAGGTTTTTTTTTTCTTAAAGGTTCTGCTACTGATACTAATAATACACATAACAAATATGGTTTTCAAAAACTTTAGGCTGAGCAAAACAAGCCAGACATAAAATAGTTCATAAGATTCCATTTGCATGTAGGTTCTATTTCCAGAATAGGCACATCTATGATGATAGAAATCAAATCAGTGGCTATCGGGGTCAGGAGAAACTTCAACTGGGCATAAGCAAACCTTCCAGGGTGATGGAAACATTCTGTGTCTTGATTGTGGTATTGGTTGCACAGGCACAGTTTTTGTCAAAACTCATTGAATACTACTTTAAAATGCGTGCATTTTTAATGTAAGTGGTACCTCAACAAAGACAAAAAAGATCTGCTCTAATCAAATCCTAAACTTTAATCTGTTATTTCAATATGAATCTCTGAATGCATTTTTAAAAAGAGAAAAACAAGTAAATAGTTATCCTCTTGTTTCAGTGTTTAGCCACAAACTTTGATTTCCTCCAAAGGACAGAAAAAGAGATCCAAAAGGCAGGGTTAGGGAGAGGAATAATTTTTTCCATATGTTCTCAGAAGAAAATTAGGTACTAACAACAACACGCTGACAGGAGAAATAAAATGACGGCGTGAGCGCAACGCTGGATGAGGACATCTTCCTCATCCCCGTCTCTCAGGGCGAGGCAGCACTTGTTCACCTGTGAGCTGTGGGCTCGCCTGCTCCTGGCAGAGGCAGAAGCATGAGTACCTAAGCACACTTACTAGTGCTCAGCCCCTCATCAAAGAGTGTGCTCTAGGGTGGGTACTCAGCTGGTGGATGGTACTGACTCAAGGCTTCTTTTCTACACCAGACGACCTGGAGAAGCCACTCTCTCTGTTGCAATGGCACCTGTGTTGCAGAGTTGCCAGGTTTTGTCTGCCACTCTTCATAAGCACCCTACCATGATTATTACGTATGGCACCAGGTCTTATGTGTGTGAATAGAAGTTAGACAGAAAAAAACAGTCTGGAGACTGTGGTCAAATTAGTTTGTTAAACTCATTTGGGGGCTAAACTAAAAACTAAACTATAACTAAGTTAAAAATAGCTAAACAAGTGTTTCTGCTATGCCTGCCACCCTAAGGGAAGGATATTTTATGTTTTACAAATTTATTTGTATCATTGGTGTTCAGGGGAAGCCGACTGGGAGACACTGCTTTGGGCATGGGATAATCCAGAGGACAGTAAGTCATCCGAGGCAGAGCTAAGAAAGTGGCAGTAGCAACAGAATGCAATCACAAGCTGATAAACTAAGACTAACACTTACTATGCTCTAAACACTGTTATAAACTCTTTAACTCATTCAATCCTCATATCAACCCTGCTAGGGAGGTACTATTATTTCCCCTATTTTATCGATGAGGAGTCTGAGGCAGAGAGAAACTCAGCAGCTTGACCAAGATCACAGAATTAGTAAGGGTCAAAGGCAGAAAGCAAACCCAGGCTGTCTGGCCCCATAGCTCAGCCTTTGAGAACCACGTTATAGCGCTTCTCAGAATTACAGCGGAAAATAAAGGCGCAGACGCTTTAGGCTCTCGCAATTCAGAGAGTGGATCAGCACCATCAGTATCGACTGGGAGCTTGGGAGAAATGTAGAGGCTCAGCCCCAATCCTAGATCTGCACTAAATTAGAATAGGCATTTTGTAAGATCTTCAGGTGATTCATTAAAATTTGGTAGGCACTGGTCTAAACAAAAAAAAAAGCCTTAAGTTTTTCTTGTTTGGCTTTTTAGTCCCAGACTCCTTTAAGAATCTGATGAAAGTCCTGGACCCTGAGCATAAAAGTGTGCATAAGATTTCAGAATTCATGGATTCATGTCTACAAAACCCTGCTGCAGAGGGTTTGCAGGGGGTGGGAACCAGTCCTTTATGCCTTCCATGCCTATTGCCTTTAACCCTTATAAACAAACGTGCTATTGATAAAATGGAAACTTGAGGAGGTTAAGTAACTTGCCTGAGTCATAGCTAGGAAGTGGTGACACCAGGGGCAGATCTGAACACTCTGCTGCTGGGGCCCAGCTATCACGCCAAGCTGCCTAGTCATGACTCAGCCACAGTGAATCTGAGGAACATCCCAATAGAACTTTTTCTCTCTCTGACAAGATCATTCTTTCCATCTAGGGTGCAATTCTGAAAGAAACACTGATGGAGTGGAGAGGAAGGGGACACTGCCTAGAAAGGGAGTGTCATGCCAGGACTCTACTCCTGTTCCCCACATAAGAACGCAGGACATGGTGAGGCCAAAAAGGAACACCCACAGAGCCATAGATAGGGGAGTCATACCACTATGTTCTCGCTGGCAGCTGGGTTGGAGACATAGGAAGCAGGAGCCACACAATCCATAATCCCCCATCCACTTCTCTGCCAACCAACCAACCAACCAACCAACCAACCAACCAACCAACCAACCAACCAACACAGCCACGGCAGTTATATTAGTGGCTAATGGCTAACTGGTTACAGCTGATGGCCAACTAGTCACAGCTGATGGCCATCTACTACCCAAGCCAGCACCTTTCCACGTGAGGCTGAGAGCCTGGAAACTGCTCTCTGGGACTCTGTCCCCACAGTGAGGTTAGCCAGATGGCCTCTAGCAATCCATGAAATGCTGAATATCCCAACCAGATCCCCCTCACATTCCTTCCTAACATAATTCCAACCTGTACAGCCTCAAGTGACATGCCAATCCATGACTTCCGCCTACTTTGCTATCTCACTCTAAATGATGGTTGATAAATAGACTTCATTTTATAGGCCAACTGATTGATTGGTAATAGCTGCTTGGTATTCAACACTGAAAAGATCCAGTTCAGGACTGTGATTGATTAGTAATGTCTGTGCCCCAGCAGTGCAGGATAACATAGTATTAATAGTAGGAATGCCAGGACCGCTTATTTGCCACCTGGTATAGTTAATCACTGTTTAATCCCCTTATATTTTCATTTATTTATTTAACATGCTTGCTATAAGTGTGAATTCTACACACACAGCAGAAGCATTCTTGTCCATCCTAAAGGAATGATGAACTTAAAATAGCCCATAGGGTGGAAAATTATTTAAACACATATACCTTAAACATTTTATTTTCAAATAAAACACTTAAATACATATGCATTGACCAATTTTGGATGTAGGACTAACTCTTTTTGCTTCTGGACCCACTCTTTTAGGGTTTCCCATGGAGTTTTTCATAGCACACTCAAAATGTGCCATCTTTTAAAGATCCTTCCAAAGTAATCTGGTAGCTGTATCTTAACAGATTTTTTCCTCACTTGCAATTGGCTTCTCTACACCAAAACCAAAGGAAATTTTTATGAAAAACCAATCTTTATAGTCTTTCCAAGCATTTGACTTAGTTTTCATAGAAATCACTATTTTCTTTCCCCCTTATAGAGATCAAACCACATAATATTTAATTAAATTATATACGTGTAATTATAGTAACAAGTTTAATTGCTACATAGAGATTTTGGAAGAACACAACTGATTCCGTGTTTCCTCGAAAATAAGACCTAGCTGGACAATCATCTCTAAGGCGTCTTTTGGAGCAAAAATTAAATAAGACCTGGTGTTATTTTACTATAAGACCGAGTATAATATAATATAATATAATACCGGGTCTTGTATTAACTTTTGCTCCAAAAGATGCCTTAGAGCCGATTGTCCAGTTAGGTCTTATTTTCGGGGAAACAATGGTTATTGGGTAGGATACTATTCAACCAGCTACAGATGGCATGTGTTGGTATGTTTTACAAAGAACTGGAGAGCATTTGTTACTCTGACAAGGCAAACAAATTGTGGTCAGTTAGGAGAGTTTCCATTGTACTACACTGACCCCTTCCTAGTAGCATTCAATTAAACAGGTCTCTATTAATCAGAATTTCCACATATGATGTCCGTAATGATCACCATAAGGTGTTAAAAATCTTGATGGAACTTTAAGTTATCAAATGAAGGGAGACAAAAGATTGAAGTATGTGCAGAGAGTTCTTTTTTATTCTTTTTCATGTCTTTACCTTTTCTAAATTTTTTGGTCTTTTGACATCATTTTTGGTTTATACTACCCTGTATTTTAAGGATTCTTGTAATCCAGCTTTAGCCATTTCTGGAATAAAGAGACACAAAAAATATAAATCAAAATAAATTCATTATCTCTATAGTGTTGAGATAAATTTTTTACATTTAATATCCTGAAGAAATAATTGCTCTTTTCTACCAGTAACAGAAATTAAAAAATAATAATCGTTCAGACAAGAGAGACAGAGATGGACAGTCTAGGTCTGGAATGGCAACGCCATGGGCATCTGGAAAACAGGCTCTTTTCTTTCTACTCCAATAACTTACTTTGTGACTTTCATCTTCAGATTTGCCTCATGGTCCCAAAATGGTTGCTGCAACTCCAACTATCATGCTAGCATTCTGGGCAGGTTGAAAAGAAATGAGGGAATGTCACAAAGGCTGTGCTTCCCAGTCTTCTCAGAAAAAATATCTTGCAAAGTCCCACTCAGCGACCTTTGCATACTTGTCTTCTTGCCCTTATCTGCAAGAAGTTCTAAAAATATCATTTTATAGCTAGGCACACGGCCAGATCAAATGATTTTGAGTTCTGTTACTGAAAAAGAAAGAACAGATATTGAGCAGACATTCAACAGTATTTTCCATAAAATAAAATCCTAGCAGGACATTTTAAAAATCTAAATATTTAACAAATACGTTATTTCCTGACTGGTCCAAATAACAGGGATTTCACTGACATTGTTTTGCATATATTCATCTTGCTTTAAAAAAGTGTTTTTCAGTGTTATAGCTACATTTTAAGTACCATATTGGAATATTTACTTTACTCACTCCCTATCTCCATTTCTATTATAACCACACACTACCCAGGACATCAGCCTTAGGTACCATATGAAGCTCATGTGGATGTTGCCACCACGAGAATTCCACTTCTACAAAGTACATATTGTGCACACTCAACTCTGCAGTTGTGAGCTTTCAGAAGTCTCATTCAAGTCCATCTATCAATTTTTGTCAATCAGTTGCAGTTGAGAGCACTGGATGCACTAGGCAGGCAGCAAAAATTAGTTGACTGACGACCCCAAGTGGTTTGCCTCCACTTCCTTTTCACCAATCTTTGAGGAGGCTGACACATTTTACAAGGGTACAAAAGGAATCTCCTCTCCAGCATTCAGTCCAGCACTTACTATAGCATATCTTAGACTCATTTGGAAGTAAATTCACCAGACATTTACTAAGCCCTGACTTCTTAAAGGGGTAAGACAGCCCTCAAGGATTTCACACCTAGTAAGGGAGATGAAATGTGCAACACAGATTAAGTGTAAAAGAAAGGCCTGGAGAAGTTTTGGAGGAAGGCCTGTGGCTTTCCAATTTCTGCTAACACTTGAACAAGCCCCAACCCACAGACCCATTTCTTTCCAGTGACTGGCTTACACATTCCATTTAGTTTTACCTTCATGTGAAAGACACTGGATTATCTTACTCTCTCTTTTGAGGCGTTTAAGTCTTATTTATCAAGCATCTCCAATCACAGTCACTTAGGCTATGTTTAATCAATTCCTTCTTTTCTTCTCTTCTCATTTCTAATGCTTATCTTAGCTGCCCAGTTGCTGGCATTGCTCACTAATGACAAGAACTCACTGGGACCAGTTTAAATTATTTTGGCTTTCCCTGTTGGGCCATATCCATGGTTGCCACCAAAAATCCCAACCACATAGCAACCACTGACACCTTTTTGCACCATGGCTCACATTCCCAGATTTATAGCCTGATGGATGCAAAAACTTGGTTGACCCCAAATAAACCTAGCACCACTCTTTCACAAGTGCTATTTCAATGTTAAGTAAGGGTCCTATACCTCACCAATTCTACCCATTCAAAAGTGCAAACTTCTAACAGTGGGGAAATGCCCTTTCTCCTACATTCCTGGTTGAAGGAATTCCACCCTCCCAATGTATAAGCAGGTTGCCTGAGGTCATATAGTCACGATTTCCCAGTGAACATATAGTATTTCAATAATTCTGGGTTACTCATGTACACAAATTAATAAAAGTGCAGTATAAACTAATTAACAGATGTATATAAGGAAGAAAAGTACAATGGGTATATTCTGGCAGTAAGAATGCCCAGTGATATATATATACAATTTGTTTTTCCATCTAAAATATACATTTCTGGGGTGCCTCAGGCGGTTGGAGCTCCATGCTCCTAGCTCCAAAGGCTGCGCTCTCAACCACAAGGTTGCCAGTTCAACTTCTCATCCCGCAACGGATGGTGGGTTCCGCCCCCAGCAACTAAGATTGAACATGACACCTTGAGCTGAGCTGCCTCCCAGATGGCTCAGTTGGTTGGAGCACGGGCTCTTAACCACAAGGTTGCCAGTTTGATTCCTCGAGTCCCCCAAGGGATGGTAGGCAGCGCTCCCTGCATCTAAGATTGAACACGGCACCTTGAGTTGAGCTGCTGCTGAGCTCCCAGATGGCTCAATTGGTTGGAGCACGGGCTCTCAACCACAAGGTTGCAGGTTCGACTCCCGCAAGGGATGGTGGACTGCGCCCCCTGCAACTAGCAACGGCAACTGGACCTGGAGCTGAGCTGCACCCTCCACAACTAAGACTGAAAGGACAACAACTTGAAGCTGAACAGCACCCTCCACAACTAAAATCGAAAGAACAACTTGACTTGGAAAAAAAAGTCCTGGAAGTACACACTGTACCCCAATAAAGTCCTGTTCCCTTTCCCCAATAAAATCTTTTAAAAAATAAAAATAAATAAAATAAAATATACACTTCTGTACAGTAACTTGTTTGGACTTCTCAACTGCTATGGGATGTACACCAATAGGGCAGATATTATTATCCTCCTTTTAAACATCAGAAAATAGTCTTAAATTAAATAATTTTCTCAAAATCTCTCAGATAATACAACAAAACCCGAACTCAAATCCAGATCTTCTGTCCAAATCCAATGTGTCTTCTGCATCACCTGCTCATGGTGTTGCTCAGAATGTTCAGCTCATTATGGGATAGCCCTAACTGAGGAACAATTTTAAATCTCCATCTTTTTCAGAATCAGATCTACTAGGTGAGTTTACAAGTCCTCCTTAACTTGCTGAACAGCATTAGTCCTTTATATCTTTGATACTTTTCCCATGGATTCATTCCCTTCCCCTTGAATCTGGATTGACTTTCGTGACTTGTTTGACCAATATAATACTGTAGAAGCGATGTTTTTTTTTGTTTTGTTTTGTTTTTTTATTTCTATGGCTAGGTCATAAGAAGCCATTCAGCTTCTGTTTAGGCCTCTTAGAATTTACTCTTGCAAGCCCGCTGCTGTGCTATGATGAAGCCCAAGAGTCCCCATGAGAGACTCATAAAGAGAGTAACCAGGGCTCCAGGAGACCGCCTTAGCTGAACTCCCAGCCAAAAGCCATCACCAACTTGCCAGTCATATGAATGAGCCATCTTAGAAATGGATCATCCAGTCCTAAACAGGACTGATGAGCTGTATCCATGCAGCCCGGCCCAATATGAAGATTTGTGCACTGAATAAATGATTGTTATTATTTTAGGCCACAAAGTTTTGGGATAGTTTGTTTTGCAGCAAATAACTGGAATCTACCTTTCCAAACCTCATGCTTTAAAAAAAACACCAAAAAGAAATGTGGTGTCATATATCAAACTGGTTATGCACTGTGAGTATTTTCATGTTTATTTCACTTAGATATTCTATTTTCTATAAGAAAATGCAAATGAAGATAGTATCCTCTGACTTATAAAAGCAAAAAGAAAGAGGCAATTAGACAAATGGTTTTAAAATGCCTTCAACCCTAAATAATAAAAATCTTATTATAAATATGTTTCCCTTTGGTTCAAAACTTTGTGGAAAGAATTAGGCCCTCAAGCCTTTACAGTTCCATGAAGACCTTCTAAATATAAGAAAGTGGAACTGAAATTTATGTCAGTTTCTTAATGGCATCACTTAAAATTATAACAGTTAATTAACTAATTAACAACTTAATTAACTCAGCACTTAATTTACTTACTTGAGTTCACTTAAATTCCCTAGATATGATTTAATGAACTTTCAGTTGAATTCCTGGCTAACCATGTAAACTGTGTGATGTATATCTCTTTAATTTAAAAGATATTGCTTGAAATTATTTAAGGCAGAACACTAAGCCTAGAACTGAGTTTCATTCTTTCTTCGCTAGGGAGTATCTCTGAACTTCTAGCATGTGGCAATTTTCCCACTACACCTTTCTCTTTCAAAAAGAAAATAATATTTGCATTTGTTTGCTAAAATGCATCAAGATTCAGAAATCATTAAGCCAATGTGAGCAAACTTCATCATAGTTTATTAACTAATCATCCTATATTCTTAAAGAATGGACACTGAAACAAACAATAATTTAAAAACACAGGAGAAAATTTATTGTCCAACATTTCTCTATGTTATGAATTTACTTATTTAATGAATGTGTTTACACAGAAATTATACATAGTCATGATAGTCAAAGTGTGGCCGGTGGACTTGTGCCAGTCTGAGTTGAAAAGATTCAGTTTTTCTCCTGTGTTTTTTCTTTATTCTCACACTGCTACCAACTCACAACACACCTGACACCAAATGTATGGGGGTTTTCCCCCACCAAGCAATTCTCTGTGACACTAGCTGGGTATCCTACAATTTAACTCAGTTCTGACACTATTTACCTGGAAAGAGCATAATGTCCCACAGGTTAAGGGCTCAGTCCCACAAGACGGTTCTCCACTTCAGAGGTCAATCACAAGTTCAAGTTATCACCTACACTCTGACCAATTGGCTATAAATCTGAGGTTCCCACAACCCCCTCATTGGGTTTAATTAATTTGCTAGAGCAGCTCACAGAACTCAGGGACACACCTACTTAGGTTTACCAGTTTATTGAAGAAAATGATAAAAGCCAGATGAAGGATACATAGGGTAAGGTCTTGGGAGGGTCATGAGAGCAGGACCTTCTGTCTTGATAGAGTTGGGAAGATTGCATCACCCTCCTGGTATATGGAAGTTCCCCAATATACTTCCATAGTTTTTTTGGGGGGAGCTTTAGGGATTTTTATGGAAGCTTGGTCACATAGGCATAATCAATCATTAACTCCATTTCCAGCCCCTCTCCCCTCTCTGGAATTGAAATTTTAGGTTCTATTATTATCCCCATTTTATATATGAGAAATTGGAAACTATGAAGATTTAGTACCATATCCAAGGTCACCAACCAAATAATAAGAGCTCAAAATTGAACCTCATCAATCTGATGCCAAAGTCCATTTCAGCACTATTAGATGAACTCAGAAAGTTAACACTCAGACACGCTAAGCTTTTCCTGCATGGAGAAGGA
The DNA here is from genome assembly GCF_036562045.2 of Rhinolophus sinicus. Lineage (NCBI taxonomy): Eukaryota > Metazoa > Chordata > Mammalia > Chiroptera > Rhinolophidae > Rhinolophus > Rhinolophus sinicus. The sequence continues at coordinate 147,634,178 of NC_133754.1, forward strand.
GAGTTAGGTAGAAGATAATTAAAATCCATACCAGCTATCCACCTGAATATTATGAAGCCCTTTCTTTGTGAAAGTCTGGGATTTTATCTATTTTTTTTTTTCATCTGAAAGATGGGGTTAATATGGGCTAATAGGAAGACGATTTTTTGTTAGTAAAGAGCTGAGGACATTTTGATATCTATGAACTCTTGCGTATTCTTGCTTTGCAAAAGGACCAGCACAGGCTGCTGTAACAAACATGTTCTTGTCAATACAATAAGGCAAATATATTACTGCCCACCCAGAGATGAAGAATGAATTATAGGTGTAAATCTACATTTGAAGATCTGGGAGTGAAAGGTGAAAAGCAAATACCACAAAGTGTTATTTAATTGGGAAGCAGAAGCTCATGGAACAGAATCAAATTACAACATAGCACTGATTATTAGCACCATCATTCCTTAGAAATGTGGGCAATTTGAAGGCACTATTCTTATTTTGGAAAAGATCCTAATTTAATTGCCCTCCTAACAAAATACAACTATGTAGTTGCTATTGGAGTGGGGGTGGGGTGGTAGCTTTAATTGAAATAGTTCACATGATTAAGAAAAAAATGCTAATAGAGGTACTCGTCTTTGAACACCCAATTCAGGAACTTCTTGACACAGAAATATCCTCCAATGCCAGCTCTTCTCTCCCCAACAAACTCGAGGAAGAGCAGTGTCCATTCACTCATATCTGTTTCCTAGGCCTAAATAGAATGTCTAATTATACTGGAGTGTCATACACTTTTCCTTGCCAATCACTAAGGAACATCATCCCATCATCAATGTCCTGACTAGTGTTCAGGCTCCCAGCCTAGGTCATAACAACAGCCCAATTCACTCAAAATGTGGCAAAAACAATATAGAAGAAAAAATTTTTTTCCTAGGAAAACTAGGGAAGGTTGGATGGTATATGTTCTAGTTATCTGTTTTCTGTGTTACAAACTATCCCAAAATGTAATGCCTGAAAAACAATGGATTGTTATCGCTCATGTTCCTGTGGGTTAACTGAGCTTAGCTGGGAGGTTATTGATCAGGGTCTCTCATGCAGTTGCAGTCAGATGGCACTGGGGCTTGAGTTATCTAAAAGCTTAGCTGGACTGGATGTCTGGGACGGTTTCTTCACTCACTATGTCTGGCACCTGAGCTGGAATGGTTGGAATTGCATGGCTGATCAGGCATCTCTCTCCATGTGGCTCTTCACATGGTTAACTTGGGTTGTCTCACAACCATAGTCTCCGTTGGTTGGACATCTTACATGTCAGCTGGCATTCCTCCCCACCTCCAGCCCCCAGAGTGAGTGTCTTAGGAAGGCCAGAAACAGCTGCAAGGCTAGCTCAAAAGTCACACAGCATCACTTCTGCCACATGCTATCAGTCTCCACAGGGCCTGCCTACATTCAACTTGGGAGAAGACCCCACAAGGGTGTGAATACCATGCCTGGTCCAGTGTGGAGATGAGAGGAGGGGCATCTTTGAGGAAAACAAAGAAAGGAGATTTAAAAAGTAAAAGGATCCTTTAGGGTTGTGAGAGATCTCAAAGAAGAAATTCACATTTTTAGCTATATTATTGATTTAATAGGACTTAAAGCAGGAAATTACCAGATAGCTGGGATCCTATCTAGCAATTACAACATTGTTCCTATGGAAATTTTCACCTTAACTTCCATAAAGTGGTTTTAAAACAGCAGACTATTTTAGACACAATCAATTTACGAGTGAGGGACTTGGAATCTGCTGATCTTAAACACACCTGGCCAAAACAGGGATTCCTTGAAAACAATACTTTCCTGTCTCCCCAACATCCAGCCATCTGTCATTTTGATCATATTACTTCAGAATTATGAACAATAACAACAGAAAATGAATATACAAACTGAATCTTTTGAATCAGACGAATTCTAGATAACTTTAACCACCCATTGATATTATTAGAAGACATTAACTACATAGAAGATTCTTTCTATTGTTAATAAGTATCAATACACAAGTGAATGTGGCATAAGTAATGACCATGGCTTTCTTTCAAGGAAGTTTTCACTTCTTTTGGA